>NC_138077.1:21432381-22032381 GCF_964212035.1 Myotis nattereri
GTTTGTTCACTTAAATCAAATGAAACTAAGGTATGTATGAAGCTAAATCTTCCCTCTCCCACTCTGTGAGCTTCAACTGAAAAGATGTATTATATTAGGTCAAAGGAAAAGGCATCAGAATTGGAGTCAATGGTCAAGGATTCTAATCCCTATTCAACAGATAATGGGACCCTGAGCAAGTCATTTAAACCTCCAGTCCTTGATTTCTGCATCACTGAGGTGAAAGGATTGGAACAAATGTCCCTTCCCTTTCCACATTTACATTATTCTTTTTTAGATGAGTCTATAATTGGGTAAAATTTCTTGTTCTATTTGTTTTGTTTTTGATATAGTACGGTATAAGGAAGATAATTTGAGCAGAGACAACTTGAAGAGTGCTTTTATTCTCTCCCTCACACCCCTCTCACTCTGCTAGGGAAGGGCATAGCCTGAACCAAATGCTTCCATCAAAACTGAGAAGAGCCCTCTCTCTCTTTGCAGGATTCCTAGGGGAATACACTATGCAGTCCCTGCTGAGGAAGGGCTGTTTCATTGGCCTGGCAACCTGGGGATCTCCTGCAGGTATTTCATCAGATTTGTACCAGCAAGGAGAGTACAGAGCTGAAGCCAGAAGGCAGCAGCTCTTGCGTGTTTGGGATCATCAAGCCTCGTGAGAATCTGATGCAACAGCTGCTCTATCAGGTCAACAGGAAAGACATCATCGCCACCAAATATCACAAATGGGACCCTCATCCTTTAATAAATGAAGAGGCTGAAGATAGAAGTTAAGAGGCTTGTCCTAGGCCTTGCTGTTAGTAAGTAGTGACTGCAGCCCTAGAATCTAGGTCTTGACTCTTGGCCAATGTTTTTTCCATTACATGATGTTGCCTTGGCAAATTTCATATTTCCCCTATTTTCCTACAGTTAGTTTTTTTTATGTTTTATTTGAGGGGTGCCATGTTTTGCTTTTAACAGCATCATTGAGCTTTAATATACATACCATAATATTCGACCATTTAAAGTGTAAAATTCAACAGTCTTTTGTACATTCACAGAGTTGTGCAACCATCACCACTATCTAGAGCAGTGGTTCTCAACCTGTGGGTTGCAACCCCTTTGGGGGTCAAACGATCCTTTCACAGGGGTCACCTAAGACCATCGGAAAACTCATATATAATTACATATTGTTTTTGTGATTAATCACTATGCTTTAATTATGTTCAACTTGTAACAATGAAATTGGGGATCACTACAACATGAGGAACTGTATTAAAGGGTCACAGCATTAGGAAGGCTGAGAACCACTGATCTAGAGCATTTTATCACCCCAAAAGGAAACCTCGTACCTATTAGCAGTCATTCTCATTCCTCCAATCCCCAGCCCTAGGCAATCACTAACCTACTTTCTATCTCTATGGATTTGTCTATTCTGGGCATTTCATACAAGTGGAATTACACAGTGTGTGTTTTTGTGTGTCTGGCTTCCTTCATTTAAGATAATGTTTTCAAGGTGCATCCATGTTGTAGCATGTCAATACTTCCTTTTTATTGCCAAATAATATTACATTGTATGGAATGTTTTGTTTACCCATTTGATAGATACACATTTGTGTGTTTTTTTCCACTTTTAGACTATTATGAGTAATGGTACCACGAACACTCTAGTATAAGTTTTTGTGAGGACATGTGTTTTCATTTCTTTTGTCTATACCTAAGAGAATTGCTGGATCATGTGATAACTCTATGTTTAACATTTTGAGGAACTGACAAACTGTTTTCCAAAGTAGTTGCATCATGTCACATTTCCACTAGCAATGTATACAGGTTCCAATTTCTCCATATTCTGGCAAACACTGTTTATGGCCCTTTTTCAATTATAGCCATCCCAGTATATGTGAAGTGGTGACATATGTGCTTAGCGGCCACCACACTGGACAGAGTAGAACTGAATAGTCAGGGACTAAAATGAATTCAAAGTGAGATCATAAATTTTACCCTCATTTTTTTTCAAGTCAACATTTACTGAACCTTTACTATCTGGCAGTTACTATACTAAGCATTGTCTTAGATTATCTCATTTAATTCCTTTTTTCAATCTTTTTTATTTATTTATTTTTTTTTTTGGGGGGGTGGTGAGGGTAAGGGGGAGAGATCAACCAAAGGACTTATATACAAGCATATAGGCCTAACCAATGGACACAGACAACGGGGGGGGGGGGGGGGGTGAGGGCATGAGTGGGGGGGGATGGGGGGTAATGTGGAGATAAGGACAATTATGTAATAACTTAATCAATAAAAAATTTTTTAAAAACCGCATTTAATTCTCACTATATCACCAGCAGTAGGTACTGTTACTGGCCCAATTTATAAATGAGAAAACTGGCTTAGAACAATTAAGTACTAGTGGCTGCTAAGTGGCAAGTCCAGGGTTTAAGTCTAGGTCTATTTATCTCCCAAACTGAAGTCTTTAACCACTATAACACACTGCTAAATATTTTATTCAGTAGATTCACTTTTCCAAAATGAGTCTAATCAATCATTACTTTTCAAACTCTTACCCTCATCATGCTTCCTTTCCAGCTCCCAGAGATATCTGTATAGTTATTCTCAAATTTAGGCATCAGAAATCACCTACTTCAATGTGCTTTATTAGCTTGGTAGGTATTTCTGCTACAAACCACAATTTGAGAACCACTGAGTCTGTTAGAATTAAGTTCAGCTGCAGTTAACAGAAACAGTGCCATAAAAAAGACAGAAATTTATTTTTTCTTAAGAAGCCCAGAGATAGTCAGTCAGTCTAGTGCTGGTACCAAGCTCTGTGGTATTGGGAGCCAGGCTCCATCTACCCTGTTTCTTTGCTTTGTGTGGCTTCCATTTTCCAAGTCATCTCATAGTGCAATCGGCTGTTGGAGCTTCCTGGATTAAGTTTACATTCAAGCTACCAAGAAGATGGAAAGGGATAAGCATACACACCTTTCCTTCAGGGACTGTTCAGGAATGTGCACCTGCCACTTCCACTTAATCCCATTGGCCAGAATCGAGGCACAAGGCCATCCTCTGCTGCAAGGGTGGCTGGGAAAAGTAGACTTTATTAGAGATTCTCTTAGGATAGAAGAATTAGGTGGGATGAATATTTGGGACAATTAATCTCTGTCACATCTAGCAAGGGGGAAATTTTACCTAATTCCTGCTTCAACAGTTGACATGAGACCTAAGAGAAATTTTTTCTGTAAGAGATTTTAGATTCTGTGCTGAAGGCGACCAAGGCAGTGGTTCTCAAATTTTGCCACACAATGAGATCACCATGGAATCTTAAAAATTACTGATGCCTGGATTCCACAGTGGTAATAACGTGCAGTAAAGTTTGGGAACAACACTCCTAAAACTCTGAGATCTTCAGCCTAAAATCCATTGAGTGTGGATTTGCTCCATCAATGTCTTCCTATTGTCTCCTCTGAATTGTACAACCCCAGCAGTTGTACTGGCCCATGGTACAGGTATTTAGGTTAGGTATGATTGGGCAAATCTATTACCAGCCCTGCAAAAGACAATTCAGAGGGCATGTCTCACTGACAATAGCCAGTGACGTTTTCATATACAGAGGAGAACACATTTTACTTGTAGCTGTATTTAAACACATGTATTATTTCTGGGTGGCATGAAAATAGCTAGTGTGTGTGTGTGTGTGTGTGTGTGTGTGTGTGTGTGTGTGTAGCAGGAGTCTAACATGGTGATGTATCATCCTTGAGAACAACATTTACATTTCAAACACAAGCACCTATTCAAATCAAAAATTCGTGTGGCTCTCTATATTTGGCAGTTTGCTTGTCATCTAGAAGCTCAAAATAGCCTTTTAGAGATCCAAACAGTTTGAGCTGTGGCATCTCAAATGGTTACTAGCTGTCATATATTTTATCCATTCAAGCAGAGAGGTGGGCAAAGGTTATGTTTTCTTTGAATCATTAATGCAGAGGTCTGTCTTTTAAATCGATGTGAAATGAGGAGAGAAATAAAATAGAAAGATTTCAAAGAAGAAATCTAAACAGGTCACTTCAACCACCTTTGCACCTTCAGAAAGAATGACATTAAAAGATTCTAAATAGATAAGAATCTATACTATTTTTACAGCTTTTAAGTGACAGGATTGCACAACCCCATTCTCACCGCACCACATTTCCTTGTAACAATTTGCAGCTAGAAAATTTTTCTTTGCATCAAACCCAAGGGCTTTGACCAGGTTAATCTCATTTCCTCCTTGCTGGTGCTTCAGTTCAGATAGAAAACAGTATTCTTAGTGAAATTTTCTCACACACTAGGACACTATAATTTTTAAAAAATCTTCAGGTTTCTCGTTTTCCAATCTGAATAACCTCCATTCATACCTTTCTTACATTGTTTTCAAATGCAATTCTCTTCCTGGCAATCTTCTCTTAACCTGGGGTACCCAAATTTGTCCCCACATTGGACTCACCTGAGGAGCTTCAAAAACTACTGATGTTCTACCTCCCGCTCCCTGAGATTATGATTTAATTATCTGGGGTCTGACCTGAATTTGGGGATTTTGAAATATTCCCAAGTGATTCAAAATTGCAGACAAGTTTGGGAACCACTATCTAAACCAGGGGTGGGCAAACTTTTTGAGGGCCACAATGGGTTCTTAAACTGGACCGGAGGGCTGGAACAAAAGCATGGATGGAGTGTTTGTGTGAACTAATATAAATTCAAAGTAAACATCATTACATAAAAGGGTACGGTCTTTTTTTTCAATAGTTTTATTCATTTCAAATGGGCCGGATCCGGCCCACAGGCCGTAGTTTGCCCACAGCTGAATTCTAAACCTACCGCAGGCCCATTACCCTCCACTCCTTCCTCCTCATTAGTAGAACCTTGATAACACCCCCAAATAAAGGATCATGGTTGGTCTAAAAGTGATGTCCACCTTTGGCTACTATTAAAATAATCTGTAGAGCTTTGACAATAGGAATGCCTGAACCCCACCAACAAATTGAATCAGAACATTTAAAGGTGGAAGCCAGGAAACTTTTACCTTTAAAAATGCTCACCACATGTATCTAATGCACCATCGTGGTTGGGAACCATTGGTGGGAAGTCGGTGGTTCCCAAAGTGTTTTCCTAGGACCAGCAGCATCAGCATCAACTGGGAACTTTAAGAAATATAAATCCTCAGATCCTAACCCAGGCCTACTGAATCAGAACCTCTGCGGTGGAGCCCCCAGCAATCTGTGTTTTAACAAGCCCTCCAGGTGATTCCAATGCTTGCTAAAGTTTGAGAAGCACGAGTCTAAGCCCATTACAATAAGCCTGTCTCTGATTTCCTAGCCTCCTTTTCACCAACAGGTGCCACGTGACATCCATTAACCACAGTGGTGCATTAGACACATGTGGTGAGCATTTTTTAAAATATATTTTATTAATTTTTTACAGAGAGGAAGGGAGAGAGATAGAGAGTTAGAAACATCGATCAGCTGCCTCCTGCACACCTCCCACTGGGGATGTGCCCGCAACCAAGGTACATGCCCTTGACCGGAATCGAACCTGGGACCTTTCAGTCCGCAGGCCGATGCTCTAGCCACTGAGCCAAACAGGTTTCGGCTGGTGAGCATTTTTAAAGGTAAAAGTTTCTGACCAGTGAGATCAAGTAGAGGTCTGGAAGAGGTGATTTCCAGAAAGGCTTTCACTTTCTTGATATAAGCAGTGGTTCTCAACCTTCCTAATGCCGTGACCCTTTAATACAGTTCCTCATGTTGTGGGGACCCTCAACCATAAAATTATTTTCGTTGCTACTTCATAACTGTAATTTTGCTACTGTTATGAGTCGTAATGTAAATATCTGATATGCAGGATGCATTTTCAGGGGTCGCGACCCACAGGTTGAGAATAGACAAGGGAATAGGCAAGGCTGATAGTGCACTACTTCCTCCCTCACCATTTTGAAGGTAGGTGATCCCTGAAGCTAGAACTGCCATTTGGGGGCCACAAGGCAAATAAACCCACGGGAAGTCCAAGAGAGTCAGAGATGTTGACCTGATGTTAGCACTCTGCTGACCAATCCCAGCAGTAGCCTACCTCCAGACTTCTAGTTATGGGAAAAATAAACCCCACTGAAGCCATTGTTTGCATTGTTTACATTGTTTGCAGCAGAACGTAACTCTAACATATAAAGTCAGATCTTTCAAGTACTTTTTACATGGAGAAAACCCAGCATTAAACCCAGTATTTATACCTGGATTTAATTGTGCTAAATTTAATTGTGCTAGATTTAAGGGACTATCACCTTCTAGTTGTGGTATTCTAAATACTACATCAGTGGATCCCATATCAGGATTACCTGAGGGAGCTTATTTAAAACTAGAGGCCCAGTGTACGGATTTGTGCACATTGAAAGGAAATTAATTAGAAGATGGCCGGTGGGGCAAGACTGGGTGAGAGGGGCCAGACACACCCTGGAGCTAACCTCCCGTGACCCCTCCCCCACCAGCCGCACCTGGAGTGGCACCAGGGCTCACCAGTGAGCGGGGTCCCTCTGGCAGGTGGGGTCCCTCGGCCTGGCCTTCAGGGATTGGGCCAAAACTGGCATTCCAACATTCCCCGAGGGCACTCTGCAAAGTTGCTGTAGCTTGGCAGCTCCTGCGTTGAGCATCTGTCCCCTGGTGGTCAGTGGGTGTCAAAGCTACCAGTTGGATGGTCTGACGGTCAGACAGTTGGTATATATAGATGATTCCTGAACCTTACCCCAGATGTGCTGAATTGGAATCTTCCATTTTTGGACTGGAATACTCTGTAACTTAACCAGGTAAGTATTCTTGCCCCCCTCTGCCCCACTCACTGGCCCCAGTCTACAGCACTGAGACTAGGGTAACACAAGTGTAGAGCTCAGGATACAAAATTTAAGGTAGAACTTGCTCTCAGGGTTGCACAGGTGTGTAGGATCAACAGGTGCCTGACTCTGAGAGTAAGTGCCTCCTTACATTTTGTTCCCTAGGCCCTTTATTTGGCTTCACCCTTATCTCCACCCTGATCCAGATGAGGTAAATTTAGCAGGTGGTGCCTGTCATTACCAGAAACCCAGTCAAACATTTATAAAAAACAATTAAGTCAACCGAACTGTTTAACTTTTCAGTGGTGATTGGTTCTAGCACCATAAAGACACATTTACATACAAATGATGCCTCATATAGTTTAATTTCAATGTGGGGTATGCATCTAGGTGTCAAATGACATCGATTCCCTTCCGAGTTAAAACATAACTATAGTACCAATTGTCTCAGTCCCGGTCCACCGCAGGAAAACAGGTATGTGATCCTGTGAGAGAAACATTTAATTAGGTGAGTCAGTGGGTGTCAGATAGCGTGGTGGTGGCAGAATCCAGGACCGAGGTCCTTCTGTAGCTACAAAGTCATCAAGTTTTGGTTACTCGGATTAAAAGTGGAAACTAGTAGGTGTTTGTAAAAACATGTGTCAAGCTTGGCTATGCCTGTTTCCTGGAAGCATTTTAGGTCACATACATGCTGCCGTCTCCCAGAAATAGAAGTGTGGGTCATTTAACCCAAACTTGTGGTTCCTGTGTCCAGGCAGTGCTGAGTCATACGGCAGCAGAATGAATGGTGAAGAATCTCAGCGGAGGACATTCTGGGGTGTTCTAAGGATGCCCCATGAGGATCATCAGGGAGGCTGGGCGCTGGCCAGGCTGGCTAAGGGAAGCCATACCTGGCTCTGGTAGAGACAGTGCCTTTAGATGGATGTGTTTCACTCCACATTTCATGACTCTGGCTTTTGCTTTTATAGGTGTAGTGCTGGTGGACACAGCTGGTGGTATGCTGCAGGAGGACAGCCTCAACCCAGTGAGCTATAAAAGGACCCTCTCCTCACACCCTCCCACCTGCTGCAGAGGTGATGTTAGAGTACCTCTCATGTTAGTTAGTGCAGCTGGTGGGTTCCCAGCATCGATTAGGCAGATATTTAACTAGTTGCTAAAAATAACTACTCCTCTTGCCTGCTTATGTGTGCTAGAGACTCTGACTGACTCCTTCTCAGAACGTGATTGTATCTCAGATTATGGCAGCAAGACTGTATGTCCTTTATCTTACTGGACTGACAGGGTTAGTCCAGTCCTACCTGTGAACCAGAAATTGAGTAATTTGTCCTGAAGCTGCTCCACTACTTCCTTTCCTGACAGTCTTTAAGAAGGCAAGGCAGCCCTGAGCAGCAACTGGCAAACCAAGACCGGATTAAATCCCTATCTGCATGTCAGAGGGTTTGGAGCAGTGGTTCTCAACCTTGACTGCACATTAGAATCCCCTGGGAATCTTTTTAAAATCCTGATTTCTGGGCCTCATCCTCCGGAAATTCTGTTTCTTTGTTACTAATGTTGTGGCCCCACCCCATAACAAAGAAGCAGAATTTCCAGAGAATGAGGCCCAGAAATCAGGATTTTAGAAAGATTCCCAGGTGATTCTAATGTGCAGCCAAGGTTGAGAACCACTGGTTTGGAGGGAGCCCAAAATGTGTGCCAGGCAGGATGATTGAGAGCCCACACCTGTGACTTCTGCAATCTAGGGGACCTGCAGGCAGCTAATCCAGACAGCAGGGTGGATGGGGCTGAGCAGGAAGGACATTCTAAACCCAATTCCACACCTTGTTCCAGCGTGCAACACGGACCTGCCAGCGCATCCGGGGAAGGTCGCGGTGCTCACTGCAATGTACAGTGGGGCCTTGACTTACCAGTGTCCCGACTAACGAGTTTTTTGAGATACCAGCTGTCTCTCTGCCGATATTTTGCATTGAGTTCATAGAGTAATTTGAGTTAATGAGCTCCTTAACGAGCTCGGTCTCAGAACGAATTAAACTCGTAAAGTCAAGGCCACACAGTATGCTCCTGGTACAGGGAAGTCCCAGGTGGCTCTGCCTGCAGAGTCACACTTCATACACAAGGTCAGGTGTTTTGACAAGATGCACCTTGAGGTATAAAGGGAAGAAATGGCACGATGTCTGGGATTTTTAAAAAAATTAAATATAAGGATTTCAGCCGAGAATAAAGAAGAAAATAATAAAGGGGCTAGATCAGTGGTTCTCAACCTTCCTAATGCCGCGACCCTTTAATACAGTTCCTCATGTTGTGGTGACCCCCAACCATAACATTATTTTCGTTGCTACTTCATAACTGTAATGTTGCTACTGTTATGAATCATAATGTAAATATCTGATATGCAGCATGTATTTTCATTTACAAATTGAACATAATTAAAGCATAGTGATTAATCACAAAACAATATGTAATTATATATGTGTTTTCCGATGGTCTTAGGCGACCCCTGTGAAAGGGTCGTTCGACCCCCAAAGGGGTCGCGACCCACAGGTTGAGAACCGCTGGGCTAGATAGAGCAAGTGTGGCTCGACCATAGTTATTTCCGAATCTGGACGTTAGGTAAATCAGATTTATTATTCTATTCTTTCTAATGTTGTATATTTGAACAGTTTCATAATTAAAAATCTGTTTGAAAGGTTAAATTGATCAGAATACAGCTCGTAAGCCTGACAGGAGTCGATGCGTTCCTTTTTATACTGCCCACTTCTTTTTGGTGGTGACAAGCAATAAGGAGCCAGACCGGTGTGGAACTGGGTTTAGAATGTCCTTCCTGCTCAGCCCCATCCACCACCACCACTTGCTCAGGCTTAAGACCCTTATTTGTCAGTGAAAAGATGGCAAGGCTAGTGCTGAAACCTGGGTACAGGTTTATTCTGTTCACTGACAGCGAGACATTAGATAAGTCATTTACCTGCTCCTCCGCTTCCTTCCTTCCTCTGCAAACTGGGTATGAGCCTGGAATAATGCCAGTCTTGTGGGTTATTGAGGGATCCGTGAAATAAGGTACCCTGTGAAGTGTTAAGGAAGTGTTGTTATTAACACCAGCAACATGGCCTTGAACCAGGTGGCCAAGTACACTGGCCTCAAAGTCCTCATTTATAAGATGAGGGGAGAGATTACATCACCATTGCTAAGGCTGTGTGAGAGTTTTATTAAAATTTCGATGCTGGCTCCCACCACAACCCACCAAATCCTACTGATTTAGGATTTCTAGGGGTGAGGCCCAGGAAAGCTATGCAGCTGATTCTGCATTGCAGCCTGGCTGGGGTCAACTGAATTAAGTAACAGTAGAGGTTCTTTTGTGCAAACAGCTGGAAAGGCTGTTTGGGGGACTGAGAGTCTATTATAGCAAGTTATTTTGATGGTTATGTGCAGGTCATAGATTTGGTGTGATTTCAGGGTGACAAACAGTTCAAGAGAACCAGAATTAATGAGGAGAAGGGAGTCGGAACTGGCCTGGTGAACCAAGGCCTTTATAGCCAGAAGTAGGCACATCAATTGCAGAGGGGAGGGAGTCTGCTGTTTGTTTAGTTATGTGAAATGACCGGTGGGAGGGCCTCCTCAAGATGCCTGGAAGAGCTTATAGCAGGAAAGCAAACAGTCTGGAGTGAGAGCAGCACCTATGACTTTTGCAATCTAGGAGACCCGCAGGCAGCTGATCCAGACAGCAGGGTCACATGTGGGAAGGTGACCTTGCAGTCCTGGCCCTTCCTCCTTCACTGCCGGGCACATGTGATTGGCTGTTCCCCAGGCCTGTGTCCATCTCATTGGCTGCCTGCCCTCTCTGCTTTTCCTTCAGCACCTTCCAACATTTGTGCATACCGTACTTGCTTTACAAGTTGCTCTTCCCACAGTCTCATGTCTTCCAGAATTCTTGTTTGTCTCATCTGAAAAGCAACCCACTTGAGTATTTGTTGACTGACTGTTAGGGTCAAGACCTTGTGCTACCAGCCTCAGATGGGACAAACAAAAGCAAAAGGGAGCTTTTGCACTTAAAGCACCAGATTCATGCAAAAGGGAGGAAAGTGTTTGAGGAAGACCAGGAGCAAAGGCACAAAAGGAGAATAAGGTGATGCGTGCTTAGAAAAAAGCAAGCAGTGCCGTTTGGCTGGGTCCTGGAATGAGAAGGAGGCCAGGAGGACATTGAGAAAGGCTGGGTTCATTCAGAAGAGGTACTTACTTCAACTTGCTAAGTGAGAAGGCGCACCATGAAGGTTTTTGGGAAAAGGCCTGATGCGACCTTGCAGTACTTTGGAACATTGACTTAGTGCCAGTGTGCAGCCTGGAAGGTTATGTGGAACAAGTTACTTAGTGTGGAGAGGATGAGAGACTGGTAATGCTCAGGATGGGTCCTAGGGGCCACCACATGTCAGTACCCAAAGTCCAGGAAACCATGGACTCAAGCTAAACAGATGTCATAATAACTCTTATTAACCTGAGATAAGGAGCCCTTTTTCTAGATCAATACTTGAGGTCTGGCAAGGTCAACATTTTCCTACCAAACACTGAAAACACAAGTTTCCTCTCCAAGGGAGCCTTCTTTCAACTTCGGCAAATTCGCCTTCCATTTAATATCAACAGCCATTCCGCAGGGATCTGTAGGGAAAAGACAAAAGTGGTTGACATGAAAGCCAGCGTTCCCTACCTTCTTTGTGCCTCAGAACTTCTAAACAGCCCCTGAGTGTAGATGATTTTATTCTTTCATGTAACAGTTTTCCTCCTCTTCCCCCTTCCCCATCCTGTGCTCTCAAGTGTATTTCTTCCCCATCCTCACAGCATCCGCAAGGTCACCCTCTCTGATGGCTCCAACCCTTTAGCATCCATCTCACACTCCTGCTCCAAACCACCATTTCTCATTTCAACTACTATAAGAGCCTCCTAACTGCCTTCTTGACCCCTTGGCTGCTCTCTAGCCCCGCCCTTCAGGCCACACACAGATATCCCAAGTGATCTTTCTCAGGATAAATTAATGCCATATCTCTGTCTTGTTTCAACCTTCCACTGGGGCCCCTCCCACAGGCTAACATCTACTGTCCTTCACATGACCTACATAGTCTTCAGTGACCTGGCTCCTGGCTCTCTTTCACACTCTGGCTTCCTGTTGTTTTCACACCCAGACTCAGGCCTGGCCCTTGCTCTCCCCTCTGCCTAGAACAGTGATCGGCAAACTGTGGCTCGTGAGCCACATGGGACTCTTTGGCCCCCTGAGTGTGGCTCTTCCACAAAATACCGACTTCTGCGCATGGGCCACAAAGTTTCAATCGCACTGTATGTGTGCACTCACACGTGGCATTTTGTGGAAGAGCCACACTCAAGGGGCCAAAGAGCCGCATGTGGCTCGTGAGCCGCAGTTGGCCGACCACTGGCCTAGAATGTTCTCCCTCAGATATGTGCATAGTCCATCCCCTCACTTTAAGGTTCTATTTAAATGCCACCTTCTCAGAGAGGCCTTTTTGGACCTGTCACTCTCTACCCACTTTCCGTGCTTCATTTTTCATCACAGCATTGATCACAGTCAATATTTGTTTAGCAAAGGTCTTCGCCAGTAGAACGTAAGCTCCATGAAGATAGGTCTCTGTTTTGCTCCCCTCAGTTTGTTCAGGGCCTGGATAAAGGCCAGTTTCTCAAGAAATATTTGTCAAAGAAATGAATGAATATGGAAACACTTCCCTCTAGGAAACACTTTCCTTTGGCTTCGCTTTGTTTCTTGGTTCTCATTCGCTTTGGTCGTTGAAGGTTTTGACCTAACTGAATACCACAGCCTTGCCCCTTGACCAGCATGGACCTAATGTTTCTCCTTCATTTCAGACCATTGCCGATACTTTCATGGACTCTCAAAACATAGTCATTTCCGTCTCACGGTTCTGGAGGCTGGCCTTCTAAGTCCCTGTTGGCAGGGTTGGTTCCTTCTAAGGACTTCCTCTCCTTTTCTCCGTCTGCATCTCCAATCTCTCTCTAAGTGACATACTAATACTGTGTTTACTCTCAGCCTAGACCCCTCTAAACTCCAGTCCTTTCAATGACTGCTGGGCATCCTGATGGCACCTCATATTTCGTCCCCTTTCTCACTTTTCTATGTGTGTGAACAGCACCATTATTTTCTTGGCTCCCAAGTTAGAAGTCTTAAAGTTTTTCCTCCCATTCTTTTTTTATATCCCCTTTCCTGCTAGTCATCAATCCAACGGACTCTTCCTTCTAAATGGCTCTTACCTCTCTCCAACTTTTTCTGTTCCCATGGCCACCACCCTGATCTGGCCTTTACCTGCCTGATCAGAATGAGCTTGACCACTTTTATGGTTCCCATCCTGCTTAGAGGCCCTATTTAAGGCCCCCTCTCCTTGTATCCCTGCTTCAAGGACTCCTCTGGGCTCTGAGCCAGCTGGCCTCACCTCTCTGGTGACCATGTATGTCTTTCCAGGCCACATTGGGCTCCCTGCTTGCCCCTGCACTGCCCAAGGCGCCCAACCCTGCTCTTAACGGAAAGTCTGTAAGCCATGTACGCCAGGCTCACTCCTTTCACAGCACAGCCCAGCGCCTAGCTACTCAGTCCAGGAGGAGGCCCCCGCTGCCATTTCCCCAGGCAATGGGGTTTAAAGCCACCTCGTCACCAGCCTCCTGCATCCTGTCTCCTTCTCTCATTCCCAGCTTCACATAAAAGTCAGAATCACTTTTGAAAGGGTTGCTTCAAACCTTGGCTAACCTACTGAAAGTGATTAATATCTTTCTATTTCCTATGGAATGAAGACCAGATTCCTCAGGTTTGAACTCAGTTTGACTGTGATCTATCGTTTTAGCCACAGAATTCCTAAAATAGGCCTAAGACTCACGTGCCTCCAGGTAATGGAAATGGATAATGTGGGCCCTGCACCACACAATCGGGAGTGGTGTGACTGTGGCAAACCGGGGAGTTTTGTCCTACTTAAAGGGGCAAGCCAGCTGTTGCCATAAAAAATTGGGGCTTCGAGTTGCCAGATGTTCAGATTATTCAACAGAAGCTAGACATTTGGATTTTTTAGGCAAAATTTTCTGCATTTTGAAATGTATGCAAATCGTATCTGCAGGCTGCATCCAGCCGCAGAGCCACCAGCTCGGGATTCTGCCCTCTGTGTCAACAGAACCAGCCAAGAGCCCTGAGCCTATACCTGTTAAAATAGTCGTAATGATAACAGCAATAAGCAAGTGTTAGAGCAGCGTGATAGATCTTTTGATCCAAACTGAGACCTCCTACTTGCAAGCCAGTGGCTTTGGTGTGCAACCTAAAACCCTCCCATAGCCCCAGCAACAAGGGCCCAATTTAGAAAGCTCAGGCTTAAGGTACGCAAGAAATGCTTGTCCTGGTTCATGGGGGGAGGGAGGGGGGTGTGCAGGGGGGAGGGGGGAGCCGGGGGGGGGGAGGGGGTGGCATTTCCAGAGGCTGTAAGGCAGCATTCTTTAAAAGGTCTGTGTTCCAGGTGTTTGTTCATCAGGGTTTTGTCTTTTTCAAACATGGAGCACACTTTCCCCAGAAACAATGAGATTTCTGGGGAAAGCAACGCTGCTGATGGGTCACTTCACATTTGCAATGTAAACAGAGAAGCAAAGGAAGCTGTTGCAAATGTCTGGTGTGGCTGTTTCGACCCCACAAACTTCCTTTTGCCCTAATGACTCCCGGTTGCAAACAAACCTCCCGCAGGCAGGCCCCTGAGAGGAGTGTGGACAGAGGGTGAGGTAGGGTGGTGGAGGGGAATGTCTGACAGAGCATACAGTTTCTGAAGTCCCTAGAGGGAAAAGTATTGGTCTTTCAACTCCACTCCCTGCACTTGTCATTGGCATTGTCCCAGGAATGGCCCTTCATCGAGGCTGGTGGCCTTGGTGTTTGGCTGGAAGTGAGGAAGGTGAGAGCAGGACTGTGGGGGGCATCCCTCCATCTGTCCCAGAGCTGGGGACCACAGGACAAGACAGTTTTCCTTCCTCCTAAGGTCACTGGTGCAGTGAGGTGGACAGAATGAAAAAGGAACCACATCTGGAAACATCTCCTGCTGATTCAGGCCAGGCATTCCTCTCACCTCCCTGTTCCTTCTCCCTGTCCTGCTTCTCCCTGGGAGCTGGCTGGAGGCACTTCCTGTATCCAGTATTTCACTCTTTCTCCGGAAGTTCAGTTAAGTGGAGCTGACAGCACCCCAGGGGACTCCTACCATCTCCTCAGTCTCCAGGGAGATGCCTCCTGAATGAAAGGATCTAAAAAGAGAAACACACACATTTATATACGCGCCTTCCTGTTCTCTCAGGCACCAGAATATTTTCTGCTCTGGGCTCCCACACTCAACAGCCTCATTATCTTCCTTTCTCTGAGAGTTTCCTCTCCTTCCTCTTACCACTGCCTCTGCCACCACCCCCACCTTACACACACACACACACACACACACACACACACACACACACACACACACACACAGTTTCTGAACAGAGAGAGAGGAGCATCTCTGGAGCTTCATTTACCTCCCAACTTTGCCTCCACCTCAATGTGTTAATACTAAGGAAGCTGGCAGGGTATTGGAGGGCACACAGCTCTTTTCCCCTCCCCTGTTCATCCCCTGCAATCTCACCCCATCCGTCAGTGAACTCATATTCACTTCGAGGCTTCTGTTCAAACCCAACTTTCCTGAGCCAAGTCAGCCACAAAAATGTACAGTGCCCTCTGCACTCCTCCCTGCCCACTTGCTCCATTCTCCCAGCCGCCTCCCCTCACCCCCCCAGTCTGGGAGACTGTGTCTGGCTTTTCTGTTTTTGCCAATTGACAAGATGCAATACTAAGGGTAAGACACCACAAGGTGCTCAGAATGTCAGATTTTTTTAAAAAATTGCTTGCAACGAGTATTTTAGTTACACTTCCAAAGAATATGCTGAATGTCTTTCTTCAACCTCCAAATCCCTTTTCAGGCGAAGCATTTCTAAATGTAATGCAGTGAGTCCAATTGTAAACCAGAAAAGTATAATAAAAACAGTACAGGAGTACCCAAAAGTCTGGAAACACAGACAATATTGTGCATCTATTGTACTTTTTTCCCCCAGATTAATTATTAAAGCCACTGTTCTACCTGAAGAGAATCCTCATCTGAATGTAGTTGAAAACAAAAACATATTAAGTTTCTCCTATGCTTTCTTTACCAACATCCTGCATAATGCCCTGTAATTTAAAAAACTTAAGTCAGTGGTTCTCAACCTTCCTAATGCCTTTAATACAGTTCCTCATGTTGTGGTGACCCCCAACCACAAAATTATTTTTGTTGCTACTTCATAACTGTAATTTTGCTACTGTTATGAATCCTAATGTAAATATCTGATATGCAGGATGTATTTTCATTGTTACAAATTGAACATAATTAAAGCATAGTGATTAATCACAAAAACAATATGTAATTATATATTAAATATGTGTTTTCTGATGGTCTTAGGCGACCCCTGTGAAAGGGTCGTTCGACCCCCAAAGGGGTCGCGACCCACAGGTTGAGAACCACTGACTTAAGTGGACAATAGGATTGGTGTACATTCTCCATTCAGTCTTCCAAGCTAATTGGTTTACTGTAAAAGCTATTCATCTACACATAAACCCTTCCATGAGGATGACCAATTCAAATTATGAGTACGCTTATAATGTATTTGTCAGAATACACCAAAAATGAGGATGATTTTGAGTTTTGCACTTTAATGAAATCCTGGCGCCTCCAATGAGAAGCAGAGTACAAAGGGTCATAGTGTCCTATTTCTCCTTCTCTCTAAAAATAGAATTCTTATTATATAAATATTCTGTGTTACACAATAAATCTAAATAAGTAGGAGAGAACTTTTGCTCCCAATCTTGTCAGCTCAGCAGAGCTAACTTTTCATTAGACTCTGCTCCCTCTAGCCTTTGTGGATAATCTCAAGTGCATTCCCCCATTTTCAGTTAATAGCATCTCAGAAGCATGTTCCATGTTGCTGTGTAGTCTTTGTAATTTAAATTTTAATAACTACACCATATTTTTAATTATTCTCCTGCTGTCAGACATTTATTTGGTAATATTTTCTATGATAATTAATGTGACAGCTAAGCTTTCTTTCCTCATGGATTATTTCTTCAGGATACATTCCCAGCCTGGCTGGCATGGCTCAGTGGTTGAACATGAACCAGGAGGTAACGGTTGGATTCCAGGTCAGGGCGCATGTCCAGGTTATGGTCTCGATCCTTAATGGGGGCCTTGCAAAAGGCAGTCAATCAACGATTTTCTGTTATCATTGATGTTTCTATCTCCCCCTCTCCCTTCCTCTCTGAAATCAATAAAAATATCTTTAAAAAGAGTACATTCCAAGTGGTAGGATTGAAGGCCGAAAGCCTGGATATGAGGAGGTTTTTATTTTACCCAGTGACCAAGGAGCTCTGAGGCCCCACCCATAGCCTTCCCCCTTCTCCCCTTCCCCTGCCCCACCCTTTCCTTCAGATACAGGCAATTCTGCATCTGAGGTTTATCAAATACTAACAGCCCCCAACTTCTGCCCTACCTCCCAGCCCCACAGAATGCTGGGACAAGCTCAAAGTCTATTTCAGGAAAATATAAGCTTAAATACTATGATCGTTAATCCATATGGGCTTGTTATATGTTGTTCTCAACAAGGACTAACACCAACACTTTAAGATTATAACAATTTCACTGAAAAAAAGAAAAAGAACAACATTTCTGTGGCCAAGTAGTGACATTTAAAGAGTTGTATGCCCCTTTAATAAATGTAAAATCGTCCTCATTGTTTTAATTTGCATTTATTTTACATTAATGAGATTGAACTATTTTCCATGTATTTGTTTACTAGCTATTTCCTCTTGAATGAAGCATCTATTTATTTCCCCAGTGTATTTACTTATAAGGATCTAATATTTTTGCATGAGCATTTTATATAATATACATTTTAAGCCTTTTTAATATATGCTAATATTTTCTAATTTATTTTTTTCTTTTTAATGTAATTCTAAGATTGTCTTAATAAGCTACATCCACCTTCAATTCTCGTAGCATTGCTTCAGAAAGCTTTGGATATTGATTTTTCTTTACACATGTTTCCAGAAATAATACAAAGTTGTCAAGTTTTGGGATTTTGACAACATGCCAGGCATATTATGGAAACATCTTTGGTCAATGTCAAATTTATGTAGTAACTTGTTGGTTCTTGTGGGGGGTTTTTTTGTGTGTGTTTTTTTTTTACTGTGTAAACAGAATAGTCAATTAAAATAGATTGGGACTTTTGGGGACCTCAGTGTGGATAATGGGGTTAGGGCCTTAGGAATGTGGAGAGGCAGGAGCGGGGCTTTTTGGGGATGGCATAAGATAAGGGTATATGGACTGGGAAGAACTGAGATAAAAGGGGTTTTTCCTTTTTTTCTCTGGCCTTCCCCATTCTCTTTTCCTTTAATCCTGTCTGATTACTAGATCAGATTTCCATAGGAAGTAGTTTGCAATTATTTCTAGTATCTCCCCTTATTTCTCTTCTCTCTGTTACACGCTTTCTTTTTCTCTTACGGCATATAGCACAGTTATACTGGGTTCAGACAGGCTGGGACTAGGCCCTGCCATTTGATTACAGTATTCCCCCTTATCTGTGTTGGATACATTCCAAGACCCTCAGACCCCAGCGGATGGCCTGAAACCATGGACAGTGTATATATTTCCTATTCATACATACTTTTCATTTAAAGGAAGCACTATACAGATTCTCTTTGGCATACTGAATTGCCAGCATCACTACTCTTGGGCTTTGGGGCCATTATTAAGTAAATTAAGAGTGACTTGAACTTGAGCACCGAAATACCTGGACTGTTGATCTGATAACTGAGATGGCTACTAAGTGACTTAACAGGCCAAGAGTGTAAACAGTGTGGACACGCTGGACAAAGGAATTATTCATGTCTGGGCAGAACTGAATAGGAGAGTGCGAGATTTCATCATGCTACTCAGAATGACATGCAATTTAAAATGTATGTGTTATTTATTTCTGAAATTTTTCATTCAATATTTTTGGACCATGCTTGACCATAGAAAACTGAAACTATAGAAAGCAAAACTGCAACTCAGGGGAGACTACTGTATTGTTTGACGTTTGCCAGGTTTACTCTCTGAGCCTCGGATTCTTCATCTGTAAAATGGAGGCAATAATAGTATCTGTTTCTAGAAGGATATTATGAAGATTAAAGAAGAAACTGATTGAATGCTTATCACAGTGTGGTAGACTATTTCATTCACAAGTATTTGGTGCTCCTTCCTGGGGAAGGATTAGATTTCCCTATCCTATTGATTTTGGCTTGGCCATAAGATTTGATTCAGCCAATGAGATATGAATAGAAGTGACATATGGCACTTTGAGGTAAAAGATTTAAGAGCCAGTACATTGTTTGCTCTGTTCATCCCTCTGCCATCATGACAAGTAATGTTCCAACAGTGACTGCTCCATTACTCTAAGTCCCTTAAGTAAAGAAGATGCAGAATAGTCATAGCCAATATACAGGAGCACACCGCATAAGTAAGAAAGAAAACTTTGTTGTTTAAGTCATAAGCCACTGAGCTTTGGGTATTGCTTGTTGTCACAGCACATACTAGTCTATACTGATTGATAAACATAGTAAGAGTTTATATACTGGCTGGGGAGCATTAAGCCAATTTCCAGTGCTCACATCAGCCTGTAATACACCTAATAAAAGAGCTTCAAAATACATAAAGTGAAAAGTAGAACTGTAAGAAAAAAATAGACAAATTCACAATCATAGCCAGAGATTTCAATACTTCTATCTCAATAAGTATTTGAACAAGCAGATTAAAAATGAATAAGGACATAGAATATTTAAACAAGAACCAAGTTGATCTAATTTATAAACTATTCCACCCAACAATAGCAGGATACATATTCTGTTCAAGTGCACACAGAACACCATCAAGACCATATTCAGGACCATCACATAAATCCCAATTGAAACCATTCAGAGAATAGGTGTTCTCTTACTACAACCAAAATCAATAACAGAAAATAATCTGGGAAATCCATAAATATTTGGAAATTACACTACACACTTCTAAACCAGTGCATCAAAGAAGAAACATGGAGAAATTAGAAAGCATTTTGAATAGAATAAAAGTGAAAGCACGTGTCAAAATTTGTGGGATGCAACTAACATAGAGCTTAGAGGGAGATTTATACCTCTAACAGCTTATATTAGAAAAGAAGAAAGATACAAAGCAACAGTCAAAGCTTTCAACCTAAGAAGCTATACAGATAAGAATTTACATCAAAATAAGCAGAAGGAAAAAACATAATAAGGATAAGAGCACAAGTCAGTAAAATAGAACACAGACTAAAGAGAAAAATCAGTATGCCCAAAGCTGTTTTTTTGAAAGCAACAATAAAATCAATAGGCAAGAAACAAAAGAGGGAACAAACAATACTACATATTCTACAAATATTGAAAGCATAATAAAATAATGTGCACACATCTGTTAATGAATTTAACAATTTAAATGAACAAATTCCTTAAAAGACATACACAATCAACATTGATTTAAGAAAAAAAAAAAATAGAAGTGGTACATCTACACAATGGAATACTATGCTGTTGTAAAAAAGAAGAAATTCTTACCATTTGCAACAGCATGGATGGAACTGGTGAGCATTATGCTAAGCAAATAAGCCAGTCAGAGAAAGATAAATATCACATGATCTCACTCATTTGTGGAATAAAATGAACAACATAAACTGATGAACAAAAACAGATCCAAAGACAGAGAAGTATCGATCAGAGCATCAAACCTCAGAAGGAAGGTAGGAGAGGGTGGAGGTAATGGGGGGGAGATCAACCAAAGGACTTGTATGTATGCATATAAGCCTAACCAATGGACACAGACACCAGGGGTGTGAGGGCATGAGTGGCGGGGTTGGGGGCAATAGGGGCTTAAGGACACATATGTAATACCTTAATGAATAAAGAAAAAAATAGAAAACCTACTTAGCCTCATATCTACTAAAGAAATTAAATTTAAAAAATTGAAATCCTAATCTAGGCCTAAATCTAGACTTGGATAGCTTCATTGGTGAATTTCATCAAATATTATATATATATAAATTCTACAGAAACTTCTTTACAAAATCAAGGAAGGAGGCACATATCCCAACTCATTTATGAGGCCAGCATTACTGATACCAAAACCTGTTAAATACATTATAAGAAGAGAAAACCATTGACCAATATCCTTCATGAATATAGATGCAAAGATCCTTAGCAAAACATTAGCAAATCAAACAGAGCAGTATTTGAAAGGATGTTATATCATGATCCAATGAGGTTTATCTCAGGAAAATAACATTGATTTGAAATTTAAAAATTGATTAATATAATTCAGCATACTAACAGAACAAGTGGAAATATAATATGATCATCTCAATACACACAGAAAAAGCATTTGATAAATGTTTCTTTTATGATAAACTTTCTCAACATATCAACCTGTGCAAGGACATTTACAAAAGCGTGCAACTAGCACCATACTCAGTTGTAAAAGACTGGATGAGAAAACATGGGAGAAAATCTTTCTGAACCTGGGATAGGCAAAGATTTCTTAAAACAAAATTAAGAGGAAACCACTTAATAATAAATCAAACTTCATGAAAATAAAGGACAAATAGACAAGTCACAAACTGAAAGAACATATTTGCAAAATACACGCTTAACAAAAGACTGGTATCCAGAATATATAAAGAACTTCTACAACTCAATAGTCTGATGATAAAACAATCCAATAAAACAAGGGGCAAATGCTCTGAACAGACACTTCACAAAAGGAGATATATGAATAACCACTAAACACATGAAAAGATGCTTCAAATCATTAGTCTTTGGGGCAGCGCAAAGTAAAACCACAATGAGTCACCACTACCTAACTCTGGAAAGACTAAAATGGAAAAGATTGAAATATCAACCATTGGCAAGAATAAGAGGCAGCTAGAGCTGTCATACATTGCTAGTGGGAACATGAAATGCTACAACTGCTTTGAAAAATAATTGGGCAGTTTCTTACAAAGCTAAACATACACTTACCATACAACTCACCAATCCCATTCACAGATATTTACCCAATACAAATGGAAATATGATCAGTATATATCTATGCATGAATGTTTGTAGCAGCTTTATTCATAGTATCCAAAGCCCAAAACAACCCAAGTGCTCATCAACAAATGAACTGATAAACAAATTGGGGAATATCCACACAATGAATTATTACTAATCTATTAAAAGGAACTACCAATGTAAGCAACAGTATCAATAATCTCAAACAGTATGCTGAGCAAAAGAAAATAGATGTAGAAGAGTAGATGCTCTATCATTCTGCTTATATGAAGTTCTAGAAAGAAAAAAAATCTAATCTATAGTTACAGAAAGCACATTAGTGATTGCCTAAGCCTCGCTGTTGTGGGTCAGGGAGCATGAACAGCAAAAGGATACAAGGGAACATTTTAGGATGACAAAAAATGTGCTATTTCTTGACTGGTTGTAGCATGGTTGTAATCACTTGTTAAAACGCATGAAACCATAACTTAAATTGGATGCATTTGTTTTATGGAAATTATGCCTCAATAAAATGTATCTTAAAAATAGTTACAGGTAGTATTTTAAGGGCACAGACTCTGAACCTGTCAGATTGGGCTAGAAACCCAGCTCCAACTCTTTTTAGCCTTGGGACCTTGAACAAGCTACTCAATCTCCCTTTGCCTCAGTTTCATTACCTGTAGCATCAGGATAATAATAATAATAGTAGCTGCCTCAAAGGGTTATTGTAGGGATTAAATTATTTAACACTTTTAAAGCTCGTAGGTCAGATAGCAAGTATTAATATTATTACTGATATTTGCATTGGTCACCTGGCCATTCACAGAAAGCACAAATGTTCAAACATGGGCCACTCTATTGTTCACTCTGGCTCATCATGGTTGTTTGGTTGTTTATCTCCAGTTTTGAGCACAGGATGATACATACAGTGGGTACTTAGTAATTATATTTTTAGTGGGTGAACTATTTATTTAATGAATGAACATTTATTCAACATGTTGCATAAAATATACATAGTGATATAGGAGTTTCTGTTTGGGGTGATGGGAAAGTTTTGGTAATAGTGCTGATGGTGGACAATATTGTGAATGTAGTTAATGCATATTGTGGTTAAATAGTTAAGTAGCATATTTTATTATATAAATATATATATATATATATATATATATATATATATCCTACCTAATAAAAGAGAAACATGGTAATTAGCCATACCTCCGCTACCCTTCCCATTGGCTAATCAGGGAGATATGCAAATTAACTGCCAGCCAGGACGGCGGCCGGCAGCCAGGCAGCTTGAATCGAACATGAGGCTTGCTTGCTTCAGTGACGGAGGACTCCAACGTTCCCTGCCTGCCGCTGCCGGCCTCTGAGCTTGCAGTTTGAAACACTGTTACAAATATAGAAGCTAAACAAAACCCCAGAAACCTGCTTTCAGCCAGCTGGGATCTCAGAGCTGGAGTTGAAACAGTGTTTCGATTATAGAACCCAAACAAACCAGATACCTGCTTTCAGCAGCTCAGAGCTAAAGCTGGCCCAAAATAAAAAGAAAAAAAGGAGCGGTTGGGAGCTTCAGTCACCCTCCAGCCTGAAAACAGCCCTCAGCCACTTACCCAGACTGGCCAGGAACCCCAGTGGGGACCCCCACTCTGATCCAGGACACCCTTCAGGGCAAACCAGCCGGCCCCCACCCATGCACCAGGCCTCTACCCTATATAGTAAAAGGGTAATATGCCTCCCAGCACCCGGATCAGCATGACAGGGGGCAGCGCCGAAACCCCCTGATCGCCCTGCGGCTCTGTGTGTGACAGGGGGCGAGGACACAACCTCCCTATCCGCCCTGCTCTGTTCGTGACAGGGGAAGGCACCCCAACCCCCTGATCAGCCCTGTTCTGTGCCTGAAAGGGGGGAGCTCCCTAACCCCCTGATCGCCCTGCGGCTCTGTGTGTGACAGGGTGCGGCGCCCCAATCCCCTGATCGGCCCTGCTCTATGTGTGACAGGGTGCAGGGCCCCAAACCCTGCCCCCCCATGGGCCCTGCTCTGTGTGTGACAGGGTAGAGCCATAACCTCCCCATCGGCCCTGCCCTGAGTGTGACAGTGGTGGCACCCCAACCCCCTGATCGGCCCTGCTCTGTGGGTGATAGAGGGCGGCGCCCCAACTGCCCCCCACTGGCCCTGCTCTGTATGTGAGGGGGTAGAGCCATAACCTCCCCATCAGCCCTGCCCTGAGTGTGACAGGGTGTGGGGCCCCAACCCCCTGATCCGCCCTGCTCTGTGTGTGACAGGGGGCGGTGCCCCAACTCCCTTATTGGCCCTACTCTGTGAGTGACAAGGGGGAGCTCCTCAACCCCCTGATGGACCCTGCTCTGTGCGTGACAGGGGGGAGCTCCCCAACCCCCTGATCGGCCCTGCTCTGTGCGTGACAGGGGGCAGTGCTCCAACCCCCTGATGGGCCCTGCTCTGTGCGTGACAGGGGGTGGTGCCGCAACCTCCCCATCGACCCTGCCTTGAGTGTGACAGGGGGCAGTGCTCCAACCCCCCAATAGGCCCTACCCTGAGCGTGACTGAGGGTGGCATCGCAACCTCCCAATCCGCCCTGCTCTGTGCATGACAGGGGGCGCTGCCCCAACGCCCCAATCAGCCCTGCTCTGAGCCCAACCAGGGGCTGCACCTAGGGATTGTGCCTGCCCTCTGCCACCCGGGAGCAGGCCTAAGCCAGCAAGTTGTTATCTCCTGAGGGGTCCCAGACTGGGAGAGGGCACAGGCCAGGCTGAAGGACCCCTTCCCCCCCCACCGAGTGCACAAATTTTTGTGCACCGGGCTTCTAGTCTAATAATAGGTAAACATGGTAATTGACCATACCTTTGCTACGCATCCCATTGGCTAATCAGCACGATATGCATATTAATCGCCAACAAAGATGGCGGCTAATTTGTATACTGCAGGCAGATCCTGCTTTGCGCCCCTCCTGGGGTTGGCGGCAGCGCGATCCTGAGCCGCAGGCCTGCCCCAGCATGGGATCTGGGCCTGCCGTGTGCGGGGAGGGGCGGGCAGGGCGGGCAGGGTGGGCAGAGCAGGTGGCAGTGTGATCCCGAGCCGCCACCCGCCCCAGCAGGGTATCCGGGCCTGCCATGTGCGGGGCTGGTGGGGTGGGCGGCAGCATGATCCTTAGGCACCGCCCGCCTCAGCGAGGGATCCAGGCCTGCTGTGCCTTCGGGGGAGGGTGGGCAGGGCGGGCGGTAGCATGATCTGAGCAGCCGCCCGCCCCAGCTAGGGATCTGGCCCTGCAGTGTGCGGGGTGGGGCAGGCGGCGCAACTTCTGACTCCGGGAAGTGGCCTGGGGGCTGGGATGTGGCTCCTCTGACCATAGTGCTGGAGTCCCGCTGCTCCACCAGGAGAGGAGCAGAGAAAGACTGCCTCCATCAAGGTGACCCGAAACCCCCACCCACACCAGGCAGGCCACTGGGCCTGTGTGCAGAGGACTCACCTCCAAGCCCAGCCGGTCGCCCTGCCGCAGCTCCTGGGTGCAGGCCCCAGCGGGACGCGGGGTGGCGGCGGGGGCCCCATGCGTCCTGGGCTCCTCGCCTGCCTTCCACGGCCTCCTCCTGCTTCAGGGCCTTGCCCTCTGCGGCCTCCTCCTCCCCAGTGCCCAGAGCAGCGGACCCACTGAGGGCACTCCCCGCTGGCCGAGGGGGTGAATGGAGCAGCAGGGACTCTCGGGTGAAGGGTCGCCCTGGGGAGGAGCCCCGACACCTCCATGCCCTGCTCCTGGAGCGCTGCCCAGGCCCTGAGCACAGCGTGGAGCCGCGCAGGCCTGACGGGCATGGGCAGGGGTGGGCGCACGTGCGCCTGGTGCAGCGGGACTTGCCGGGCGGGCCTCAGGCCTGGCGCCCAACGCGGAAGGGCCGCAGTGCAGCCACCAGGCCCTGAAGGCTGCCCTGAAAGCCACACAGACAACCTGCTGCTGGAGGGCAGGCATGCGGTGCCCCGGGAAGATGCCGGAGGTAGGGAAGGAAGGTCATGGAAGGGAACAATTGCAAGCGGAGATCCCGAAGGTTCTGAAAGCAGAGGACCAGCTCCTTGCAGACCTGAGCTCCGTGTGGGCATCTTTCTCGGCCTGTGGAAGCCGTGCAGGCACAGGAGGAGGTGATGGACCGGGGCTGCGCCCAAGGAAGACTCGGAGGAAGCAACGTGTGGACAGGGCCAGGCAGAGCAGGCAGGCCCGTGGGGAGCCCGCTGGAGCGCAGCCAGACCCCAAGGCGGCCACCAAGGCAGGCCCCAGGGAGAAGCGAGCAGATGCCACTCCACTCGCTGGAGAAGACCATTGAGCAGAAAACTAAAGAAACCGATTTTACATCATTTCCCAGGTGGAGAACAGTTGGCATGTAAGCCCCTGACCAGTGCCCAGCCTCTCCTCTGTCTGTCTATCTCACTCTTAGGTACCATGTTCTTTGTTCTCTCTTAACTGCAACTCATTTTTAAACTAGATTGCTTTTAAAAGAAGACTAAATAAAGTTTCCCTTAAGTTATTTAGGCGGTGCTGGGGCTGCTGGGGCTGCTGAGGGCCGGATTAGAGACACAAAAATGCAGGGGAGCCCGGCACCCAGCAGCCGCAAGCCCCGCTGAGGCGGTGCTGGGGCTTCTGGGGGCCGGATCAGAGACACAAACCCGCATGGGGCTCTGAACCCAGCAGCACCAAGCCCCGCCACCGCAGTGCTGGGGCTGCTGGGGGCCGGATCAGAGACACAAACCCACAGAGGGGGCCGGCCCCCAGCAGCCCCAAGGTCCACCACCTCGGCGCTGGGGCTGCTGAGGGCAGGATCAGAGACACAAACCCTGTAAGCCCTGCACAAGAAAGGTGCTCTCCTCCAGGTGAAGTGCTTTCCCTCCAACCCTGCTCTCCCTGGGAGTCCAGCGTGGAGGAGGCCACGCAGCTGCCACAGTTGAAGTCGTCCTTGATGTAGGAGCCGGGGTAGTGGGGATCAGAGTGGGCCAGATTGGCAATGGAACCCCAGCTCCCCACCGAATGACTAGAGCACACGGTCCTCAGTCACTTCCTGAGCAGCAGTCAGCCCCGACCCGGGATCAAACCCGAAACCTAAGTAGGTGCCCTGGCAGAATGGAACCCAAACCTTTGCTGTAGCAGAGGAGCTCCGACCCACAGCAGGGGCCAGGGCAGCTGGCGAGTGCAGCGGCGGTGGCGGGAGCCTTTGTGGCAGCACTAAGGAGCAGCAAGCCAAGCGGTAAGGAGGGAGGGGTCCCGGGCTAAGGAACCCCCCCACCCATCCCCAGTGCAAGAATTTCGTGCACCGGGCCTCTAATGTATATTTTACCATAATAAAAGAAAGTTCATACATATATACACACATATATACATGTGTGTAATTACACATATAAAATTAAAAAAGAATCTATAAACTTGTCTTCCAGCTTTGCAGAGGTAACTCAAAACAGTTACCATATCTGTTTTTTCTGTGGCTAAAATGTGGAGAAAAATGTTCATTTGCAGAGTTCTTTAAGGTTAAGATAGGGATGTTTCTGCAACATCTTGACAGGAAAAGCTAAAATTTGGATCCATCGTGGGGTACATTAAGAACCAAAAAAACTTGATCTATCAAACATTTGTCTAGTAAGATGAAATTTCCAGCTAAACCACAGCTTGCTTCCCACACAAAAGCTATTAAAATATAGAAGATTCAGCTCCTGTTAGCAAAATTATGAATTGAAATATCTTGACTTCCGGTGGTAAGTTGCTCAGTAACTATATGATTAACATTCTTCTTCTTTAGAACTTATATAACACGAGTTGCTTGTATACCTTGAACATCTCTAGAAACACTATAGAAACACTGATTTTGTTGATAATGGTCAAATTTTAGAAAATGTCCTTGAAGCATGACAGCTTGAAAAGTATTAGTTTATTTCAGACATTTTTAAAGCACATGAGTGAGTGTTTGTTTTATGGATATAAAACATTTATATCTTTTTCTTTCCTTTGATGGAAATTATTTAAGAATCAATGGTGTCGCCCTAACCAGTTTGGCTCAGTGGATAGAGCATCGGCCTGCAGACTCAAGGGTCCCCAGTTTGATTCTGGTCAAGGGCATGTACCTTGGTTGCGGCCACATCCCCAGTGGGGAGTTTGCAGGAGGCAGCTGATCAATGTTTCTCTCCTATCGATGTTTCTAACTCTCAATCCCTCTCCCTTCCTCTCTGTAAAAAAATCAATAAAATATATATTTAAAAAAAAGAATCAATGGTGTTTAAAATGATTAAAATCACATAAGAAGTACAGAGGAAAAATAGAGTTTTAGTGCTTGAATTAGTTTTGCCTAGTATGTAGTGTTACTTCCTATCATAAAGACAGGACAAAAGGATACCCTCTCTTCCATTAAAAAGGAAAGTTTTATTCACTTCTTTCCTCTCCATTTCTGTCTACTGCTGCATGGCAACCATTGGAGAAAAGAGGAGGCGTGTTAGATTCCACAGTGGCATCTGCCATGACATAGAGCAATGCTCTGCGTCTGTTAATGTATTTTGGTTTTCTGGTAGACTATCTAAACCTCAATTACCTTATTATCAAAATTCCACCCTGATAAGAGTTTCTCTCCCCGGGGGATCCCATTCACTTTACAGTTATTAATCTGTGAAGAGCCACAGGGAGGCTTTTATGAAGAAAAAGGATAAATGAACCATGCATATCATTTTCTTTACAAAACATATATGCTAAATCTTTGAGTGGAATATCAGGTGGAAGTATGCAAGATACTTTAAATGTTTCAAAAAGCCCAGTGAAAATTCTACCTATATTAAAACAAAGCTAGCTGGCCCTACTTTTGGCTTGTATTTTTCATAGCATGATGATTAATTAAATGCTCTAATTAGGGGTTATATAAGCCTAATTAGGAATTTCATCTGATTAATAATGAAAAAGTAAATTATTGCATGAGAAATGTAGTTTGTTTACTAGATAACTGTTTTTCTTAAATATGAGGTCACTGTGGGAAAAGCATAATGAAACAAACCCTTGGTGATGAAAATGTTGGGAACCATGAGTCTATAGTAATCATTTGGCAATTAGTCGTCTTTCTATACTGTGCTGCCTAAGTGAGTATTTTTTATTTATGCATGAACTATACCCTACCTTTTCCTGGAAGCACTTACATTGTCTCATGCTAGCTAAGTATTATAGTTCTTTCAATATTTTGCTTCTTTTCTTACCTGCCCAATGAGACTGCAGAATCTTTAAGGAAAAGGAGCGCCAGGCATTTTCTGCACAGAGTGGGTGGTTTTCCCTTGTCCTAGTCACTGACCTGTGAATTATTGGTAAATTTTCTTGCCAAATCCATTTGGTGCCCTTATTTAGTAAGTACTTATTCAAGGTCTACTATGAGTCAATCACTGTACCTAATGCAATTAGGCAAAGAGAATACACATGAAAGGAGTAGGCAGCGTACTCAAGGAAAAGGGAATAGTTTATGCAAAAGCCTCGAGGTGGGGAAGAACTGGCCTGGTTCCAGGGACTGAAAAGGACACCAGGTTTAAATTCTGTGGGCAAAGGAGAGAATGGAATGAGATGAGCGTGGAGAGGCTAGCAAAAGCCAAATTCGGCATGGCCTTGGAGGCCATAGTAAGAAGTTCTTCAAAGTTTACTCTCTGTCCTGAGTCAAGAGATTGGGGTGGGGGTGAAGGTGGCAAGAAGTGTATCAGAGAAATCAGTTTAGAGGCCAGGCTTTGGCTTAGACCAAAGTAGTAGAAGGGGAATAAAGAGAAGTACATTTGAGATTTACTGTGAAGGTAGAAACCATAGGGTTTACAGATGGATTAGATGTGGGAGAGGAGGGGAAGGGAAAGGTTCCTGGCTTGAGCAATTGCATGAAATGTGATGCTGTTTACTAAGCTGGGAAGTCTGGGCAAGGACAAGTTGACCTGAGAGGTTTTGAAAGAAAATCAAGACTGGTCGGGGCTGCTGTGTTTGCGATGCCCAAGAGACACTGAGAGGGAGATATCAAGTTAGTAATTATGTTTACAAGTCTGGAGCCTACTAGGTACATGGTGAATCTGAAAAGGAAAATGTGGGGAAAGGAAAACCTAGTTCAGCATCTGGTTAAAACTGTATTCTTTTTATAAAAATATTTTTATTGATTTCAGAGAGAAAGGGAAAGGGAGAGAGAGATAGAAACATCAATGATGAGAGACAATCATTGATTGGCTGCCTCCTGCATGCCCCCTATTGCGGATCAAGCCCACAACCCAGGCATGTACCCTTGACTAGAATCGAACCCAGACCCCTTCAGACCGCAGGCTGACGCTCTATGCACTGAGCCAAACCTGTTAGGGCTAAAACTGTACTCTTAACTTCCCCGCTCTGACTTGGGCAGAGCTGCAGAGCCTAACCCAGCCGTGGGCAAACTACGGCCCGCGGGCCGGATCCGGCCCGTTTGAAATGAATAAAACTAAAAAAAAAAAAAGACCATACCCTTTTATGTAATGATGTTTACTTTGAATTTATATTAGTTCACACAAACACTCCATCCATGCTTTTGTTCTGGCCCTCCGGTCCAGTTTAAGAACCCATTGTGGCCCTCGAGTCAAAAAGTTTGCCCACCCCTGGCCTAACCCCATGGCTCCGCCACAGCTGACTTGAGCGAAGCTGCAGAGCATACCCCAAGGCGCTGGCCAAGATTGATTTGGGCGGAGCTGTGGGCCCTCAGGGGCTGCCACAGGAGGAGATATATAAGTCAGAGCCTCCTCACAAGTTCAGTTCAGGCTTTGGATCCGGACTTTCTGGGACTTTCCCGGGAGGAAGTCAAAATCAGATGTCTGAACTGTAAGTTTTTCCCTGGGAAAATGGGTCTGAGTTCTGGCCTGTCCTATGGGACAGAGAGGTGGCTGGCCCCTACCTAGGTAATTATTTACCTCAGAATAGCTGAGATCATCTGGAGAAATGGCTTCTAGACCAGTGGTTCTCAACCTTCTGGCCCTTTAAATACAGTTTCTCATGTGGTGACCCAACCATAAAATTATTTTTGTTGCTACTCCATAACTGTAATGTTGCTACTGTTATGAATCGTCATGTAAATATCTGATATGCAGGATGGTCTTAGGCGACCCCTGTGAAAGGGTCGTTCGACCGCCAAAAGGGTTGCGACCCACAGGTTGAGAACCGCTGTTCTAGACTGTATTTGCAGTCTCTGGGACTTCCTGGGAGGGAAGTCAAAACTCGGACTGGCTAAGGGTCTGAGTCTGGCCTGCCTTTGAAAAAGGTAAAAGAGAAGCGTTCCTAGGCAATTTTCTACTGCTTCTGTTCAGGGACTTGTTCTGTATCTCGGCACAATTGAAACTGACTTAGCGAATGAGATGTGGCATGCGCCAGTGTAAAAGTATTTATTTACTGATGTTTTCTTTTTTAAAAATCCTTCTAAACCTCTCCCAAATTTCTATGGTAATTCAAAGTTTTTAGTGGGGAATGTTATCTGTCTTTATTGTTTAAATATGTCTCTTTGTTGTTTTTTAAAATTGTTTAGATGACATGTCACCTAAAAATTAAGGCTGAGAGTTCTAACTAACTGGAAAGAAAGTATGGCTTTGGTGTAATGGAGGAAGGTAAAGAGAAATGTTGAAAGAAAGTTGAATGGATGACAGGCCAGTAAGCCAGGACAAGTAGAATAGGGAAACTGAGCAGAAATCCTGTCTTCCCTAAACCTAGGACACTGGGAGTAAATGATTTTCATTTTGCCTCCCTAAACAGAGGTTAAATAGCTTGTGTCAATGTAGTCAGGGAGACTGATAGCAGAAATCTGATTAGTGTCATTTGTGGTCCACACCTAAGAAAAAATGAAGTTAGAAAATTAGCCTTATTTTGATTAGTTCTTTTATTCGGGTATTTTTTTTTTTTTTTAAAGGAGGCAACCTGGTCCCTCCCTGCAATATGGGTAATAGCTCCTCCTCAAACTCTACTATCTTAGAATGTATGTTAAGGGATTTTAAAAAGGGGTTTATTGGGGATTACAGAGTAAAACTAGTCCCCTGGGAGTTAAAAAAAGGATGTGTGAAACTATGAGTTTGCCTTCTCTGGATAATCTAGAGAATTAAATTAAATTTGTTAATAAATAATTCTAGCTAATTAGAAGGAAAGTATGGCTTTAGTGAAATAGAGAAAGCATAGGCATAGAAATGCATTTTGAAAAAGAAAGAAGGTAATTCCTAAAGCTGGTTATTTCTGAAACTTATAAGAATGTTTGTGTCTAATACCCTTTGATATATAATCTTTTGTAAAGGGTAAAATCAAGTTTGACAATCCTTCAAGGATTTAAATTTTAAGAAACTTTCTCTTGACCTAGAATTGGCTTTAGATCATCCCAATAGACTTTGAAGTGCCTCAAATGTTCGTTTTCTGAAGGTACATAGGAGCCTTTGTCAAATACAGTTAAAACTAATAGCTATTAGTTATAATATTATAGAATACTAGAGGCCTGATGCATGAAATTTGTGGACTTGGGGGGAGGGCGTCCCTCAGCCCAGCCTTTGCACTCTCACGGTTCTGGACCCCTCGGGGATGTCTGCCTAAGCCAGAAGTCAGACATCCCTCTCACAGTCTGGGACACCTCGCTCCTTACCACCTGCCTGCTCACTGCCCCTAGTGCTGCCGCAGAGGTGGGAGAGGCTCCTGCCACTGCCACTGTGCTCACCAGCTGTGAGCCTGGCTTCTGGCTGAGCAGTACTCCCCCTGTGGTAGCAGCACACTGACCACCAGGGGGCAGCTCCTGCATTGAGCATCTTGCCCCCTGCTGGTCAGTATGCATCATAGAGACTGGTCATTCTGGTCATTCCGCTGTAATGGTTACTTAGGCTTTGATTATATAGACTAGAAGCCCCATGCACAAAAATCTGTGCACTGGCATTGGGGGGGGGGGGGCGTCCCTCAGCCCAACCTGTGCCCTCTCACAGTCTGGGACCCCTCTGGAGATAACCACCTGCTGTCTTAGGCCCGCTCCCCTGGTGGCAGATGGCATGCCCAATCCCGCGGTGTCTGCCCCGTCTCCCCGGTCATAGATGGCAGGCCTGGATCCCTTGCTGGGGCAGGCGGTGGCTCGGGATCGCGCTGAGGTCCCTGTGGATGTTCAGGCTCCGAAAGCGTAGTTTTTCTTTCTTGGTTTTGTTTTTACTTCTTGAAATTGAAATGTGTTAAAAATATATTTTTTTAAAAGAATAGCTCAAGCACCCAGTGAGGCCTTAAAGCCTGGGGTGCTTGCTTGTGTTGTCCGCGTCTAAGCTCGCGGCGCTGGAGCACCCCCGGGAGAGGGGACCCCGGCGCGGCTCTGTCTCCTTCCCGCAAACCGCTCGCACAGCTGCTGCCGGTGCCCCGCTGTCCTCCTCCACTTTTCCTCCCGGACTTGCCGGTCACTCCGGGTCTCTGTCCGCCTCTGGCCGTTGTGGGGGAGGTGTGTTTCTTCCTGAGGAGCCGTCCTGGTCCTGGCCCTGGGTCTCCACTTCCTCAGACCCCCCCCCCCCCCCAACCCCGGCTGGGCCGCCCACAGCAGAGTCTCCCGCCCTCCCCTGTGCTCACCGCTTTCCTGATGCTCCTTTTCGCTTCCAGAGCCGCCCCTCTTGCTGTGTCCCGCGCCCTTTCGCTCTTCCGTGGAGACGCCCAGACCTTTCTTTCCTTTGGGTACTTCCGGGTCTTTCTTCAGGTTTCCTTTCTGAGCTGTTTTTCTGATTTTGGACCTGGGAGCCAGGCCTCCTGCACCCGCAAGCTGCTGCGCTTCCTCTAAAATCATTTCTCCCTTAGGCCCCAGCCCCTCAAACCCCCCGGAAAGCACTGGTCGCTTCCTGTGCCCATGCGCTTCCTGCTCCCGGCATTTCAGGTAAATGGAGTCAGACAGCCGGGGCCTTTGCACCGGCTGCTTCCCTCAGCTCCGTGTTCATCCTCGCCGCCCGCAACGTGTCAGCCCTGCGCTCCTCTTGGCTGTCTCCCACTCCCTGTGGAGACATAGTTCTGGGGTCGGGTCGACACCTATTTTCTTCTTTGTTGTTTGTTTTAAAATAACTTCTCTAATGTATTGGTGCCTAGTTCCAATAAGCATAAGCCTGATGCTCACCTAGGCAGGTTCGGGTCTCCTGGCTGTGCACCCGGGGTTCCTACCCCTGTTGGGGGGGCGGGCTGCCAGCCTCTCCCTGTTGTGGGGTGGGTGGCTCCGGTTCGTGCTGCTGCCAGCCCCGCCCCACACACCACAGGCTCAGATCCTGCGCTGGGGCAAGTGGCGCCTCAGGATCATGCTGCCACCTGCCCCGCCTGCCCCGCCCCCCACACAGCAGGCTAGGAAGAGCTGGGGCGACCAGCTGCTGGGGATTGCACTGCAGTCAGCCCCAGGTGGGCCAGCGCAGCGGGATCTGCCTGCAGTATGCAAATTAGCCGCCATCTTTGTTGGTGGTTAGTTTGCATATTGTGCTGATTAGCCAATGGGAGGCATAGTGAAGGTATGGTCAATTACCCTGTTTTTCTATTATTAGATAGGACTAGAGGCCCAGTGCACAAAAATTTGTGCATTGGGGGTGTCCTTCAGCCCAGCCTATGCCCTCTCGCAGTCTGGCACTCCTCTGGGGATGTCCACCTGCTGGCTTAGGCTTGCTCCCCAATTCTTGAGTCTTTTGTAATCCCCAAGGCTAAGAATAGCTTGTGGAACAAGAGGGGGAAATGAAAAGAAAATGGGGGGCTTGCAACCTAGTTCAGTATCTGCTTAAAACTGGAGTCTTACTTCCCCACTCTGACTGACTTGGGCAGAGCTGCGGGGACTCTCAGGGGCCTGCCACAGGAGGAGATATATAGGTCAGAGCCTCCTCACAAGTTCAGTTCAGGCTTTGGATCCAGAATTCCCCTGGACTAGCAGATCTGCGAAATAAAGTTTAAACTTTCCTCCCTCAGAGTGCTGGCTGATCATTCTCCCATGCATTCTGCCATAGCAGATCAACATATATTGATGATGTTTTAAGATATGTTAGAGGAACTCTGTATTTTAGAGTTTGAAGAGGAGAATGTTGAGAAATAGAGAGGAACGGGGAAAGGAAGTAGATAGGAAATCAGGATGTTTATTGTACCAGAGGTCAAGAGAGGAGAATAGTCATCTGAGAAGTAGGCAGCTTGAATGCTGCTGAGAAGTAAGCATGAAGAGAATAAAGTGACTATAAGATTAGGCACCCCGGGGTCACGGGAGGCCTTAATCAGGCTGTTTCAGGAATGTGAAGGATTCTGAAGACAGACTGGAGATTCTGAGGGAGATGAGCAATTTGAAATAGTACAAGTAGATAACTCTTTTGGGGGGAGTTTAGCAGAGATATAAAAATTAAATTCAAGAGGAAGAGAGATATTTGAGGGAGGGAGATGGGGCTGAAGTGAAGGAAGTTTTCAGGTATGGTGAGCTTTGGGATTTGACAGCAGCAGAGCATCCAGGTAAAATTATCTTATAGAAGACTTGAGGAAGAACTTTGGAACCATGTATGTGCAGCCAAAGGTGGGACAAGAATCTCTGGCCCAGGTGCCCTTGTAGCATAACTTGTTTCTTCTACAGTACATGCTCAAGGTCCTAGTGTAAAAGAGGGATGCAACACATAACCCCTTTTCCAGGCAAAAGTCTTGGATTACCCAGCTCAGCTAGTAACCACTGACTTCATCCTTGCTGTAGAATCTACAAGCCACTTCAGTCTTTTACCAGGCCCTTTGGTTTTCTCCTGGAAAAGAAATTTCTAGAAGTAGCATTTCTGGACCATAAGGTATATCTTGACATGTCAGAGGCAGCTTTGTATCCTCTTAGGGACTGTGGGAAGCTGGAAAAAGCTGCATGAGATATGCTGTGTCTCTCTCTTCCTGCTCTGAGTAGCATTTTACTGCTTGGTTTCTGTAGCCTTTGCTAAACAAATCAGGAACTTAAACCTTTCCTGGAGTTAGTCAGTGCTGTCTCTTGGGCCATTCCATAGCCCACAACTTTCTTTCAGTATTGGGAAGAAGATAATAGCTATGAAAATCAGAAGAGGTGGGAGGACTTTTGGAGGTGGAACCCATTATGTATGACTGCAAAAATGTTTTCTTAGCACTTTGATGAAGGCTGTTTTAAGATTTCTCATGGGAATGTCTTCTTATGAGAGTAGCATGCTGGTATATTTTACAGGCTTCTTTTCCTTTTTTCAAAATAATTTACACCTACTCAAATAAGCTACCAGTCTTGTATGAACTGACTCATTTGTCAGTAATAAGTCCAAAGCCAGTATGGGGGCTGACTGCTCCATCAAGAACACAAAGTGTTTCAGCTTAAGTGTGGCAAGAAGCAGTGAACTTTTTCTTCTTGTTCTGATGGCACCCATTGACTTACACATGTTTCTTTGTGTGCTGAGATAAACTGTAAGTTTAATGCAAATGGACAGGGACACGGCATGGGCAGCATGTAAGAGAGATGATTTATTGTACATCCTGAAAGGAATATTTCAACATATCAGTTATTTCATTGTACAGTATTAGTTTCCTAGAGCTTTCATAACAAACCACCACAAACTGGGTTGTTTAAAACAAAAGAAATGTATTGTCTCCTCGTTCTAGAGCAGTGGTTCTCAACCTTCCTAATGCCGCGACCCTTTAATACAGTTCCTCATGCTGTGGTGACCCCCAATTTCATTGTTACAAATTGAACATAATTGAAGCATAGTGATTAATCACAAAAACGATATGTAATTACACATGTGTTTTCCGATGGTCTTAGGTGACCCCTGTGATAGGGTCGTTCGACCCCCAAAGGCGTCGCGATCCACAGGTTGAGAACCGCTGTTCTAGAGGCGAGGAGCCCAAAATCAAAGGAAAGAGGGAATCCTTCTTGGCCTCTTTCTAGCTTCTGGTGGTTGGCCAGCAAGCTTTGCTGTTCCTTTGTTTGTTGCTGCATGACTCTAATCTCTGCCTTCATCATCACATTGTGTATCCTGTGTATGCACATTGCCATCTTCTTTAAGGACACAACTTATATTAGATTAGAGGCCCACCCTACTTCAGTATGCTGGCATCTTAATCACATCTATTTCCAAATTTTTGTAGCTCTATTTCCAAATAAGTTCACATTCTAAGGTACTAGGGGTTAAGATTGCAACATATCATTTTTGAGAAGACACAATTCAATTCATAACACTCATTTTCACAAAAAGGAAAGAAGTAAAGGTGATAGTTATTGATAATGGGTTGAGAAGCTAGTTGTCCCTATTAGTTTCTAGACCCTATGATAGCAAAAAATTGCTTCCCAGAGGTCCCTTCTATTTGACTAAACTACTCTCTCTTCCTTTCTCCTGATAAATATTATTATGTACTGACTAGTCAGTTACATCCCTCCACTAAATATTGGACAGTGTTTCTAACACTTCGTTGTAAATTCCAGATCACTCGGGAACTTGGTAAAACTATACAGAAGTCCAGGCCCTATCCTACTTCAATAAGCCTGTCTCTGTATCTTCTAATGGGCTTCCAGGTGACTCTAATACATTCCAAAGTTTGAGAAGCATTGGCCGTGGGCACATTGCTTGCAGTCTATCTACTCAAACTTTTCAGGCATTATGGAAGACTTCATCATTCACAAAGAAGACAAAGCCAACATCATATCTCTCATATCTTGACCTCTTCACCCTCAATGACCTTCTATTCCAGTACATCAGAACCAACTGCTCCCTCAGCCACACTTTGGAGCTTGTTATTATTATTATTTCATTAATTTGGAGTAACCAGCAGTACAGTGAATGAACTGCACTCTACAGGGCAGAATTATAAGGTGAGTTCTTTTTTTCTTTCAATTGCCCTTTTCAACTCCCAAGCTAGTTTTTCTTTTGTTTTCCTTGCCCCTAAGGTAGACCCTAACTTTTCTAGCTACTTTTAGGTGATTAAAATTCTCCTGGGCACTCACAGTCACAAGAATGTTCAATAGAATTTGAGTCACATTCCAAGCTAAAGCTCTTCTCCTCCCTCACCTGGTTACTGCTACTGGTTGGGAAGGAGTACTGATGGCAGCTTCTCTCTGTCTTTCCCATCCCACCCCCCAGTTTGGCTACTTCTGTTTGCATTAGGAAGAGAGAGAAGAGATTGTCAAGGTTTCCCTTGATTGGCACAAACACAGTCCACCATGATAGCCTCTGGGATGACAGAATCCTATTGATCGCTTTTTCCTTAAGGAATTTTGAGAAGATACTCCTTGATGATGGCAATGTCTCTGGCCTCCTCCTGGCTTCCTATAATTTATTCCTCAGCCCCTGACCAGCTGGTAGCCACTCCCTCCAGCCAGCCCTGGAATCTAAGATAACCCCACATTTGTCTCTCCCAACCTTGCCCACTGTGGGTGGATATGTAGTTTGCTTCCAATGCAACCTTATATCTCCACCATCACCCCATCTAATTTGGTCAGTTTCTCTTACCAGACCTTACACTCTTCAAACTCAGGGAGGCACAGTTGAAGCTCTTCAAGTCGTTTCCTTGAAACATCTCTCTCACTTGGTTTAGAAAGAGAGGAACATCATTCCCTTCACTCCTAGAATAAAGTGGAAGAACAAGCCAAGGCACCCCAACAATTCTCCAAAGAAAACTTCCCTGTCAATTTTCAACTCCAGTTCTTGTACAAACTCTAGGTGAGTGATGGGTTAAAGGTCACAACACCAGTTTGACCCTCTCTTTGCAAGTCCTGTACTAGGTGATATAGCCTCTCCTTACAGCACCTATTGTTTACTTCTTGCTCTGTAGGGCCTCAGCCAAAACTAAAAGAGAAAGAGCCCCAATTGAACATCCTCTTTACACAGAAAACGGCTCCCTAATTTAGGAAATGGCTACTTTGCTAGTTAAATAATTCTCACTAGGACCATTATTTGACCTTAAGAGGACCCTTCTCTTTTTCTCATCACTCATCTCCCCCCCCAGGTTAGATTTCACAGTCCATACTTTCAGTAATCTTCTTGCCAGTATCATACATTTTCTAGTCTCTTTATCTTTTCCTCACATCAATCTGGAAAAACCGCAATCTTAGGTTAACTCAACAGCCCACATCCTCCATATCTGAACCCAGGCAGCTATGCACCACATCTGAGAAACACAAAAGGGCAAGCTGATATGACTATAATTTTAAGGTCACTAGCTCTGGGCCCTCAACACTGCCAATAATCCAGTTACATTTATTTGGCCAGCGGGCTCTCTTGTTCTCTACAAGGGTCATTTTAAGTCTTCCTCACTCTCCTGAATCTCTGATCCCCTACCTGCTACTAATTCTCAGAAAATACTTTGCCTTTGCCTGGCCAGTGTGGCTCAGTGGTTGAGCATCGACCTATGAACCAGGAAGTCACAATTTGATTCCAGGTCAGGGCATATGGGTGGCTGTGGGCTTGATGCCCAGTAGGGGGGCATGGAGGAGGCAGGCAATCAATGATTCTCTCTCATCATTGATGTTTCTCACTGAAATCAACAAAAAAATATTTTTTTAAATAAAGAAAAAGAAAATACCTCCCCTTTTATTTCTTGGAGAATACAGAAGTCATTACACCTTCTCCCTAGAAAAATTACCACCCGACACCTGCACCCATTCTATTCTCTTTCCTTCCTGTTAAAATAGAAATACTCCTCCTTTAGCCTCTGTTTCTTCCTTGGATCCCCTCCCCTGCCACTTTCTCAGGAACCGTACACCATTAATTACCCCTTCTTCTAACTTCAACCCCTCTCTTTTGAATTCTTATCTGAATCTAAACATATTAAATTCTCCTCTATCTCAACAAACCTGTAACAGCTTACACTTATAAAGTAATTACTATGTACCACTATTGTTCTAAGTACTTCATATATGCAACTTATTTAATAATTATATAACCCTATGAACTAGGTAGTATTTTTATCTCGGTTTTTTTTTTTTTTTTTTTTTTTTTTTTTTTTTACGAAAACAGATTCAGAGAGATTGTATAACTTGCTCAAGACCGTAAGGTGGGATTCCAACCTGGGTAGTCTGATTCTATTCTCTGGATTTCCTATTGGTCTGTTTTTATTAGCTATTGTTTCTCTAGGTTTTTGCTTTCATTGTCTTATCTCTTCATGACTTGCTTCCCCACCCTAACTTTTATTATAATAATCTGAAATTTAAAGAAAAGCTGCAAGAATAGTACAGTGGATGCCTATTATATATACCCTCTATCTAGATTCACACACATATCTACACACACACACACACACACACACACACACACAATGACATGATTCAAATTTTAATTCCAATGGTATATTAACTGTAATTGCATAAAGAACAAACTTCACTCCCAGAACTTCAGTCTTCAAAGCACCACAAACTTAACAGATGCCCATCCTGATTAGTGACAGTGACCAATCACAATACTTCTTTCCAAATCTGTCAGTGAGGGGTCACTGCATATCTGTTATTCAGTTCGTGACAGACAACAAAGCATGCTCTGGTGTTGTCTCCTTGTCTCCCAGGGGTAAACTTACATGACATTTTATAAAAATGAATATTTGAAAGAAGAATTTGGCCAAAAAGATGAAGGTACAGGAAAAAAATTAAAAGTGATAATGCTGAAAGTGAAATTAGAATCAAACATAAAAGGAGTTGTAGAAGAGATAGCTGGGAGTATTAACACGGCCACCATTAGAAACACTAGCTATGCTACCAGAGGAACTTGGTGAAGGCAAATTTATGAAGATTAATGAGGAAAGTGGTTGTGATGAAAAGGATGAAGATGCCTTGGAGGCAGTGGCATTGACAAAAACTCCACATTAAGAGAAATTTTGGAGACATTTCATGACATAAGGGCAAGTGATAAAATGATTTAAGCTGATCAAGTTTAGAAAGGAGTATGACAATTTGCAAAGGCGTAGAGAAGATGCTTAATCCATATAACTAATTATACAATCAGAAGAGTTGTTCAAACTATCCTTTGAGTTTTTTGCAAAGAAATGAAATACTTTAATCCACAATGTTTCTAGTGTTTTAAATTATAGTGTACTAAAGAAAACACTGTTTTACTAGTTTTTCATTTTCCTGCCTTCTTAACTAACCATAATGTTTTGACAAAAATGTTTAAAGGTCATGGAACAGTGGTAGTTTTTTCCACTATTAAAATCATTTTGGCCGGGCTGGCATGGCTCAGTGGTTGAGCATCGACCTATGAATCAGGAGGTCACAGTTCCATTCCCAGTCAGGGCACATGCCTGGGTTGCGGGCTCAATCCCCATTAGGGGGCATGCAGGAGGTAGCCAATCAATGATTCTCATCATTGATATTTCTATCTCTCCCTTTCTCTCTGAAACCAATAGAAATATATTTTAAAAAATCATTTTGCACACTTTTATGTAGTCCTACACTACCATGCAAAGTGAGATATATATATATATATATATATATATATATATATATATATACATTTTTTTTCCTGAACCATTTGAAAGTACTCTACAGATATTATGATGTTTCACCTCCCAAATATTTTAACATGTATCTCTATCCCTTAAGAACAGGGACATTCTCCTACATGATCACAATACTTCTCTTATCACTCTCAAGAAATTCAACATTGATACTATATTTAATATTCAGTATGTATTCAAATTTCATCAATTGTCTAAATAATATCCTTTATAGCATTCTTCAATGTCTAATGTCTACATAAAGATCAGGCATAGCCTTTAGTTTCCTTTAATCTAGAATAGTTTTGCTGTGTTTTTTTTTCTTTTTCTCTCATGACACTGATATTTTTTAAAGAGTATAGACTGCCCCGCTATTTGAACTTATCTGATTGTTGTCTCATGCTTAGAGCAGATTAAATATTTATGTTCTGGAACTTCTTTCCTCCAACTGCCTTATTCCCTTTCCCCAACCAGGGCCCAGGTAGCTATGGTAAGTTATGGAAAAATTTCTGTAATGTTCTTCTTTTCCTTTTATTGCTTTCTCTTTCCTTAACCAACTTGCCAATAAGTAATCAACCAATTCTCTTCTCTAAAAAAAACCCCAACAAAACACAAAAACAAAACAAAACAAAACAAAAAACACCAAAGAATTTCACAACTAACTTCCTCAACCTTCTCACACATTCTTAAGAATGATTGAAATTCCATCATTCGTTTTCTTCATTCTTTTTACTCCTTGGGTGCTCAAAAAAACCCTTACGTCCTCTATCCCAATCAAAAACTCTCAAGAAAAGATTGAAAACCCTTACACTAAAATGAAATGGCTGCCACTGGTTTAAAAAGACACATCTCCCAAAGAAGGATTTAACTTTAGCAAAGTTCAGTAAAAATCTATGCCTATCCAGTCGTAGGGCATAATATACTCTCTATTGAAATGAATTGACATATAACTCAGTGGGTAAAATCAAAGATTTCCAAATCAAACTCTGTCTTAATTAAAGTACTGCTTTTAGCATAATAACTGTTTCTATTGATAATAATTTATACAGAAAAGTGCTAGAATATTGAATGACCAGGTAGGCATTTGGAAAAAAAATCTTTGTTTGAAATATTGTTGTTTTAGTCTTGGGAAACAAAATAACTCTGTAACATAAATTTAATGGATGGCTTGTCTCACCAACTATTTTATAGTGATACTAGAGGCCCAGTGCATGAAAATCGTGCAAAAGTAGGCCTTCCTTCCCCTGGCTGCTGGCACTGGCTTCTCCCCGCACCCAGGACCCAGGCTTCCTTACTCTAGCTGACAACAGGCAAAACCCCGGGGCTGGCTTCCCTCCACCTCAGCTTCATCAGGAAAGACGTCCAGAATGATGTCCGGAAGTCATCTAGTCTAATTAGCATATTACCCTTTTATTATTATAATAGATCTTAAGGTCTTATTCTCCATGGCTCCCAACATATGCCTTACTTCTATAATTGAAGTTCAGTAGATGCTTGCTGAGTTTGAAAATATATTTTTGACAAGAATATTACATTGATGATGGTTTATCCTCCTCTGTTAATCATATCAGACGATATATAATATCTATTAGTGCTCATCTTAAGTTCAAATACTTGGTTAAGGTGATGTGTGCCCTATATTTGCCAGTAGGAGGACCTTTAATCTGTGTGTCATTTGACATGTCCCATCGGTTTGTGAATGCTCACCTGGTTATTTTTAGTTGAGTACCATATGTGGTATTTGGATCATTGTAAAAATAGTTTGAGTTCTAGAATAATATCATCTTTCTTCAAGGAGGATTTACATTTGCTTCTGGAAAGAGGTTAAGGCTACTAGCAATGATAGGTCTCTTTGATCCAACTGGAAGACCTCAGAGGGTTTGAAGCTGGGAGGGCTGGCTTATTTCTGGTTTATCTTTACTCCCAATGTAGTCCTTTGGGTCCCAAACCCAAAACCTGAAGTCACTCCCCTTGACCTTTCTCAAACTATAATTTTATATCCTTATTCCTATCAGTCTGTCAAAAGTTCTGTTTAGCTTCCCAGTCACCTCCTTGGGAAAAGCAGCTCTAAATGTTCTGCTCACTTCTCTGTGTTTTCTTCTCTTAGATCTTATTTCATTGTCGTGCTAGCTCTAGGAGTGATTTAAAAAAATATTTTTTCCAACTTCTGTGGGGTTTTTTTGGTAAAAGTATTAGCCTGAATTACCTAATCCATTACTGGAAATGAAAGTTCTCCTTGCCCCAGAGTTGACTTTTAAAAATAAAAAGATGGTTATATCATTTTCCTAATTAAAACACTTTAATGACTGCTTATTTTTCTTCAGAATCTTTTATTAAGCTTAATGGTCTTCATGCCCAAATCATCTCCAGCCATTCTCCATCTTGCTTTGTACTTTCCAGATACAGTGGCTCTCTTTCGCAAAATTTATGATTTTCAATCATTCAACCTTTACAATTGTGGCATTGCACTTTGGTTTCCATCTCCTGACTACTGTTAACTGCTCCCACCCATCACCTCCCTCTGACCTAGTTAATGCTTACTAATTACCAGAGCTCAGCCAAATGTTCAGCAAGAACTTCCCTGACTCTCCCGGCCTACGTAGGTCAGTCACAGCACCCAGTTTCCTCTTCAAAGCACTTATTAAAGTTTGCAATTATACGCTGATTTGAATGATTAATTGAATAATCTCTGTCTTCTTCATATGCTATATGATGGCAGGGGTCATGTCTGTTTTCCTCACCATTGCATGCCCAGCAACTACTTGTAACAGGTGTTCAATAAAATAGAGGAAAGAATAAAAATGATTGTCAATCAAAAGTCCTTTTCTGGGTCGGTTATCTATGCAATTAGCCCATTTATTTGCACCAACAGTTCTGCAGCTACGGTTTGATGATGCAGCTGAAACTTCCTGGCTTTTTACTTTGAAGTCTGATTTAAAACACATACACACACACCAGTTTCGATTTCCATTCCTCCTATGGTCACGTTGATTTCATGTCAATAGAGAGTTATTTTTAACCAAAGAAGTGTTGCTTTTTTGGTGACTTTGTAAAACTTTGGAACAAACCGAGAGTTACTTTGGTTTCAATGTAAACAACACTGATTCTTGAGGAAAAGCCATTCTGATGCTTGGTTTTCATTTTGGCTAACTCCTCAGAAAGTCAAAAATGAAAGACAGAGTCTCAGGCAGGTGATGGAAGTCAAAATAATACAGCAAATAATGTTGCCAATATGTTCTTTTGCTGACTATAGATTTCCCTGGTAGAATGAATTTCCATCTGTTTTGCATTTGAAAATAAAAGACAGCTGCTTCTTTAAAATTTGTAGGTAAGAAGTCAATAAATAATGAGAACTCTAATTAATATTATAGGTTTTTGTTTTAAAACCAGATTTTGGCTTACATTAATAGAAACTTGTATACGCCTGTACCGAGTTTGTATTTTGTATTTTTAATAGGCTTGTCTTGGAATTGGCTATTTTTCTTTCTCTAGGTCTCTAGAATACACAAACAATAGCTATTTTACTTTTTTAGTTTCAAAGTGATTTCTTAGCTTTCCTGAATGGTGTCTTCGCTGACACAGTTGGGTAATGGTAACTGTAAATTAGATTAAGTTTATAGGGATTACAGTTTTTTTCTGCTGGAGAAATATGAAATGTGTCGACATACCACTCGGCAACACCTCACTTCCACACTTTGTGAAACTAAATCTTCCTCTGCAAATACAGTCCTCTTTTTAATAGACACACGTTTAGCCCTAGCCACTTTGGCTCAGTGGATAGAGCTTTGGCCTTCGGACTAAAGGGTCCTGGGTTTGTTTGATTCCTATCAAGAGCACATGCCCGGATTGTTGGCTCAATCCCCAGTAGGGGGCGTGCAGGAGGCAGCTGATCAATGATTCTCTCTCATCACTGATGTTTCTAACTCTCTCTTCCTCTCTGAAATAAATAAAAATACATTAAAAATAAAAAATCAATATGTTTGCTATGTAGGTTTAGAAATGGGGATATTCTTAGAAATGGCAGCAAACAGTCCCAATTTCCCCTAAACTTTTGCCTTCATTATCCAACTGCCTACTAACCATCTCCTCTTGGATATTTTATATATCTCAATCTTAACATGTCTAAAGCCACACTTGCTCCCAAAAGTCTAATTCCCATCATACTTATCATCTCAATAAATGACAACTTCATTCTTCTGATTGCTCAAGCAACTGAAGGGTCATCCCTGGCTCTTCAGTTTTCTTCATATGCCATTTCCAAATCACCAGCAAAGCCTCTCAATTCTACCCTCAGCACATGTCCAGAATCTAATCACATCTCATCACTGCCACCATTACTCCCCTAGTCCAAGCCACCATAATCTCTTGCCTAGACTATAAACTGATCTTCCCTGTTTTCACTCTTACTATCGTATAATACTCCTTCACACACAGCAGCCAGAGTTATCCTTTAAAATGTAAATCATACAGATTTTTGTCTTAAGGTAGAATCCAAAGTCCTTACCATGGGCTCAAAAGATAAAATATAGCCTCTGGCCACCCCATTGACCTCTTCAGCAGAATTTCCTTTTGTTCATTTCACTCCAATCAAACTGGCTTCTGTGATTTTCCTCTGCCATGCCAGTCTTGCTACTACCTCAGAGACTTTGCATATGATATTCCATCTACCTGGAATGCCCCTCCCCTAATATCATCATGACTAGTTCCTTAATCTTCCTCAGGCTTCTGCTTAAATGTTTCCATTCAGAAAATGCCCTTCCTGAACAGCACATCAATTTTAAAAAGTACCTCATTCCCTACCCACAGGACTCGTTCATGCCTTTCCTAGAATAAGGTTTTCCAGGATAGTCCTGATTTCATCTGTATTGTCTTGACATAGTAATTATTCTCAAAATGTCCTTGTTTGATAAATTATGTTGTTGCACACCCTTACAATATTTTCTTCTTATAGTTTTCATCTGTACCTGATACCACCTGTCTATCTCTCCCCGTTTGAAGGTTGGTGAAAGTTGACCATTTGTTTTATTTTCTGCCGTATCCCTATCACTAAGAAGTACCTACAGCGCAAAGACTCAATAAATCTGTGTTGAATGAATGGGGTCATTAGCTACCTGATAATGTCAATTGCTCTTCTGGAAACCAGGGAGGAAAAGATAAATAAGAGACCCTATTCAATACACAAGCCCCACCTGAGAGATTGTGTTTTGATAGAAACTGGAAAAAAGATTTTCAGGTTGAAAATCTATGGTCTGGGATCTATATCTGCTTAATGGAGGAGTCAGAGATGAAAGGCAGATGGGCATCGGAACATCTCTCATCAGTGAATGGCTGGGATGTCCAGTCTGGCAAAATCATATTGAGTTTACTATGCACATAGTCCTGCCCAGTGTGGCTAGTCAGAGCTAATGATAAATTAAATTCCTAAATTCTATTTTTGACACCGGAAAAAGTTTTTACTACAGAGTTTTGGCTTTGCAGAGCCTAAGCAGCAAAAATAGAAAGTATTTATAGCCCCAAATGTCTCATGACAGTATAAGAAGTGGGGACAGGGAAATTGTCTCACAGAGAACTGAGTTTGGGATTTGATCAAAATGAGCAGTTGGACACAAATTATTTGCTGCAGGGAACAGCTTTGTAACCAAACTTTTGCATATAACTCTAATTATATCCTTAGGATAAATCCACACAAGTTAGAAATGCTATTAACTCGGATGATCTCTGCACATGATTTTCAAGATTGTCTTGAAAACTACTTGGGAATTCTTTTTTTTTTTAAAGAAAACTTTCCCCCTCTATTAAATTTAGGTGTACTCCCAGTAGAAACAGCTGAAGTTCTTAACATTCTAAGATATAGTAATCCTAGATACTTCAAGAAATCTGCTGCATAATTCTCTCCTCTGACAATAGAGGTAGGCTTAATTCCTCCTCTCTATATTATATTCCTAACACCATGCAGGTACACCTCTATTATAGCACTTGCCACACTACTATAGAGTATTTGTTTTCCTATTTGGCCACCCTCCAAGTCTCCTTTCCCTCCTACCCAACCCCCAAGGGTTTTAAAAGCCTGTGAGCTCTTAAAGCAGCAGCTCTTAGGGAACATCTTCAAAGTGCAGAATTCGCTGCCCTCTCAGAATTTTTTTTTAACACTTACCTGAGGGCATGTTCATTAATTGTAGAGAGATGGGAAGTGAGTGAGAGAGAAAGACGGAGGGAGGGAGGGAACAGAGGGGAGGGAGGGAGGGAGAGAGAGAGAGAGAGAGAGAGAGAGAGAAGGAAACATGGATGTGAGAGAGGAAGATTAATCGGTTGCCTCTCATAGGCGCCCCAGCTGGAATCAAACCCTTGACCTTTCAGTGCACTGAACGATGCTCTCAACTGAGCCACATCGGCCAGGTCATGCCCTCTCAGATTTTCACTCAGAAGTTCTAGGGTGGGGCTGGGGAATCTGTAGCAGACTTTCCCAAGAGACTTGGATAGTCAGTTCATAGACTTCACCATATGAAAATGACTGAGAGTAGGGACTATCTTAGTCATCATTGCATAACTAGTGCCTGGCACATACACACCCATAAATGTGTGCTGAATCAACTGAATGAATGGTCTGGAAAACATCTGGGGACTTCTCTAAGAGAATCCTTTCAAAAAGAATCAAAACCAGTTAGATCAGACAGCACTTTGCTTATGTGCTATGGGAATTAATCAACAAACAGGTCCAAAACTAAAGGGGATTAAAGAGCACAGTTAGCTATCCTGTGAAGATAAGAATAGTCCAGCAAGTGATTAGGCAGTTTACAGATGCAAGTCTTAAACAGAGTACAGCCCTGGCCGGTGTGGCTCAGTTGGTTGAGCATCATCCCATGCACCAAAAAAAGGTCATCAGTTTGATTCCCAGTCTGAGTTTCAGGCTCAACCCCAGTAGGGGGTGTGCAAGAGACAGCCAATTGATGTTTCTCTTTCTCCCTTCCCCTTCCTCTCTCTCTAAAAAATCAATAAAAACATATTTTTTTGAAAAGTCAAACAAAAACAGAATATAGAGGGTCCTCATGTTTGATGGTGTGACTTATTATTTTTCAACTTTATGATGGTGCAAAAGCTATAATGCATTCAGGAGAGACTGTAATTCAAATTTTGAATTTTGATCTATTCCCAGGCTAGTAATATGTGGTACAATGTAGGGCGCAGCTATAGGGTTAAGCCTCCGACTGACCTGTTGGCAAAGCCACAAACAAGTCCCAGTTTAGAGGGCACAGTCCTCTTAGCATAATTAGGCTTGACCTTATGACGCTCCCTAGATCTTATCTGGGAAGCTAATGGGCTGAGGGAAGTGCAGGGAGTGTAACTATGGTCAAAACAGGTGAAACTCACAAGAACTGTAACTATCGTGACCACTACCTTGTTTACCTCTGGCTATAAAATAAAGGCTCAGCTTGCCTCTCGATCTCCCTCTGTGACCTCAGCCAGGCACAGGAAGATCCACCTAGACCCAGCTTATTCTCTTTGTCATTTCTTCATCATTTCGCTGCCCTCACTCAGGCTTTCGAACCCTTGGCTGAGCTGGCTCGGCACAGTACAATACTCTCTCATGGTGCTGGACAGCAGCAATGAGATGCTTTTGCCCTATAGTAGGGTAATGTAAGTGTTCTGAGCATGTTAAGTTAGGCCAGGATAAGCTATGATGTTTGGTAGGTTAGGTGTATTAAGTGTACTTTTGACTTAATTTTTCAGCTTATATCAGGATATAACCCCATCATAAGTCAAGAAGCATCTTTAGTGAACTGGCATATGCATTTTAGAACTCATCCTACTCATCTTTTATCTTTTTATTTTCCAGTAGGCCTTGTACCCTCATCTTTTCCAGACAGAGGCACCTTGTTGCCTCAGCAGAGGCAGAGAGAAGTGAGTTTCATGAGAGAAGTGGTTATAACTGAGAAGTATTTTTAAAACCCAGAAATGGTCTGCAAAGTGAATATTCTATCACTTGATGAAAACATGAATCTGAAGTTTACATTTATCAAAGTACTTCATGTCAGGCTCAAAACCGGCCCTGAGCATTTTATTAATTCACCCTTAATTCATGCTGATTAAATAAATTCTCTACCTTTTGTTGCTCTGACATATTCTCTAGCAGCACTTTCCAATCTTCTCCCATAAACACCATATTTAAAGTCCACTTGATGTGAATACATTCAGCCAAATCTTTTCTTGCCCTAGAATCCCAAAAGTACAGAACTCCCTTTCCAGGAAATAGGCAATCTTTGTTTAAATAAGTCCCTAGAGTTGGCCCGATAGTAACAGCATCCAGACAAAATTTTCATTAATAGAATGTTTAAAAACAAGTCATTCCGTTGTCTAAATAACAGTTGGACTTTTCCTTTACTTTGGATATATTAGATACATGCACATGTAAACTTCTGTTTAGTTAAAGAATAAGTTGTCCCTATACATCACCAGGAAACATTATAGCTTGGACTTGGCACTCATAGATAAGGAATTGTCAGTCTGCCATTTATGCAGTGTGGCTGCATTCTCCATGTAATCTCAGTCCAGCATTGCTGAGAGCCAAGGCCTCTGTTTGCAAATCTCATGTCTTTCACTGTGCTCTCTGAGTCACGTTAGTTACTGTTTCCTTCTTGGTACAGTAACCAGAAATGATTATCTTTGCACCAGAAGGATGTTGGGGAAATAACTATTACTAATAATTACGAAAACAGAAAGCAACTGATATTGATACTTGTACTTTATAGCATGTACTCTGTTCATGAGCAGGGAAACGGGAGGTCTTGAGTCACTTGAAATTTCAAGTATGTAGTCTTGGCATTTACATTAGTAAGTTGTTCATGGGGAGTACTCTATTGAACAGTAATGCTAAGGCAAATCCAGCAGGCAAGGAAAACAGAAAGTGATAAAAGAAATATGTGCAAAGGAAATTAGAATATTTCAGTCCTATAAGCATATTTTAAAAATATTAAATGGCTTTTGGGCCACACATGCATATGCTATATACTGTATGTTGCATGTATATATTTGTACCTTTGCAGTTTTGAAGAGCATTCAGAGAGGAGGCACTTATTCATGTATGAGTGCTTACAATATTTAATCCAGTGACTTAAATGTATTAGATACTCATTGAAAAAATGATTTTTTAAAAAGTGAATTGATAGCTCGGCCAGTGTGGCTCAGCAGTTGAGTGTTGACCCAGGAACCAAGAGGTTACCAGTTCAATTCCCAATCAGGGCACATGCCTGGGGTTTCGGGCTCAACCCCCAGTGGGGGGCATGCAGGAGACAGCCGATTGATGATGTTTCTCTCTCATAATGTTTCTTTCTCTCAATCCCTCTCCCTTCCTCTCTCTCTAAAAATCAATACAAACATTTTTTTTAAAGTGAATTGATAATTTCAATGATAAGGAACCTTGTTAAGTAAAACTTAACAAGTAAAACTTGTTTATATTTATTTGGAATATTCAACAGCTATTTGTTTAAAAGACTGTGTTAACATGAAAAGCAAGTTATCATATAGTGTTAAGTTAAATATGACTATACAGTGATGTTACAATAGGAAAAAATCTTTAAATAAAACAAGATGGAACTATAGAAAAATGTTAAAATGGGACTTTAGATTCTTTGGTCTCCTCTCTACTTTCTATTTTTTCTTTAATAAACATGTTTCTTAATCATATAATTTGGTATAAGTGTAGAATTGGCAAAAAGTGCTATAGGAGTTGATGTATTGCTTTGTGACAGCTTTTATATCTCTCACATGCTATATCATATTACTATCCAACTGGTAGAGCCTGCAAGAAGGAAGAATAGTTGGAAGACAACATGATAGTTTATGTATTAGCTGAGAAAAATTTTAGCTACACATAACAGAAAACCAAATTGGGGTTTTTCAGACATAAAAGTAAGTCCAGATGTAGCCAGTCTAGAACTGCTGCAGCAGCTTCAAGATGTCAAGTGACCCAAACTCTTATCTTTCTGCTCAGCATCCCTATCTTGTAGATTCCATCTTCATATTTTCCACATCATGTTCATTTTCATTTTTGTCATGAGGTCCACCTCCATCCTCATTCTAGAAGGGGAAAAAAAGGGTATAAAATGGAGTTTTGAGGTAGTTAGTAGACATATTAAGAAAAAATGTTTTTTTTTTAGACATATTCACCATGTCTAGAAATATATCCCATGGCCACCCATATCAGTATGGGATCTAATGAAATGAGTTTTTTTTTAGCTAAGCTCATTGCCATCCTTCCTCCCATCCCCCACAAAAGTATCAGGATAGTCCAGCTGGTGTGGCTCAGTGCTTGAGCATTGACTCATGAACCAAGAGGTCACCATTTCAATTCCCAGTCAGGGCACATGCTTGAGTTCTGGCTTGATCCCCAATAGGAGGTGTGCAGGAGGCAGCCAATTCATGTTCTCTCGTTGATGTTTCTCTCTATCCCTTCCTCTCTCTCTAAAATAATCAATACAAACATTTTTTTAAAAGTGTCAGGATATTTCTAATAGATAGGGGCAACAAGCAGTGTCTGCCCTTTCGTTTCATATAAGGAATACACTCATCCCCTCCCTAAGAGAAACACTCTCAAAGTCTCATCCAGTTACTGCAATGAGCTCAAGCCCAGAATCCAGAAGTTCTGATGATGTGGGGTACTTCCCAGCAAGAGTGTGGAACTGGCAACCAATATTTAAAGAAAATTTATCTGCCTCAACACTCCTAATAAGCAATGGTGGATAGACAAGAACAGAATGTTGGTAAAACTCCTATTCAGGAAAGGGGAAAATGGGAGACACAGTGGTCTCTGGCCCATAGAAAGACCAAGTCCTGCTGTATAATTACTGGTATAGCAAGGAATCCATGCCCTTGGCCAGTTAATATGTCAGTTCCTGGTTCTGTTCTCTAAGAGGACCTTCCTATTCTATTGTCTTCCAGGAGTCCCATCTGAGGTGGACATTGTGGAGGGTACATTTTGGAGCATTAAAACTTTAGTAGTTGGAAGAGACTAGATCTAAGGGTGCTGAATGAGTCCAGAATCTGGTGCCATTTTACCTTCTGAGACAACTGACATCCTGAAAGCAGTAGTGGAGAGGCTGTGAGGTTCTCAAGGGCAGTGGGTGGGGAGTGGAGGGTGAAAATTCTGAGCTCAGGACCCGGGGAGGTGGGGAAGGATTTTAAGTTGAAATCCCCAAGAGCTACACCCTGGAATAAACTTTTAATTAATCCCTAATTGGATTAAGTTGATCTGTCCTTTTTTTTTATTTTTTTTATTTTTTTTTAAAATATATTTTATTGATTTTTTACAGAGAGGAAGGGAGAGAAATAGAGAGTCAGAAACATCGATGGGAGAGAAACATCGATCAGCCGCCTCCTGCACATCCCCCACTGGGGATGTGCCCGCAACCCAGGTACATGCCCCTGACCGGAACCGAACCTGGGACCCTTCAGTCCACAGGCCGACGCTCTATCCACTGAGCCAAACCGGTTTTGGCGATCTGTCCTTAATCTAAATGCCCCCCTCTCTCCCCCCCTCCCCCTCCCGAATGAACCACACCTCCTAATTCATGGCCTCTTGCCATATCTGCTCTTGGCTATGTGACTAGCGTCGGCCAGTGATACATTAGTAAGCACAGGCCTGCACCCTGAGGCTTGTTCTCTTGGAATGCTCCCTCTCGGGATCCTGGGATTACCACGCTGTGAGGGAGTCCAAGTTAGTCACATGGAGAAGCCATGTAGAGAAAAACCAGGGAATCTAGCCAACAGCCCAAGACACACAGGCCTCCCTGAGCCAGCCCCAACCATCTGAGCCACCCCGGTTGAGGCCCCAGGGATCATGGAGCAGATGTGTGGCTCATGTACTCTGGCCTGACTGCGTTCTTGAGCCAAAGAATCTGGAATCTGGAGCAAATGAGAGTTAAGTCATGAAGTTTTGAGGTGGTTAGGACACAGCAACAAATAACTGAAACACTACAAAAAGAATAAAGAATGTATAGCAAATAAATCTGTTGGGGAAAATTACAATTAAAAGTAGGTAATCCAAAGGAAGGCGTGAAAAGAAAGACAACAGATTAGATCAATAAAAGCAAACAGTAAAATCCATTTAAATGTGCTTCGAAGGCAATTCTGTGTATGAGTAGGCATGATGAAGAGCTCAAATCAGTTTCTAAGCCTGAAAAATCTTGTCTTTTCTGTATTAGCCTCTGTATCCTGTCCATATCATTTCCACCTGAGTGTAATGGCTCTGCCTTGATGCAATTTGCAATAAGCCTGCAGTGATGATCCTTCCTTTAATCTATTGTTTGCTAAATAAATACATATACATAAATAAATAAATATTCTTTGTTGAATAGATTTAGAAGAGCTTGTCACCCAGTTTGGTTTAGAAGAGTTTAAGAAAGGCTTGGAACCATATATCTATTACTACCACCTCTCAGCTCCTATTTTTATAGGCTTCCATGTCTGGCAAGGTTAATAGTTGGCTTTTCCAACCCAGAAAGCCTCCAAATTATGGAATTAAATCAGTTTTATTTTTCAGGCCACAGGCCGAGAGCATCTTTTTGCAAGCTGTATTGTGCTCTCTCGCTCTCTCTCTGCCAGCTGTTGGGGATAAAGCCATAATTAAGTTTCTATTATTTCGATCAGGGCCTTTCCTTCCTATAGACAGAGATTATATGATTTTCACGTGTTTCTTCCTCCACCACTGACAAGCTATTCAATTTGTGGACTTACCAGAAAGGCATTTGACAATCCGGACAACCCGGCAGAGTCTCGAGGGGTACGTGTTTCAGAGGAGAGGATGTGGTGCCCTGCACGCTGCCTAGTGGGTGTCTGGGCTGATCAGAGCTGCCGCCGAAGCCTAGCACACGCCGGGCAATAGGCGCTCGACAAGTATTGAGTCAATTAATTACTACGGTGTCTGTGGGCTTTAAAACATATCTATCGGCGCCTTTCCGTCAAAAAACCCCAAAGATAGGTCACCTGAAAGAGGAATATGCCTTCTACCCGGTTGGGGCAGGCGATCCCTGGTGCTGCCGGGCCGGGCCGTTGAGTACGGAGCTGGCGACCCCGTCTGGCCGCAGCGGCCATAGCAGCCGTTTGCCGCCCCTTGGGGTTCGGTGGCGTCAGGGGCAGGAGGCGTCTTGTGAGGAGGCAAATAAACAAAGCCGACCGCACAGAAACGGGTCGTTCCGTTTCACATCCTCCTTCGCACGCCCGGGATTTCTCGGAACAAAGTGATCCTCCATCTAACCGCAGGCAGGTGGAGCCCGCCCCACAGGGAGCGCAACGCTTCCTCACCGCCACCCGCTCAATGAAGCAAGTTGACAGGGACCCTCCCGGCCCGCGCCGCCCGGAAAGGACACGCCCCCTCGAGGGAGCGCGCGGCCGCGGCAACCCTCGGCGCGCCTGCTCGCGAGCGCGCACGCGGACGGGGCGGGGCTCCTTCCCGGCACCCAGTGAGCGCCCGGCCCCGAAGCCCCACCCCCGCCCGGGCCCCGCCCCCTCGGCCGGGCTGTGGAGAGCAGGCGATCGGAAGCCACTTTAAAGCAGAGCTCGAGGTGACAGGCGAGCAAGCTGGGTCGGGAGCGCCGTCGCCGCTTTCTGCGCTCGCGGCGGCGGAATGGCTCGGGCGCCGGTCACCGCGTCCCCAGCCTGCGACCCTTAGGAACCTGAGCCTGCCCTCCGCGCCGACCCCCGCGCGGACGTTGTCCGCGAATCGGCGGCGCCGCAACTCGGCTCCTGCGGTCGGCGCTCTCAGGGTGCCGGTTGAGGTAAAGGACTCCGGCTGAGCTCCGAGGAGCCGGGGAGGGACCCTGGCGGGGCTGGCGGGCGAGGAAGGGGGCGCCGGCCCCGCAGCGACTCTCAAGGATCGAGGGCAATGGCTACTTAGATTGTGCTTTTTTTTGTGTGTGCCGAGTTCACTCGGATCCCGTCCGCATCGAGATGGAATTGGTTTACACTTCGTAGTCACTTAGGGCCTCTGGCAGGTGTATACACCGGAGTGAGACGCGGAAGGGTTTGGCCAGGGTCGCCGGCGTCGCCCCGGCCCGCCTTGGTCAGCGCGGGCGCGTCTGGGCGGCCTCCCCCGCGGGGGCGCTCCGCAGCCCGAGCGGGAGGCACGGTGGCCCCGGGAGCCTTCCGGCCGCCCCGCGTTCCGCCTGCAGCCCAGAAGTTAGCAGGCTTGTTCGGATTAACTTTGAAGGCGCGGGAGTCCTCGCCGCCCTTCCCGAGAAGCGGCGGCCACTTTCCCCCGGCGCTTCGCGGGGCGGTTCTGCGATCCTGCGAGACCCGCGGAGCGATCCTCTGGGGAAGGTCGGTTGAGGGGGTGAAGAGTGGACTGGAAGGCCCCGTGAGTGGCTTCGGGGATGGAGGGGATCCCGGGCCGGGGAGGAGGCTAGACCGAGGGTTTCGGGGTGGGGGGTGGGGGTGACGAGATGCTCGGGACTCCCGGACCGAATTGGCCGAGCCTGGCGGCGCCTCAGCCGCGCTGCGCCGAGTTGGCGCGGCCGGGGGCTGCGGAGCTGCGCGAGTCGCCGCGGCCCTAGGAGGCGTCGCTCGGACCCGGGCTCGGCGCCGGGGTGTCGGGCAGCGGCGGCTGGCCTTCCGAGTCCCAAGTTTGGAGCCCGCGATTCCCGTGGAGCGGGCTCCGAGCCGGGCGTGCCAGGGAAATCGGGGCACCTAGAGGTGAGGGGAGGAGTGGTGGGGGGGCCTGCGGAGGGGGACCCCGGGAGGTGCCCTGCCGATCTCTGTTTGTTGGTATGCAAACTTTAATTGAGGAACTAGGTTCTGTTGACTTCCCCACTCCTCCAGGTCTCTGCCGCCTCAGGTTTATTTCCGAGTGTGACAGAGGACAATCATGGGAAAAGTTGAAGTGTGTGACTCAAGATCGGCTTCAGGTCTGCTGTGCCCGGAGAGGGTGTGATAGGAGGGTGTGCGTGTGTGCGTGCGTGTGTGGAGGATGGCACAGGCCGGTTTGGTGTGGCGGAGAGGGAATACCACAGTCTGTGCCAATTGTGCCTTGAGGCAAGAGCACTGAATGATGAATAATAACGCCTGGCTTGGCCGCTTTCCAGTTGATTTATGTCTTCTGTCAAGTCCCTCCTTCTTCGTGAAGCTTTTCCCTAACAATGGCAGCTCACACTGAACTCTTTCTACCTTTTCCTTTTGTACTTATCTTGGAGGCTAACACCTTGTGGGAGGTTCTTTGTTTTTGTTTTAAATCATTTTTCTGCGTTTGATCATTATGCACTTTTTACCCGCACAGATTCAAGAATCCAGTTAGACCTTTAATATTCACTTTTCAGGGGACTCCGTTTTATTATTTTTGTGTTGTTGTTGACCCATAAAGACGAATAGAACTAGGCACTGCAGGTTCTTTTTCTTCAGTTATTCAGACAAAAACATATCCTGAGTACCCACTGTTTGCATTGTGTTAGGCACTGTAATGGGCACCTGGGTTGCATGCTTGATGAAGTCATGGGTCCTTGCATCAAATATCTCTTTCAGTCCATTGGATAAGAGAGAAGAATATTAATTGCTCATCACCAATCCTTTTACACCCGACACAATGCTTAATAAATATTTTCAGAATTAATGAGTGCTAGATTATGGAGGTGATACCATTTGTCATTTTACAAAGTTTCCTTTGCTTTATACTTTGTTCACCATTTGTCATTTTACAAAGTTTCCTTGGCTTTATAATCTTTGTTCCATTTTTTCCCAAAGGGTCTGATTCCTTAAAGAAAGAACTTTTATTCTCTTTCAGTAGTTCATAAGGAATCTGAAAATGTGGCTTGTGTTTTATATTCTTATGTTATTTTCTACAATATTCCTTCATTTGCCTTTAAAAAATACATGTGTAACTTTTTTGAAGACAAGGACAAAGGGGTCTCTTTATGAGGTGGTGTTTGGTTTCTAAAACAGTGTGTGCTGTAGTTGTTGCTGATTTACTTTCTGTTACTAAACAAGCCCTGGTATTCCTCCTCCAGCAGTGGTTATGTTTTGGGGATTGCAAAAGTAGACCCTTAATGTCTTTGGGGTTTATATTGAAACTTTCTGAATACAGCAGGTCATCAAAAATATCATTTTGTTGTATGAACTTAACTCTTGTTTATAACAATTAGCCTATGGTAAAATTGGTTTCATTATACTTGGTTTCCCTAAAGTCACAGGTGACCTTAAGTAAGGATTTAACTGAATAGAAATGCTTCAACAGGCTCCTGGCTTTCTCCCATATAACATTTTGAGAGACCCTATTTTCTGAGTATATCCTCACACCCCCAAATTCACTCACTATTTAACTTTGAAGTTTATCCTTCATTTGATGAACCTTTTTTTTTTTTTTTTTTTTTTTACAAAGAAACAGTTTTGTCACCTCATGAGAAAGGCGATAAATAACTCTGAAAAGAACCACAAAGCAGTGAAGATGTGGTTTCCCTGCTGTCATCAGTTAGACACACTTATTTCTACCCCTCATTCTCCCCCTCCCATTCTACCCTAGACTTAGAGTAAAAATTCATACCCCAGCAAAAGTACAAATTGTATATTAAGTCCACAAATAAATTTCAAGTGCCTAAAATACTCTTTCTCTTTTACTTTTACCTTCTGTGGGCATAGCCCTGGCTGTTTTGGAGCCTTGATTTCTCAATAAAATCTAAAAAGATGAAATACAATGTAAGAGGAGTGATTTCAGTAACTTACAGACAAAAACTAAACATTTTGATGAATGAATGTTATCCAGTTGTTGTCAGCTTGTAAACGATCATCTTCTTTCCTTTCCTGGTAGGATTTTAGACTCTGAGGAGCAATTGGAGCTAATCCACATTATGGAAATGGAAACCTCCGAACCTGAGCCAGACTGTGTAGTGCAGCCTCCTTCTCCTCCTGATGACTTTTCATGCCAAATGAGACTCTCTGAGAAGATCACTCCATTGAAGACTTGTTTTAAGAAAAAGGATCAGAAGAGATTGGGAACTGGAACCCTGAGGTCTTTGAGGCCAATATTAAACACTTTGCTAGAATCTGGCTCACTTGGTGGGGTTTTTAGATCCAGAAACCAGGATGCAGATGAGAACAGCTTACATGAACCTATAGTGAAAAAACCCCTGGAAATCAACACATCCTGTCCACCAACAGAAAACAATATGTCTGTCCTGATTCCTGAGGGGACAAATGTCGGGGACCAAATACCAGAAACTCGCCCTTCTACTGATGCTCCAGAACAAGTGATTCCAATCCAGGATCACAACTTTCCATCAGAAACCATTAGTGGGACAGTGGCTGATTCTACAGCAGGGCACTTCCAGACTGCCCTTTTGCACCCAGTTTCAAGTGATGTTCCCGTTAGTCCTGACTGCATAGACAAAGTCATGGATTATGTTCCAGGGGTTTTCCAAGACAACAGTTTTACAATTCAATACATTTTGGACACCAGTGATAAGTTGAGTACCGAGCTCTTTCAGGACAAAAGTGAGGAGGCCTCCCTTGATCTTGTATTTGAGTTAGTGAACCAGCTACAGTACCACACTCACCAAGAGAACGAAATTGAAATTTGCATGGACTTTTTGCAAGGCATGTGTATTTATGGCAGGGATTGTTTGAAACACCACACGGTCTTGCCCTATCATTGGCAGATCAAGAGGACAACTACCCAAAAGTGGCAGAGTGTATCCAATGATTCCCAGGAGCACTTGGAAAGATTTTACTGTAACCCAGAGAATGATAGGATGAGAATGAAGTATGGGTATGTATTTATAACTTCTTTAAAGCTGTTGTTAAGTACTATAGAGAAGGTAAAGAAGTTAAAAGCTTAGTAGGGTAGTTTCTTTTAAATAACTAACAGGTTTTATTCTTTTTTCTGCTGTTATTCTTCTGGCTGTGTGCTGTACTGATTTTTCATAGTGGTTGAATGAAGGCTATTTACCTAACCAGACAATAAAGTTTTTATGATTTGAACAATTCAGATGTTACTCTGTCCAATATGTATATGACAGAAGTTACCTGTACATTGAATGTTGTAAATCAAATACAATTTTAATCATACGGGAGAACTTGATTTTGAAAGAAAATCCATGATGAGTCTTATAACCTTAGACTTATACCTAATATATCTAATTTTCAAGTTTTGCATATTGAGTAGCTGCTACTTTTTAAAGGAAAAAAGTATTGTTTGGAGATTTTTGTGGCCCTCTTGATTTTGAATGGTACAAACTGTTTTTGTGAATGATTCAGAAGTTTCTTCCAAACATGAATCCTGTTCAAGCATATTAATTTGTTTTTTAGTTTCCTTAAAACTTTTTGCCATTAAGTTTATTATTTTATTTATCTTATAGTAAAATAAATTCTGCAATTCAGCATACTTTTTAAAAAAATGAGTCTTTTAACAGTGAGTAGAGGATATGTTTATTTATCATTTACATAAAAACAGTTAACATATAAGTAATTTGGTTCTTTTAGTATGGATATCTAAGCAATATTCACTGATAGGAAACTGAAATTTTCATATCTGAATTCTTTAATTGAATTTAAAAGTGAAGAAGAAAATGATAGTTGCCACATGTAAAGTTACTAGTGCAAAAATGGCTGCATAATAACATTAATCTTTATATTTCTAAGTTGTTTATCCTGTAGTATGGAAGGAGTTAAAATGTGTGATGTTAATAGTTATTTGCGTATGACCAAGAGTAAATATTCAAATTACTTAGGGGAAAAGAGCACTTCTGTACATGCTACCTGATTTGGGAGACCATGAGGGCATCCTGACTGCTTCACAGATAATGAATAGCCTGATGATGTGTGTAGCACTGAAAGGAATGATCCATAGAGAGGAAAACAACCCTGAGTATCCTAGACCAGAAGTCCAGGGGAAAAACTTCCTTGAGAGAGTCATCTTTGTTCACAGATAAGTTGGGTTACTCTCTTCAAGAGAGTCAACAAGCAAATGGTGGCAGTAAACCATTTCCAAGTTGTTTAATTCCGTTAATCTTGTTGTTCAACTTCTGTATTTCTAACATGGTGCCAAAGCATTGTTGGCATTGCAGAAACCTGGTCTTTTTTTTTTTTTTTTTTTTTTTTTTAACTTCTCTTGTTCCCATTTAATATTAGATAAGTGGTTTCTTTTTAATAGTTCAGGCATATAGTGCTCAGATCTGTGTCTTTTTAGCAACTCAACTATGAGACTAGAATTTTGAGATGCAAAGGGACATTTGGAGGGATGTATGGAACAAGATGAGAAACAACATGAGGCCCAGGTTTAAAGGCATCATTATTATATAGAAGACTCCTTCGGATTAAAGTAAGATTATATCAATAATGTAGTTTTCCTGATCATGAATGTATTATCTTAATAATAGAATGCATCCAAGATTCTATTTTGCTTGGGTAGTGAAATTCTTAGATCCTGTAATAAAGCTAAATACTTTAACTTCATATTTTAAAGCCAGCATTGGAAGACAACAATGTTTTCCATTCTCTTAAAATCTTTTTAATAAGTCTTTGTCTAAAATCTCTGTTGCCCATGAGCTAGCAATTCTAATTGGTATGTAAAGGGTAATTAATTTTATATACTCCAAAAGCCACTCTATCTTTCCCATCTCCAGATTGCGAAACTGCAGAATAGTAGCCTCCCACTTCACTCTTACGAAGCACATTTCCTGTCCGCTGAGTACTTGAGCATCTGGTACATTAAGTTTCTCTCTGTTTGAATTGGTCAGGATTATTGTCCAACACATTACGTTCTGTTATCAGCAAGGCAAGATGGGTATTTTGATGGAGAGAATCCAGGAACTCTTAGGTCAGCAGTATATTGGGTATTTTGTCCTTCGGTAAAATTACTTTGCTAAAGAATAGACATGGATATTGTTGAATTAGTTATAAAGTAGTTGCAGTGAGTGCTTGATTTCCAAATCAGTTTTACTGAAGTAATGTTTATTTGACACTTGAGAGGAAAGGTATGAGCGAATTATTATTGTAATTATTGTTGCTAATACATTGGTAATGGTAGTAAGTTGTCCTGTCCTGATAAAAATAGCAAAGTTAATTATTAGTAATGTGAAGAAGGTTCTCCATGGACTACAGTAAGAAATGTTATAAGATTGTAGATAACTAAGTGTCAAAAATTAGATTTTTGGGAAGTTGACCTGTGGTCATTGCAACCTGGTTTTCCTTGTATTCCAAAGCGATGTTGTGTTTCCTGGCAACAAGATGCAGATAACGGCATGTTGAGCCTTGCTGAGAGATTCACAAACAAGCTGGAGCAGCCCAGGTTCACATGGTTACCACATTATTTGGCTAAAGCTATTAATCTCTGTGGTCAGGCCTGTAAAGCTGGTCTATCTGTGCAGATTGCACATAACCAGGAAGTGTGTGTTCAGCTGTGTATATGTCCAAGTCAGACCCCAGCAGTCTTTGGGTTCAGGAAAAATGAATGACAGTTATTATCTCACTTGTGTTCAGTATTTTATATGACTTGATAAATCATTATTACATACTATATCTATAATACTTCATTGTGTGGAACTTGGGGAAAGTTAATAGTTCTGGGTCTGCTGTGCAGATAAAATTCTTCCAAATTAGATTTACAGGGTTCATTTTATTCTCAAGAATGAAATTGGAAAGGAAGTTGAGTTAGATAAATTCACAAGTCCATTCTGCCTCTTTAATCAAGATGCCTAGATACTAAAAATACACTTAAAGAGAATTTCAATAATAAATGTTTATTTGGTTCATTATAATGAAATTATTTTTAATTATTTTCCAATTTTGCCTTCACCCCAAATTATGATATAATCCTACTTTTCTGCCACACTGCTTTTATACATCTGCAGATGTTCATTGCCAACATCAACTGGAAACTAGTATGTGTGAGCTCCCTGTATTTACACGCCGAGGCTTCTTTTACACACAGGATGGGCTTTGGAGAATTTCCAAATTCCAAATATGAAGTTAAGAAAACAACATTGAATGTTATGTTTTCAATTAAGAAAACATAGTCTCTGACAGTTTAGGCACTCATCCTTATTAGAAAATGATACTAAATGGCAAGTCTAAGTAGTTTTAAGAGAGCCTCACTTAACTGTAGAATACCTTTGAGGATAATTGAAATTGTGGAGGATGTGCAAATCTCCCATTAGCAACTAAGATCACCATTGGTTTTCACATTACATCCATTTTAAAGTGTGCCAGAAGTCTTATAGTTATTATTAACCATAAAGAAGAGGCATTCTGCAAACCTTAATTTGGGGTTAATCTGTACATGAAAATATAGCCTGTGATTATTTCTAATTCTGAAAGTTTTGAAGGAGAGTGGGAGGGTGAAGTAGAAAGTTGCAAAGCCCAACTCCAGGGTTAATTTTTCTCAGAGGACAATGTTCTTTTCTCCTCTTATGGAATTAAGGCATATTGATAAAAGAGGGAATTTTACTTGGTATGACTTATGCCTAGAGTCTTGTCATAGTCTTAGTTTTGAGTGATTTCGATTGCTAATTGCTTTTAGAAGTGTGTGTTTAATCTGTGCAGAGGATAATAAAGATGACTTCACAGGAACTCTGTGAAAGAAGACAGGAGAATTGCATACTAATGATAATAAAGAGGATAGGATGTTCTTTTCTATGTGACTTGCAGAATGGATTATTTAAAATAGAGCCAACTCCTGACTGAACTCTACTGGAATAGTTAAATTAGCCAAGTTAGCTCTGGCCTGCACAGCTGTGATGATGTATGAACTAACTCATTATGTGCTATTGATAATACTGGAGAGATGAGAACAGCTGAATCTTACTATGCCTTGTGACTTTTTGGTATTTCTTGAATATACACAGCTGGATGAATTTGAATTTATTTTTAAAATTCCTGCCTAAGAGAAAGAGAGAGAGAGCTCCATAAGCAATAATTGTATTTGAAGTGACTTTCAAAATGTGTGCCTTGTGCTTGAGGATAAAGCAATCTAATGAATTATATTTTGTACCTCTTTATGATGCTATTTACATATGAAATAAAACTAATTGGCTTCTTTCTGTACTAATCTAGAGGAGTTACTGGGTCTGTTGAGCTATCACGGGAATCAGTAGCGATCATTCATTTATTTTCTGTGTGTGTGTTTTATCAATAAGCAGATTAGGCTTTTTTCCCCATTGATTTTTTTGAGAGAGAAACATCGATGTGTGTGTTTGAGTGTGTGTGTGTGTGTGTGTGTGTGAGAGAGAGAGAGAGAGAGAGAGAGAGAGAGAGAGAGAGAAAGAGAGAGATATCAGTTGGTTGCCTTCCATACAAGCCCCAAACTGGCAACCCAGGTTTGTGCCCTGGACCAGGAATCGAACCCGCACTCCTTTGGTATGAGAGGCGATGCTCTAACCCAGTGGTTCTCAACCTGTGGGTCGCGACCCCTCTGGCGGTCGAACGACCCTTTCACAGGGGTCGCCTAAGACCATCCTGCATATCAGATATTTACATTACGATTCATAACAGTAGCAACATTACAGTTATGAAGTAGCAACGAAAATAATTTTATGCTTGGGTCACAACATGAGGAACTGTATTTAAAGGGCCAGAAGGTTGAGAACCACTGCCTAACCACAGAGCCAAGCCAGCCAGGGCTAGATTGGACTTTTTAAAGCACCTGTCACCTAGTTTCAGGTTAGGTCAGTCTGTTCCTAATGTATTTATGGTAATGAAAATGAACTTTGCAAGAAGCAAAGACAGTTGGAGAAAATAGCTTATAAGGTTATCTGGCAATCCCTAAAAATATATTAGATATTATACATTTTCTTATTGAGTTGACTATAAAGCTTTTACTTTTTGTTGTAAGTAAATGGGGAAAAGCAAGTAGTAACTCCTTATTCTGCATATGTGTACATGCAAAAAAAACCACGCAACTTTTGATTGATTAATTCTACTGTGTCCCTGTAAATCTATTTACCATAAAGCAAAGATAAATTCGTAAGTTCCTTCTATGCATCTCTGATCTTAGTGATTCTTAGTTTTATATTGGATTTGGGGCTACTTCTAAAGGGTAAAGCAGTATGTAGCCCATACAAACCTTGACTACTCAAGGAATGCTACTAAAATCCAGCCATTCGAGATTATAACTGTTTTCTCATGGCCTTCCTTCTTTCTTATTCCATCATTTGAGACAACCAGATTCTCATCCTTTGTCTGACGGTAATAATTTTGATCACGTTTAAATTAGGACCTAAGGTGCTCTTAACCTAAGTCAGCAACCTTTAGTAATTACCAGTGTCCTGCTTGTGAGTTGCAGTTGTATTTTTGTGGAAAGAAAACTTAACTGTATGTGTATATGTTTTTTGGTTTTTTTCCAGAGGAAAAAACAAATGTATTTTGAGTTATAAGATAACTCTTGATTATTCTGGCCCAAGTTTCTATGAGGGTGGATAGGTTTTGCCAGAAAATCTCTTTGTTAAAAGCAGTAGAGTTTCTCTTCTAAAATAAATCTGGGAGTCTTAAGGTGAATATGAATGATTTTGAATCATTGGAAGACACTAGAGTGCTGAGGGTTGAACCATTTTCTATTTCATCTGGTTTTGATATCTCTCTATATAAAAGCCTAAGCGACGGTTATGACAGAGCGACCGGAATGACCAGAACAACCGGTCCCAGTTGCTGTGATGCACACTGACCACCAGAGAGCAGACTCTCAATGCAGGAACTGGCCCCTGGTGGTCAGTGCACTCCCACAGCCAACCTCCCGCAACCGGTCAACCTCCCGCGGCCTCTCTCCCTGGCTGGTCCCTACCCCCAGCTGGCCAGCCCTGATCTACCCCAGTCGGGCCAGCCAACCTCCCCCCATCCCTCCCCCTGGCTAGCAGGCCCCGATCGGGAATGGGCGATGGCCCTGATTGGCCCTGATCACCAGCCAGGCCTAGGGACCCCACCTGTGCACAAATTCGTGCACCAGGCCTGTAGTTGTTAGATAATAGCTTGAGGTTTTGGGGTTGAACTGTACTTTGTAACACCATAAACAAACTGTGCAAAGGAATAATATGCTCCTATAGTTCACCGTTTCTAGGCGCAAACAAGTCACATTTTAGATATGAAGATACTTCTTTAACAAAAACAAAATTTTCTACTCATAGATTTATGGTAGTGCTTTCTAGGGACTAAGGATTATGCTATACAAACTCACCTCTATTTAAAAACCCTGTGTTAAAACTAATCCCTGACACATTAACTAAAAGCCTTGACTTTACAGTGTAGATTAATTCCTTGTTAATAGGGAAATTTGAAATTGCAGGCGGTAGGTTGTGAAATATATTTTTTAATCTTTGAAAATAAAGGTTTTTATGTAAAATAAATTCTACTTATTCTACTTAGTAGTTTGTAAAGATATATATATTTGTTCTGTACAAAAGATAGTTTTGCAGTTTTGTGCTAAATATAACTGATTCTGTGATTAGGAACTCAAATTTTAGAAGTTGATGATATTAATAAATTTCTAATTCTGAAATTTCCAATTTTTCTTGCTGACCTAGTCAGTTACTGTTGCTAAAGCAAGCATAGAAGGGAGTTAGCTAAGCATTCCTATTTGTAGTGTTCAGACAATAAAATGTGTCTGTCTCCGTGATCTTTCTCTGCTATATGTTATTTACTTATTGGTAACACCCACTTGACCAGTAGAGAACCTTTGCATGGTAATCACGATGAAAGGGTAAGCTCATATGAGAGCGAGAATGTCAGAATGACTGTTTCCTTTCACATGCTACAGAAACCAGTGATTTTCGAGTTTGTGTGCCACAAAGTGTTGTGTAAAGAGTGTTTTAGAATCCCCTGTGACTAAATTGTCTGAGAAAGATTTGTTCAGGAAACTTGTATTCTTTATGCAAATGGTATTGTTGCTTCTGAGCATAAGGAAGGATTTATGAATAGTCAGTGTTGAAACAGCACTTCTCACAATGATTGGAAAAGATATTTCATTTAGGCCACACTTACTGGAATTTGTTACATTAATTTTTATTTTTGGATTAAGATATTCTTAAACTAGCCCTTCTCATTTCACATATAGCCATAGAAATTGGATGACTTTCTTTGCTCTAAAATTTACCATCACTGAATAGTCAGTGAAGAATGGCTGGGGTAGGGGCCCAAGGGTGAACTTTGCTTGCAGAAGTACATGTGCTTTCAGTATCTTGCCTGTACCCTGTGATCTTCACAGCTCCTGCAGCTGATCAGGGGACAGAGAGGGCAAATGGCAAAAAATACTCTAAATAATTTCCTGCTGTGATTGGTCTTTGGTTTCTGACAGTCACCTGGCTTCTCTCTTTCATTTCCAGGCATTGAGAGAATAAAAATAAGCACAGGAGAAATACTAGGTTTGCCTTCCAAGTTAATAATAATAAAAAATAGGACATCCTTGAATGGGGATAGAGTATGTGAAACAAGAAGAAACTTTGCTTACTTGCTTTCTAAGGTTTGGATTGTCCAAATGTTGCTGCACCTCAGGAGCATTGTGTAAAGTGTTCTACAGTTAATTAGCTACTAAAAAATTACGTAGACTCTTAAATTTGATAAAATTAAATATATTAGAGAAACTTGGTTTTGTAGAATCCCTTTCCTCTAGGAAAAATTGACTGGTATAAACCTTGTTGAAAGATTTTGTAGACATAGTTTACAAAATCTATAGACAAAAACAACCTCTTGATACGTTTTCTATAGGAAATCTTATTTTTCCCTTTCAGAAATTAGCCCAGAAATAAAATAAGCTAATAGATTGTATCTTATTGGGAGTTAGAGTATATATTTTATGATAATTATTTATAATTAGTATTTCATTTATGTATAAGTGAGTTCTGAATTGTTTGAGCTTATTTGAAAACAGTTATTTTAAGCAGTTTTAACATTTATATACACCTGATTTTATAATGTGTATGTAGAAAAGTTTTATAAACAAATTTTTTCAGCTCTCTCTAAATACTGTGAAATTCTATATCCACAAAATTGAATTAATCAGTATTTGTGTTTTGAGTACACAGCAGACATTTTGTATTGTCTACATTGAGGTAAAATAGAAATCCCTCAGTTTAAAAATATTTAACAAAGGTATATTTACTCATCTTCACAAAAAGCAACAGCTGCATAATTTAAGGTAGCACAAGGAATAGTACACATTATTTTAATCTATTGTGTGCTTTCTATCACAAATTCTTGCAGAAATTAAGTTTCACTTCATCAGGCAATGGAGACATGTAGAAGTATTTCTCACTTAAGTTACCTTCTACAAGTCTCAGTACATGTGATTAAACTTGGATAAAAGTTAAAGCTGCCCTGCAGGCATGGTTCGGTGATTGGGCGCCGAACTATGAACCAGGAGGTCTCGGTTTTCGACTCTAGTCAGGGCAAATGCCCGGATTTTGGGCCATGATGTCTTCAGGGTGCAAAATTAATCCCATGCCTTCATAAATAGATAGCAGTGAGGTCTTCTGAACTCTTAAGTATAATTTTTATTCACGAAAGATTATAGGCTTATCCACATATTATTAGAAAGTTCTTTTGTATTTTTTTGCTTTGGTCCATAGTTTTGTAATAAAAACCAAAAAAGCCCAACAACAGTATTTTAGTAGATTATTTTTTCTTCGAGTGGATATTGTAATTTGCTTTTGGTGGTTGCATGCAGGGGACTTCAATGTATGGTATTAAACTGTGTTATGTGTTTGTTTAGTTTCCCACATCCTTTTGGAGACTATAGAATACAAAAGCTTAAAAACGGTCCTAGCTAGTTTGGTTCAGTGGATAGAGCATTGGCCTGCGGACTGACGGGTCCTGGGTTTGATTCGGACATGGGCACAACCCAACCCCTAGTAGGGGGCATGCAGGAGGCAGCCAATCAATGATTCTCTTTCATTGATGTTTCTATCTCTCTCTTCCTCTCCCTGTTTACCTCTCCCTTCCTCTCTAAATCAATAAAAACGTATTTTTTAAAAAGACAACAATAAAACAAAAAACAAAAAACAGGGCATCCTTTCATTTAGTAAACCTACCTGCCTTTAATTTTTCTTCTGTCTTATCCTCATTATTATTTCACTGTGTTCACTTCTAAAATGACTTTAAGACCATCGATTAGATATCCAACAATTTGTAAATCAGACATGGGGTTTTGCACACAGATAAATGTGATTCTAGATGCCACTCACTAACTGACTGCATTCTCTTATTTCTAAGATGTCCCAGAAGGGACCAAAGGAGTAGCACACGCAGTCAGAATTTTGCCTTTTGATGATTCCTTTCTAAGAGTTGTTTCTTAAAGTGGGGAATATTTTTACCTACCCCAAAATCTTTTGAGGCATTTAGAACCATAATATAAATCTATGATTCAAGATGGATATTAATTATTTTACAGAGTGATCTAAGCCTCAGCAATCCTGCCTTGATTAGGTCAGGGTCTCCTTAAATATGGGCAGATTTAACTGAGAGTCAACATTTGATGTGTAGCCTACCCATAATTACTGAGGGCCATATGCATAATAATAAACTCTCAATTTTGATTTATAGGTATATCTGTGTCTCCAGCTATTCTGAATACAAAGGGAAAACCCAGTTGTTACCAAGACCCTAGGTCATAGTATAAAATTTAAGTATAGAATTTTAACTTCTGGTAAATATTGAAAGATGTTGCTTTGTATGTAAGCATTTATAGGTAATTTTTATTGCCTCCTCCAATAGCTTTGTGCTATTTGAGTCAGTGTTAGCAAAAAATCTTAATAACAGAATAAGTGACCATTATTGTTTCTAGTACAGAAAATTAAAAGTACATAGCCAGTCCTCCAAAGTTTAATAATTATTCTGCTTCTACAAAATATGCTGGTATTGTATGTGCCATGGCTTTGATTCTCATCACCTTATAACATATTTGAAAGGTTATATAAGCTGCCAGATATTCCAGCGTTGCTAAATGAGTTCCTGAAAACATCAAAGCCAGGTATCAAAAGCCAGCTATATTTTGTGTGCCTGTGAAATTTCTTTAGCAGCAGCAAACATACCCCATCTGTCATGCCTGTCTCAAGTCTGTAAGAGAAGAGCCTTAACACTCTCTTCATATTGCATTTGATCTTTAGCCTTCTATCATTATGACCCTCAGTTTGGGGAGACATTTCATTTTATTTCATAGTAATAAAATAAAAGGACCTATTAATTGTGTCAGGTTAGTCTAGCTGATTAGAACAGGTGTTATTGAGGTCACAGGTTTGTCCTTGTAGAAACCAGTTAACTCTTATAGGCAGGAAGCCACAGTGCCAAACTCTAACCCATCCAGTTAAAACTGTACAGAAGTAGGATCCAGAAACTTATTCTTAATTGACCTCTGCTAAAGTCTGATTTCTACATTTTATTTACATCATCTTCCCATTTAAATGTGTTCCACCTCCTACAATTCCTATCTCATTTAATGGCACTGTTAACCAGTCACCCAGACCAGAAACATAGGACACATCTTGGACTCTTTCTACTCCCTTCAGCCCCACATGTAATCATCCTTCATGCAGTTAGGTTCTAACTCTTAAGTACCCCTCAGAGCATCCCTTGCCTCCTCCATTTTCTGTCATCATTTGTCTTAAGAGCAATGCTAATAGCTGTAGATGGCTAAGCATAGAATAATAAATATTAAAGCAGAATAACTGCCTTCTCCACCCTTCCTCAATCTTTCCCCACCCTCCCCTTCCAAAAATAAACAAATCAGTCCATACCACTGCTGCTGGAGTGACCTTTATAAAAGGCAATCTGAATCTTGTTGAAAATCCACCAGTGATTCTTACTGCCCACACAATGAAATCCTAACCTCTTAACCCAGAATACAAAGCTCTTCATTATCTGGCCCCAGCCAACCTATCTGTAATCCAGTTTTTTATCTTATCATCCCCCTCACACACACATACACCCTGACCTCCCACATGAACTGCAAGTGCTGCATGCTCTTGGGTCTCTCCTGCCTTGCTTGGTTAGCATCTACACATGTCACTGTGCAAGTGGTGTCGTGCCTCCCATTGTCTGCCTGGTGGCTGGCCAGATTTGGCTCTCATTTCATCCACTCTGGGATACCTCCCTTGACCATATTTCCTGACCCCCTTTTCAGCAGAGGTAGCTCTCTCTCTAAAATGTTCCCAAACCACCTTTGTGTCACATTTCATACTATGCCACAGGGTTTGTCTTTTCTGTCTCTTCTTACACTGACTCTGGCATTTTGTTATTGTTGCTCTTCCACACAACCATTTACTTGTAAGATTTCATATTATTTAAATTGTTCCTAGCTTTTTTTTCTTTTACAGAAAGTTATCTTGGATTAATAAAGTCTCTTACTTTTCCTAACCTTTTCCATTTTTGGATGCCAGTAACCACCTCCTCTCTGATAATTCTGTGTGCCTATTCTTTGTCCTCTTATTCCAGGATTGTATTTGCTGCTGATGAATATAAATAGGCAGATGCACTCCTTCTTTGGTTTTTCATTTCTCTCAAAGCCATTGAAAGCCAGGGACTACATCTGTTTAATTCTTTGTGTGTTGCCTAAAACAGCCAACCATCACTATTACCACACACATGACTTATAACTGCTTTCTGGTAATAGAAAACAATGGTTTGATAAAGAAGAGTGGTAAATGTTGAACATTTACGCATTTGTACTGATGCAGATTGAGGAGGGGAAAAAACCTCTTGGCTTTGGAGTTTTTAAGCATTACTTGTTTATGGGAGAGCAGGTGGTAAAATTGATCTTATAAAAAGATAATTTAATGTTTTTCAGATTTGTTGTTTTGTCTCTGTCAAGTCTAGAAAAGCATATTGAAAATCAAATAGAGCTAAAACAGTACTTTGATACATCAATGCAAGGAACATTTGGTTGTAGTAAATTAGGATTTGTCATAGAAATTTCATAATGGCCAAAGGACTGAAATGCACAGAGAATGTAGCAAAAGCTGCAGTTTTAGATGTCTTTCTCATGCAAATCATTATCTATGAAGTCTTAGTAATACAGGCTTAAACAAAAATTGCTAGAATGATGTCCAGAATAAAATCTGATACTTTAATAGCAAAAAGCATTGGCTGTGTATATTATAATGCATGTTAACCTAATGACTGCTGTTCTAAGAACTCCTTAGAAAAATACTGAGAATTTATTAACTCATAATTGGGAAAAGTTATTGGTAAATAAACATAAAGCAGGAAAATCTATTTAGAAATTGGCAATGATCTTAAGAGGGAAAAAGAGCCAAGAGTCTCTTGGCTCTGTGATAACATCAAATTCTCCTAAAGTTAAGCCCTGGCCGGTGTGACTCAGTTGATTGGAGCATTGTCCCATACACTACAAGTTGACAGGTTCGATTCCTGGTAAGGGCACATACCCAGGTTGTGGGTTCAATCCCTGGTCAGGGTGCGTATAGGAGGCAACCAATTGATGTTCTTCACATCACTGTTTCTCTCCCCCCCCCCCCTTCCTCTCTCTAAAATCAATAAAAACCGTACCCTCAGGTGAGGATTTAAAAAAAAAAATTATTCTAAAGTTAAGTGAAAACTGTTTACAGCAAGTTGATGTGGTGTTTAGGCATAGGAGTTTGTTTCGGTGTTTTTTCTCTTTTTTTCAAGGATTTCCCAGAAGTATTTTTTCCTCTTTGATTGGATATTCCTATTTACCATAATCTTTTTTAATAATCCTCACCCAAGGATATTTTTTCATTGATGTTTAGAGAGAGTGGAAGGGAGAGGGAGAGACAAACAATGATGTGAGAGAGACATACCGATTGGTTGCCTCCCATATGCCCCCAACCAGGGCTGGGAGCCTGCAACCGAGGTATGTGCCCTTGACTGGAATTGAACCCAGGACCCTTCGGTCCCCGGACCAAAGCTCTATCCACTGAACCCAACCGGCTAGGGCTACCATAATTGTTTTAAACAACGCAGTGTCCAAATGTTATTTTAAAATACACTTTATTGTCTTATTCTCATTTTATAATTAAAATTATATGTTCTTTTTAAGGCCTTGTCTTAACTAGTTTGTACTGTTTCTGAGCAAGAAATTAAGGATTTTGGAAGCTCTTTGGGAATTTTTAAAGACCATACTGTTTTTTACAAGTTATGTGCTTCATGGCACTGTCATTTGGGTTTATGACTTGAGTCTTTGTGTGTGTGGTTTGTTTGTTTTTAATATAGAAGCTGATTCACTAATTATGAATATTGGGATGGTGGGTAAAAATAGATTTACTTTCCCTGACATTTGTCAGGGGTGTTTATTGAGAGATGTTAACAGGTATTCATGGGGGAAAGGGAGAGCATTGTCATAGGTTTGGAAGAATACTTTATAGTCCTTATCATGGTACTTCAATGTCTACCTTAGTATATTAAAGGGACTGAGGATTGGCCACAATATATAAATTGTTTAATTTTATAAAACCACTTTTTTTCAAACATTTGACTGCAGAATGCTTTTTGCACAGAATACCTAGTAACAGTCCTTGAAACATGTTTTTTAAGTGCAGAGTTTAGGAAGTATTGCACTAACCAACAAAACGCATAGGTCAAAACTAATACCCTTTTCAAAATCCCAATTTACAACAAGGAAATAATTATTGGGCGTATCTGTCCAGACATCTGGATTTCACATGAGCCAGTCTTCCTGAGTGCCACTGGATCTGGAGTATCCTGTGTGTCATAGACATCTGTTTAGAAATCTGTGGTGGAAAAGGGTGGAAGTACATCTCTGATATTATTTTATGATATATTTAACACTTTGTTTTCTTAGGAAAATTTTGAAACATACAAAAAAAGAAAGAAGAGCAATGAACTGTTTATCAGTTACTGAAAATAATGGTTCAGATGTTTTAGACACTAGATGAAGTTCCATTTAAAAAGAAACATATTTTAATTGGACCACCTTTTATAAAATTTATTTCTTAAGTGATTCTGATTCATACAGTGGATATTTTCCTCAGCAGTATTCAGATGTTTTACAAAGTGCTGATACAGCAGCAGCAGACCAGATAACAAAAATGACAAAAATCTCATAGCTAAACCTCATAATCAAATCATTTTTCTCTTCATGTTTTGCCAACTCTTTTTTCGTCCACAGGATAAAAAGTAATATTGATGGTGTGTAGATTAGCAGTACTGACCTCCTAGAGTCATTTTATTACCACCCCTCCCCATCAGACAGTATTGTGTATTCCTACTTGTCTTAGGTAAACTGATGTCTCTGAAAAACACAACAAACCAAAACAAGAGAAGTTTCTTTTGTTTCTCTGTCTTCTTTGTCAGTGTCATCCTGAGTCTGACTCTCTGATTGGCTGACACCAGGGTTTGGCTCATCCCACTGGTGGGGAGGGTAAGATTCTGTTGATTGGTTTAGGTCAATGATGGTGTGGAATATAATCAATTCTACCATAACTCCATGGCCTGGAGATTTTTGTGTAGGAAATGGGGAAACAATCAATAATGCCCTTTACTCTGAATAAGACCACTTTTAAAAATTTACAACATATGCTATATTAGTTATTTTTAATATCCAATGAGATGTTTAAATATTTTTATTTTGTAAATGTATTAATATTAACAAATCCTTTTTTCTTGGGTCTTTTTAGAGGACAAGAATTTTGGGCAGATTTGAATGCCATGAATGTGTATGAAACAACTGAATTTGACCAACTACGAAGGCTGTCCACACCACCCTCTAGCAATGTCAATGCTATTTACCACACAGTCTGGAAATTCTTCTGTAGGGACCACTTTGGATGGAGAGAGTATCCTGAGGTATTTAAAGGACTTTTAAATCCCCAAAAGTACATTTAAATTTTTTTTGTCTTTCATTGTTCTTTTGTTCTTCCTTTCTAACTGTGACTACACAGAACTACAAATCAAAGAGCTTCTGGTTATAAAATTCAGTCTTGTTGGTATAAATTACACTTTTCTCTCTTGATTTTTCTAAAAATGTATTTTTTCCCATTAAATCCCTGGAATCCATAAGTAGAATGCCTCTATTATTAGAGAGATAAAATGTTTCCCCAGTATCTTATATTATGGAGAAAAAGTATTTAGAGTTGTAAGTACTCAGACTCAGAGCAGTTTTTGGAGTAATTTTAATGAGGTGAGTACTGGTGTAACTTTTGGTTGTATCTGGCTCTTGGGCTCATGGTGATTAGATCATGTGTTGTGCTTAGCATTTCAGAAGTATAGTGGGAAACAATCACTCTTAGGTCTCTGAAAGAAGTATTGAAAACGTTCATTGAGCTGTGGTCAGTCATTGAAAATTGTATCAAATGGCCCTGTCCGGTTTGGCTCAGTGGATGGAGCGTCAGCCTGCGGACTGAAGGGCCCCAGGTTCGATTCCAGTCAGGGGCATGTGCCTTGGTTGCGGACACATCCCCAGTGGGGGATGTGCAGGGAGTGGCTGATCAATGTTTCTCTCTCATCGATGTTTCTAACTCTCTATCCCTCTCCCTTCCTCTCTGTAAAAAATCAGTAAAATATTTTTTTTAAAAATTGTATCAAATGTGCACATGCATCCTTAGTTTAAGATGGTAAGAATAGCTTATCACAAAGCAAAATTTTAAAATGGTGATGGTTTATTTGCCTCTAAATGAGAATTCCAAGTCAAGTTTAAACACCCTGAAATGGACTTTAGAGATTAATTTCGCATTCCAAAGATCTGACTTCAATTTGATCAAATTTCCAGCATACAAAAAGGGCAAACTAACTTAACTACCTTAGGTTTTCTTTTAAGGCAATAACTAAAGAAAATAACATAGTATTTTAATTGCTATAAGACACAATATTAAATTAAAATTTTGACTCTCATTTAAATAATCACTAGTATCTAATGCCTTCCAAAGAGAACAAGAGGCTATTTAAAAAGTATTCTCAGAATACTTAGACTGTTCCTTCGTTTGTCCTCTGAAAGATTTTTTAGGTTTGGAATTTACTTATTTGAACACTACCATCTTTAATCCTCTTCTGAAAATTCCCTTAAGAAATATAAAAAAATCTCTTTTCCTCTTCCGGGGATGATGTCCTCAGGCATTCAGAATAGTTCAGTGTTTGACACACTGTTCTACAATGCAGCCTCTAACAAAACTAGACTGTCCCGAACCCCTGCTGTTTGTTTACCTTTATACCAAGAAGGTTGGGAAAGCACCAAAATCTGCATGTGGCCTGTGCCCTGGCCAACTTCACAGAGTTTGTGCTGTGAGACCTAAAGTCGTAATAAGGTTGTCTAAAATGAGAAAACATGCTAGCAGGACCACCAGTGTCCAGGAGCAAAAAAAAAAAATCATTATGAAAGTGTTGAAAGCACTAGCACAGAGTGAGAAAACTAAATTTTTTAAAAAATGAAGCTTTTTTTGAGTAAAACAATTAGAAGGCTAAATTGAAAAAGAAACAAAGAATATTTAGGACATTGTTAAGGCCTCAAAATAGAATAGAGTAGTTCCCTGGGCCTCACATGTTTCTTAAGGTGGAAATCTGTGTAATTCTAAACAGGGATCATCTTTCTACCCTGTATCTTTGCTCCAAAAAAGAAAGGAAAAAAATTTCTATGTATAAAGGGAATTAATTTGACTCACTTTACTTTATTGAAACTCTTCTGATATTAACAGCAAGGTTAACTATGTGTGGCTTTAGTAACATTAATAGTTTTTATATTTCATAGTGATTATATATTAACTTGCTTTTTTTTTTTCTTTACCTTCTGTTTACTACTCCATAGACTGTGATTCGATTGATTGAAGAAGCCAACTCTCGGGGTCTGAAAGAGGTCCGATTTATGATGTGGAACAATCACTACATTCTCCACAACTCATTTTTCAGGAGAGAAATAAAAAGGAGACCCCTCTTCCGCTCCTGTTTTATATTGCTTCCATATTTACAGTAAGTGTCCAGTGAAAAGTCTCATTTTTTTCTGATTTTACGTTAATGTACAACTGTATGCCAAAGAGAAAAAAAATTAAATAACTAACTTGGTTATTAACCTCTAGAATGTGAAATTCTAAGTTATTCTTTGGGCTTAATTTTTCAAAAAATAGAATTCAGATAAGATATAGTTAACCCGACACTAAAAGAGTGATTATTGTATTAAATTTTTTAAATGAAAGCACAGTAGAATTAACATTTTTTCACAACTAAAAGTAATTGTACCTGGAATAAGGCAAAATTTGCATATGCCACCTTCATGCAAGATTGAGTTTTCTGATGATACGCTTCTGTGTTATGGGACTACTTCCCAGTCCTGGTAAACTACCAGGTCAAGTAGGGAGAAACCTTCAAGGTGATTTTCTCCATTCTTCTTCCTGGAATGCATTTGCATGGGAAGAATTCACCTTTTCAAATAATTTACATTTTCATTTGCTAAGTAAGGCCCATCCTCCTATAATACTCACTAAAATTACTTGTGGCACTTTTAGGTTGAGACTGAACTTATCCTTCTGAATTATAGGTGAGCTCTTTCATTTTCCCGAGTGCCATTTCTTCTTTCCCTCTCTACATAGTCCACTCACACATCTTTGTAGATGTGAAAAGATGGGGTACATTGCCATTTGCATAGCCATCTGTGAAAGTGAGTATCTTAAGGGAAATCTTTATATACTCTAGTCAGATATACTGTATTTAGAGCCTGATTTTTAAAATGATACTGGATTTACTTGGTTTTATGAACTTTGGAGGTTAGAGTAATATTGGTTGGTCCCTTCTGCTGATCTTTGAGGTGAAGATGCTCTTTTTATATTCTTAATAGTAGTTTCTTTTTTTTTAATTTCAAGCCCAAACTGTGTTTTTCCCAGATCATTATGACGGAACTTTAATGATTCTAATTCTGAGATTGCAAAGGGAACATTCAAACAAAATAGAAACAAGTAAAAATCCATGAAATTCTCAAGATCCAAAAGTACTGTGTAATAAGTCCAATTTTAGAAATATATGTTTGCTTGGGTAAATGTGTCCTTTCTTTCTTGTCCAAGTGTGAAAAATTTTACTTTGTCTGGTTTTTTTAAATTAGAAATTAATAAAAATGCCATTTCTGTGATTTCATTAGCACAGCTGGCGATAATGTCAGTGTCCAGTAGTTAAGAATACATCGTCATCCTAGTGAGATGGTGGAACTCATTAGTGGGAACAGCGCCTTGGCATGCTGAGCCAGTTGAGTGAGATGTAGCTTCTGTGTGAGAGTAAGAATGCTCATTCAAGTGCTACATTGTTGAGGGACTTTCATAGAATGGTGAAAATTTGTTTTGATCCTAAGACAAGTAATTATGAAATGCTACCTCCTCTCCCCCCTTTAAAACCTAAGCTTGTTTTGTAAAAGTATAAACTATTATATAAGCAGTAGTAGAATTAATGCCACAAATATGGAATTACTATTTATAACTTAGGCTTAAAGAGAACAAAGTTCTTCCATTTTCTTTTTAAAATTTCCTATTTTAATGTTGTCTGGAACAGTGGTAATCAGGTATAAAGTAAAAGCTTAGCAAATCGGAGATTGTGCAAACATGTCAGTGAGAAAGGAATAGAGAAACATCAAGTTCACCAGGGTAGAATGGGTAAATGCAGCCCTTCAATTCCCATCCAACTGAGTCTGGGCCTAAGGGGTACTTGGGGAGAAAGAGGAGTGAGGTAGTTCTAAAAGCAGGTTTCAGAAAATCTATTTCTCAGTACTAAGCCTTCTGTTTACTAGTCCATAGACTGTTATTTGATTGATTGCAGAAGCCAACTCTCGGAGTCTGAAAGATCATGATTTTAGCCAGAAAAAAAGTTTGTTAAGTGTTAGTAAATACTAAAGGTCAAAGAAAAATATAGGTGTCAAAAAAGCCACAATTATTGGGGAATCAGAGATGCCTAAGAATTGGGAAAGCCCAGAGTAGGAAGGTAGTAAGATGATTGGAGAGGGAGGCTGACTTAATTCACGAATTTCCTGCAAACTTAGCTCTTTAAATGAGGGTTTCCCTGCTCTTTTTTTTCTTCCAGTTTTATTTATAATCGACAAACAACACTGTAAGTGTAAGGTGTACAGCATAATGACTTGACATATGTATATATTACAAAATGATTACCACAGTAAGTTTAGTTAACATCTATCACCTCAGTTACAAAAAAGTTTTTTTCCTTGTGCTTGCTCTTTTTTCATGGGACTGATAAAAAGGAGCTTATTCTTTAATATTCTTAGAATACTTGTGCTGAGGTTACATAAAAGCAAACAAATCTCAGGTTTAGAGGTTTGTGAGTTCATTTCAGCTGAAAAGACATCTATTCCATGCAATCACCTCATGGTTATGAGAAGACCTGATACAGTTTCTTTGGCTTCTCCTCCCAAAAGGATAAAATGAATTAGTTTTTAGTTCATTACTGAAGTTGGGTTAGGAAACCTCTTTCAAAAATATGACAAGGGAGGGTGAAGGTGAGTGATAAAAGGTGACCTTGGATTCTGAAAATCCATTCATCAGAGGTCCGTGAGTACAAGTTCCTTACCCACCAGCTTTGCCTCCCTAAAGAAGACTGGTGCAGCACTGTAAAGCACAGTATGTCTTTGGAAAACCTATGAGCTGACTACAAGCTCAGCATTCTCAGAAAATAAAGCCACATTTCTAAGTGTGCTTGGAATATACATATTTTTAACCCATGTCAACTAGATTGTATAACTCCATCAGACAATGTCTATATGCATTTTTATGTTTTAGTCCAATTAGGACGTTGGCTTGTTAAAAGTAAGCATCTGTTGATGGGAATGGGTGTTGACTAGATATATATGATCTAATCTAATATCTTAGGATGGATGAGACTTAGTTACACAGGCACATCTTTAGGTATGTGTGAGTAAATAATAGACCCTTTCCCCTCTGAAAAAGGAAAAGATAGGTTTGAAACTTCTAGTTTATGAAACTGTTGTGTTTTTGTTAAGAGAGGAATGGTATTAGAAAGAAAAGAAGCAGTGTCCTCTATTGTTAGTGCCACGTTTTCAATAGAGTTGCGACAGCCTAAAACCTGTTTTGGGCAGAGTGCTTGGGAAGAATCTTACCCTCCTCCCCTCAACACAGAAACCTCTGTTGCTAACTTCAACCCCTGAGAATACTGGAAAACCTGGTGTGCTTGGATTTACCCTCTTTGCAGAGCAGGGATAGTGGGGACAGCTAAAGATAAGGAGCTTATATTCTGTGTTTCCTGCCATCCTCCAGAATTGTGATGGCTTTTAAGGAGTTACAGACTTTTCAGAATCTGATTAAAACAGTGATGCCTCTCTCCAGAAATATATACCAGTGAACGCAGGTTCTGGAGGGATCTGTCAAAGCTTGGTGAAAATGCTCCAGATACCAAGAACTGTTGTGCCTTCTGTCATAAAAGTTGGAGAAAGCACTCCTTTAAATCTGCCCCTGAACTTAAAAGCACCTGGGGGATACAAGGAGTTCGAGGCAGGTTAATACAAGGCACAGCTTGAAGGGGTGGGGATTAAAGAAGGGAGTTGTCCCTCTATTAATTGTTAGCTTCTTCTCAAGTCATCTCTTAAAAGGCAAAAGACTATGAGAGGTGATGGTAGTGGTGTTAGTTGGAGCCGAGTTCTAATCCTGATATCCATCACTTTCAAGCCTTGTTTGCATATATTGGGGGAAATGGAAAAATATGTACTCTTTTCATTTCTACATATTTCACATATGCACTTAGAAACTAGGTAGACCTTGATTAAAATCCTGTCTCTGGCCTTTGCTGGCTCTGCTAGCAGCTTTTTAATTTGAAAAGTAGGGATAAGCAGACCATCTTGCAGGGTGCTTATGACAGAAATAATATATATAAAATGCCTGGTTTGTAGTGTGTGCTTAGTATAAGGTGGGTATGATTATTAGGAGGAGGAGGATGAGATACGTGCTGGAGATTAGATGCATGTTCACCCACAGTTGTAACCTCTGTGTCGCAAAACTCTTGGAAAATTTCACTTTCCTAATCTATTTGGCAGACTTGTTGCTTCCTTGTGATCACTACATGCTGATGAATGTTACAGTACCCTAAACCTGAATCTGGGACTTAGGGTCAGGATTTCCTTTCTCTCTGCTTCTTCCTTTTTGCTCTGTTTTGAAAATGGTCAAGAAATGTGATTTGAATTTAAGCATTTAATCAGGCAGGAATAAGTAACTGAGCAAGTTGCTGCTTATCTAAATTCATCTTTCAAATTCATCTGAATTTAAAGGTTCAAGAATATGCATTCTGGTCTCTAGAGCTTAAAGTAATTAGAGCCATCACCCCTAAAGTTGTAAAATTTGAATAGTATTGGTGGGGGTTTTTGTTGTTGTATGTGATACTGAAAAAGGAAGCAAATTCCAAATGTCAGCTTTCAATGCCCATGCTATGATTTTTGTTTGTTTTTATAAAAATTATAAAGTTTAAGGTTTTTATTTTTAATATTTTGTGCCTTCTCTCTGTAAGCCTCCCTCTTTTCTACTGCCTCACTTTTTTCTCCCCCTTATTCTGCTCTCCTTACCCCACATAGACGTTAATAATGATATGTTTCCTATTTAGTACAGCAAAGTTGGAAGAACACATATAAATTACCACCTCTCCCTTGAAACAAAGCTTTATAACTATATAGGCAAAAGAGGAGTCCAGGATTCAAAAAGTAAAGATATTTATAGCCCTGACTGGTTTGGCTTAGTGGATAGAGCGTTGGCCTACAGATTCAAGGGTCCCAGTTCGATTCCGGTCAAGAGCATTTACATTGGTTGTGGGCACATCCCCAGTAGGAGGTGTGCAGGAGGCAGCTGATTGATGTTTCTCTCTCATCGATGTTTCTAACTCTCTCTCTCTCTCTCTCTCTCTCCCTTCCTCTCTGTAAAAAATCAATAAAATACATTTTTTTTAAAAGATATTTATAAATTTGTTCTTGTTTGCTTACCTTGCAGCAGTATATTCTATAGTTTTTCCCACAAATAGGAGGCCAGGAGGAAGCAAATAATATCTGTATAAAGGCAGTTTTTGTTCTAAGATTTCTTTTGTCTTTAATCAATAGCATTTTATATATTGTTTTTTAAACAAGCTTTTAAGCTATACAGATTATAATATTAGGTATTGCTATAGTGCATTCTAATGTGAAATGTTCTGAGTGGTTGACAGTGACATTTCTTCTTCTCCTTCTAGGACACTTGGTGGTGTTCCCACGCAGGCTCCTTCACCTCTCGAAGCAACCTCATCATCACAAATCATCTGCCCAGATGGGGTCACCTCAGCAAACTTTTACCCTGAAACTTGGGTTTATATGCATCCATCTCAGGACTTTATCCAAGTGCCTGTTTCTTCGGAGGACAAAAGTTATCGAATTATTTACAATCTTTTTCATAAGACTGTGCCTGAATTTAAATATAGAATTTTGCAAATATTGAGAGTCCAAAACCAGTTTCTTTGGGAGAAATATAAAAGGTGAGTCAGTAGTATGAAAAGTTTAAGAGAGCTTTTCTTAATATAGCTAAGGACAAGTGTGGAACCTAATAGTAAAGACTTGCATAGAAATTAATATGTTTGTGTTTTTATATGTTAACTCTCATATAATTCTTATAACAGACCTGTAAGTAGGAGTGGAGTACTGCAGTCTACATTTTACAGAGAGGAAACTGAGTCATAGGAAAGGTTGGTAATTTGCCAAAGGACATACAGCGAATAAGATGCTAGAATTTGGATCCTAGCAGTCTAGCACTAGAAATCTTGCTCTTAATTACTCTACTAGGCTGCCTCTCAAGTCAACAAACAAATTAATGTAGTGCAAAAGGAATATATGTAGGTTTGAGGAATCTCATAATTAAGAGGCATTAGGTTGGTGAAATTGGACAAGGAAGGCATTCTGAAAAGGTAAAATGTGAAAACTAGTTTTAAGTGGAAGAGAAAGCATGTGAACAGTTGGTAGAGAAAAAAAGAAAGGGCTTTTGTCTGCAGTGGAAATGATAAGCTTAAACTTTCAATGTGATCACTGATGGCATTTTGCCCTTTAACATCTCTTTCCCATTGAAACCATAAGGAAGTTTATGACCACATCATGCCTTTTAAATTGATGCATACCTTCTTTCTTCTGAATTCCCTATCCACTCTTGCATTAGGAAAAAGGAATATATGAACAGAAAAATATGTGGCCGTGACAGAATAATAAATGAGAGGCACTTATTTCATGGAACATCCCAGGATGTGGTAGATGGAATCTGCAAGCACAACTTTGACCCTCGAGTCTGTGGAAAGCATGCTACAATGTTTGGACAAGGCAGTTATTTTGCAAAGAAGGCAAGCTACTCTCATAATTTTTCTAAGAAGTCCTCCAAAGGAGTCCATTTCATGTTTCTGGCCAAAGTGCTAACTGGCAGATATACGATGGGTAGTCATGGCATGAGAAGACCTCCTCCCGTCAATCCCGGCAGTGTCACCAGTGACCTGTATGACTCTTGTGTGGATAATTTCTTTGAGCCTCAGATTTTTGTCATTTTTAATGATGACCAGAGTTACCCTTATTTTGTTATTCAGTATGAAGAAGTCAGTAACACTGTTTCCATTTGAAAAATCTTGGTACTGTTAAATTATTTGATAAGAACTCAATCCAGCATTTGTAGCAGGTTTTGGATGGGTGGGACAGAGTGGGAAACAGCATTGGACATTAATAGGGCACTTTTAAGACCCATTTTTTTTAAGTGTTAGAAAGTAAAAAGATTTTGAAGAAAAACAAGTTTTAAAATGACCACTTACTCTTTAATTATTTACTAATTGTTGTTAGTGTACTCAGTGTGGGAAAGACTACAGATTGCATACTCTTCATTCACACTTGTACATATAGGCAGCAATGTTATTAGAAGCATTAAAAAAAAAAAAAAAAAGAGCCTAACTAATTGAATGTGACTTAAGCCTGGTAGAAGTTTGGCCAAATGAAATGGAAGCTGTGAACAAAGTGAGGATTTGGTGTATTTACAGTGATAAAACTGACTGGAACTAGTATTCTCATATGTACTCCCTGTCCAAAGTGGAAAGAAATATTTCTATCAGCCAGACAAATGTATCACCGAACCAAAGCGTACCAATGACTTTAACTTTTGCAGAGTTTGCCTGAGAATTCAGAGTTGTGTTTAGAGGAAGTTTAAAAAAAGGAACTATTTGAAAAATTTTTGTCATCAGCAAAATTTTTCACTAGCCAGTTATATGTGATTCTCGTGTTGTTACACTTCAGCCTTGGAAAAAGTCTCTCCCATTATCATTCACTCAGTTTGAAAAAGTTGGGCAGCTAATTTGGTTAAAGCCAGTTTTGAAGATGAGGAGTATTACTTTATTTTAGGGTTCCAGAGGTAGGCCCTGCCAAGGTTTTAGAGAAAGCAAGTCTATCTGTAAGCAAATTGATAGGGCTTATTACTGTGCTTTGCACAAAGTAGACTCTCAAAAGTATTTGCTGACTTGGAAATAATGTTAAAGGTGGTAATCCCGCCCCTATGCCTGCGTTGCCAGATGCAGCTGGGTTTCCTGGCTGGCTCTATTTTACACTACTTAATAGAAACACAAACTTGGAAGTTGTGCTGCTGGCCCAGCTGGAGCAGTGTGAGGTGAATATGCTGACATCTCAGTTCAGAGAGGTAGCAGCTAGGTTTACTTTGCCTTAAGCAAAGCAAACACCTGGATTTACAGAAGTGGAAGTGGCTGTTCACAAAAGACTTTACAGAATTCCTTCAGATACCAAGCTTTTTGAATATCTTGTGGTCATTTCATTTACACAGAACTTTTCAGGAACTTCTGTGTTATTTAAAGCAAGATATATCTATATTGATGTCTCAGTGAATCAGTCTGTTTAAACACTTTTCAGGGCTTCCACACCATTATTTATTTTGCTCTAGTTGATCTTGTTTGCTGCCATTGGCATGAAGCGGCCAACTGTGGCTGTTACAGTTGTTGTTTCAATTAGAACTTGTAAACCTGTGATTCCCAATCTTTTTCAAGTTAAGACACCTTGCCATTGCTTATTTGATTTTATGAAACTTGTTCCTTTTTTCTCCCTAAAGAAAAAAAAAAAAGCTTTATGATATATTTATTTTTTTAATAAAACTAAGCAAAAATAAAAGCTCTGGTAATTCTTTAAAACTTTTTGCTTTGGTTCAATTTAAGATAACTGAATTCAACACATAGTAGATGATCTATAAGTGACGGTTGGTTGGTTGGTTGGTTGGTTGAATGAGTGATTGAATGAGCAGAACTAACCAGAACTGGCTGCTTAAAATGTGTGCTCTGGGAATCAGCAGAGAGGATATTATCTAACAGTCGACTAAGTCACCAGAGAAGAGTGAATATTTTATTTTGCAGGTAAGTATTTGGGGCATCTTAAAAGGGACATGTTTTATATCAGCAAATAGCTATAGTGCAAAATATGAGCAGGGTTGTCCCTTCCAACAGGTGCTGAAGGAAATAGAAAAAGGAATATAGAAATCTTGTCAGCTCTCAAGCACCTTAACTTTCAGCCAACTTAGTCATCTGATTGGTAAATGTGAGCATCTGACAGTATTTAACCTCCAGTGTAATAATTTTGAAATTCCTATATAGTATCGTATGTTGTTTTATCTAAGCACGAACTGTGGAGTCAGCCCGGCCAGCATGGTTCAATGGTTGAGCATCAGCCTATGAACAGGAGGTCCCAGTTTGGTTCCTGATCAGGGTACATGTCCAGGTTTTGGGCTGTGGGCTCTGTCCCCAGTGTGGGGTGTGCAGGAGGCAGCCAATCAATGAAATCGTTGATGTTTCTGTTTCTTTCTCCCTCTACCTTCCTCTCTGAAATCAATACAAATATATTAAAAAAAAAAAAAAAAAACTGTGGAGTCAGCCTCAATTTTATAATGGTTCCATGGATTGAAAACATACTGAAAGGCATTCAGTAAATCTTTATCCCTACTTGCCCAGCTATAATTTATACCATTTCAGAAAGTTGGAACTTGCTGTTAATTAAACTATGGTAAAGATTTCTAAGGAGAGTCTGCAGACTCCCCAAGATATTTCAATGCCATACAATCCTATATACAGGACAAGTTTTTTTATGTGTTAAAAACTTACAAATATTGGATCCTGTGTAATTATAAATTGTAAAACTCTGTTCTATTGGCCTGAAACCTGTTTATTTAGTAAATTATTATTTAGATATAAAAATAAGTCCTGAAATGCTGATATTTATAGGAATTTTTATTATACTAAGCCTAAAGAGAATATAGTCAACACCCAAACTGTACTTGTCAGTTTAAATCAGAGTATTTTTTTCCTCTTAAGGAAGGTAAGATGACCACAAAATGTTTCCAGTTTTTCTTCATTGGGATCAAATAGTCAAAATGCATAGAAAATTCAGTATGACACATTTCTAACATCTAATTCACATCACTTAAGTTGCTATTATGTGATTTTTTTAAAAAAAAATATTTGTAGCTTCCTCTTCTGTGTTTGACAAGTCACTTAACCTTTCATGTGGCTTCTCATCTTTGAAATAGTGTGCGTTGTTTCTTTTTTTTTTCTTTTTCAAAAGACTACAGATGAGCCCAGCTGGCGTGGCTCAGAGTTGAGCCATGGATCTATGAATCAGGAGGTCACGGTTTGATTCCTGGTCATGGCACATGCCTAGATTGGGGGATCGATCCCCAATGGGGGGAGTGCAGGAGGCAGCTGATCAATGGTTCTCTGACATCATTGATGTTTCTATCTATCCCTCTCTCTTCCTCTCTGAAATCAATAAAGAATGAAAAAAAAAGTTGCTTGCTTTAAAAATAAGTAAATAAAAAGACTACAAATGATAAGAATGTTCCCACTCTTGGACCCTACAGTGCAAAAATTTCTTGTAAAGTGCTGTACAACTGATAGCATTTATTTACAAATTAAAAGCTAGACATTTTCTTAGAAAAGATAGTGTTGGGTTTTAAAAACAGACCCATCTAGTTTATTGATTAGGCACTCCTTCAGGGGAGTTAAAAGGAAATGAGACTTTTTTACCTTTATCTTGCTAAACTTACTCTTAAGCTATCATTGTAGAAAGAAAAAGATGCTATTGAAAGGTTTCATCAGCATTGTTAGTCTTAATATATTGCTCAACTCCTCAGCATCTTTTGGGAGACTCACTTCTGAATAGAACTTTCAGATGACAGCTCTTCTAAAGCTTTAATCTTACAAGGAATGGAAACATTGGTGTATCAGAAGTATTTTGTGCCCACTGCTAAATTCAAGTTAGAGCAGAGGTGCCCAACCACTTTGAGGATATCAGAATTTCACACTTAATTGTACTGAAGTGCCTAATGATTATTAATAACATGCAAAATGACCAAAAGCTTCTATGAATTCAGTGATATTTTAAGCACATTTGTATTACTCATCACAACCATATCAACATTTGATATGGAGGATATAATCTGCAGACAACATTTGGTACTCAAATGGGTTAATGGACTCCTTACAATAACTTCCACATGTTGCTAGAATTTACAGCCAACAGGCTGAAAATGACTGGGCTAGACTATTATCTATATTTAGCCTTTTATAACTATCATCTTAATTATATTCTATTTTAAAATAGCCTTAAATCAGACAGCTAAGAGTTTCAACCCAGTGTTCAAGAGCCTCTAACCCTCCTAATACTTAGGAAGTCTTAGGTGACAAATTGTCATTTGGGCCCTATGTTTAGATACATCAGCTGCACTTGTAAGTGTTGCACAGTACATTGAGGATTGCCTCTAACAGATTTGAGTGGCAAGAGTACATTAAACAGATGCTACTCAATTGCATGATAATGTGGGACTTTTTAATGCTAACAAATTCTTGTGCAACCATCGGTTTATAAATTGGGTTTGAATAGCAGTGGTGAGTTTTTGGGTTTTGTGCATTTAGCCACACTTTTCTGACAAAGGTCCTACTTGAAGGTTTGCATTTCATAGCATCTTGGTCAAGGGTCTAAGACAGTTTTTTTTTTTTTAATTTATCTTGTTGAAAGTATTAAAGGTGTCCCCTTTTTCCCTCCATTGACCCCTTCTACCCTGTATTCTCCACCCCCAGGCCTACTCCACTATTGTCTATGTCCATGGGTTATGCATATAGTCTCTTAAGCTAAGTGCAACAAACTGTTCCATTTAGGAGTAACAACCATAAATCTAATTAGCATTGGTCTCAATGATCTACGCTAACTGAACCCAGTAACTACAAGCTTTCCTTCCAGCGACTCAAATGTAGCTGAATTTCTTCTAAATGCAAATTTCTACCCATATGACTACATTTTTGTAAAAATACATTTATAATCTCATAATTAACTTGTAGGCATATACAAGTCAGTGCTCGATAGGAGTGGAAATGCAGATTTTTCTATCATTATTACTCAATTTTGTGATGAATTACTGTCATTATCAGCAATGGCTTAGTCACAAGCCTGTCTCAGAAAGTTACACAATCTTAGTATGTGGTTTATGAACTAATTGAGATGAAGAATGTAAAGCAGTTAGCATAGTTCCTGGCAAATTTTTGCTAGCAGTAGTAATAATAGAAGTAGTGGTATGGAAGGCTGAATAAAGACATCCTATTCCAAATAAAGACTTGGTATGCCCCTAAGATATCCAAGTCCTAATCATAGGAATTTGTGAATATGTTGCCTTAGAAGGCAAAAGAGGCTTTGCATATGCGATTAAATTAAGGGTCTTGAGATGGGGAGATTACCCTGGGGAGCCCAATGCAATCACAAAGTTCTTTTTTATAAGAGGGAGACAGAAGGTCAGAAAGAAATTGGAAGATGCTATGCTGCTGACTTTGTAGATGGAGGATGAGGTCATGAGCTAAGGAATGCAGGTGGCCTGATCTAGAAGTTAGAAAAAGTAAGCAAATATTCTACCCTAGAGACTCCAGAAGGAACACAGCCCCACTGTCACATTGATTTTAAGACTTCTGACCTCCAGAACTACAACATAATAAATTTGTATTGTTTTAAACCACTAAGTTTGTGGTGGTTTGTAACAGCAGCAATAGGAAGCTAATACAAGTAATAACTAAAATAGAAATTATGTTGAAGAATCTTTAGAAAGCTATCCTATATAATAAAAGGATAATATGCAAATCGACCAAATGACAGAACGACCGGTAGCTATGGCACGCACTGACCACCAGAGGGGCAGAAGCTCAATGCATGAGCTGCCCCCCTGGTGGTCAGTGTGCTCCCACAGGGGGAGCGCCACTCAGCCACAAGCTGGGCTGATGGCTGGCGAGCATAGCGAGCCTCTCCTGCCTCCGCAGCAGCACTAAGGATGTCCGACTGCGCGGGCCTAAGCCATCAGTAGGACATCCCCCGAGGGCTCCTGGACTGCTACAGGTCACAGGCCTGGCTGAGGGACTCCCCCCCCACCCCCCCAAGTGCACGAATGTTGTGCACCGGGCCTCTGGTCCTATGTAATAAAGCGGTAACATGCAAATTGACCATCACACCCTTGCACAAGATGGCCACCCCCATGTGGTCACAAGATGGCCAGAAGGGGAGGGCAGTTGTGGGTGATAAGGCCAGAAGGGGAGGGCAGTTAGGGGCAACCAGGCCAGCAGGGGAGGGCAGTTGGGGGCGAAAAGTATCTAATGAGCAAAAAAAAAAAAAAAAAGTTGGAAGCAGACAGCTGGAAGACATGCCTATAGAATTCCCAAAATAAAAACTCTAGAGAGCTTTGGCAGCTTTTCACAGAATTGCCACAGGGTCTCCGAAAAGCCAACAAGGAGGTAGAGATGGCTATGGTGATGGTGATCATAACCATTGAGCTGATAACAGTGGTCCTTCATGATGGTGGTGACTGTGATGTTAGTGACGGTAGCCATGGTGGTGATGGAGAAGATGATATGCTGATGGAGAGGGTGATAGTGGGGACAGTGATGTCATGATCTAAGTTGTTATGTGGGTCATAAGGGTCATAAAGGTGGTGATGGTGATGATAGTATTGTTGTTATTTTTAGTGGTGGTGGTGTTGAAAAGGGGAAGAAATCAAGACCTATAGGACTTGATTACAGAGAAAGGGAAAGAAAAAAAGATCTAGAAAGTAGGGATAATACAATTTTTTATTGCCCAGCTCCATTAGAAAGACTCATAGGAGAAAGGAAGCATAACATTTTTTAACTTGAGCCCCTGCTTTCAGAATTCAATCTGATAATTTTGGATTCAGGAAAGACTCCAGGTTTTTTATTTAGGAAGTGATATTAATGGCTTATTGGGTTTGAAAGTCGAGTGTTCCCATCCACCTTCACTCTTGATGGAAAAGGTCAGGGCTTCCTTATTGAACAACTTCAGGGAGCGTTATTCACTCATAAGTGTTCATGATATTCCTCGAGGAGTTTAATGCCCAGACTGAAGCTGTGCTTAAGACCTTGGCATAACAGAGTAGGCTGTGCTGGTCTGAGAAACAGGCTGGACTCTGAATTCAAGAAAGAACTAAGAAGGCAGAAAGTTCTCTGGAGGGAAAGAACTGTGCCAACAACAGGAAGACAGTCTGGCCGAGGGCTGTACAGACTCAGCAGGACATTCCCAGCTGTGGGCAGTCGTCCGTGAATGTAGAGCGGGAACTGTGATATCTCAATTTTAAGTTGCTTACTGTTCTGAACTGTGCTTGCCCTGTGTTATTCCGAAGTCATACGTCTTACAACAGCCCTGAGTCTTAAAAAATGCTGGAAAGGAGGCTATGCCCTCTCTTGGGGACATGTGGAGAAGGAACAGGACAGAAGCCTGCAGGTGATGGACACCTGAACCAGGAGAGAGGCATCAAGCAACCAGCAGGAAAATGAAACTATCCCGAATTTAAGCACCCTCTGTAGAAATTCAGGGATGTATGCTGGTCTTCCCATAAATAAGTGAGATGAGAGGGATTGAGTTATTCTAATGGGATAATCAAGAAAAGGGTGACCCTAGGAGACTGGAGAATGTGGAGATACTTAGGTACAATAATATTGTTTACTGATGTTTATCAAACAGTTATATTTATTGAACATTTACTATGTGTTAGATTCTGTATTAAGTGTCTCACGGGAATTATCTCAATTTTACAGTTCAGAAAATAAGACTTACAATAAATTATTCTGATCAATAGAATGTAGCCAGTGAGTGGCAAAGCCCTATTTAAACTTATCACCTAAATTTCAAATTCACACTCAAAATCAGTGGTCTCCAGACACTGTAATGATACATTCCTATTTTTTAAAATATTTGGGAGGCATGCATCCCAATGTATACATACTTATTTATTCATAATTGCATATATCTTCTCCACCAACAAACTACATACATTATAAAACTGACACAAAAATAGATATGAACTGAGTAAGAAAAAGATGAAGTAAATAATATAAAAGATTTTAAAAATTTAAAAACAAGAAATGTAGTTTTTATATTTATTAAATGTACACAAATATTTTTTGTTTTTGCTAAAAACAAAATAATAATAGTAGCTGGGAAAAGTATATCACAAAGACACATGTCCAAATGGGAAAAGAAGTCCACCATTGACTGAGCTTACTAAATCGCGATGCTCATTTTTTCATTCTTCCTTAGACAAAGATTTCTGTTGAAATTCAGCTAGTAAATATTCATATTTCCAGATGCCAGTCATTTTTGAAAACCAGTAGAAAACTGTTGTATTTGTGTAATTTTAACATATGGCTTCAAATTCTATTGAAACTCTTCATTTAGATGGCTTTTAAACAAAAAATTCTGCTTCCAAGTGTCTAAGAATATACATATGAACAATTTTCTGTGATACACTTATTCTTTTTAGAAGCACACTCACACAAAGTAGGAACACATCAAAATATTTTTTTTCAAAATGTTCTCTCCACAGAAGATATTTTGTGAAATACACAAATCATTTCTCACACATTGTTCCAAAGTGAAAAGATATTTTCACTTAAAACAATATTTTAAATGTGTGTGTGGTTTTTTTGTTTTGTGTTTGTTTTTTGTTTTGTTTTCAAAAATATCTTCTTGGTCACTAGAGTCAGCTACTTGTCATCAGAATAAAAGGCCAGCAACTTTGAAACATTAGTGTTTTTATAAAATAAACATGCATAATTCATCTTTAATTCTACCTTTCTTTTAAGAACTTTGTCATGAGATAACCAGTGAACCTTGGTGTGACATAAAGATTTTCATGGCCACTATCCTCTCTCCCCATCTTATAAAAATTTTCAAAAATTGAACAATTTTGCTCTAACCGGTTTGGCTCAGTGGATAGAGCATCGGACTGCGTATTGAAGGGTCCCAGGTTCGATTCCGGTCAAGGGCATGTACCTTGGTTGCGGGCACATCCCCAGTGGGGAGTGTGCAGGAGACAGCTGATCGATGTTTCTCTCTCATCGATGTTTCTAACTATCTCTCTCCCTTCCTCTCTGTAAAAAATCAATAAAATATATATTTTTTTAAAAATTGAACAATTTTGGGGGTAGAACTTGGCCAATGTTGTCCGTAAAGGGCCTGATAGTAAATGTTTCCAGTTTTTCAGGCCATACAATCTCTGTTGCAATTACTGTCCCTTACCCCTTTAGTTCTTCTGGCTGGTTGAATAAATTAAATAACATACAGCATTTTAACAGGAGAAAATCAAATTTTAATGCATGCATACAGGGAATTCACATAAGCATGAAAATTCCAAAGACAGTGAGGCTAAAGAGATATATATGTCATTTTAGACTAAGGGAGGGGAAAGTAGGCAATTCACAGGTAGGAGAGAAAGAGCAAACAACAAATTCTTGCAGGGCCACCAGAAACAAAGGGGCACTATGGGGAATCTAGCAGCAGAGTTTTGCTTGTATCCTCCCTGTCTGCCACACTTAATTTCATATGTGCGTAAGTGAAAATACTAAGATAATTATTCTAAGGTTCCTTTCCTGAAGCAGTGCTTCTGTGATACACTTATTTTTTTTATACACTTATTTATCTGAATCTCTTTAGGTAAGAAGAGTTGGGGTGGAAGTTAAACACACACACACACACACACACACACACACAAACAACGAAAACTCTTCTTGGGTTTGTTGGGTTTTAATTGTTTCAGCTCGAAATAATCTTCATGCCAGGATGGCACATCCCCAGGAGACAGACTCCTGACCCCCACACTGCTCAACTCTGCCACTGCTATCTGAAAGCAGACACAGACAATATGTAAATCAGTGAGCATGGCTTTATTTGCAAAAATAAGCATCAGGCTGGATTTGACCATGGCCATAGTTTGGCAACCCTAGATTTTGGATAATATAATTCTTAAATCCACTCAACCAAGCACTGATAACCTGAAATATGTTCCAATATCTGACGGCCAAAAGACTGCAGATGCCTCCCTCTGCTCTGAGAACTCACTTTTTCCTGAGGGTACCACACCTACTTGATATGTGCCCATCCAACAGACAGGCCTAATGAGGGTGTCAGTGTCATAAAAGTTAAAAGTTGGGGAAATTTAATATTTTTCTTTTAAATTAAAAAAAAACACTTCATTGTTGAAAGTATTACATATGTTAAAATTTCTTACATAAAAATGAATATAAGTGATGTTCCAATACTTCTGTTCATCATCTTAATTGATCATCCTTTACAACCCCTTCCCCATCCCCGTTTATTGACTTAAAGCTTCCTCACATCTGCCTGTGAACGCAGGGGATAGGTATGAAAATGGCCAGTGAGATGAAGGCGAGGCTGTGTGGGACCTTTCCGGTGTCTAACACTAGCCAACTTCCGAATGGGTGTCAATGTGATGGCTGCCTCTAAGGATGAAGGTCAAGGAGTACAGAGACGAACTAATGGAAGAAGAAACAGGGCTTGTGGCTCTTGGAAAGACTTTCCAATCCCCACCCAGGCACCATGTTACCACACTACATTTTTATTATTTATTTAGACCTATGTCTTTACCACTAGACTGTGAGCTCCTGGAGGGGATCTTTGTATCTTCAGTACCTTTGTATGATGAACACTCAATCAGTAATGTTTGTTGAGTGTGTGCAGAGGTGCAGAAGAATTCCCATTCTTAAGGAATAAGGTGGAGATTAGCTAAGATAAGACAGGGACTTAAAAATATAAGGCAGCTTATGTCCCCAAACTGTCACTGTGCATCACAGACCCACCCTAAGTGATGGAGGGAGGAAATGACTATGACTCAGCAGACTGGGATATTTCACCACCATCAGACGTGTTACAGAGGAGGTGGCAGGTAAGGCCCCAGGAATTGTAATTGTGTTTTTTATTCACAGATAACCAGAGTGGCAATAATTTAGTTGATTGGGTCAACACAGACTGCAGGACTGGAAAAGTCTGATAAAACACAATCTACTTAATGCCCAATTGTGTGGTTTGTTTGCATTTATTGAACTGGAAAATACCAAATCCCTTTTCACTTGGCAGCGCATGAATATTGCCTGCCATACTAAGTGCAAATCTTAGGCCATATCAAGATATCAGCCAGCTGACGATGGATTGCCCTTAAGCAGGCATGACCTCCCCTGAAGACAAAGGTTAATCCTATTTTCTGTATTTCATATGTTTGTACGGGTGTCAGTTTATAATGTCTCGAGTGTTGTTAAATCTGGATAGTGTTTGTCGATTAACATTCCTTTGGTCACATTAAGCTTTGTAGGCTCTGATGTATAGGTTTGCATTCTTGCTCTTGCTCTCTCTCTCTCTCTCCCTTTCTCAGCTCAGCTCTTGGAAAATTCCTGCTGAACCAACATATTCACTTCTCTTTGGGACAGGGAAATGGACCACATAATTTGAAACACAGTGAATAAATAGAAGTGTGAGCAGAATGCAAAAGCAGGAAATTAATGTTACTTTTCAAATAGCAGAGGACTCTGCTTGGTGGAGAAAACCTTGAATCCTAGCCCCAGCTTTTCTGATAGCTTCATCCAAGTTCCTTAACTCTTCTAGCCCTCGGTTTCCTCATCTCCACAATGAGTGGGTCAGATCGCTCCTGCCCCTTCCAACTCTGATTCTAAGACAAATTATGGAATAGTAAATCTATAGCTTGAACCATTGATACTAAAGACCTTGACCTTAGAGACAGAGTATGCTTCATACAGAAAGTCAACCAATACTAGGCTGAGTGACTCCAAAGAGGGATCTCAAAAATAGAAGGTAGAAATACAAGTCCAACTCCAAGATTATTTATACTTATCACACCAAGCTCCACTGGACTGTCCAACATATTTGCTGCCTGTACTAGAGCAACCCCTCCCTGGGACAGAGTCAAGTCCAGTTGTGATTTCCAGAGTCCTGTCTGAATTATTCTGTCTCTCTCAGGTTCCTCTCTCTCCACCTCCACTAGCCAGGGCCCACACCACAGCCCTCTCCCTCCTTCTCCAAGAACAACAGAGGGTGTGTGACTTCAAGGGCCACAGAAGCCTTCCCTGAAACCTGACCTTGAGGACAAGGGACCCTGACCTGGAGCTGGCCCAGCCCTCGTCAGTGACCCAATTTTTTAAAAATTATTTTTATTGATTTCAGAGAGGAAGAGAGAGAGAAACATCAATGATGAGAGAGAACCATTGACTGGCTGCCTCCTGCATGCCCCACACTGGGGATCAAGCCCACAACCCAGGCAGATGCCCCAACTGGGAATGGAACCCTGACCTCCTGGTTCACAGGTCGACACTTAATTATGGAGCCATGTTGGCCGGGCACCGACCCACTTTTTAATAACTTCCTCCCCTGTGATCAGGTGCTGTTGGCACAGATAACAGGCCTGCCGCCTGGTAAGGCTCCTGGGATCCGGACTCTGGCTTTCTCTGCTGGGCTCACGCTGCCGTGTAAGACCAACAGCCTAGCAAGTGTCCAAAACACCTTGCTTCTGAACCCGCTTCACAGAGGGGTAGACTCTGCCAAGAACTGATGACATTCCCTTCTCGGATGATACGCTCAAAGCTGCTATCCACGCGCTGACCGCTGAGGGCGAGCGGTTTCTCTTGGCTCCTCCTCTGTAGGGTTGTGCTCTCTGACTCAGCTTCACACGCAGCTGTTCTCTGGGGTGTTGTTACCATGGCTTCTTTCTAATGAGCCATTTGTCCTTCCTGCAGCCCCACTGGCATCAAACCGCAGGCCGCTCCCCAGGCTCTGCCCCTGCCAGAGTCTCACAGCCACCTTGATGCTGATGGAAATTTTGCCTCCAAGCGAATTAATTCCTCACGATTCCACTGGATCCATATTTAATGCATTTTTTAAAAATAGATACTGAATGTCATTTCCACAGCTATTTCGGGTTATTGACAGCAATTTTTCTTTCAAATAAAACTTTTATATGCACAAATGATTTATTTATCGTGGGGCAGGTTTTATTCCCAGGAGGAGGAGTAAGGACTATTTGCTCTCCTTCTCTGGCACAGCATTGTAGGAAGCCACAGATACTGGGCTTGGAATAAGAGACATCTGAAAAACATCTTATTTCCATCATATTTCTTAAAATTTTACTGGTAGCTGAAGACTCTTATCAGTCCATAATCATTAATGGTCCAGAACATGAAATAGCTGTGAGAGTTTAGAAAAACATTCTTGCTGGAACAAGTTCGTTCTTAGAAACCCAGGCCTGTTCTAACTTAGAAGGAAGCAAACTGTAATATTGTATATGCATTGGAAAGTCTTTTTCAAGAAAAGTCACCTTTTTTTTCAATTCTCTGTCTGAACATTGGTCGACGGTTAGTTGTTGAGATCTTTAAATGGATAGAAATGAGTGCACTGTTTTCCAAAAACGATGCCCATCCTAAGAGAAAATGCCTTTTCTGAAATGATTCCTAAGCTCATCATAGAGACCAGGCCCAAGCCCTGGCTGAGAAATGCCCATATGTTTAGTTAGCCAAGAAGGTGACTAATTCTAGGAGCTTTTCCACTTTTAACACTCAAATTCATTCCAGCTGGAACTGTGATATATAAGTACACATGAAAAGAACTTCCTATGAACATTACATATATAATTATACTCCAATGCTTTATTTTTCAAAACATGTTTATTAAATAGCTAAGATATGCAAAAGGTAAAAAGTGAAAACATTACAAAAAATATACAGAGTTTCCCTAATTCTCCCCCAGCCCCTGTTGAGGCAAAAACTGTTATCAGTGTCTTACATACACCCTCCCAAAGATAATATGTACGTGTATATATATTTTTCAAAGATGATAGCATATTGAGCTCAGTTCCTGCACCTTGCTTTTCCTCACATAATTTATCTTGGAGCTCAACCTCATTCTTTCTAACGACTGCCAAGTTCTCTCATATGGATGTTCCATAATTTCTTAGCCACTCCCCTAGTGATGAACTTCTGTGTTGTTCAAAGTCTTTTGCTATTGCAAGCTATGCTGTGGAAAATATCCCTATATATACATCTTCATTCATAAGTGCCATCATTTCTATAGATGAAATTACTAGAAGTGTAGGGGTTGTTGGGTCTAAAGATAGTACTTCTTTAATTTTGATAGATATTCAATGTTGACCTCCTTAGAGACTGAATCAATTTACCAGTTATTCTTGCATAGCTCCCCCAACTCAAAACAAAACAAAAACAGTATGAGAAGACAATGCTCTCCTAATCAATCTCTTCATTCTATTTGAGTTTCTGCCATTGTGGAATTGCTTTAAACAGAAGTGTATCTAACAGAACATGACACAGCATAACATCACCATTCAGGTCTCAAATCCAGTGTTACTCCCTCAGCAATGTTTCTCTGACCATCCAGCACACACATCCCCAGTCACTCTCTACGCCATTATCCTCTGTATGGTCTTACTATAACTTGTCACTATTGGAAATTACTTTGCTTTCGTGTTTATTGTTTGCCACGACCCTGCCACCCTGCTTAGAAGGTGAGCCATGAGAGAGCAGAAAGCATGACGGCCTATGTTGTTCACCTTGTGCCTGCACCAGTACCTGCCATGGAATCAGCACTCAGTACATGTGTGTTGAATAAAACTCTGGGTCCAAAGGTACCCTTGGTCTCCATGGATGTGAGTTTGCTCTGGAATAATTTCCCAGAGCCCTTCCCTCACCCCCACCCCGCCCAAGAAAGCCAGGAGGGTGGAGGGCTCAAAGGAATTTCTAACCCATTCTGGGAATATCTTACAGGCTTTGGAGGGAAAACAAGGCTCACACTAATTTCAAGGGAAAAACAAAACAAAACATGGGGCTGGTAGAAACTACCCAGTCCTTTGATTTGGGCCTGAAGAAAAATAAGTCCCATAGTCCTTGGTCTGGACAAACTGTGGAATAGAAATTAATATTTGTGAAGTGGTTTGAGTGTCCAGCACCATAGCTATGATTATTAAGAGAACAGAGAGAGATTCTTTAATGAAAAATAAAGCAGAGGGCTTTGACTTTTAGTTTATAAACACCCTGTTCTGAGGAAGCTCTATCAGATGGCATCTGCCATAGAGGTGATTCAGTGAAGACAGGTCGTAATAAATGAGTGTTTGTCAAAGGAGTGTTTCTAAATCCTCTGAGGGTTCTTGGGCTGGGTCCCGGGTGTGGCTGGCAAGTTCGGCTAGGCCTAATTAATTAGATTCAGCCATGTGGGAAACTTTAATAATGACTGTTGGTGTAAACATTTCTTGCTAGCCATTCACTAGCTTGGCACCAGTAAGACATGAAAATGTGATTTGAGCTTTCTAGACCTTATACAAGGTGGGCAAAAGTAGGTTTATAGTTGTGAGTTTGAACACAGAGTTTATTCTTGTATTATTATGTATTAATTATTGCATTATTTTCCACACGAACAACTGTAAACCTACTCTTTCTCCACCCTGTATATTCTGGGAGATACAGGGGCTACCATGTATCTTCCCACTGGAAAACATTCCTCAGTCTTGACTACTTAAATTCATGGAGTAGGTCCTTTTAGTTACTAAAGAATGTGCATTTCTCAGAATACTTAGAGGTGTGCGACTTAGTTTCTCATAGAGAAATTGCATCTAGCCTTTCATGCCTCCATGCCATCCATGGGGTGGCTTTGTGGATTCAGACCCCCTTCATCCCTATTAGTCATCTTCCCCAGTTCTTTAAATGGACAATGGATGTTTCCTCAAGCTTGCAGTGCTATGAAAGTGCAGCTTCAAAGACAAGTCTTCTAGCTGCCCCCCCTTCCATGTTCCTGAGTACCCCCATGGAGCACCCTTCAAGTCACCCCTTGGGAGGGTCCTCCAGATCTGAAGACACTGGAGAAAGCAGCCAGTTCAGAGCTCTACCCAAAGAAAGCCTCATGTGTCCACTCTCTACTTCTTCCCTGCCGGACACACCCCTTCCAGGGAAGTCATTCTTAGCCGCCTTTCATAGAGCGCCCTTCTCTGATCTCAGCAAAGCCAGGGACGGAACCAGCGGCGCCAGATGCAGGAGGACTTTTCTGAGTCGCCAGGCGGTTTCTCCTCAGACCTGGACTTTACACGTGGAAGCTTCCAACTATAACGCTTCACAAAAGGGCCCTCACTCTAAGGGCTGTACAAAGCCCTTACTCTCCGAGACTGGGGCATTTGGTTAGATGCCCTCTCCATGGCTGGGAAGAGAGTACAATGCTGCATTGGGGGTGACTGGAGCATTCAAAGTTTGTTTGAATCACATGATTTCTAAAATGTAAAAGCCAACATTGATCTGAGGGGCTCAAGACACTCCCTTTCACCGCATATATTTTCTAGACCTTTTGTAAAATGCCCTCAAAGAAAAAGGAACTGCATATTTGTGTTCAAGAAATGTATACGATTTTGCAAAGAAGTGATGCTAGAATTTGGTCCCACTTAAGATTCTCCAATATCTATTTTTCCTTATAGGTTATGAGACATCAATTTTCCTGCCTTAGATTTTGCCCAGGAAATAAGAATTTTCCCACAAGTAACTTAAGTTGCCTGGTTGGGGGGTCGGCGGGAGGGAAGATATAGAGAAACACATACTCCCTAGCATGTGGAATGAGGAGTGATGTTATAATTTCCATTCAGATGATCCACTGAGATTGTTTCTGAAACAAAATGCCCTTTAATTAAGAGAGGCCTTAGGAAGGCTAAGAGTCTTTACAATGTTTGTCCTTCAATTGAACACCTAACAAGAACCTGTGTATCAACTCAGTCTTCCAGAGCCAAGGGAGCAGCAGTGAGGACATGGCTTTCTCTGTAGTTACCGAATCCTCTACAGAACTGTTCTGTCGGGTCCTGGGGACAGGGTGACCAGTGCTGCTATGGCTGTAGCCTAACCCTGAGACATTAGAGAAGCCAGTGTGGGGTATTGTCTTAGCTTGGTCTGTCAGCGCAAAAGACCATAGACTGGGTGGCTTAAACAGCAGAAAGGTGTTTTCTCACTGTTCTGGAGGCTGAAGTCCAAGATCAGAGTGTCACTATGGCCCTCTTCTTGGTTTGCAGGTGGCCATCTTCTCACTGTGTCAGAATGAGAGAGAGAGAGAGAGAGAGAAAGAGAGAGAGAGAGAGAGAGAGAGAGAGAGAGAGAGAGAGAGAGAGCATGAGGTTTCTGCCCAAAGGCCCAACTCCAAATAACATCACACTGGGGCTTCAACACATGAGTTGGGGTGGGGGAACACAATTCAGTTCAGAGCATTATATCGGGATAACTGAGGAAGCTTGAACCAATCATCTTACTTCAAAATATGTGTCCTTCCTCATCTGTAGCATAGAGGCCATTTTGGAGCAATCTTCTGTGATTTCTTCAGAGAAACTCAATCAAAAGCCTATTTCAATGGCCTTTCTCAGTGAGTTGATTAAGGAATGCCCGGCTCACAAAGGCACCTGCCAGGCAAGGCCCAGCCGTTAGCACCGAAGGCTAACGATGCAGTTGAGATTCATTCACTGTTCACCAATCTTTATTGACCCTCTACAATGAGCCAGGCCCAGGTCTAGGCACTGGGGATACAAGAGCTAAGAAAACATCAACTCTCCCTGCCTTTATGAAGCTCCCATTGACATCTGCACCAATAGGCTGGCCAGAGCTAGAGGCTTTGGAAGGCTCAGGTGTGAGTGCTCAATCAGTCCCGCATTTTAAAAAGTGCTTTGTTTAGTGTTTTATCCCTTTGTCAAGTTTTGAGCTACCCCATGAGTACCTGCTCTTCAGAGGAGGTAAAGCTGTCCAGGGTAGGACCCGAGGGACAGGAGCCTTGCCCACAAGTGCTGCCTGGCTGTGCGGCTGACATGCTTGCTGTGCGGCCCTGGACTGCCTGCCAGATTCCACCTTGTGCTCATGTCTTCATTGACAAAGCAGGGGTGATGCTATCGGCCCGCCTCCAGGGATGTGTGGGAATCACCCACCAGACAGCATTTGGAAAGTCCACGTAGATGTGAGGACAGGTCAACGAAGTGAGCTTTGCAACTTGCCTCCGCCTGGCTACTTGCTGTCTGCCTTTCAGGAGATCTGCATGTCATCGCCTGATGTCGACACCAGCTGTGCAAAGGTAAGAGGCTGAGGGAGCCAGGTGGCCCAGGAGAGAGACACTTAGGCAGGCTCCGGGCAAGAAAGAGCCCTTGTCTCTGGTTCCTTATTCAAATCCCTTCAAAAGAGGCATGACTTGCCCAACGTGGGCAAACAGTTTCCAAGACTGATGAGTTTCATTTACACAGAAGAGAACAAGAAGTTACCCCTGGGAGGCATTTATTTTCTGAGAAGCCCTGGGCAGCCAGCAGCTGTGGGCACGTGGCCAGATACTCCAGGTGGAACCTGCCGTTACCTGCATTCCCCCCAGGAATTATTTGATATGGCGATGGTGTCCGTGGAGCTAAGTAGGGTGTGGAAGATGCACGGTGGTCCTGCTTGCACGGTGGGGCTGCTGAGAGAGGTGGGGGAAAGGTGGAAGTTAATGACTCAACTTCTATCCCCGCCCCCTATTCTGTTCAATGTTTTTCCTCATTTAGGGAAGTAATATATATCGTGGTGAGATGATTTATCATCAATAAAGCAATGTTGAAATGGAAGGCATGAGAGAAAGCCATGTAGTTATCTGGGCAACCAAAACTGCAAAGGTAAGCTCAGTATGTAGTTAAGGCACAAAGATCTTTGAAGATTGGCAGGGTGGCAAGATGTGGCATTGCTAGGGATTCCCCCACAGTTTAAAAGAAAACTCTCTTTTAGTCAACTTGCTACCCCTCCTCACCTCAGATTGAATGGAAAGTTTTATCCCAAGGAAAATAAATTGTCCTAGCAAAGGAAATTTTTAAAAAATATATACTTCCATTGATTTCAGAAAGGACGGGAGAGGGAGAGAGAGAGAGAAAGAAACATCAATGATGAGGGAGAATCATTGATTGGCTGCCTCCAGCACACCCCACACTGAGGACTGAGCCCGCAACCTGGGCATATGCCCTGACCGGGAATCAAACCATGACCTCTTGGTTCATAGGTCAGTGCTCAACCACTGAGCCACACTGGCTGGGAACAAAGGAAATGTTTTTGCTTTGAACAACATAAATTGGGAGCTGGGCCTCTCGCTACTCTGACTCTTCTTTCCTTCCCTCCTCCTCTCCTTTCTTTTCGCTTCTTCTTCCCCTCCCTGCTCTTCACCACGATGAACAGGTTTTGGTCCTTTAAGTAAAAAGTAATACCTTTCTGGCCTCTCCTCTGAGGTGTTCCAAGTGCGTCACAGGCCCGCCTGCTGAGACTGGAGAGCGGAGTTCCATCTGGCTGGAGAGAGAGGTCTCCTGCGTTGCAGTCACAGTGCATTGTTTCGGGTTATCAGCGCCCAGCGAGGAGGCCCGGCGGGAGGCCAGGATCCAGGGGGAATGCTGGTAGGTGACAGCCACGCTCTGGGCTGAGTTCACAGGAAGCCAGGCTTCCACCCTGGGAAAGCCAGGGAGGCCTGTGCATTCGGTGATGGGAGAGGATGCCCTGCAGCCTTTGCGGGCAAGGTGTCTGACTGCATGTGGGATGTTTCCTCAGAGGGTTCCTGGCAAATTCCTAACGGGAGCAGAGCAAGAACAAAACCACAAAACCACACAAGGTGGCCATTACTTTGAGACCCTGTGCTCTCTCTTCCTGGGTCCCAGTCGTTGCGACTTCAGTGGGCGCCTCAGAGCCGCATCTCTCTGGCCACCTGAGCCCCAGGCGCTGCCTTCTTTCCTGGTTTCATAGAATAAGAGCTAGATGATGCTGAATTCTGATTTCTACTCTGAACAGTCAGCAGAGCTGAGTTCTAAACTATGCTGTCCCCCGCCCCCACACATTTGTGTTTTGTTTGCTTGGACCAGGGTCCTTCTTTAACAGGCTGGTTTGCTTTCCACTCAATGATCAACTTATGAATAAAAAACACTGGGAGCTGTGGGTTCTCACTGGGGCTTTGGGGACATCAGACTGATGATTCAAGAACAGTGACCTTAGATGTGATGACCAGGGCCGCAGGCCACCTTGCAAACCTGCTAACATCCCCAGGTCTGTGGGAAGGAAGGAGCCAGCGATGGCCTTTGCACTCTTGAATAGCCTCCGGCCCAGGGTTTCAGCCCCATCAGAGCTTCCTTCACCCTGAGAAGAGCTGCTCTGACATGCAGTTTTCTGCATAAAAGATGAAGTCGGGCCTGAGGGATGGGCTGGACATGAATCCACTTAGTGGTTATTCCAGGGTCACCCTCTTCCTGTGCTCAGACGGGCAAGTCCCTCTGTGGGTTTGGAAACACTTCTGTTTTGGCTGGAGTTAACTCTACAATGGCACCAGCAGCCCTGACTGTGGGTCGGGCAGGCAGTGGACACCTGGTGGGCCTGGGGCCAGAGTTGCGATGATGAAGTTTGTAGGGGCAGCATGTTGTCTGAGGAGAGTCATTATCATTTACCTGTCACTGTGCTGACTTTCACTGGGTTTTCAGTGTAGTTTTCCCCCCTTCCCCAGAAAAGGTAACATCAGCTCTCAGAAGATTCAAAAAATTCCAAGCATAGGGATCATTATATTTCTTATCAGTTAAAAAATTGAACAGAATTACAAGGAGGCGGGGTAATACGTTGATCCTTGTCAAAGCTAGGTCATAGGTACAGGAAGCATAAGTATACTATTTTCTATACATTTAAATGTTGTGAAAGCATTTAAATAATTTTTTTTGGGAAAAAGATTGAATACCCGTTTGAAATGACTCAAAGACACTTCATATGTGCAAATTCTATTTTTAAGATTAATAACTTTATTTTTTAAATAAATCTTTATTGTTGAAAGTATTATATATGTTCCCCCCTCCTCCCGCCCATGGCTCTCCCGCAGGCCCCCCCCCCCCCCAAGTGCAAATTATTACTTAATTATGATCAAGAACTATCAAGAACTAAGCACTTAGCCTTGGATCTGAGGATCTATGGGCCAGGCCTTTGCTTTACATGCAAGATTTCTAAATCTCATAATAGCCCTGCGGAAACAGGATAATTAATCCAATTTACTCAAGGAGGCTAAATGATTAGCTCAAGTCACCTGTTAAGTAACAGAGTTAATGAGCAAACACAAATCTGTCTTTCCTTAAGAAGCACAGCTTTCCACAACATGATTCCCTAGACCAGGGGCCAAGCTCAGCTGGTCCCAAGAGTGACCTGGGACACAGACAGGTCCCTCTCCTAGAGCGCCCACATCAGAAATGAGGCTGGGAAGGCTGGGTTTTACCCCCAGGCGATTTTCATGGGAAGGAGAATTTAGGAAATTCAGTTCTCTTTCATTTGATGACTCTTGGATTCTCCTCTCAAAAAAACAAAACAAAACTTGTTTCTCCAAAGTGCCCTGCTCTTTAGAGGTTGTCTTTTAAAACATGCTGTTTCTAAGCCAACATAAAACATTGCTAATTCCTTTCCTTTGAATTTATTAGTTTATGACATAGTTTTGTTTCTCCCCTGCTGGGAAAGGATGTCCTAAGAGCAGGGAAATCTGGGGCCAGGGAATCGCTAAAAGGTGGTAAAAAAAATTGCAAAATAGGAAGGCGGGGAAATCAACGTCCTTTCCCTCCCAGTTTCCTCTAGCACCAGCCAACACCACACCCTCGTGGGTGTAGATTTGATCTTTCTACATAGTAAAGTCTGAAAATATCTTTGAAAGAGGACAACACGCCCTCCGTTCCTGCAGAGGATTTGAATCTAGGAATCAATCCTATTTTTTCAAAGGCCAATTTTGATATCTGGATTGTCTTCCTCCATGCCTCTTCCTTGCCCAAGTGCAATAAGTGTTTGCTGTATGGATGCAAGGGCCAGATCCAGGCTAGAAAGGACATTGGGCGTATTCGAATTGCCAAGGGTCAGAAAGTGAATCATTTCATATCATAGGTCTGAGTTCCAGGAAACCATCCATGTAACTCCTGAATCCTTTGGAGATACTGGCATTCAAAGAGGCATGGATGATTTCAGCTTTATTTTAGGCCTGGGGGACTGCATTGGGTTGTGAATATCTGCAAACACACACACACACACACACACACACACACACACACACACACACACACCTATCTATGAAAACCACAATCTCAGTGACTCCTGACATTGTTGACAAATGTTTATCCTTCCCAATAGCATGTCCACTCTCACTGAGAAGGATCCAGAAGGGCCTCTTTAATATGCCCTGTGAGAGAAGAGAACACACTGGATCCCCCCTCCCTTTTGCTTGTCAAGGCTAAGAAAACATTCAAGTCCATGGCTTCTTTTCTCAACCAGCTGAACCAAGGACAGGGAAGAGAATGAGAGCAGGACCCTCACTAATCCCTGCATCTGATCTCAAGTCCAAAGATGACGAGCTTCTTCAAAGAAAGAATTCTTTGACTGTGTCTGTATAATCTTGAGGCAGGGGATGAAGGCAGCTGAGGCCTGTGGGCACCCACTGTAGGAATGGATCTTCTGACTTCCAGCCAGACGTCAGGTGGTCCAGAGAAGTGTAGCTGCAGGAATCAGAGACACCATGAGGTCCAGGGTCCATTATTAGCAATCATTCTGAGGAGAGACTGTATGGTCAACCACTGGCCAGACTTCCTGTCCTGGACCCTGATAGGGGACTCTGAAGGCACACAATAGGGGCATTGGCAGTTCTAATAGAAACCTCCTCAGAACCATTTATAAAGTTCTATGATCTTAGAGACTCGGGCCTCTAGGAATCTCAGACCTAGAAAGCACCTCAGAGCCATTTCATGGTGCCTGGTCATAGGGTAAGAGATACCTTGTAAGTGAGCTTTCCACTTCTCCCTTGAAGCCCTAAGAAGTCTCTGGTGAGCAACTTTTGGAAGAAGTATTCTAAAGATGCTATCTACCCACCTGTTTTATTAAACAGGTGTTAACAAACATACAACCCTTTCTTAATAACTTGACGTCACCCTTTAGCTTCTGTTTTCCCATCTATAAAAGGAGAAAAATAGCCCTGACTTTATAGGGTTGTCAGGATTGAATGAGACATGACATGGGAAGTGTTTAGCATAGTGCCTGCCAGTGTTAAGTAAATAACAATGAGAACGAAGTCTTAGCAACTCAAACCATCAGGTACGACCTTCTTTGCTGACAACACGGTGACTGTCTCCAACAGCTCCATGACACACCCCATTCAGTTTGTTGTTTATTATCTACTGTGGGCCTGGGAACTAGAAAAAATCAAACATGTCCAGACTATATGTTTATATGCTCAATTAAAATCAATAAATCTCCAAATGAGTGTTTATAAGTACAACTGCATGAGTGCTTTATCTAATCTGCAGAAACCTTCCCCCACCCAGGAACAGAGGCTGTGTTTTGAAGGGTTGAGCATATTATAAATCAGCTCTCCAGTGTCTAGATGAATGAGCTGTTACTGTATTTACCATTCCCTACCCATATTCGGTCATATTTCTCTCTAATAAAGAAGTTTTAATTACACAACTTTAAGGTCCTGCTGGGAAGTTACTCTTTCCACCTCCTGGGAGGGACACACTAGAGAACATTGGAAGTGATGTATTGTGATCAGTGTAAACCAAAACCCGGTCCTTGGAGGACCATCCAGATTTAGAAGTACCAGATGTTTGTCAACCCAGGAGACATCTCTAGTCTTGCTTGTGCAAAACAAATCTCACAAGGAGTGTTTATCTCTGGCTCTGTAAGAAAGGTCATGGAAAAATGAAACAATGATGTGTTTCTGGGTTGTCAGTCTTTATCATCCTAAGGCAGGGAGTGTGATATGATGTGATTTTTTTTGTTATATAAAACAGACAGATACAGATGTAGTGAACTGTTGTTGATTTTGCTAGCCCAGCACCACTCATTCCTCTTTTGATAACATCACTCCAGTCCAGGGATGGGTGATGACAACTTAAGCCTGGCCAATCAGAGCACCATATCTGAAAGGGATCACAGTATTTGTTCAGAGATAAATGTTCTAGCCCAGTAGTCGGCAAACTCATTAGTCAACAGAGTCAAATGTCAACAGGACAGTGATTGAAATTTCTTTAAACTTAAACTATATAGGTAGGTACATTGTTATTAACTTAATTAGGGTACTCCTAAGGCTTAGGAAGAGCCACACTCAAGGGGCCAAAGAGCCGCATGTGGCTCGAGAGCCGCAGTTTGCCGACCACGGTATGAATGCCCCACTGGGCTTTTCATTGATATTAACAGGGAAGAGGCAGTCTCTTTTAAACAGGGGATGTTAGCCTAGAGCTACTGGTAGCCATCATGCTGCTATAAGAGGAAAGCTAATCTGAGAATGAGATAGAACCCCAGGGACATAATTTAAGCACCATATCAAGATTTTTCAGTTACATGTGCTAGAAGATGTATTTTCTTTTATTTGATATTTTTTTCTTGAGACAATTTTTTCAAAAATTTGTTTTTATTGATTTTTAGAGAGAGAGGAAGGGAGAGGGAGAGGGAAATAGAAACATCGATAAGAGAGAAACATCATTGATCTTTTGCCTCCTGCATGACCCCTACAGGGGATTGAGCCTGCAAATGTGCCCTGACTGGGAATCTAACAGGCGACCTATTGGTTCCTGGGTTGACCCTCAGCCTCTGAGCCACACCCTATGAGCTCTTGAGACCATTTGAGTTGGATTTTTGTTGCTTGCAATGGTCAGATTTCTGATAATATGCAATTCTGGCTCCGTGTGACCTCATGGCGGCCAGCCTCTAAAATGGACCTCAGTGAACATTGCCTCCTAGTGCTATTTACATCCGTGAGTAGCATTTAAATACTGAGTTAGCGCAGGCCCGTGTGACTACAGAATACAGCAGAAGTGTGCTCTGGCCTATATGGCTCAGTTGGTTGGGCGTTAGACCATACACCAAAAGCTTTCGGGTTTCATTCTTAGTCACGGCACATGCCTGGGCTGCGGGCTCCATCTCCGGTTGGGGGTGTGCAGGAGGCAGCCAATTGATGTTTCACTCTCACAGTGATGTTTATTTCTCTCCCTCTCCCTTTCTTTCTCTCTAAAAGATCAATTTTAAAAAATAATAATACAGCAGAAATAATGGTGTACGACTTCAAATGCTAGATCAAAAACATGCATTGCAGCTTCTGCCTTGGCCCCTTGAAGCTCTCGTTCTGGGGGGAGCCAGCCACAGTGTTGTAAGAACACTCAGGGAGCCCATGGAAAGAATTCCACGTCGAGAGCACTAAGACTCCCTACGCAGAGCCAGCACCATTTAGGTAGGCTTCTGAGTGAGCCACCTTGAAAGTGGACCTTCCAGCCCCGGTCAAGCCTTCAGATGACTGCAGCCCAGCTGCCGTCTTTACCGCAGCCTCATAGGAAATCCCAAACGAGAACCACTGTACCAAACAAATCCCAAATTTCTCACTCACGATGGGAAACAGTGAGAGATAATAACTCATTGTTGTTGTGCTGGGCCACTAAGTTTTGGAGTAATTAGTTACATAGCATTAAAAACTAATAGATCTCCTCTGCTCCGTCTAGCCGCCTGCTCCTGGTGAGAAAAATAGGATGCTGTCATGTGTACATATCAGGCTCTTGTCCATCAAAGCCTCACTCAGTTTCTGAGAGTTCTGGGAAGGGAAGGGATTGTCATAGTGGACTCCCTCCCACCATCACCCTCACCTTCCTGAGTACCACCATCACCTTGGCTAGGTACTGCCACCACTTCCCTGGGGTCGGTGCCCCTGCCAAGTGACTGGGCTATCCTGGTCCTGACGACTCCTTCAGAGCAGCCCTTAAGTTCCCAAAGCAGAAGTCAGGCCTCAAGGACTTCTGTGAGCTCAGGGTTCGCTGTGGCCCCTCTTATTATGTCACTTTAACCTTTGACTTGCCCAAGAAATTTGGAATGCATAATTTTTTACATGAGAGCCCAGAAGTCCAGTGTGGCATTTTCTCTCCCATCACTGGGACCAGTGGCCTTTTCTTTGAAGTAGAGCAGCCTAATAGATTTTTCTTTTTTTTGAGAAGATGGAGATATTCTATATCTTCACTATTAAACACAGTAGCCACAAGCCGTGTGTGATTAATGAGTACTTGCCATGTGACCAGTGTGAATAAGAATTGAATTTTTAATTATATTTAAGTAGTCACATATGACTAGTGGCTTTTGTGTTGGACAGCATAGTTGTAGATACAATGGTTGCCAAGCAAAACAAAACAAAACAAAACACACACGCAAAACCCCAAAACAACTTCTAATCTTGAGCACACAGTTTGCACTAAGATAAATGTGAGGTTAGAGCAATGCTTTAACTCCAATGTCTTACCCACTTTTAATGCAAGTGGCTGGCTTTCACGTTGTACTTTCAGCACCTCCTCCCACCTTCCCCTTAGGACTGAGACTGGAGCCCAGGACTGACTAATCCCCCCTCCCAACAGACACGTCCACACACAGCTGAATCCCAGTCATGGGCGAGGCCCTCTTTCGAATGGATGCCCTGCTACAATCAAATCTGGCATCTCGGGCTGGGGAAGGATCTAGAACAGTGATGGCGAACCTTTTGAACTCGGCGTGTCAGCATTTTGAAAAACCCTAACTTAACTCTGGTGCCGTGTCACATATAGAAATTTTTTGATATTTGCAACCATAGTAAAACAAAGATTTATATTTTTGATATTTATTTTATATATTTAAATGCCATTTAACAAAGAAAAATCAACCAAAAAAATGAGTTCGTGTGTCACCTCTGACACGCGTGTCATAGGTTCGCCATCACTGATCCAGAGCAGTGGTTCTCAACCTTCCTGATGCCGCGACCCTTTAATACAGTTCCTCATGTTGTGGTGACCCCCAACCACGAAATTATTTTCGTTGCTACTTCATAACTGTAGTTTTGCTACTGTTATGAATCATAATGTAAATATCTGATATGCAGGATGTATTTTCATTGTTACAAATTGAACATAATTAAAGCTTAGTGATTAATCACAAAAACAATATGTAATTATATATGTGTTTTCTGATGGTCTTAGGTGACCCCTGTGAAAGGGTCGTTCGACCCCCAAAGGGGTTGCGACCCACAGGTTGAGAACCGCTGGTCTAGAGGCTTATCTAGCCCAAGCTTTTGTCAGCCCCTCACCCCTCACTGCTTATGATTACAAAACAGTTCACGGAGCAGCCCCAACTCAGTGGGGTTTTACCATGAAATGGTTTTAATTTTTCCAATCACTACCTTCAAATTTGATTTGCTCCAAACGAAACAAACTAACCGATAAAAAAATGAAAGCTTTTCCCTTAGCAATCTCAGGCAGATTCCATTTCTCTCTTGTCACCTTCAGTCCCATTAAAAATCCCATTCTCATGTCTAATTCCGAATTCTATGCCAGCACCCTTCTTTCACTTAGTATTAAGATCGTCCAGCTTGTTGGAGTGAGAAGGGTAGGGGAGCCGGGAACACAGCGTTCCCTGCTATGGAAGGTCTTGCTCCCCAAGGCCTCTTCTGGCCCCTTCAGCTCTGCCCTGGTGGCACACCACACAGCCTCTCACTGCTGGTCCCTTAGCCAGTGGGCAGCCCTCTGGGGTGGATCCTGGCAACACAGCTCAACGCCAGTATTTCTCAGGCACAGACCTCCTGCCACCCTCTCCTGCTCAGGCAGGCAGAGGGGTAGACCTGAAAGTCCACAGCAGGGGTCCTCAAACCTTGGCCGTGGGCCACATGCAAATACAAATATTGTATTTGTTCCCGTTTTGTTTTTTTACTTCAAAATAAGATATGTGCAGTGTGCATAAGAATTTGTTCATAGTTTTTTTTCAAACTATAGTCCGGCCCTCCAACGGTCTGAGGGACAGTGAACTGGCCCCCTGTTTAAAAAGTTTGAGGACCCCTGGCCCACAGCTTAGCAGAGCCCCCCCCCTCCCCCCCCCCAGTGAAAGGCTGCCCTCCCTTCTGGCAGTTCCTCTCCCATTTCCTTCGCCCCTGGGGGCAGGAATGGACTGTGGGAGGGCATCACTTCTCCTTAAGAACCTTGCCCAAGGCTGCTGACCTAGATGACCTCTTCCAGCTCCTCCCCACACAAAAGGAGCAGTGAGATGGTGGTGGGTGTGGACAGGGGAAGCTTGGTCTGTTGCCTTTTAGAAGGTGGGGAGGGACTTCTGGTTTGAACGTGAAGCATTTAGCACCTCTTCTTTTCAGCTAGGGCTTCTAAGGCCAATTGTAAAATAGCAGGAAAACTCTCCTTCCACCCTCCCCATCCCCATCCCCGTTTTTTTTTTTGTTTTTTTTGTTTGTTTGTTTGTTTGTTTGTTTGTTTGTTTAGGTTGCCCTGAGCAGGAAGTGTGGGTCCCCATGGATCCTGTGAGCTTCTTGGTGGCCTTGGCTGAGCTGCTGGCCTTTGGGGGTTGTGTCTGACACTCAGAAGCTGGATAGAGACCCCAGCACTGGCAGTAGCTCCCTGGCTTTTCAGGTAATGTCACCCTGTTCAGCTGTCCTCACGGTGGGCAGGGCTGCCCCACCTCCAGCAAGGCCAGGCAGAAGGGCTGCCAGCACAGTGGGCCAGGTGGGAGGGTTAAGCTCTTCTCTAGTCTCTGGTGACTAACAGGTGCACAATGGGGGAAGTTCCAGCCCCAGAGACTGAGTCTTTTGGGATCAAAATGCCACTTTCAGGGCCTGTCCGGCGTGGTTCAGTGATTGAGAGTTGACCTATGAACCAAGAGGTCAGGGTTCAATTCCTGGTCAGGGCATATGCCTGGGCTGTGGGCTTGATCCTTAGTATGGGGTGTGCAAGAGGCAGCTGATCGATGATTTCTCTCTCATCATCGATGTTTCTCTCTCTCTCTCCCTTTCCTTTCCTCTCTGACATAGGCTCAGAGTGGCTCAGGACCTGTGGCAGCTCAATCTCCCTGGTGAAGCAAACCCTGAAGGTGGGTGCAGGCGGGGAGGAGATCCGAGGCTGGAGCTAGCCAGTCAGCTTATCGTGTTTTGGGGGTGTGGACAATTCTCCAGTAGCACACTCAGTCTCCTGGCAACCCACGCACATTATCAGGCTGCACACCCAGCGGTGGCCATTCTTAGGGACCTCACCTGCAGGGACAGACACCTGCAGGGACAGCTCAGGGCTGGTGCCAGCATCTCAGCCCGAACCCCCACCCGCACCCTCCCCAGGCAGAGACAGCGCCTCTGCCCTTCTTTCCATTTCTCTCTCTCCTTCCTCTTTTTCAAACACCGGATAGCAGGGATTCCACACCTCCCATCCTCAGGGAGGCTCTCTGCCTTGGTCCCAGGCGGTTTTCTGAGCTGGCCTGTATGTTGAAGTATCTGCACGCACACGCACGCACACACACACACGCACACACACACACACGTTAAATCTCCAGGACATGATTCTGACGGAGAATCTGCCCCCACACACACTTGAGTAAGAGAAAGCGGAAAACACCATCCCTCTGGAAGCATTACCTTCAAGCGGCTCTTGGCAGTCTTTTTGCAGCCTGAGTACGTCCCCGTTCTCAATACCATCTGTTCTCACACACCTGCGGCCTTTAAATAGGCCACACGTTCCTGTGACAGGTAAGAGGAGCAGTTTCTCTAAATACCCTCCCTCCCCTCCAAAAGGAAGTGTGGTTTCTTTCAACTCATCGGATGCTGCAACTTATTTATAATGGACAGGGAAAGCATCCCAGAAGAATTCTTAGTAAAAGATACACAACGCGATTGCCTTGTCTCTTTATTAAAAAGAGGGTAGAGAGACGACAGTTTGGTCAGCCATTTTTTTCCCTCTCTCTCCTCGTGGTTTGGCTAACTTAGGGAAATCTTTTTTTTCCCCCCTAAAAAAATATTATATTAATTCTTAAAGATGAGAAGGTTTCACTCACTGTTTCAATTAGAATTATGGTGGCATTTTAGATGGTTTGTGTGCTCACAACAGAGCCACTGTCCCATTTCATTTGCAAGAACCCAGAGGCTTGGAAATTTAGGGAAATTTCTCCCAGGTTATATAACGACTGACTGTCCTAAGATTTCACGTCCTCACGCTGCCCCAAGCAGTCAGGCACTTCTGCCAGAGCTGCCTTCTGGTGGGCTGAGGCCTTTTCCTTCAGTTCTTCATGCCAACTCCTTGACCAATGTTATCATTTTATTTTAACTTCTCTTGTGGTTGGGTTAGATGAATAAGTGCATTAACTGCAAGTGGCTTGACTTTTTTAAATAGTGGCTAAAGGAAATATACAAACAAAATGTGGTCAGAATTCTGTCTCAGTTGTTAATATGTTGTTTCAGTATTTATCTTATGGGCAAATTATATACTTAATGCTTCTTTATATACCTAATGCTGTTTTAAATGAGAAATTTTACTAGCCTCCTGGGGTACACATAAGAGGGAATGATCATTTTGAGTTACCACACAGAGCCCATGTCTTTACATGAATGGATCCGCTTTTATGTTGTGTTTTCATGTATATTAGTCACACTTCTGTGTGTTCTTTTTTAAAAAATATATTTTATTGATTTTTTTACAGAGAGGAAGGGAGAAGGAGAGGAATAGAGAGCTAGAAACATCGATGAGAGAGAAACATCGATTCAGCTGCTTCATGCACACTCCCTACTGGGGATGTGCCCGCAACCAAGGTACATGCCCTTGACTGGAATCGAACCTTGGACCCTTGAGTCCGCAGGCAGACGCTCTATCCACTGAGCGAAACCGGTCAGGGCACTTCTGTGTGTTCTTGAATTCTTTTCTATTTGGTAGCTTTGTTTTCCCTAAAGCCACCCAGATTTCCCCTTTTCCCTCTTTTTCTCCAGATGCATAGCCGACTGGCACGCACAGTATCTCTCTCTCTCTCTCTCTCTCTCTCTCTCTCTCTCTCTCTCGGTTTATTATTATATTTTTTTACTTCCTTTTCTCCCATTTAATCTGTAGTGTGTGCCCTACAGGATCAGGGGATGTAGGAAACCGCATTTTTGTCCTTGGGCACAGTGGCACCAACATTACACCTCCAGGGAGTAAATGTTTGCACTCCTGACTTCTCCAAGTTCCCAGACATTCCGCCCGCAGTGTAGGTGGGAGCTCGTCATTCTTGGTCCCAGGAGTGGGAAGCTAAGTCGGTCCTCGGTGCCTGTGTGGGGGGCGGCTCCAAGCAGCGCTGCTGGGCCATCTGCTCCTCTGGAAACTGGCAGGAATCTCTGCTTCCAGAAGCCTCTTTGTGTGGCTGCAGGGACGTAGCACCTGAAGAGTGAGGGGCTTCTCCTGGCCTGTTTGCTGTCCTTGGACTAACCCTGCCACCACCTGACTTTTATGAGCCTCCACTTCGTTCCTCTAAATTAGGGAGAGAATTCAAAAATCATCAGGTCACCCTCTCTTAAGCTGTGGAAGGTCCAGACTAGAGCCTGGAGAGATGGGCGCGGCCTGAAACCATGTGGACCACCCAGAAGGCACAGATGCTTTGGCAAGTTAAGTGCAATCTAGTGGCAGGGAGGGAGAAGAGGCTTGACATTTGGGGTGGGGGGGAAGGGGAGGGGAGAGAGAGAGAGAGAGAGAGAGAGAGAGAGAGAGAGAGAGAGAAAACAAATGTTAAGATTGACAAGAATCTAGAGCCCATCAAGTCTAGTAGTCCCAAAGCTTTTCTCAGCATAGGGGACACCATAGAAGGAGGTGCTGCAATGAGGGTCTTGCTAACAATGTATTTCTGTTCCGCAGGTTTATGAACCATTGGAAATGTAGTTCTCTCCCAACCCCCAATTTCCAGGTGAAGCCCAAGGCATGTGCCTTGTCCAATATCTATCACCATTTAGTGGCAGAACTAGAACACACATTTCCCCAACTTATCAGTCCATTCCTTCTTCTAGTACAAGACAGAAATAATGTACCAGAATGCTGCTTAGATAATAATAATAATCCTACCTAATAAAAGAGAAACATGGTAATTAGCCATACATCCGCTACCCTTACCATTGGCTAACCAGGGCGATATGCAAATTAACTGCCAGCCAAGATGGCGGCCGGCAGCCAGGCAGCTTGAAGCTAACATGAGGCTTGCTTGCTTCAGTGACAGAGGAAACCAACATTCCCCGCCTGCCTTGCCGGCCTCTGAGCTTGCAGTTTGAAACATTGTTACAAATATAGAAGCTAAGCAAAACCCCAGAAACCTGCTTTCAGCCAGCTGGGATCTCAGAGCTAGAGTTGATACAGTGTTTCAATTATAGAACCCAAACAAACCAGATACCTGCTTTCAGCAGCAGAGGCCTCAGAGCTGGAGCCAGAGCTAAAGCTGGCCCAGAATTAAAAAAAAAGAAAAAAAGGAGTGGTTGGGAGCTTCAGTCACCCGCCAGCCTGAAAACAGCCCTCAGCCCCTCACCCAGACTGGCCAGGCACCCCAGTGGGGACCCCCACCCTGAAGGGTGTGTGACCAGCTGCAAACAGCATTCATCCCCTCACCCAGGCTGGCCAGGCACCCCAGTGGAGACCCCCACCCTGATCCAGACACCCTTCAGGGCAAACCAGCAGGCCCCCACCCGTGCACCAGGCCTCTATCCTATATAGTAAAAGGGTAATATGCCTCCAGGCACCAGGATTAGCGTGACAGGGGGCAGCGCCCAAACCCCCCGATCGGCCCTGCTCTGTGTGTGACAGGGTATGGTGCCCCAAACCCCCCTCACCCACGGGCCCTGCTCTGTGTGTGACAGGGTAGAGCCATAACCTCCCCATCGGCCCTGCCTTGAGTGTGAGAGTGGCGGCGCCCCAACCCCCTGATCGGCCCTGCTCTGTGTGTGATAGAGGGCAGCACCCCAACCCCCTGATCGGCCCTGCTCTGTGTGTGACAGGGGGGAGCTCCCCAACCCCCTGATGGGCCCTGCTCTGTGCGTGACAGGGGGTGGCGCCGCAACCTCCCCATCGACCCTGCCTTGAGTGTGACAGGAGGCGGTGCCCCAATCCCCCAATCGGCCCTACCCTGAGCGTGACTGAGGGTGGCATCGCAACCTCCCGATCCGCCCTGCTCTGTGCATTACAGGGGGCGGAGCCCCAACTCCCCAATCGGCCCTGCTCTGAGCCCGACCAGGGGCTGCACCTAGGGATTGGGCCTGCCCTCTGCCACCCAGGAGCAGGCCTAAGCCAGCAGGTTGTTATCTCCCGAGGGGTCCCAGACTGCGAGAGGGCACAGGCCGGGCTGAGGGACCCCCCGCCCCCTCGAGTGCACAAATTTTTGTGCACCAGGCCTCTAGCAATAATAATAATAAACATAATAATAAGAGCTAAAGTACCAAGCAAACGCTCACTGTAACAGTTATGGGGGCAAAAACAAAAAGCCACTTTTCTCTAACTTCTAAGTTCTTCTAGCTGGGCTAAAGATTGAATTCACAGAGACCGATGAACAAGAGAAAATGTCCTAAGTTTATGATATAAATGCGTGCTCGGGAATGCCATTAGAATGAGACCCGAAGTTCATTCCAAACACATGCCATTATGGACACAGGAGAAAAGCTGGCAGGGTCAGGGATTCTGAAGGGGAAACGGGCAGTTTACAGGTAGTCAAGACAGAGCCGAACAGGGAGGAAACGGATTTCTGCGAGGGCCACCGGGGAATCTAGCTAACTGGATCCTTCCTCGCTAATGCGAAGGTCAATATGCTGAGACTCCCACAGGCCTTCCCAGCTCCAACTCTAGGCCAGAAAGGGGGAAGGTCAAAGGTTCTTTCTGAGTCTTTTGTTTCTGAACAACCAGCTTCAAATCAATATCCCCAAAGGCACATTTTCACAGTCAAAGGGCAGTGGGTGGGGGAGTGCAAGAAGGGTCACTTGGGATACTGTTTGTACTCAAACTCTAGAGCACGGAGGTCAGGCACATCACACAGATAAGAGTAGCTAGATCCGGACCTGGGAAATTATTACCCCACGTATGTCCATTGTTGTAATGTACCCCGTGAATCACACAAGGACGCCTCAAGAAGTCGAATTAAAGAGTCACATTTATTGCAATCCGGGACTACAAGGGGGCATTTCGCTCTCCCAAATCTCGCAGTGATAAGATGGCCGCGACACCAGATTTATATAGGCAAAAATCACAATGGTATTGATTACATCCCAGGGTTTGGAATGAGGACCCTGGTTTGCACAAAGCAGTTACAGAAGTGAGATGGAGCCGATTAGTTATCTACAAAGAATGATTACAGTTTTGGGTCTTTGGACCACTGAGTTGGCAGAAACACATTATCAAGAGCCCTCGGGTCTTGGGACCACTGAGTTGACAGGGTAACATAATTTGGAACCCTCAGGTCTTGGGATAATTGTGCTGTCCTGGTTCCTAGTACAGAGGAATTTGCTTTCTAAAACCAGTAAGATCACAATCAATGGGATATTCACATTACAATCAATAAGGCATCCAATCAAATGGGATGATTTATACAATTCAGAAAGTCAAAGTAACTTTTCTATTACAGAAGCCAAACAGCAGGGTTAAAGGTAAACTATAGTTTCTACCTGAGATGGTTGCTACCATACTTCAGATAGCCCCTGCTTCCTCCTTCCTTCCAAGGCTCTGGGCTGGTCCTGACGCGTGGAGGTGGGGTGGATTTGCTGGAAGATTTAAAGACCCAGAGCCAAGGAGATCTTCACAATGCTTGTGTTCCCAGCACATATGTGAGAAGAGGAATGTATTGATGCAGTTGTTTTTTGTGTTTAGGGGGTGGGGGTTGCTGAAGGTCTGGAAGACTCCAAAGGAGAGAACATTTTACGGCCAATATTGGGGAAAACTTGCTAAGGCTCGGAGCCATTTGTCCGATGCCCTGGCGCTTCCTCCCTGCCATATTTTCTTCACCGCCGTGTAGCCACGCAGAAAGGACCATGTCTTGTTCTGCACTTTAAGGCATTCATCCCGTGAGCACAGCAGGTCAGGAGTGTGACCGGCCTTTTCCCCTGGCTGAGTCAGCCCCAGACATCACTGCCAATAAGGAACGGATCCTTTTTTAGCCCTTCTGGCAGTACCCACCCAATCCCGCAGTCATTCATGAGTGAAGGGGCAGTCTCTCTGGCATGAGATGCCTGGCAGGCTGAATTTCTGGATGGCTTTTCCCACTGGAGGGATTCAAGCAAACCATTGTCAGTCTTGCCCCGTCAGTGGGAGAAAGGAAAGTCCCAGCCCCTGGGGCATCAGTTCTGGCTCAAGGACATGGGGTTTCTTTTCTGAAAAGTGAGACGCCCCCAGAGTTGTGCTTTGTGTGGCCGAGCTGCCTGCCTCGGGCAAGCTGTGGGGGAAAGAGGCTGCTTGCCAGGGGGAGACCTGATGTCCCGCAGAATGACACAAAACTTTCATTATTTAACAGTTATTTGGCACCGGAGAACTTCGATCCCCAGAAAAGGGCTTAAACAACTTTACTAATAGGAGCATTTTAAGAATCATAAACAGAAATTAGATCATGTTAAATAGTGCGTTTCTAAGCCCAGGACAAGTTCAATGGCCTAACAGGCTGAATAGAGAAACAAAGTAGATGGTTGTGAGTATGTCTGGAACGGGCAGCACTTGGACAGGGGAGCCAGTTTCCTGTGCCCTCCAGCCAAGGCCTCGCCAGCACCTCAGCACCTGGACCCCTCTGTCAGTGACTCCATGCATTGGGTGCCACCAAGGCAACAGTGACATTGGCCCACATGCAGAGGCCAGACCATGATGTGACTCAGAACTTAGTCTCCTCCCGGCCCTTGCAATAACGATCTTGTATCCATATGTCTCTTAAGAGGTGTCATTACCAAATGATCACCTACTATCGCGGTCCTCCAAGTGTGGTCTCCGGACCCTTGGGGAGCCCCAAACTGGTTCAGGAGGCCTGTGAGGTCAACACTATTTTCATGATAATATTAAGATGCCATTAACCTTTTTCAATGGATTCACATTTACACCGATGATGCAAAAGCAATGGTGGAGAAAAGCACTGGTGCCTGGGAACGAATCAAGACTGTGGTACCTAACTGTGCCAGTCGTCCCTGCATTGTTTTGTTTTGTTTTTTAACATATTTTATTGATTTTTTTTACAGAGAGAAAGGGAGAGGGATAGAGAGTTAGAAACATCGATCAGCTGCCTCCTGCACACCTCCCACTGGGGATGTGCCCGCAACCAAGGATACATGCCCTTGACCGGAATCGAACCCGGGACCCTTCAGTCCGAAGGCCAACACTCTATCCACTGAGCCAAACCAGTTGGGGCCATCCCTGCAGTCTTTACGACCACACACTCACAGAAGCAGAGAAGCCTACCAGTCTCATTCAAGAAAGTCCTTGATGAAATCATTAAACTTACTCATTTTATTAATTCTCAACCTTTATGTACATGTCTTTTAATTTTCTGTGTGATGACATAAGGAATTTGCAGAAAGAATGTCCGATGCATGAAGTACCATGTTTGTCGCCAAGGAAAAGTACCTGCACCATGGCTGACTCACAAGCTAAACTAACGGCTTTTATCATGAAACACTGCTTTTACTTGACAGAATGGCTGAGAGACAAATTATACTTATTCAGACTTGGTATTTGGCAGACATTTACTCAAAAGCAAACAAGGAAGACTGTCACTTCAAAGAAAATAGCTGACAGTATTTGTTGCCAATGGTAAAAATTGAGCACTCGAGCAAATATTAGAAATTTGGAAAACTTGTATCGTCTGCCAAGAGCTTCACAGCTTACCAATATTTAGAGACTTTAATGATGATATCAATGGCAATATTGATAAATGCAATTTTTGATACTGTAAAATATAATGTGTCAACATTTGGAAGATCTGCCTAACTCAGTGAAAACACTTTCCAAATGATCAATGCCTGATGTTACAAAATTGTGCACCTGTAACATGGTTTCAGGTTCCACATTGCAACTAACCCTTGAGAAACTAACACTTTGTGTAGTTTTGGTATAGTTTCAAAGCATCTAACCAATTATATGAAAAGGCTTATAAAATACTTCTCTTTTTTCCAGTGACATATCCCTGTAGAGTCAGATTTGTGTGTGTGTGTGTGTGTACTTCAGCTAAAACAATACATCACAGCAGATTGAATGTAGAAGCAGATAGGACCCAGCAGTCTTCTATTAAGCCAGATGTTAAAATGATTTGCAAAAATGTAAAACAATGTCACTCTTCTCACTATTTTGTTTTGCTTTGGAAAATATAGTAATTTTTCATGCAAATATGTTACTTTCATTAGCATTGTATGGGTTAATGCTATTTTTTAAAATAAATTAAATTTCTTAGTTTTAATGTGTTAAACATCAGTAGATAAAACCTAAATAAATGAAAACACGTTTCTCTTTCTTTAGAATGCAAAATACATTTCTTTTTCATTTTATTTTTTTCACTTATAGTTTACTAGAGGCCCGGTGCACGACATTCGTGCACTGAGGGGCTAGGGGGGTTCCCTCAGCCCGAACATCCCCTGAGGGATCCTTAGTGCTGCCATAGAGGCAGGAGAGGCTCCCACCACCGCCGCTGTGATCGCCAGCTGTGAGCCAGGCTTCTGGCTGAGCGGTGTTCCCCCTGTGGGAGCACACTCCTGCATTGGGCATCTGCCCCCTGGTGGTCAGTGCACATCATAGTGATTGGTTGTTCCACTGGTCGATTTGCATATTAGCCTTTTATTATATTGGATAGTCAATGTTATAAATAAAAGCCCCTCAATCCTAAATAAGTCTTAAGAATGTAGAGGAGTCCTGAGTCTATAAAGTTGAGAGCTCGATCTATTGAAGTCTCGTGTAATAACACTATCCAAACTAGGAAGCAAAGTAGAGTGGAAAAAACATGTGCGTTGGAGTCACACAGGCCTGGTTCAAATTCTGGCTTTACCATGTACCAACTCTTTTACTAAATAATTCACTTAGTTGCTCTAAGTTTTTGTTTATTTATAAATGAGAATAATAATACTGAACTTATAGATTGCTTGAGGGTTTGAAATAATATGTATAAGGACCTTAGCATAGTGCCTCATAAAAGGTACTAAATATTTATTAACTTAACAAACAGTAAGACTAGAGGCCCATTGCATGAAGAGAGCCCTGGCTGCCGGCACCGGTTTTCCTCCGGCACCTGGGACCCAGGCCTTCGCTCTGACCGCAGCAGAGAAGCCAAGCCTCTTCAGTCTTCAGTTGTCTTCAGTCTTCAGTCATCTTCAGTCTTCAGTCGTCTTCAGTCTTCACTCCATGCCTACATATGCAAATTAACCGCCATATTTGTTGGGTTAATTTGCATACCATCCTGATTGGCTGGTGGATGTAGTGGAGTGACACCAATTTGCATGTTTCTCTTTTATTAGTGTAGACTAGAGGCCCAGTGCACCAAAATTTGTGCACTGGTGGGGGGGTTATCCCTCAGTCCCACTTGTGCCCTCTCACAGTCTGGGACCCCTTGGGAGATAACGACCTGCTGGCTTAGGCCCACCGTGTGGCAGAGGGCAGGCCCAATCCCTAGGTGCCTGCCCCGCAGTCCCTGGTCGGGCTCAGAGCAGGGCCGATTGGGGAGTTGGGGCACCACCCCTGTCATGCACAGAGCAGGGCGGATCAGGAGGTTGCGATTCCACCATCAGTCACACACAGAGCAGGGTCGATCAAGGGGTTGGGGAGCTCCCCCCTGTCACCCACAGAGCAGGGCCGATCAGAGGGTTGGGGAGATCCCCCCTGCCATGCACAGAGCAGGGCGGATCAGGAAGTTGTGATGCCACCCTAAGTCACGCTCAGGGTAGGGCCGATTCGGGGGTTGGGGCGCCACCCCCTGTCACACTCAAGGCAGGGCTGATGGGGAGGTTGCGGATCCACCCCGTCACACACAGAGCAGGGCCCATGGGGGGGTTGGGGAGCTCCCCCCTATCAGGCACAGAGCAGGGCCCACCAGGGGGTTGGGGTGCCTTCCCCTGTCACGAACAGAGCAGGGCGGATAGGGAGGTTTTGACCCTGCTCTCTGTCACACAGAGAGCCGCAGGGCAATCAGGGGGTTTGGACGCTGCCCCCTGTTACGCTACTCCAGGGGCCAGGAGGCCTTGTGGCTCCGCTGATCCCAGTGCTGGGAGGCCTTGCAGCTCCACTGATCCCGGTGCCGGGAGGCCTCGCGGCTCCGCTGATCCCGGGTTCGGGAGGCCTTGCGGCTCTGCTGATCCCAGTGCTGAGAGGCATATTACCCTTTTACTATATAGGATAGAGGCCTGGTGCACAGGTGGGGGCCAGCTGGTTTACCCTGTAGGGTGTCCTGGATCATGGTGGGGGTCCCGCTTGGGTGCCTGGCCAGCCTAAATGAGGGGATGATGGCTGTTTGCATCTGGTCACACCCCCTTCAGGGTGGGGGTCCCCACTGGGGTGCCTGGCCAGTCTGGGTGAGGGGCTGAGGGCCATTTTCAGGCTGGTGGGTGACTGAAGCTCCCAACCTCTCTTTTATTTCTTTTTTCTTTTTTTTCTGGGATTTATTTACCTTCTATGGCTGTCACTGGAGCTGAGAGGCGTCTTTAGCTCTGAGGCTCGGCTCCACCTCTGAGACCTGGGCTACTGAAAGCAGGTTTCTGGGCTTTATTTACCTTCTGTATTTGAAACTTTGTTGCAACTCCAGCTCTGATATCCCGGCTGACTGAAAGCAGGTTTCTGGGGATTGTTTAGCTTCTATATTTGCAACATTGTTTCTTAGAGAGCAGCTGAGAGGCCAGCAGCGGCAGGCGGGGAACCTGGCTTCCTCCGTCACTGGAGCAAGCAAGCCTCCCTGTTCGCTTCAGCTGCCTGGCAGTTAATTTGCATATCTCGCTGATTAGCCAATGGGCAGGGTAGCAAAGTTATGGTTAATTACCATGTTTCTCTTTTATTAGATAGGATGTTCAATATATCAATAAGTGCTTTTGGTTGAAAGGATCAGAAATGGCTTAAATGGTTTAAAAAAAAAAAGAAAAAGAAAAACTTACCTTCCATAACAAGAATTCCCGAGACAGAAGAGCCTGGGATCGTGTTAAAATGCAAATTCTACATTTGCAACTTGCTTTCAGATAATGTAGCCACTGCTGGTCTATGACCCCCACTTAGAGAAGCAAAGATATAGATCTCCCACCCCCAAATTACTGATTCAGAGACTGCAAAGCAGACCCTGGTCTGAGAACTGGGTTCAATGTGGTGGAACATCAAAAATGTACAATAATTGTACATCATTCCTTCCTTCATTCATTCACTCATTCAATAAAGCATTCATAGAAACCTATACCCTGCTTATTGCCGAGACTACAGTACACATTCTGTTGGGGAGGGGGTGCAGGTATACCTATACACAGATATCTTTCATATAATGAGAGGAATACATGGGGGAGTGTTCTCCCATATACAAAAAGTGTTCTGTGATCACAGGGCAAGGAAGGACTCACTGGTGAAGATGGGTTGACAGAGAAGGTTGCACAGAAGTCATTTAATCTGGGCCTTTTCTGGTGCCCAGAGTGAGACAATGTGTGTGCATGAAGAAAACCCAGAAATACGAATGAGCAAAGTACATTCAGGGCACAGTGAGAAAGTCTGTGTGACTTATATTCATGCTGAGATGGAGGTGGAGTAAGAGAAGGTCAAAAAAGTTTTCTGAGTCTGGATTATGTGAGGCCTTGAGTGCTGCATTAAACCACTCTACAGTTATTCTCACGTCTGCACATTAGAATCACTTGGAGAGCTTTCTAAAATCCTGAGGCCCAGGCCAATGAAGGGCACCAAACTTTTGCCACTACAAACTGTGTCTTTTAAGACAAAAGACTCAGAAAGAACCTTTGACACACCCTCCCCCACCTTTTCTGCCTAAGAGAATTCAGATAGAAAAACCTGCTCCAGGAGGGAATCTTCGCATATTCACTTTACCATATTGGCCTTGGCATAGTCACCCCAACCACCTGTGTGAATTAAGCATGGCAGACAGGGAGGATACAAGGGAAAATCTGCTAGTTTCCCCTCTGTGTCCCACTGTTTTGGGGTTGCCCGGAAAGGATTTGATTATTACATGTTGTCCTTCTGTGAATTACCCACTTTCCCTTTGAAATCTAAAATCCCTGCCCCACTTCTCCTCTGTCCAAAATGGCAGATATACCTCAACTGCCCAATGTGTCTTTGGGTCTCATATCTGATGGCACCCCCACATGTACATCCGCAATACATTTTGGACATGTTAAAAAACAAAATTCGCCGAAACCGGTTTGGCTCAGTGGATAGAGCGTCGGCTTGCGGACTGAAAGGTCCCAGGTTCGATTCCGGTCAAGGGCATGTACCTGGGTTGCGGGCACATCCCCAGTAGGAGATGTGCAGGAGGCAGCTGATCGATGTCTCTCTCATCGATGTTTCTAGCTCTCTATCTCTCTCCCTTCCTCTCTGTAAAAAATCAATAAAATATATTTTAAAAAAATTTAAGGAAATGTGAAGATTTACTTGGCTTTATTAAGCGATTCATGAATTGGGCAGCATCCACCCAGCAATTAGAAGGGGAGCCAAAGGGTGGTACAAAATGGAAGGTTTGCATAGTAGCAGGGTGGGGCAAGTGAGCTATTAGTGAAAGAAAAGAAAGGATTATTATTAGGCCCGGACATCTTTTCTTTGTGGGAAAAGAAGAGAAAGGTGTTTCTTCATTTTTGTGTGTGTGTTTTTGGTGTTTTGTTTTGATCATGTAGATTGCCTTCTCTTTCTATGGGGGGAGGAGGGAATGGAGAGGGCTTATGTGACAGATTACCTTACTGCTGCTTGAGCAGAAATTCCAGACTAGTTAATTAAGACTGTGTTTCTGAGAGAGGTTGAAACTGCAATTAGACCAGGTATTAAATCTAGGTATGGTAATGTACACCCCGAGAAGAAAAATTCATTTAATGTGTACCCCGAGAAGTAATTTATCTACTGGGGTGAACTCCCCAGGGTCAACCAAGGGTCTGAGTTTTATGAATAATAGGAGTCTAGCAGCTATTCGCTGACAGGGGTTCCTCACACACTCTGTATACCGGGAGGAACCTCAGACTGAACTCTTGGCTTCCTGCACTATGCCCTGCTTGTTTAAACCATCTGAGTCAACTACTGTAAGAAAGCCGTGGCTTTGTCTTTCTACCAAAGAAATGAAAGAGAATTGCCCCGTCCAATCAGAACTGCATAATTGGATGCCTCATTTACATAAAATGGACCTCATTGAGAACCTGGGTGGGAACTTTCACTATTAAAAAGTGGTCTCCCCTTTGCCTCTGTGAAGTGTAATGTACCTGAATCTGTGTCTCCTGAGCTGCAGTTCCTTTGGCTCAAATAAATGCGTATTATTTTTTAAAATAGTCTACAATTAATTTTGGTTTACAGTAGTATCATGGGCTTTTAGCATGAGTGACACCATTTTGGGCTTGCAACTTTTTCGTTAACAATTCCTCCCTTTTGATCATACTCTTACTTTAACTGAGAAAAGTGCTGAAAATTAAAGCATTCGTGTCACTCTCAGGTACCATTCTGTAGCTCTGTGGATCCCTGGTATGGCATGATGTGTCTGCTTAACCTCTGTGACATCCACAGGTTACAGTTCCAGATTCCAGGTTTATAATTCATAAATCGTTCATTCTCTTTGTTCCGCGTTGACATTCCTGTTTCAGAGAGATCATTTCCTTGGCAGTTAGCAGCTGCGAACATGCATTTAAAGCTTTTGAGAGAATACAGTGTCGGGGAGATTATTATGATAACTACAAACAGGATAATTCCCAATGTTTGGAGCACCCTTCTAGCTGCCAGATGGGATGCTGCTCGATTCATGGATTGCTTAATAAAGCCAATTAGATCTTCAAATTTACTCAGCTGAATTTTGTTTTTTAACAGACACTTTTCTCCTGTTAATCTGTCTTGTGATAATTTGATTATTAGCCCAGTGAGAAAAACTTCGAAGGTGGGAGGAAAGTTATTTTTTGTACCCCCACACCACACCCTAGGTCAATTAAAACACTGCTCTTTTGAGAGGAGTGGGGGGCGGGGGGATGGTAGGAATGGGTGGGGCGGGGGGGGGGGGCGGTAGAGACTGAAGTGCAATGTGCAGCCAAGTTGAGAACCACAGGTCTACAGGAGTCAGGGCCTGCCCAACCTGTTTGCATAGAACACGTTCTTCAGTGTGGATGGAGCCCAACCTTCTGAAATGCACTTTTCATTTCAATTTGATATTCAAAATCAGAATTATTAAAAGGCTTTTATGCCGCAGAGACCATGTGATGGGCATTGGAATGGAGCTCGCCCAGCACCGGGGCCTGTGGGGTACAGGCTGATAAAGCCTGCCCTTTGTTCTCCTGCCTGCATCTGTGAAAGCTGATCCCTGCAAAGCTGAGCTGGGGAGAGAGCACCCTTTTCTCTCACTAGGCCCTGACCCCGGGGACCTTTGACTAGATGAGTCTGCGGAGTGTTCGCCGAAAGAGAACACATCTCCCCACCCTGACCCCCTTTTACTCACTGAATACCTATTCGGGAATTTGGGCATATTTTTACTTGATCAGATGAAAAGATGAACTCCTCATCTGAAAGCTGACAGAAGAATATTTTTGTAGGCGTTTCACAATATGAATTTAAAAGGCCTGCTCTTGGTTTTGATCTCTGTATCCAGCTGCTAAAATGTTGTCGTTAATAAAAGTTGTCTCTTCTCATGTATCAGCATTCAAGTGCCTGAAATTATCTGTCAAGTGTCCAAATGTTGCTATGAAACTTTTGTAGTTGTCCCCTCAAGTTGCAGAATTGCTGAGTGCTTTGAATTTTTAAAAAAATGAAAACTATTCTATGTACGAAACATAAACAGAACTAAAATACAGCACTCTGAACTTATTTACTATTTGGCTCAATCCCCACCCCACCGGCAACTCCGTTTCTTTAGTCAATAAAATAGTCAGCCATCTTTCCTGGGATGGAACCAGGTGTTGCTGTGGGAGAGAGTGGAGGCTGATATGCAAATGTCACAGCCCAGCAGGACCCTGGGAATGCACACTGGGCTTTGGGCTGACTTCTGTTTGGCCTTACAGACTATTTTTACGATTCCCCGTTTTACAATTTCTGTGTTATTCCACCCAACACACTGAGGTAAAGTGCTGCTTTCTTTTCAGAATTAAACTGTCTTCCCCGAAGCCACCTTTGCTGTTTTGCTCCTTGGAGAGGTCCCCATGAGAAAGGCATGCTGTCACTCCTCCACAGGGACCTGCAGGTCTTTGCTGCATAATTTTCAATCATACACCCGGCCTCTTCCCTCCTTGATCGCTCAGGCTTTTCCCACCACCAAATCATGTGTAATCACCTTGAAAAGAAAAATAAAACGAACGTTCGTGTGCAGCTCTAACTCAAAGAGCTGGATTCTATGGAAATTACAGGCTTTCATTCTGGCTGTGCAGATGTGACTAGGAATCCACGCCTTAGCTAATGCCGAGAGGGAACTGGCCTCCATGTGTGCAGACCTGCTGGTGTGTGGGTGGCCTGGGCGCAGCCAGCCCTCCTGGGCACGCCTCAGCTGGGTTTGAATCCCTGAGCGGGAGGCCCCGCTGATGCCTGACCACTTACAGGGAGAATATGTAATTAGTAAACAAAACCCCAGCAGCCCCCACCACTGACCCTGCATTCCCACAGCCTCCCGTTCCTGGGCGGTGGCCACTCCCACCGACCGAATGCCTGGCTCTCCCAAGGCCCCACTTGGATACAAACAAGCTGGCCTTTGATGGCAAGAAGGGAGTGGAGTCTTAATCTTGGTTTCGGGGGTACATTACCTCCCTCTTTGTGGATCAGCAATTGCTTTCAAAATACCAGGAATGATGATTTTTACCGTTCGAGGTTGTTGTGTGCCAGGATTAATTTAGCTCAGGCTCTTGGAAAACAGTAAATGCTGAGTGGCCTTATTAGTCCCCATTTTAAAAAGCACTTTAACATCTCCAGGCAGGAGTTCGGATGAGAAGGGCTACTTACTGCGACCCTCACGCACACACGTGGTCCATCTGAACGGATTCTCGCAGGGCCTCTCAGGGATGGAAATGCACTGGTTCCAAATGAACCAAATGCACATTGAACAGGGATGTAAATGCTATCTGTAAATCAATCAATTCCGGTTTCCAATGAAGTAAAAAAGAAGAAATCATTTCATGCTCACTAGAAAGGAGACATGTGTCCAGTATTTTGGAGAGAGAGGACAAAGGTTTGGGTTCAAAGTTTAATGAGCAAATCTCTGCCTAAAAGGATTACCCCATTCCATTTGAAGCTTGCTCACAGCCTGGGGCTCCTGGTTCAAGCTGTTCTTATCTCTTCTCTTCCATTTCCCCTTATTCCCTCATTCATTCTCTCTCTCTCTCTCTCTCTCTCTCTCTCTCTCTCTCTCTCTCTCTCTCTCTCTCTCTCTCTCTTATGAGGAATAGCACAGGTGAAGGATGAGTCTTTACACGACCCATTAGTACATCTTGGGTGGTGCAAAAAGGCAGGGATTACAAATGGGTTGGCTGTGAGGTGTGCCTTGCCCAGTTCTGGATTTCACAGAACTTTTCGCCCCACCCGCTCCCACCCCGGGAGTTTGGGCTGCCTGCAGAGTTGGGAGTCAGCAAGTGCCCTGGGAGCTGAAGGGCTTTCTGGAAGCCTGTCCAAGCTGTACCCGTCACCAAGAATGTTCCAGGATTTGCCAACCTCTTACTCCTTCGACAACTTTAACTTTTATTGAATAAAGGAATAAATGCTTTGTAATGAAAGACTCGTTGGTAATTAAACTAAGCTTATTGATGGCTAACAAATGCAAGTAAAGGCTGATATAAATCTTTATGAGCTCGGAGAGGCCCACAGCTGCTTGTCAGCAATCCCTCTTTTTCCCAAACATGTTTCCCTGAAACAGAATGTCTCTCACTTTCCCCCCCACTTGGTTTTGGCCTAGTAATTCCATCCTGCTGCCACAACTGCTCATCCTTGACCCTCCTGTTTTGGATTACTAACTGGTGTTTATTTTAAATGTAGTTACTAGCCAATTAAATAGAAATTAACTACATTTAGAGACAGGGCTGCCGATGATTGGATTCCGGCTTCTCCCTCTGGCGAACAGTGATTCTCTCTTCGGCTGTTCTAGAGCAGAAATCCCAAAGGCAAAGTCCAGCACCCTTTGCCAAGGGCCCCTCAGGGCAACTAGCTGCGACGCCCAGCATTGCAGGAAGTAGGCACAGCGTGCTCTGTTCACGCATTAGGACATGGACCAAACTGGGCTGTAACAGGAGCTGCTTCCTGTTGTGATCCGGTTAAACCATTTCTGATTCAAGACAGACTCTCCTACCAGAAGGTCAGGTTGATTTCACTGAAGAAGGGTACAATCCCATCTCCTGCTTCCCCCTGTGCTTTGGGACAGCTGGCATGCATCCTCCCTTCCACCCAAATACTGAGCACTGCTTGGGGGTCGTCAGGAGCCGAGTTTCTCTGGGGTGTGCCACCCTGGCATGCAGCTAGATTATGTTTAGCTGACAGCAATGAAAATCCAACAAACTCAGGAAGAGTTGTGTGTTTTTCTTACCTCCTCCTTTCCTGCCTAAAGAGATTCAGACATACAAGCCTGCTTTAGAAAAAGAACCTTAGCAGAATCACCGTAGCATAGTCACGTTAGCATGCCTGCATCGAGTATGGTAGACAAGAAGGACCCACGCAAAAATCTGCTCTCTAGATGCTCCTTTGTCCCATTGTTTCGGAACTGTGAATTGATTAATTTCCTCTTTGAAATCCCAGTCCCCATCCCCCGCTTGTCTCCTTTGTCCAAAATAACATATATGCCTCATTTTAAGTCACGGTCTCTGGAATTTTTGTGCGTATATGAATTCCCCGTAGGCATGTATTAAAATTTTATTTTCTCCTGCTCATTTGCTGTACAGTGTTTGAAACGTTCAACCAGCCAGAAGAACTACAGGGGTAAGGAGATTGTCTCCCTGGCCCTGACACCTGATCGGTTGGGTGAAGGAGAGGCTGGTTCCCTTCCAGGGCTGGGTGGAGTGCCTGGGCTCAATCAGTGAGCGTCAGGGAAGAGCCAAACTGCAGGTTTCCTACTTTCAAATCAAACCCTTTGTGCTAATCCCTAGGTAATCCGATATGGCTGTCATTTCTTCTAAACAAGAACAAGAAACACATCTATGATGAAATTCATTGGTTCAAGCCCTTTTCGGTCTCAAGCGGTGCTTCTATAGATTGCATGGATATACACTGAGTGGCCAGATTATTATGACCACCTGACGTTTGTAGGCAAATTAGTCGTACACTGCATCGTATGGGATATAGAAGCCGAAGGCCTGTTAGAACACCTTTGCTGTCTGCAGTTACCAAGAAAAAAACGTCTCCAATTCGCACAGGAACACAAGGATTGGACAGTCAAGCATTGGAAAAAAGTCATGTGGTCCGATGAATCACGTTTCCAGTTGCATCATGCTGATGGCAGAGTGAGAATTTGGCGGAAACAGCATGAAAGCATGCACCCCACATGTATGAGTACAACCCTTCAAGCTGGTGAGGGCAGTGTTATGGTTTGGGGCATGTTTTACTGGCATGGTTTGGGACCTTTAATTCATGTGGAACAACGTCTGAATAGCACAACATACCTAAGTATCGTTGCTGATCAACTTCATCCTATCATGTTGATGGCGTATCCCAATGGAGATGGCTTCTTCCAACAAGACCATGCGCCATGCCACGGTGCTCGTATTGTGCAGGAGTAGTTTCAAGAACATGAGGGAGACTTTACCTTGCTTAGGTGGCCCCCACAATCACCAGATCTCAATCCAATTGAGCATTTTGGGATGAAGTTAAAAGAGCCATCAGGCAGCTGGTTCCACAACCATCAAATCTCACAGAACTGGACAGTGCTATTCATCAGGCATGGTGTCAGGTTCCTCGCATCACCTTTCAACATCTCATGGAGTCAATGCCAAGAAGAATCGCCGCAGTATTGAAGGCAAAAGGTGGCCCAACTAAGTACTGATGGGGTGATGATAATAATCTGGCCACTCAGTGTTTATGTATTCTATGTGGGTGTCTCAGTGTACATCACCTCCTCATCAGGAAATGTCTTCTCCTGTTTTTGCCTCACATAAAGCTACTCATCCTTCAGGTCAGGTCCATCCTCCTTTATGAAAACCTTCCCTAACACAGCAATTCAAGTCCTAGCTCTATCACTTAGTAGCTCTTCAGCCCTTGGTTAACCCTTTGAAGTCCTCTAGGGAGACAATGTTCTCATATTCTTAATAGGGTCAATGGGAAATTATTAGGATCAAAAGGTTTAATAAGCATGAAAAATATTGTTAACTTCTATACAAATGTGAGCCTTCATTGTAATTCCATTATGACTCCTTGTCATTATTGCATCCTAGAATGATATTTTGCATATTCATTTTATGCTACCTTACATTTTTAACGTTCCTGATATGCCAGCTTGTTCCTGCTCACTAGGTTGTAAATGACTAGAAAGTAAATAATGAAAGATAGGTTTACCTATGAAGGTCATTCAATCTTGTTTATCATAGCAAAAATAATTCCCTCAAAGTATAACAATAAGGGATTGAGATTGGTTTTAAAAAATAGATTACATAGTCATTTAACAGAATACAGGTGTTTATTGTTGTTGTTTTTCATTAAAATGAAAGGAAGGATGTAGAAAGGAAGAGCTAGAAGGAACATCACTCTCACCCTTACAATGAAAGAAACTAGATTAACTTCAAATTCACAAGGTTTTCTTTACACCAATTGGAGAACTGAAGTTGCATAACAAAAACAGGCCCCGAACCTAAGGAGGGATAATGTCTGCAGAGAGAAAGGGAATGCAAAGTGCTCGCTTGGGATAGATGCCACCAGACACCAAACATGGGTGCATTTTGTGAAGTGAAAGAATCCAGATCCAGAATTGTTTGATTCGATTCGCATGACACTCCGGAAAGGGAAAGTCATAGGGAAGAGGACAGATGAGTAGCTGAGGGATCAGGGGTTGGGGGTGGGTTGTCTATTAAGGAGCAGCAGGGATGATGGAGTTATTGTGTATAGAACCATGGTTCATAGTAATGCCGTGTGCACTGGCTGAAATTGATAGAACTGTACACCACAAAAAGCGAATTTTACTACATGTGAAAAAATCTACAGGATGTGAAAGAAAAGATGGAATGCAGATTGTGACAAATGCATTGAACTTATTATGAATTAGTCACATAAGCACACTGAAGGGGATGGAGAAGAGAAGAGCTGACCTCAGTGACTTTGGAAGACAGTGTTTTTATTTGATATAAGGCTAACGTACTGAACACAAACACTGTGCTTCAGTTGTTTCTCATAGGGACAAGGGTTAGGAATTCTGACACTTCTTATTTTGTATACTTGGGTTAAACAAAAAATCTCAATATATTGTAGAAAATGAGAGCCAGGTTTTTCACTGTTGGAGAAAGAAGTGACATCCTATCTAATAAAAGAGAAACATGGTAATTAGCGTACGACCGCTACCCTTCCCATTGGCTAATCAGCGAGATATGCAAATTAACTGCCAGCCAAGATGGCGGCTGGCAGCCAGGCAGCTTGAAACTAACATGAGGCTTGCTTGCTTCAGTGACGGAGGAAACCAACATTCCCTGCCTGCCTTGCCGGCCTCTGAGCCTGCAGTTTGGAACATTGTAACAAATATAGAAGCTAAACAAAACCCCAGAAACCTGCTTTCAGCCAGCCAGGATCTCAGAGCTGGAGTTATACATTGTTTCAATTATAGAACCGAAACAAACCAGATACCTGCTTTCAGCAGCAGGAGGCCTAAGAGCTGGAGCCTCAGAGCTAAAGCTGGCCCAGAATTTTAAAAAAAAGAAAAAAAGGAGCAGTTGGGAGCTTCAGCCCTCAGCCCCTCACCCAGACTGGCCAGGCACCCCAGTGGGGACCCCCACCCTGAAGGGTGTGTGACCAGCTGCAAACAGCATTCATCCCCTCACCCAGGCTGGCCAGGCACCCCAGTGGGGACCCCCACCCTGATCCAGGACACCCTTCAGGGAAAACCAGCCAGCCCCACCCATGCACCAGGCCTCTATCCTATATAGTAAAAGGGTAATATGCCTCCCAGCACTAGGATCAGCGTAGCCACAAGGCCTCCCAGCACCGGGATAAGTGGAGCCGAGGGGCCTCCCGGCACCGGGATCAGCGTGACAGGGGGCAGCGCCCAAACCCCCTGATCGCCCTGTGGCTCTGTGTGTGACAGGGGGCGGGGCCACAACCTCCCTATCCACCCTATTCTGTTCGTGATGGGGAAGGTGCCCCAACCTCCTGATCAGCCCTGCTCTGTGCCTGATACGGGGGAGCTCCCCACCCCCCTGATCGCCCTGTGGCTCTGTGTGTGACAGGGTGCGGCGCCCCAACCCCCTGATCCGTCCTGCTCTGTGGGTGATAGAGGGCAGCGCCCCAACCCCCTGATCCGCCCTGCTCTGTGTGTGACAGGGGGCGGTGCCCCAACTCCCCTATCCGCCCTACTCTGTGAGTGACAGGGGGGAGCTCCTCAACCCCCTCATGGGCCCTGCTCTGTGCATGACAGGGGGGAGCTCCCCAACCCCCTGATGGGCTCTGCTCTGTGCGTGACAGGTGGTGGTGCCGCAACCTTCCCATCGACCCTGCCTTGAGTGTGACAGGGGGTGGTGCCCCAACCCCCCAATTGGCCCTACGCTGAGCGTGACTGAGGGTGGCATCGCAACCTCCCAATCTGCCCTGCTCTGTGCATGACAGGGGGCGGCGCCCCAACTCCCCAATCGGCCCTGCTCTGAGCCCGACCAGGGACTGCACCTAGGGATTGGGCCTGCCCTCTGCCACCCGGGAGCAGGCCTAAGCCAGCAGGGCATTATCTCCAGAGGGGTCCCAGACTGCGAGAGGGCACAGGCCAGGCTGAGAGACCCCCCTCCCCACCGAGTGCACAAATTTTTGTGCACCGGGCCTCTAGTATAAAATAACAGGGAAGGCTAGAATGGCTTATCTGGTGCTTATCTGTGTTCAGAGGTGCCAATGTGGACTCAGTTTTAAATATTAAATTTAAAAACTTTAAATATATACAGAAAAATGGTACAGAAATATAGATGTGTTTATATGCCTGAGTTAGCACACACACACACACACACACACACACACACCCCTTAGCTCTATCCACTGAGAGGCGTTAGAAATGGTGACAAGAAGAACTCCTTACTCCCAATGGTATTGGTTTCTAAATACCATCCTCCAATACAAAGAATTAGGGATTTTTGGAGAACTGTTTTATTCCAGGAACAGAAAAGTGAATTATTGAATTGAAGCATGGCCATACTACTCACTTTTGCAAAATAGATAACCATCCACTCTAGTTTATATTTGTATACAGCACCTTAGTGCTTTGCACAAAATACTCAGTAATGGTGAAATTATAAATATAGGTTCTGCTGAACTTAAATTCGTATAAAGTGAAATACACCTGAAAAAAATAGACAGCATATGTATCTGATCAGATAAATAGAAATAGCAGAAAACATTTAGAGCCGAGTATGTAGTAGCAGACTGTATGCCAGGCACCATTCCAAGCACTTTCCATGCATTAGCTTATGCAATCCTCACCACAACTCAAAGTGAGAGATAGTACTATTCTCCCCCTTTGACAGATAAAGAAACAGAGCTCAAGTAATTTCCACAAAGTCCACAGCTAGCAAGTAGCAGGGCAGTAATATAAAGCACTTCTAGATTCATTGCCATTTTACTTCTCACAGCAACTCATTGAGTTAGGTATCATTACTCCAATAAACAGATGTAGAACCTGGAGCTCAGGGAAGTAAGGGACTAGCTTAGCTGGAAGTGACAGGACTGGGACACTTGACCTCGAAACCATGCTTTTACAGCTGTAGCATGCTGCCTCATGCATTAACATGAAGTGGGCAAACCCCAGCAGGAAATTACCAGAGAATTGTCAAAACACATCTCCAGTGGAGAATTCCAAACGATTAGTTCTTTCCCAAGTCTGCTTAAATTTCACCCCATCCACCTGCGTGTTTTTTCTTCCTTACCAGCTGAGAATGGTGACATTTCTTGTTCTCTGGTTTAAATCAGAGAAGCTTACAGTGCTATAATCACCAATGAAGCTATATATTAGCTTACAGAGATTTTTTTTTTTCCTCGTTGAAATTAAAGAGGCAGCAAAAGGTACAATCTTGCTTCTATTCCTTATTTCTTTCCTGAGAAAGTCATTGTGGGCATTCTCAGGCAGAAAGAAAGTGACTTCATTTATAGAGGGTAATACCCTATTGACAAGTTGGCAAGCCTGCCTTGCTGAAAAAAGAATGTGCAGAAAACCTGAAAGATAATTAGTGTGTGGTAACCTAACAGGCAGCAGGCTTGCGGCGTGCTCGACAGAGGCAGATGTGGCCACACAGTTCATTAACACTGCACAGTGTGTTGAATTCCAGTCGGGGCAATTAGAGGAGGCTCTAGAACTTGGATAGAACTCCAAAATAGATTTTCTGACCTCAGCAGCAGTAGGGTGGATCTAAGCCACCACCTAGGGTTCTTTGGAGATTAGACTAGAATTCCTCACAAACCTACTTGCTTTTCTTTGGCAATCATCCCTACATTGCTCACCATGATGGCGGAGAGCAATAGCCTAGATAAGTAGAGGAGCATTTTAAAACTGATTTTACATTGCACTACACAATCATCCTACTCTTAAGCTTACCTTTTTTTTTTTTTTTTTTTTACTTATATTTTGCTTAAGTGTCAATTAAAATCACAGGTGCTTCCAATTTTACAGCGTGAATACATTTTAGTCAAATTGTTTACAAAGTGATCTTCTATTAATGTAATTCTGTTCTGCTAATGATTTATTTTAAGAAAGGTAAAGATAGGTTTCATTGGAGGAAAAAAGTAGCTATGGAGTATTGGTAGCTTTGTGTTTTGAAATGTTTTCTAGCACTTTGAGAATGTTCATTCCTCTGCTGATCTGAGATTTCTCCCACCCCTACTTTCTTTTCTCTCTCTTACCTTCTAAGACCATGGAATCCCCACCAGTGCCCGAAGATCTTCTGCCTTCACATTTGCAACTCTTTTCTGTTTGTTTGTTTTCTTCATCCTCACCCAAGGATATTTTTCCCATTGATTTTTAGAGAGAGTGGAAGAAAGAGGGAAAGACAGAGAGAAACATCGATGTGAGAGAAACACATCAATTGGCTGCTGTAGGCCGGCAGTCTATCCACTGAGCCAAACTGGCTAGGACACATTTGCAACTCCTGGAATCCACCTCTGGTACATCTTTTTCTGCCTTGTGTGTTTACAGTGTCTAACAGAGCTAGAATGCACTATCACATACAGCCAATAGGTGTTGCTGCAAGATATGAGCGGCCCCAACCTCCTGTATTCACTTACTAATTCTCTCATGCACACTGGGGCTGCACTCAACAAGTTCATTAATCTTAAAAACTTCATCAGGTGAATTTTAATATATTTTATTTTTTACAGAGAGGCAGGGAGAGGGATAGGGAGTTAGAAACATCGATGATAGAGAAACATCGATCAGCTGCCTCCTGCACACCCACTACTGGGGATGTCCCTGCCACCCAGGTACATGCCCTTGACCGGAATCGAACCTGGGAGCCTTCAGTCCGCAGGCCGACGCTCTATCCACTGAATTTTACTTGTAATGTTACCTGTGTAGTGTGTATTCTCTGGTCCTAGCAGCCGATGGCGAGGTAAGCCATCCAGCATTATGCTGAGCAAACAGGGCCAGCCAAGCTCCCGCTAAACATTTTCCAAAAGTCTTCCTCTGTGTGGAAGATAAACAAGTGGCTCTGAGTCTTTTAAAAAAAATTAAATAAGAACAGAATTGTTTCTAGGCCACATGTATAGCCTGTCAGAGCAACACAGAACTACTTGCTTGCCCGAAGATCTTCTGCCTTCACAGAAGGCAGGAGGAGTACTCCCGTGTGTAGCAGGAGGAGAACACGTGTGGCTGTTGTTTACAGCGGTGGGTCAGTGTCGGGTGTTGTTGATCTGATCAATGCCACCAGGTGCTCTGGGCACAACTCCAGCATCCCAGTAAATGATTGTTGTGTCTTGCCAGGATTTTGTGTTGAGCTGTTATGTCTGTCTTCTTTTTCCCTTTCTACCTGCCTTCTGATTGCCAGGAGGGAGTAAGCTGGCTTCAGCAACTCCTTTACGTTCCCACAGCTATGTTTCTATGGAATAAGGCAAATAACACGGCAAGACCTCTCTCCAAACCTCCAACACAAAGCTTATTGCTAGTCCTATGCCCAACTTGGCTTCTCGTCCCTACTGAACCTGAGCGGCCTTTTGAGAATGAGACATTACACAAAGCCAACGGCGTAGGCTTCCTGGCTTCATTTCCTCAGCTCTGCAGCGCGTCACGCCATAAACACGGGGACTTTGTAGGCATGTCATTGTATTAGCACCATATGGAGAATACTTTTGGAACTCACATGCAGAAAGTGTGATGTCAGACCGGTTTACATGAGTCCGAATTTTGTGCAGCTGTTAGACTCTGTTAGACTCAGATGTTTCGTTTCATTTTTATGTCAGCACCATCCCACTCAATCCACTGATCCTGAGACGGAAAAGTAAGGAGAGTTCCGTGTGACCACACGTGTTTCACAGCCGGGAAACTGTACCGCATCTGTGAGGACCTGCTCTCACTACCAGGAGTCCCAGCAGAACCTGGGCCCCGGGACTCTTCACAGAAGGGCGAGCATGACCGTAGAAATAAACAGAAAGGCAGTTTACAAAAGGACAGCAGCCCTCCCACAAATGAGAGCACATCATCTAGGATCAGATGTGCTCTTAGAAGTCGATTTTTGCAAAGAAACGTTTTAGGAAAGACATTGCAGTTTCTTTAGAGGGCGTTTGATTAAAAACCATGCATCAAACAAATGAGTCTCTGACAAGGAGCAGTGCTTGCTAACAAGCGCCCCTGACTCTTCCTCTGAGAGAATCAGCAAGTCTGCCCTGGGTCTGCCTGAGCCAGGGCAAGATGAATCACTGCCTCCCCTGTAAAGGAAAGCCTTCCACAGTTGCCACCCAAATAATGCTGATCTTCAAAAATAAATAGCCCTCAACATTTCCTTGGAATTAAAGATAGAAGATGACATATTTTTTTTAAAAAAACCTGAATTTTTAGATTTATATATGCTATTTATGACTCTCTATAATATGACTTACATGTGCTGAGAACTGTGGCTTTCCTATGATTCATTTTGGATAGGTTGTGGCTTTACATGGTTTGGTAAAACAAACAAACAAACAAACAAAAACAGAACTTAAGAGGTTTTTTGTTGTTGTTTTTTTTTTGTTCTATTTTTTAAAGGAGGACACGAATTCTCTGCTCTTCTGGTCTGAGAACAGTGCAGGCACAGTTCCTGGGACTAAGTTAAGACTTAAAATAAGATGTATTTCTCCCCTTTGCCCACGTCATCACTCCACCTGGGGAATCTTCACAGGCTCCATGCCTTGTGCTGTGACAGAGGAAAGCTTTGCAAACACAGTGTGGTCTATTGGAGAGAGGCTCCTGCGTTAGAATCATTGTGGAATTGCTTGCTCGCCTTGTCTCCCCATCTCCATCACGTTTTATTGTCTGGAATTTTGAAATTCAGAGAAAACAGATCAAAATTACTCTATTTTATCTTCTGAAGAAGAGAGAAAACATTGAGCTGTGAATGTTTTAGGGCCCGCTTCCTATTCCAGCTGCATGGCGTTCCCTAGCTAGGCACATGGAGCAGATTTCATGAAATCGTGGATGTAGTGTAGACGCCTGTTCTTAATGCGCCGTCAGTAAAATTGCCATCGGAGATGTAACTCTATGGAAACTCCCACTGAGTGGCATCTTCTCAAGTAAGGTGGGGAGAAGGAATGGATCTCAACTTAGCAACAAGGAAAAGGTGTGCTTGGAATGAGGCTCAGTCAGTTTGTTTTGAAAGATGCTGCTCTTTGACCAGAAAGCTTTGCTCCATGACACCATCAACTTCAAAGATTCCCGAAACTCTCTAGACCTAGGGAGAGAAGACACTAAAGGGCTCACATCTTTCAGGTTAGATAAGTCATGTAGCAGCACATGGCTGACAAGAAACTGATGGTGATTCTCATCTAGGAAAATCAGAGGATTTTCATGAAGCCCTGGTGGTAATCACAGCAAATATACAAACTGCTCAAGTGTGAAAGTTAAACCTTATAAAAGGTTCAGCTCTTGGTAAATGAGGCCCTTCTGAATTTTTTTCACTCTATTTTTTTTTCCATGAGTCATCCCACTTAAGACTTAACTCTCATCATTCTCTTAACAGTCACATTATTTTTTTCCCTGTGACAAATATAAGCCCACTTAATGAGGACATGCAGGAATTTGCATCATAAAATTAATCTTATAGTAAAAATATTCTATACTGTATGCCTGATTTCCAGAGGTGGATATTTTTCTTATATTATTGCTGTTTCCTGTATTTCTTATTCTCAACCTCTCATGCCCTTAAATTATTATTCAACATTGAGTTTAATTAATCCCTTAACTCTTGCACTGCAGAGTATCTTCCAGGCTATTCCTACTAAGGGAGCGAGAAACTTAATGACCAGATATTCAAATACATGTGAAGAGAACACATATAACGTATAGGTGGACTAAACAAACCCCTTTTTAAAGCCACTATTGACTATATGTACAGCTTATATGTCTGGTAATGTAATTTACCACAGCAATATTAATTTCAAATATTTGATATATTTTTCTTTAAAACTACACTCAATTGTCAGTTTTCAAGCACCAATTTGGAGTTTGGGAAATATAGTCACTGAAGACATTGGATCTTTATATTTTGTTTATGTTGGCTAAAAATTCACTGTGGGTCCGGCTGGCCTGGCTCAGTGGTTGAGTGTCGATCTATGAATCAGAAGGTCACAGTTTATTTCCTGGTCAGGGCACATGCCCGGGTTTTGGGCTCAATCCCTTGTGTGGGGTGTGCAGGAGGCAGCTGATCAATGATTCTCTCTCATCATTAATGTTTCTATCTCTCTCTCCCTCTCCCTTCCTCTCTGAAATCAATAAAAATATATTTAAAAATAAAAAAATGATGGGAAGACTTTCAACATGGCTGACTAAATACTCTACCCAAAACCTCATGGAAATGACACAAGAAATATGAAAAAGGAAGAATAATCCACAACAGAGCTCAGAAACTAGAAAGGGTACCATTAGCAGACTCAGAACAGTGAGAAATTCTTTAAAAGTATACAAGATGAAATTGGCAGCTAACACCCAAAACAAAGAAAACTGAAATGAAAGCCCATGGAGATGAAAAGAAGACATGTTTTTAAAGTTGAGGTGTTTTTGTTTTTTTAGCAGAATTTTAGTAAAAGCACAAGATCAGATGTAGTCGATGCTCAGGAAAAGAGTGGGCCTTGAGCAGGGACAGGTAACTATCTAAATAATAAAGAGAAAATATGCAAATGGTTGTGACACCCTCACACATAATGACCAATCAGCAGGAGGCTGTATATGCAGCAGGCGCAAATGGGCAGGGACTTGCAGTGTCAGGGACTTGCGTGAGGCTCGCGTCTCTGCCCCTGGTGATGAGCCCAGGGACATGAGGCTCGCGGAGGCCTACCTCTTTGGGGTGATGGATCGCCAGGCTCCCTCTCTCTCTCTCTCTCTCTTTCTTCTTCTTCTTCTCCTTCTTCTTCTTCTTCTCCTTCTTCTTCTTCTTCTTCTTCTTCTTCTTCTTCTTCTTCTTCTTCTTCTTCTTCTCTCTCTCTCTCTCTCTCTCTCTCCTCTCTCTCACTAAAAAAATCAATGGAAAAAATATCCTTGGGTAAGGATAAAACAACAACAACTAGAAATCAATAAAGGAAAAGGATAAAATTGGTCACAAACATTTTTAATATTTTAGTATGGCTAAAGATACCATAGATAAAATTACGGAAGAAAATACCTGTCGTATGCATAATAAAGAATTATTATATATAATACATGAAGAATTCCTGTAAATCATGAAATATAAACAAATAATTTAGATAAAAAAACACAAATTGCCTGGATTCCAAGCTGCACTGTAAATGAAACACATGCAAAGTAAAATGCCTACATATGTTTTTGAGTTTGGCCACCCCAACCCACTCCCCTGCCCCAACACACACACACACACACACACACACACACACACACACACACACACTTTGGTATTTATCTTGTTTGATGTTCTCTGAGTCCTGTAGATTTGTGGGGAGTTGCTGTTTGTAATTAATTTGGGGAAATTCTCAGACATTGTTATTTCAAATATTTTTTCTGCCTTCTTCTCTTCTACTTCTGGTATTCCAATAACACCATAGCCTTTTTATATTGTCCCACAGTTCTTGAATGCACTGTTTTGTTTTTCACTTTTTTCCTCTTTGAATTTTAATTCTAGGTGTTTCTATCGAACTACCTTTAAATTCATTAATTCCTTCCTCAGTGTCCAGGAGATGATCCCATTGAAGACATTCTTTATTTCCATTACTGTTTTTCATTTGATTCTTACAGTTTCCCACTCTCTGCTGGCATTTCCCATGTGGCCTTGCAGGCTATTTTTCTAGGAGAGCTTTTAATATATTCACTAGAGTTACTTTAAATTCCTTGCCTGGTGATTCCAACATCTGTGTCATATCTGAATCTGGTTCTGAAGCTTGCTTTGTCCCTTCAGGTTGTGTTTTGTCTTGTCTTTTAGTATGCCTTGTAATTTTCGGTTGAAAGCCAGATGTGTTATATCAGTAATTAGTACTGAAGTGAACAAACCCTTAGTGTGAGGATTTATATTAATCTGGCTTGGAGTTGGGCTAGGTTTAGTGTTTGTTGTAGTCATAAGGGTCTCTGTCTCTCCTGCCAGAGTATTAGGATCCTCCATCCCCAAACTCCATTCCGAGTGCTCTATTAACTCGCTTTTTGGGTTTGTTTTAGGAATAGAGGAAGGCTAGGCCTGGAATGGGGTGAAATCCCCTCCTCCAAGTGGGATAGGGTTTCAGTATGGCCCCTGGAGAAGAGGCCTTTGTTATGGAGAAGAATCCAGGGAGTTATATACCAGCTACTCTTCCCATCCCCCTGCCAGGGCCAAGAGGAGCTTTCTTTCTTAGATCTTCACCAAGAGAACCTGGTGGGATTCCCTGGGGGGAAGGGCCTAAAAATTGTGGGGTCCCCCTATGATGGAGGCCCAGGTGTTTCTCACTCTCACACTAGTCCACACCCAGCCTCCAGCAAACTGTTACAATTACTAGTGAATTTAAGTGGTTCCACCCTATGGCTCAGTGGCTTCTGTGTATCTCTCTGGACACACCTGTCTCTAGATTTCAGGGTGTGGTTTGCCTTGAAACTTCAATTCTCTGATCGAGTCAAGAAAAGCCACTGATCTCCAGCTTTTCCAGCTTTTTCTTGTAAGGATGAGAATGGTGACTCAAGCTTTTCACACATCAGAGTGGAAACCAGAATTGGCAAACTAAAAGAAAATCTCATTTTTTTGCCTGTCAGATTGGCAAACTTAAGAATAACAATAGTCAGTATTAGGGAAAGAGGGAGGAAGTGAGCATTCTCATATGGGGTGACAGGAACCTAATTTGTGTGTCATCTTTCTTGAAGGCAGTTTTATGTCATGGAAGTTTAAAATGAACTTCCACAAATAAGCTCACATAAATGTGAAAATATATGTGTAAGAAAATTTGCTAAATAATGATCTTTAATAGCAATAAATTGGAAATGACCTAGAGTTCTATCAATAGAAGAATGGTTAAAAAAAATGTACTATGATTTACTTATCCTGTTGCTTTTGTGTAGCCTACTAAAACATAGATAGATTTGTGAGAAAATGCTCACCTGTCCAAATTCAAAGGATGGAATCCGAGACAGGAAATATGGCGAAAACGAAACTTTAAATAATACAGTCTCAAAAACAGATGTCTTTGGTCACAGGCACACCAGAATTAGCTAGCAAGGCGACATTTATCCTATTGCAAGAGAGTCCCTCCTCCTATTCCTCATTGGCTGAGTACTATCCCAAGCATCGCCTAGGTTTTATTATCTCCTATTGGGTTATTTAAAAAAAAAATGGGCTGAGGCTTTTTCTAGTTGTGTCCACCTCCCTCTGTCTAGAGGAATCTTACTGGAAAATGTGCTATCCTCCGCGTGCACAGCTCTCATACCCTCTCCCCACCCCCACATCCGGTTTGCTCTGGGGAAATTCAGTAACCGTCTGGCCACATGCTGTTTCTTTTCTTTTTAAAAAAATATGTTTTATTGATTTTTTACAGAGAGGCAGGGAGAGGGATAGAGAGTTAGAAGCATCGATGAGAGAAACATCGATCAGCTGCCTCCTGCATATCCCCTACTGGGGATGTGCCCGCAACCAAGGTACATGCCCTTGACCGGAATCAAACCTGGGAACTTTGAGTCCGCAGGTCGACGCTCCATCCACTGAGCCAAACCTGTTAGGGCTGCTGTTCCTTTTCTATGAAAATGAACCAGAGGCACGTCTCACACAGATTAATATATGAAAATGATAATACATCCATGACTTATTGCTATGTGAAAAATCACATTACAGGACAGTATGTAAATATATTATCTTTGTAAAAACAAAAGAAGCAAAACACTGTGTGGGTGGGTATGCACAGATTGGTATTTCTATATACTCAGAAAAATAGTCTGGAAGTGTAGACACCAAATTCTCGTGGTTAATAGCTTTTCCTCTAGCAAGGAGGAGAAGCTTCCCATCGTAGGGGAGGTGAACACATCTTCAGGCAAGCATGTATTATTTTTATAATTAAAAACACACATGCAAAGAAAGCAGATCCTATTTCTTCATCAAAGAGATAGCTGTCTGGGAAAAGAGGGTAATAACCTTTAGTTCATATTTCTAAGCAATTCCGGGAATTTTCAACAAGTTGCAGCCTCTGTCTAAGTAAAAGACCCCCTTGGGACTGCCGCCGGGAAGGAAAGCCACTTCTGAGCCCGGGGAACAGTTTGTTACCCTTGGCCTGTGCAGGAGCAAGTGCAGGACCTGTGTCCATCTCACTCCTCACGGTCATCCCAGTGTCTAGGCCATGTCCGGCGCGCAGCAGGGTCTCAGGACCTATCAGTGGAATTAATAACTTAAGTGTAAAAAAAAAAATGGCAATGATTGTGACAAATAACTGGATCATGTACAATACAGAAATCTAGCAAGCGGTTGATCAGAAGTTTCTCTGTTGTTACTGAATGTGGATACGGGGCTCAAATTCTAGCATTGAAACAGGAAGTTGCACGCAGCATAGCAATGTTGAGAAAACGAACCAGACTGAGACAGGGTTCCGCTCATTGACGGAGACTCGTTCTCACATTGGAATAGCAGGAGGCGTTGCCTAGGCAATTCTCTCTCTTCCAGCTCCCCAAAAGGATCTCTGACTCAGAGATGACCTGAAAACATAACATGTTTGTTTAACATTTTACATTCAAAAAAGTAATGTAGCAAGTGGGGCCAGGATCAAGATTACCTGGGGTTTTTGTGGGTTACAGTGTGTTACCACAATCTGCCAGGATGAAAAGAAAAAGGGGAGCCCAAGGTTTATTGAGCACCTCCTGAGTACTCACTGAGGCCGCGGACTAGTCACTTAGCAGCTGGTGCCTCATGAAATCTCACAACAAGCATGTGTAGGATTGTCCCTGTATGGATGGGAAACTGGGACTTGAAGTGAGCATTCTCATATGGTGCTGGCAGGGACCTAATTTGGGAGTCATCTTGGGTAACTTGTCTCGGGACATAAAGCCAGGAAGTGGCAGAGCTGGGGTTTGAACACAGATAGGCCTGGCTCCAAAGCCCCTGGTCACCTCCTGGGCCAGTGGACTCTGTCCTGGTGGCTGCTGGCCTGCCTCACTTATCATATTGACGTGAGCACAGTCCCTGCAGAAGACACCTATGGGCTTGGTTACTAAGAACTGACTAGATTGAACCATCACATCTGTAGAACCCACCCAGAGATTTTACACACATACGTAGGATCCCCACCCCTCTCTGACTTCTAGAAGCTCTGGGGAAACCATTCAGTATTACTGAACAGGACTGTCCAAGTCTTGAATAAATGCAGGTGTGCTGTATAGTCTCCCAAAGTCCTCCCGGGACACGGGGCACCCTCATGCTGAGACAACTCAGTGTCCAAAGAACTGCTTACCGGGTGTCAGTGATGTGGAGACAGTCGCTTATTGTAAATACCCCCATGGAATAAAGATCTTCATTTGTTTTTCCATTACCTTTGCTAACTCAGACAGTTTTCATCTTTATTTCCACCACAGCAGAACATGGACATACAGCAGTGCTGCAGCCTTCAGCATTGGTATAGCACCTTTCATCCCTTTTCTAATGTGTGTTATGCCCAGTGTGTGGCCTCCATTTACCCACGGTACCTCCAGTACTGTACCTACTTCCTTGGCCACTGTCCTGGACCTCGACTGTTAGAGTGTGTCATGACCTGCTCCGAAGCTTCCTATGTCTCTGTCCTCCCATAGCTTTACATACTTTTTTTTTTTGTAACAATTTTTTCCCCACCATGTTCCCCAGGACCTGAACCCGACTGCTCATAGGTTGCCTGGACTCGGGGTTGGATCACTGGAGCATTTACTTGAGATTTCATATGTATTAACATAGGAGGGCTATTAGCAGGTTCATCTGGTATAATAAGCACAACGTTCAGTTGGGATGATGGCAGAGGTGCCTCCCTGTATCTGGATGCCACAGCAACAGTGGACGTCTGAGGTCAGAAAGACAAATATTTATAGGGACTTGAACTGGGAGATCATAGCCTGATCTTTGGATTGGAATGTAGCCGCAGCCTTGGGAATCTGGCCAGGCTGTGCAAACCATATGTGTTTCCGGGAAAGGTGATGCTTTCTGTCTCGAGGAGATAAATAGGAGGGGGGAGATGCCTAACCAGGACCCCCACCTCCTCCCCTCTTTCAATGGTGCATGTACCAGTCCACATATAATGTGTCTCCATGGGTCCTGACTGCATTAGGATGACAGGGTCCTACTGGAGACTGAGCAGTTCCTCCCCACCCAGGGCATGAAGTAACTGCCTCAACTGGCAGAACTTCCCATTGCAGATTCCAGTAAATGGTCCCGGTTCCAGGGCCCAGAGGGCTTGGTGCCCTTATTATCACGGCCCAGCCGCAGAGTCAATCCTTTCAGAACGACCCAGCTGTCAGTACACAGGGTCAGGCCAAGGTTCATGTGTGATTACCAACCAGACCGCTACTAACTCGGCCCACTGGCTGCTGTGATGTGTTCCTGTGTCCACCCAGAGAGTACCAGTGGCCGGCTGAGTGCCAATGCCACCCAGGTGGGCAGGTTACCACAGTGAGAGCCATCAGGGTACCGGGCTCCAATCGAACTTCCTGCTACTATTTTGCAGGTTGCAGGGCCCAATACAGGGACAGGAACAGGAGCGCTCGGAGGTTGCTTGTACTTAGAGGGCCTCATAGTGGCTTCTCCTGCTCCTACAGTGTCTGCTGGGTTAGCTGAGGGTATAGGACAAAATTGCTATTTGGGCCTTAAAGCCTTCCATAATCTTTTCATGTTTTCCATTTGTACTTTACAATGGTCTATAGCAGTGGTTGGCAAACTGCAGCTCTCGAGCCACATGCGGCTCTTTGGCCCCTTGAGTGTGGCTCTTCTTAAGCCTTAGGAGTACCCTAATTAAGTTAATAACAATGTACCTACCTATATAGTTTAAGTTTAAAAAATTTGGCTCTCAAAAGAAATTTCAATCGTTGTACTGTTGATATTTGGCTCTGTTGACTAATGAGTTTGCCGACCACTGGTCTATAGGATTTACAATATTCAGCCCCTACCTATCTCTATGACCTCGTCTACATCTTGTTTAACTCCCAGCCCTACAGTCACATTGTCCTTCTTCCTATTCCTTGAATGCATCAAGGTATAGGTTTATCTTTTGGGTTTCTCTGCATGTTCTTCATCTTGCCCCACATTTTCCATGGCTGGGGACTTTCTCATTATTCAGGTCTAAGCTCACATGTTCCCTTTGGAATGGTTCTTCCATGATCACCTTAAAGTAGTTATCCCTTATTTTTTCAGTCTCTATCACAGCATCCTGTTTTCATGTTTTTTTTATAGCACTTACAATTATGCAAAATTATTTTTTGATTATTTAATTACCTGTTTATATTCTGCTTTCCCCGGTAGAATGGCATGAACAGGGATCTTTTCTCATTCAGGGCTGAATTTGCAGAGCTAAGACTCTCACTAAAATAGTAGCAGAAATTGCCTGGGCAATTTTCTCTCTGCCAGCTTACAAAATAATAGATCACTGACTCGGGAAATGACCTAAAAGTATAACATGTTAGTTTTAATTTTTGCATTTTAAAAAATGTAGTGAATGGGGCCTGAATTGGGATTCTAAATCACTATCAGCCTAGCACATAGTAGGTGTTCAATAAAAGTTTGTTGAATATTGAATGCACAGCTGCTTGATATCATGATTACAAAGGAGTGAAATGCTACTCTTTACTAACCTGAGGCTATAATTATGATAAAAGAACATTGCACTCATTTTAAGCAGCATTCTCATAAAATGACAAATTCTGACTTGTATTTAAAATATACATTGCATTGTGTTATGACTTTCTGGTCGTTTATCAGATTAGTTGGACATAGTGAAACATTCACCACTTCAATTCACCCAAAGAAGAATAGTGTGGTGAAATCTGCTTTTCTAACAGTGACCAGCTGCCCTTGCTGAACATTCCTGTTTGATTTTCAACACTTTGGAGGTCTAACATCACTTCAAAATGCTGAGATAGCCATATAAGGGCTTCCCTGATTAGTGACCTCCATCTCCCCTTGAAAACAGTCCCTCCCAGTTACACTGGACCGGAGTCAGTCCTGGCTCCCAGCCAATGAGCTGGCAGGAAAGAGGGCTGGTTGCCTTGGAACACCACCTTTCCTAAGCAGCAGTCCCTGGGGAGGCCTCTGATCCCTCCTGGCAGGGGCAGTGGCATTGGTTTTACTCTTTCTTTTTCCCTTTACAAACAGTTATATACCATTTATTCTCATCACCACTCACGAAGCATTATCTGGAAGCAAAGATGCAGAATGCCGAAACTCACGAGAAGCCTGAAGCTTCCTTTTGCCTCCTAAATAGGACTTCTAAATAGAGGCATTCTATAAACAGCTGCATGTTCTTTTGGAGAGGAAATAGGAGGAACTGGCTGGCTGGGGAAAAAAAAAAAGAAAGAAAGAAACGTGTAGCTTTATGAATGCCTTTTCTTCTGATAAATTGTGGGTAAATCTGAAGGAGCAGAGGAAACTGCGATCCTTTTATTATCTACAAACTAAGCCCAGGGCATGTAGTATACTAGTAGCCCAGAGCAACTTCCCCAAATTGAAGCGGATATTCTTTAGATCAGTGGTTCTCAACCTTCCTAATGCCGCGACCCTTTAATACAGTTCCTAATGTTGTGGTGACCCCCAACCAAAAAATTATTTTCGTTGCTACTTCATAACTGTAATTTTGCTACTGTTATGAATTAGTGTAAATATCTGATATGCAGGATGTATTTTCATTGTTACAAATTGAACATGATTAAAGCATAGTGATTAATCACAAAAACAATATGTGATTATATATGTGTTTTCCGATGGTCTTAGGTGGCCCCTGTGAAAGGGTGGTTTGACCCCCAAAGGGGTCGCGACCCACAGGTTGAGAACTGCTGCTCTAAATGAAACAACAATGACAACATAGAAATAAAAACAGTCTTGCTGAGTTGGAAGGGGGAGCCATTTATTTCCATTAGATATCTCCTGGTTAGATTCTGTGGATCAGCTAAGTTGAGTAAAGCTGTCTTTTGCAGGTTGTAAGAGATTTATTTCAGCATTCTGTGTCAACGAAGAGTGCAAAGTGAGTTCAAGTCAGATCTGCATAGATTTGAAGGAGGGAGAACATACAAATCATAATGAATGTAGTAGAGAAAGATTTCCTGAGGAGTCACAGCAGTTAAATTCTTTGGGCTTTTTTTTTTTAATCTGAAAAGGGAAGCAAGATGACTTACACCTGCAAGGGAGTTCGACTACTCTGTTTGTTCTTATGACTCAAGGAAGCCAAAAGTTAATTGGAGTTTAGTTGTGGTTTCTGCACACATTGAAACAGCACACAAATCACATTGATCAGCTTAAAACTGCTCCCTGAAAGCAGATTGGTGATTAATGCAATTTTTGAGTTATTTTACAGTGACAGCACTGCACATGTGCCACCCCTGTCCTCAAGATGACCCCAGAACCAAGAATCTTCAGGCTACGAAACTCAAGCAATGAAAATGTGGCCACCTGGAGCCTTTTAGGAAGAGAGAGGTCCTTTAATAAGGAAGATCCAGTGCCTAGACCAAATATGGACAAATTTAGAACTGACCCATCACACCCTGACAGATTGGAATTCCTCTGTGCTTCCTCTTGCCCCTTGGCCCTATATCATAATTGTCCAAGTTTTAAAACCCTCCAATCAAACTCGCCTTGCCAGCATTACCTCATGCCGCTCTGCTCTCCCCAACCCTTAACATTTGTCCAGACCCCAAATTAGGGAGACAGATTTGAGCGGTGCATCCTGTCTCCTGCTAGTCGACTCAGCATTAAGTACATCGCTCTTTCTTTTCTCAAAAACCAGTGTCATAGACTTCTATGTGCATCAGGCAGCAGACCCTCGTTTGGTAATAATATCAGGACTATAGGTCGTGGAAGTTCATTTAGAGGGCACTTTGGGAATCTTCAGACATGAACAAGCATTTCAGGAAGAAAGCATGGTGAGGACATAGGCCTTGAGGTGTGTGCTGGGAGTTGTAAGCCATTCAGTATGGCTGGGAAAACAGGGGTAGGAGAGAGATGGAGCTGGAGAGGCAGGCAGAGGCCAGATTGAGAGGACCTTGGGATTTGTTCTGTAGATAAAGAGGTGTCATTTTAAGGTTTAACACATTAAAATACATGACTATTATAGTTATGTTTTCATTCATTCATCCATTAATTCAAGGATCACTTACAGAGTGTGTATTCATTGTGATAGACACAGGTACTATAAAGATGAATAAAAGATGATACCTGCTTCTTAGAGGTTAACAACATCATTGTTGGGATACTGTCATGTAAGAAAATAATTGTAACACTGTGATAAGCACTTCAAAGGAGCCCTCTATAAGGTGCTATAGAAACACAAAAACAAATAGGGGAGGAAGTAGATGAAATAGTTCAGATAGTCCTCGGTAGGGGAGAAAAACGGCTTTCTCTCTACCTATCTTAGGTTTATTGGCTGGGGCTCGGCAAATTAGACTGACAAAATGCAGATTAACAAGAGAAAAACAAGCAGAAGTTTATGAATGCACGTATAGTACATGGGAATAGGGAATACTCAGTGATGAGTAACTCAAAGAGGTGATTAGAACTTGGGCTTCATAGATTCTTAAAAGCACAATAAGTGTTTTAAGGAGGTGACAAGCAAAGAAAAGGGACTTTGAGTTTCTAAGGGCAGCAAAGTGTGGGAAGTTAAATATATGGGGGAACTAATGGGAGATAAGGGCTAGTTAGTAAAGTTTATTATGTACTAGTAGATAACTTCTGTCCTTCCTGGTAGAGAGGGGAGAAGGGACACCTTAACAAATTTATGTTCTGCTTTTAGGCAAATAGGGGGAGGGCAGAGAGCTTTTCTTGTATCTGTTTCCTCTCAATTGCCTTCAGCTCAAAATAATCCTTGTATCAAAGTGGCATACTTCGGGGTGACATATTCTGCTACCCTTCACTTAACAGAGGACAACTATCAGTCTGGGAAACAAACACATTAAGAATTTCAGCAGAGAAAATGTAAAGTAGGGAATTCATTAACCAGGTTTGGAGAACTGAAAATGTGAACAGGGAACACAGAGATAGTAACTTTAGGAGCAACTCACACCTCCTAGGTCTGAGCCAAGAGGTTGGGGTTATCAGGATTTAGGAGCCAGGAAAGATGCCTCACAGAGAAGTGACTCAGACCTGTTGGCCGGCTGGTGTTTTTGAGGACGGTGGGATGAAACTAGTCATAGGAATGTCAAAAGAAACTGGAGACTAGAAACAACTGCGTTGTCAGGATGAACAGTCATTGCCAGATGACATGGCAGGAAAAGTGAGCAAATAAAAAAAACACAGGTCCCTTCCACTTCCTCATGCCTCCTGGTTTCCCTTTAGCGCCTCCTATGGACAGAAACCGAAAGGAATTCTGCCGACAAACGAGAAAAAATGGTTTCCCTGGTTCCAATCCCAGGGTCACAAAAGAGGGAAGAAAGGTGGGTTTGGAGTTGACAGAAAATAGCTTCATTTTCTGCTTAATAGTTTAAATCTTATGAAGTGAAGAGGCTGACTTACAGGGAGCCTCTTTCAGGCAGAAGGAAACGGCGCATGCAAAGGCATGATGCCATTACAAGCTTGGCTTTCTTGGGAATTACAAGCACTGATACCAGTTATAGCAGGAATGCAAATGTGCAAAATGCATTGGGCAAGTATTGAGCAGTGCACTTGTTGGGGAGCAGGGGGCCACGTGGCATACAAGGCAGGGAAGCCCAGGCTAATGAGCAGGGTAATACTTTTAAATATCTCTAGTTGTGTTTTTCTCTTTCTGTATTTCAGGTTTTTGTTTTCTTTTTCTTCATCCTCACACTCATTCAGAATAGACCTTGAGCCCGAGGCTTATTGTCCTAGGAAGGGGAAGATTTCATACAGCATGGAACAAAGAGGTTATTGCCTTGATTTTTGAATTTCAAAATTGTTTTTTAACTCCCTAGGGAAACAAAATAGCCCGAGGCCAAGCCCTTTAGATTTGCACAAGCCTGGCATTTTGAGGCAGAAAAAGATTGACTCAAAACTCCAAAACTTTCTCAAGAGCCAAGAAACTATAGTTTATTCTAATGAGCCATAAAGTAGTAATACACAGGCTAGGATATAAGGCAAGTTCCAGTTCCACAGGACAAAAGAAAAGCCTTCAGCAGCTGAGAAGGAATGTCAGACTCAAGTGTTCTCGCTGTGACCATTCCTCACCTCCCACCTCTGGGTCAGACCTGGGCAAGGTGGGAAGTGTGTGTGTGTGTGTGTGTGTGTGTGTGTCTATGAATTTCCTGAGACCGTGAGCCAGAAGTTCCAGAACAAAAAGTTTATCCCTCAGTTCCCTAGGTGCAGCCTGTTTAAACTGCTGGCCTCTCAGAGAAGCCCGGTGTTGGCATGGGGTCACAATGGTAATATCCCCAAACAATGTAAATGTATGGTTTTTTTGTTTCTGAGCTTTACAAAAATAACATGCTGTATGTATAGAATATGATTTTTTCATATTATTTCATGTAGCTGTAGTTCATCCATTTACAGTTAAATGTACTACATTGTAAGACTATTCTATAATTTATTAATGTTTTCTGCTCGTTGGATATTTGTGTTGTTTCTCATTTTTACTTTTATGAACAGGGAGGCTATGATCACAGCATCTATTTCATTAGGATGGAATTGCTAGGCTATAGGCTATATGATTGTTCAACTTTGTAAGATAATGCTGCTTTCCAAGTTGATAATACCAATTTGAATTCTCAACAGTATTCTTCAGAGTTTCTGTTGACTGTATTCTTTCCACCACCTGGTATTGTCTGACTTCTTAATTTTGTCAGTCTAGTGAGTGTAAAATGTTATCCCATTATCATCTTAATTTTAATTTTCTTAGTTAGTAAAAAGGTTAGACATCTTTTCCCATGTCTACTTGCCATTAGGGACTCCTCTTCCATATAATTCTTTTGTATGTTCGTTGTCTTTTCTATCAAGTCACTTGTCTTTTGATATTGATTGGTAGGAAATCTCTAGATATTCTGGACTCTAATCCTTTGCTAGTTATAGTTTTTGCAAACATCTCCTCCTATCATAGCTTGTGGTTTGAGTTTTTGCTTTCTTAATGATGTCTTTTGAGAAACAGATGTTCTTAATTTTAATGTAGTAAAATTTATTAGTCTTTAATAGTTAGAATTTTGTGTGTCTTATATTAGAAATTCTTCTCTATTCTGGGGTCATAAAATTTTCTTATAAAAGTTTTAAAAATTTCCCCTTTATTTTATATTCTCAATCCATCTATAATTGATATTTTAGAATGGTGTGAGGTAGGGATTTAATTTTACTCTTCCTGTATGGATAGCCAACCATTTCATTTATTGAATAATCTGCCATGCACTTTCCATATATCAATGTTCATAACTACTTTAGACTTTTAGCAAGTCTTGCTATCTGATATTAAAAAATCCTCCATTGGTTTTTAAGAGTGATTTGGCTATTCTTGGTCCTTTGCTTTTTTATATGCATTTTAGAATCAGTTTGTCAATTTTTAAGAATTATCCTGTTTGTATTTCTACTGAAATTTCCTTGAATTCATTCAATTTCAATCCATTCCATTCTGGTTTCAATCCCTAGAGCTTCTCTAGAATGATCTTGTCAAAATCACTCAAAATCTTCACATTGCTCAAACCAATGGATTTTTCTTCATTCTCTTTACTTGACCTGTTAACAGCATTCAACATGGATAAGAACTCTACTTTTTGACTCAATTTATGCTTTGGGCTTTAGAAACATCGCACGGTCCTGATTTTCTTACCAAATCACAGAACTCTTCTAAATTTTCATTGGCTCTTTCACCTTTGTCTGACATCTGAAAGTTGGAGGGGCCTGGTTTTCAATTCTTTCTCCTTACTTCTCTTCTGGCCCCATGGCTTTAAATGTTACTATGTGGTGCTGATGACTCCCAGATACATAACTGACCTAACTTTAGACTCATGTATCCTGTCACATAACTTACATTTCCAGTTAAGCACCAAATTGGTATTGCAAACTAAATGCACATTAAAAAAACTCCTGGGTACTGTCCTCAATATGACCCTTCCCAAGTCTAAGTAAACACCTCTATCTGCACCCAGTTGCTTAACCCAAAAATGAGGATACCAATCAGTCTAGATGCATCCCTTTCTCTTATCCTCTGCATGTAATTCATAAGCGAGTTTGTAGTTGCTACCTAAAGTAAAGGGTGTCCCAAAATTCACACAAGATTTGAATTTTGCGTGAGCATTAACAACAACAACAAAAATAAAAGCCTAATTTTAGTTGTTTTATTGAATCAGATTCTAATATCTGTTGCCCTTTGATTTCAATCTCTTCAATTTGATAAGCATTACCAAGTACTAATTATGGCCCAGGAGCAGGGACAATGAAGACCAATGAAGACCACGGATTTGTGTAAGTGCCAGCAAAGCCATGGAGGCCATTTACCCAACGTGCTATTCCATACATAACCTTATACTGTATACTTTATGAATCAATACAAAATTTACAATTTTTCATTATAAAGCTGTGTTTTCTATCAAAATTACTTCTTGCATGAATTTTGGGACACCCTTTATATCTGGAGTCCCTCTACTTTATTCCATCCTCCCTTCATTTGACTACTGCAGTTGCCTATTAATGAGTCTCTCTCCTTCTATTCTTGTCTCACCATAAGTCACTTTTCAGTAAGCAAAGTAACCTAAGAATTAGGACAAAACATATACTACTTCTGCTTAAACTCTTCCAAAGGCTTGTTGGTGCACTTAGAATAAAATCTTAACCACTTCCCAGGGCCTACAAAGACTTATGCCTACCTCTTGCATCCCTGCTTACTAATTCCATTTCCCTTGGCCTCCTTTTGCTTTCATAAATATGCTAAGCTGTTTCCTAAGTTGGGGCTTTTGCATAATTGTTCTTGGTGCCTTCAGCTCTTTGCATGACTTTTTACAACCTCTTCATTCTTCTATCAGCTCAAATATCCTCAGAGGGCCCTTCCCTGACCCCCCAAAGATTGAAATTACTTTGTTTCTTTATTGGTTTACATATTTATTTCAGACTATGATTAAGTTCTTTGAGGACTAGGACTGTCTTGTTCATCAATACATCCCCAGCACCTGTGCTTGGCGCATAGGGGTGTTCAATAAATATTTGCTGAATGAAAATAAGCTTCTCCCAGAGGAATATGTGGTGTGATAAGGAAAGAAAACAGATGACTGAGACTTATAGAGCATCTTGCTTTTTCTCCAGCCACCTACAAAAATGGGCAGGTATAAAAAGGAGCAAAGTAAAATGGAAAGAGTGATGTAGTAGTACTTGAGTGTTAATGGCATTTCCTTCCTTCTATTATTGTTGTTATGCTATTTGTGTAATAAATTCAAATTAGTAGAGAAATTTAACTTCTTTGAGTTTATATATGCTCATAATGAAATGAACCATAGTGAGGTTATGAGACGTTTATCCTTATGATTTTGGAAGAAGCAATGAAACCTATAAGAAAATATTAATCTGGGTATTCTTTTCCCCTTGACTGGCAAATCTAATTTATGCCCCAAATACTGAACTTACCTCTTTGTTTTAAGATTAAACAATACTTTATTGTTAAGAATGCAGTTCTTTAACTCATATTTCTCATGTCTAATCTATTTTGGAGAAGAAGTTTAAAAAATTCTCGATATATTATTTTTCTCTCAGCTTTAGTTATTGCCTTAGTAATATTTTAGTTAGGTATATAACTGAAAATGTACTATGACTAATACAACAATCTGTTTAACAAATAGCATATGCTAGAATAGTTAGTATAGGATAATATAGATGTACTTAATGTATTTTACTTATTTATTTGACAAATCCATACATAGTACTACAAGGTGTCAGGCACTAAGTACTTTAAAATATGAACATATTTAATTCAATTTTTATAAAACCCTATGATGTAGATGTTCTTATTATCTCCATTTTATATATGAGGAAACTGATACACAGCAAGGTTACATAGCATTCCCAAACTCACACACCTAGTAATAGATGCCAAAGCTAAGATTAAAATCCAGGCAGTTCTTACTACTGAATGTTTACTGTAATTGGATGTGCTAGTGATCAAAAGTTGGTTAAATAAATGAAAATATGTTCTTTGCCCAATTGAGAATTCTACCACTGAACCACCAATGCGCGCATGTTCTTTGCCCAATTGAAATAATTTTTCCATATGCTTATTATTTTGAATAGTTACTTTTTCTGAAATATCATGAGAAGAGCTAGTAACACAGGCAGCTGAAGAAGTATTTAGCTCACATAGTATTCTGAAAGATATCACTAATATTCACACAGTTGGGGTCTCAACGGGCCATTTTGCAACTTGTGCAGCGTATAAGTCCAAAGGGTACCACCCATATCGACTCAATGTGAGCCACACCTCCTGGAGTTATTTAGGTGATAATCATCTATCGTGGTCCCGCCGGGGGCCTACTGATTTATCCTATTTTCCAAGTGGGAGACTCTTCTCTCTACACAGTCCATTTTTAGTTTTACATCCATCAGCTTCATTACCAAGAAAGTGTAGCAAATGCCACCGTGTGTATTGGATAACTGTCATGTCTCTTCCATTTTCATTTCACCAGGAAGAAAAAAATGCTTAAATGTCTCCCTATATGCTGTACTATAGAGATACTTTTTCTTCTATGTGAAATGTTATGATTTTAAATGCCTTTCTGGGTACTTTTGGAGATAACAACAAATCTAAGCCAAGATTCCGTGAAAGGCCAAATCCATTTTTTAGTTCACTCACCTTTAGACAGTTTTGAGAACATTCTATCTAATAAATTCTCAATTTAGTTGACTGTCAGTCAGTTGGTTTGGTACTCCCGGTCCCACTAGGCTTAACTCTAAAAAGTAGGTGCTGTCATTCAGAGCTAGAGGAGTCATGGGTGTATGGGACCTGAGTGATCCTTTGGCCTAATTTTTCCTTAGACAGATGATGAGCCTGGGGCCCAGAGAGGTGGTAGTAATCCAAGTACATACAGCTGGTTGGTGGCAGAAATGAGACTTAAATCTTAAACACTTACTGTTTTGTTTTTTCCTTCTCTATCTCACTACATCCTGTATCCCTGTAGAAAACACAGAATTTATTTTTTCAATCGCTATGTTCCAACTTTGTTATTTGTTCTTGTCCACATTCACTGGGACAATCAGTAGCATCCTTTGAGCATTCAGTGTGATCTATTTCATCTTTAGATGGTGTTGGGTCATGGAGGAGGGATACTTTCAGAGCACGCAGCACTGCTGAAGGAAATTATGCTGACCATGTGGGCAACATCAACCATGGTTATTCTTTGTGAAGGGGAGAATGAAGGAAATAAAAGGGATGAGGCCAGAAGACAGGGCTCCACCAAGCATGATGTGAATTAAATAATTGGCCAACCGAACCTCTATGGGCTTTCTTTAATTATGAAATGAAAGTGTTGGACAAGTGGTTTACTAGGTACTTACAAGCTCTTATATTTCACGTTTCTATGAACTATCATTGTGCTTCCCAATCATCTTGTGTTTATGGTGCATTTGGAACATAGAGCTCTCCCTTTGGGGCTTGATTAAATGAGATCATGCTTTTTAGTAGCCGAGGCAATGTTGTTACTCATTTTTCACATGCTGCTTTCAGTATTTAGTACCCTGACCCTCTAATGGCCTGCCTGTTCTTTTCTTCCAAATTTTTCACTAACTATACAGTGACCTGTCATACTGTTCTAGCTAGTCTGGTTTTACTTTTTGTTTTTGTTTGGGTAAGAATTGTTGTTAAAATGAGCAGAGAAAGAAATCTCCCAGGTGACTCTTCAGAGTCCCAGGGATCTGCTGAGGGTTGCATGCCAGGCCCACAGGAAACTTGTGTGTGAGGGTAGGGGGTGAGTATTTAATTCACATAATGATTGGTGGAGCTCTCTCTCTTCACTAGAGACAGATATGCTAGTTCTGAAGCTTTGGTTGCAAATTACAGAAAACCTGCATCAAGTTAGTTTAAGCAGTGTAGGTGATTTCATGGTTTCTATTAGAAGTGGCAAAGCTTGATCTAGCAATAAAATGTTGATATCTGGGACCTGGCTCATTTCACTTCCTCTCTTCTGTTCTCCACAGTGTTTGCTAGTCCCCATCCTCATCCCAAGATGACTGCCAATTGCTTCAGTGCTCTTGTCCATCAGGAAAAAGAGAATGAATTATTTTTCCCCAGCAAAAACCTCAAGATTCACTTTGATTGGATGTGTTCAGGTCACATGCTCCTTTGAACAAATCTCTATGGCCAGGGGAGAGAATGAATGGAATAGTTGGGCTGTGTTCCCAGTTCTGTAGTAGATTCAGCTGTTCCAGAACCTCATAGGTCCCCAAACAGGTTCTGGGTTGATAAGGAGGTGAATAGGGAAAAAAGGAAGCTGAGGAGGCCACTAAGCAAAGACCACGATAACAGGTGAGAAAGAGAGGCTATCCTTCTATGAAAGGCTGCAGGGGCCAAATGCTCAAAGGCCTTTCCATCGGAGAACTAGAGCACATGCTGTGTAAACCGAATTTGGTGCGTCTAATGAGCTACAAATTGACTTTCATCAATAAGCATGAAAAACAATCACTACCCTTGGAATTTTGTGATTTTATAAAGCATTTAATGCTATACTTCAGTGCTCTCAGGAGGGAAACTTTTTTGTTTATGCATTTCAGCCATTTTCAACATGCTCTAAATTGAAACAGAGAACGTATCTTTTTTTCCTTCTAGTGTGAAATCGAATAAGCAACAGCACACTGCAGGAAGCCAGTCTCGCCACAGCAAATCTGTACTTGTTTTTGTGAGAGAGGATGGGAAGGACGAATATTTGCCCCGTGGCATCAATTTCCTGTTTAATGTTCTTCAAGAGGCATTTGGAAAATGCCCAGCAACACTGATGCACGAAAATACCATGGGTAACTTGTTTTCGTGTGTGGAAAGAAGACTCTGAAAAATTATGACAAGGCTGGTTTCTCCTCACCGCCCGGTAGTTTGTGAGTCACTCTACCTTTAACTTAATGTTTTGGATGATGGGTCATTCCTGAGCGAGCGTGGCCTTGGAAGAACAAGCCGTGTAGGAATAGCAGGGCATTTGGCTTCTTAGCCCAAGTCCTTACTCATTGAAGGCTGCTTTCATTTCAAAGCCGGCTTGTTGTCAGCTGGAGGTTGCCTGCTGTTGCCTGTAAGAAGTATATACACATACAAGGACAGTTTTCTAAAACAAGCAAAAAGAACCCACACAAAAAAGCAACCAAAACAAAACAAAAAACACTTCCTTCCCAAACAGAAACCCATCTGTAAATTTGCAGGCACAAATTTGTTTGCCAACCACAGGAGAACGTTATGTACACCACACAGCATCCGCCAAGGTGTCGGCAGATGTGTCCTCAGTTCCGTAGTCACATTACTCCAGACGACTCACTCGCCACTTTGGGCGTCTTGTTTGGCAGGTCATGGCTTGACCGGAGAACCAAACTCAAATATTTGTTTCAGCAACTAACCTCTAGGGCTACTATGTAATTTAGGACTTTGACAGAGAAAGAAAGACTCAGACACAAAGGATCCATCTTTGAGCTTACCTCTTTGAGCCACTCTCTCATATAAGGCAAGATGAGAAATCAAAATTATAACCTATTAAGCATCTGCTTAGGTGCTTAGGAAGGAATGTGCAAAAAAGACCTTTATATGTCCCAAGGCTAATCCTCATTCTACTCCGCTATTTGTTCCATGTCTTATAGAAAATAGGACTTAAGAGAATTTAAACTACAACCCCAGGTCACCTCAGCATTCAAACCCAGATCTGTCTGGCCCTAGAGCCATGCTCTTTTCTTAGGTTTAGAACTTGGACATGGATGGATTTCAGAAGATCCTCAAAAGCCTAAAATTGAATGCAAACCTGTATATGCATTTTTTTTTTCCGTAGGGAGAGTGTCTAAAATGTCATCAGATTTATCAGCTGTATTTCTAGAGCCTGGCACAGTCTTGAATACAGTAGCATATGATAAATACTTGTTTAAGGAACAACGATGGGTCTATGATACAAAAAAGGATTAGTGCCACTTCTTTTATTACATGCCCCTGCAATGCTATAGCTGTCCAATGATCTGTCCTATGGTTTAATAGCTTTGAATTTCCAGTACAACTGACTTTGTTTTGCATACATAAATTCATTCTTTTAAAAAAGTTAAAAATGCAGGATTTAGTTGATGATCCATTTGAAACTATTTGATATGTATATAAAAAGATTAAACATTTTTAGATGCTATTGTCTAAAGAGATTTTTTTAAATATATATACACACATATATATATATATACAGAGCATATTAATGCAAAGACTAGACCAGACCACCACAAAATTAGAAATATCATGGGAGTTACAAATGCAAGCCACATTTGTAATATGAAACTTTCTAGCAGCCGCATTAAAAAATGGTAAAAAGAATCAGGTAAAACCAATTCAAAACCTATATTTTATTTAACTCGATATATCCAAAATATTATCATTTCGACCTGCAGGCAATATTAAAAATTATTAATGAGCTACTTTACATTCTTCTTTTCATACTACAGAAGACACTCCAGTGTGCATTGTATACTCATTTTAGACTGGCTTCGTTTCTCATGCTCAGTGGCCGTGCTGGCTCCTGGCTGCTGGGTTGGGCAGTGCTCATGGAGACTCAGATGGCTGAATGAAGTGTGGAGGGAAGGAGGAAGAGAATGCGGCAGGTTGGGGCACTTGGGGAGGCACTCGGATAATCCAAGATACAGTAACGTTAGTTTAGGCTGCCAGTTCATAGTGCCAAAATTGTAGCTTTGCAGGTGACTATGAAGACAGGCTGTAGGAAACTGTAAAATTCAGCATTTCAGCTGAAGTTTTTTTTTTTCCTATTCCCTCTGTCACCTTCTTCTCTTGGCAATAGACGTGCAGATCCAGGGCTCATAGTTAGGGGAAGGTGTGATGCAGAGTGACTAAAGTTACGCCCAATAATGATAATAATTTCGTTCTTTTAACCACACCTAAAGCAAAGGATCTGTGCGTTTTATAATGTGTAGTCTCCGGGCCCTTGGGGGAAAAGGCAGAGCAGAGTTCCTGGAGTGGCATTCCTCCATTTTACAGATGCAGGAAGGAGGCCGCACAGAGCCTGAGGTCAGAGACTGCAAGACCAGACAAAGCCGTAAGAACCCAGCAAATTTGGTTCTGCTCCCTGCTCGAACTTTACTCACAGTCCTTTAAGTGCTTTTGGAGACAGTTCTAAGGCTTTTCCACAGGGTGTGGCCCTCCTCACCTCCTGACCTGCCTCTCTTTAAGACCTAAAATTGAGCATGCTCAAAACATCTACATCCCCCGGCCTGTGTGGCTCAGTTGGTTGAGTGTTTTCCTATGCACTGAAATGTCATTGGGGTTCAATTCCGGTCAGGGCACATACCCAGGTTGCAGGTTCAATCGTGAGTTGGGTGTGTACATGAGGCAACGGATCTATGTTTCTCTCTCACATGGGTGTTTCTCTCTCCTTCCCCTTCCTCTCTCCCTAAAATAAATTTTTAAAAAATTAATTTTAAAAAACCCCACTCACATCAAATTAAAAAGTCTTTCCACAGCAAAGGAAAACATCAACAAAACCAAAAGAACACCTACTAAAAATAGTCACCAATGATACATCTGATAAGGGGTTAATATCCAAAATATATAAGGAACTCATACAACTCAACACCAAAAGGGCAAACAATAAAATAAAAATATGGGTGGAGGACCTGAATAGACATTTCTCCAAAGACAACATACAGATGGCCAATAGATATATGAAAAAATGCTCATTACTACTTATCAGAGAAATGCAAATTAAAATCAGGAGATATCACCTCACACCTGTCAGAATGGCTATCATCAATAAATCAACAAACAACAAGTATTGGTGGGGATGTGAAGAAAAGGGAACCCCCATACATTGTTGATTGGTATAGCCACTGTGGAAAATAGTATGGAGGTTCCTCAAAAAATTAAAAATAGAACTACCTTATGATGCAGCAATTCCACTTCTAGGTATTTACCTAAAGAAATCCAAAATACTAATTAGAAAATATATATGCATCCCTATGTTCATTGCAGCATTATTTACAATAGCCAAGATATGAAAGCATCTATCAACTGTCTGTTGATAGATGATTGGATAAAAAAAGATGTGGCACATATATACAATGGACTACTACTCAACCATAAAAAGAATGAAATATTACCATTTTTTACAATATGGATGGACCTAGAGGGTATTGTGCTAAGTGAAATAAGCCAGGCAGAGAAAGATAATGCCATATGATTTCATTTATATGTGGAATTTTAAAAGCAAAATAAATGAACAATAAGACAGAAACAAACTCATAGATATAGAGAAAAAAAATGATGATTGCTAGTCAGAGGGCAATTGGTGGGCTGGGTGCAAAAGGTGAAGGAATTAAGAAGTAGTTGGCAGTTACAAAATAGTTATGGGGATGTAAAACACAGCATCGGAAATCCTAATATATAAAAACCCAGAGCCCATAACATCTAAACGACCCAAGGCTCGACCGACCGAAGTCAGTCCTGCAGTCAGTGCTGGGTCGCCGTGGTGACCCAGCACTGACTGCCACCACTGCAGGCACCGCAACCCAGCACTGACTGCTGAGGAGGCTGTGGATCAGGCCAGAAGAGAGGCCTGGAGAGAGAAGCAGGGTCTGATCCCTAGCCTCCATGGCAGCTATTGCCTTTCTCTTTCCTCAGGGCCTGACCACCAGCCATGCCTCTCTTTCTCTTGGGCCTCTGCTGGGGCTGCTGATCAGTCCTGCCTTTCTGATCAGGCCCGTTGATAGGCCCAGAGATGGCCTAGAAACCAACCAATCAGAATCTAATCTGGGTGAACTGTGAAGGCAGAACCTAAGGTGGGGGCTGAAAAGGGATTTTAAGAGCAACAGCTGTTTGGTGTAAGGTGTAAGAAAGCAGTTCAATTTTTTAATGACCGGTTTGGCAGTATAGTGCATATGGCTGGCTATCAGTCCAGATACAGGGATTATGTATTTTTTGTCTGCCAAGAGCATCTCCTCCAGATGAAAAAGGCTTCTTGCCCCTCCCCCCCCCCCCATTTAAGCAATCCTATCCTATATAATCTATCTATACTACTAAAAGGGTAATATGCTAATTAGACCAGCTCGACCGGCCATCTTCCGGATATCTGACTTCCTTCCAGACAAAGCCATGGTGGTGGGGGCCAAGGCAGAGGCCGTTAGGGGCGATCAGGCTGGCAGGGGAGGGCAGTTAGGGGCAATCAGGCTGGCAGGGAAGAGCAGTTAGGGGTGAGATCAGGCTGGTAGGGGAGGGCCATTGGGGGCAACCAGGCTGGCAGGGAAGGGCAGTTAGGGGCAATCAGGCAGGCAGGCAGAGGCAGTTAGATGTGATCAGGCAGGCAAGCAGGTGAGTGGTTAGGAGCCAGCGGTCCCTGATTGAAGAGGGTGCAGGCTGGGCTGAGGGAACCCCCTACCCCCGTGCATGAATTTCGTGCACCGGGCCACTAGTATAGTTAATAATATTGCAATAACTATGTATGGTGTCAGGAGGGTACTAGACTTATATGGGGATCATTTTGTAAGTTATATAAATGTCTAACCACTATGCTATATACCTGAAACTAATATAATATTAAATGTCAACTGTAATTTAAAAATTAAAAAAAAAAATTTAAGTGGTGGGGAGAAAATAGAATACCTCGACAGGGCAGCTTTGAAAATTTTGATGTAAACTCTCTTTCAGAATTACATTTTTTTCTTCTAAATATTTTAGTTATTCAACATGACATACATAATATAGTCTTCTCCATAAAATATTTATAATCCACTTGAGGGTTTACAGTTTGGTTAGCACATGTACCACCCTAGAATTCTGAATGACATGGTTTCATTTTATCTCTGGCCTGAAATTAAAAGCACTTGTTTTAAGCAAATAGTAGAAGATGTTGTAAATTTTAAAGAAAACAAAAAAACAACCTTACAAAACAGCAACACATATAAAGATATATATATATATATATATATATATATATATATATATATATATCACAGTAGTGAGGAAAATAGAGATATTATTTGGAGATTCTCAATTTTAACCTCATAAGCTCCTGACAAATTATGAAACATTGACAAGACAAGTTCAAATTATTAGTGTAGAATGAAATCCTACATTCATACAAATATTTACTGGATGAGGTGACAACATGATTGAACAAAATCCACCATCATTGTTGTCACCACTGCTATGACCACCATCACTATCACCACCACACCACCTCCATAACAGTATCACTGTTGTTACCACCACCACCAGTATGCCTTTCCTCCCGTTAACTTTCAGGCAGTTGGGCAAAGGACCTAAGGACATAATGTTTTATGGGGAGTTTCCTCTGCTCTCATGTCTTCCCACAGGTAACTGGGTCATGGAGCGATATAAACTGGAAAGTGCAGCATTTGTAAACCAATCCACAATCCAAGCAATTTCTTGCTCCTTGATAATGATTCGAAGTTATTTGCTGAGGTAGGCATCAGCTAGCCTAACAGAAGGATCTAAGAAAGCAATTAACCAGGAGAGTGAAAATATAAGTCAGAAATGATTGTGGTTGAAGATCCTTGGGGAGTAATGAGACAGAAATTCTTAGGACTTCATTCATAACAGAGAGCGTCAGAGTGTGGAGGAGTGGATACGCAGGCGATGACTAATGTTCCCTGCACAGGGTACAGTCTCAAAATAGGGAGGCTGATCCTGCAAAGGGTATATGAGAACCAGTCTCACAACCAGTTACTACTCATGGATGATTTTGACTCTCTCTATGTCAGTTAATTTCTAAGATTGCTTCTGTAGCCGAGGAGTGCCCTGCTCACAGCCAGGTTACAAGCAGAAGCAGTTAGGATCATGGTTCTTCAACACATGAGCTCTCCAGCAAGTTTCTTAATTCCTTGAGCCTCAGTGGCTTCGTCTGCAACATGGGGATAATGCGGTATAAATTAAAAGTGCATAATATATTACATAGGATCTTCAACACATGTTAGAAATGACGACAATGTGGGCCTTGTTTACTAAGAGAGTGTTTGCCTTATCTCTGTTAATCCCTTTTATGTTCCTGGCAGATAGGTACTATGATGATCTCCATTTTACAAATGAGGACACTAAAGCCCTGCAAAGTTAACATCTCACAATTTGCAAAAAGATTTCTTCCGCTGTCCTTTTCACTGTTGGGTGCAACTAGATTTCTTTAATATGTAAACTGTAATTTACAATGGTTTAGACATCAATGGAAGATGAAAATTATCCAAACACAACATATAAATACGTACAGAAAAACTCACTAATCTGAACCAACGGGGCCATCTGAAAGGAAATGCAGTTTTATCATTTTCAAGTACACACAGTAACCAGAAAAAATGACTGACAAGTGCTGGCAGTTCAGGCTCAGATTTGGTAAAGAGATAAAAATGATTCGCATATTTAAGAAGTTCTGGTCTTTCCCACACTTTGAATAGAGTGTTTTATAAATAAAAGAAACCTCAAGTGTTGGAAAACAAATTATTTTCTTTGGTAAGTAAAGGCTTCCTTTCAAATATTATTTATACTATTCATCTACTTACTGAGCCTTTTTTTTTTTCATAGTACAAAAGTACACTTCAGGTCAGTCTCTGCGCACATGATAAAAAAATTAGGGATTAAAAATGTCCAAATTAAATGTTACAGGTTGTTTTTTTTTTTTAAATATATTTTATTGATTTTCCACAGAGAGGAAGGGAGAGAGATAGAGAGTTAGAAACACCGATGAGAGAGAAACATCGATCAGCTGCCTCCTGCACATCCCCCACTGGGGACATGCCCGCAACCCAGGTACATGCCCTTGACCGGAATCGAACCTGCGACCCTTCAGTCCGCAGGCAGACGCTCTATCCACTGAGCCAAACCAGTCTCGGCGGAATGTTAGTTTTTAATCAGCTTAACTTATTTGTCTTTTAATTCTCTCGAATACATAATTTTCTGAATAAATGTAAATTTCTAAAATGTTTTCAAGTGTTACAGTTATCCAGACTTCATTTAAAAAGATACACTCTGGTATTCATAAGAATGGCATAGTATCAGCTATGTCGTTTGTTACTATAGACAGTTTTAAGGAATGCAATCTTTTCTCAATATTTATGTCATTTATGAGTACTCTTTATAGTTTAAAATGAAAAAAAAATGGAGAAGAAAGTGTTCGGAATACAGTGTTTGACAACACTGGTACAAAATCTGCCCTCCGTTACAGAACTGGGACTTCCATTCACTTTAGTGTACCATGCATGACCAAACCTGGGTGTGGAATTTTTGAGCTATTGCTGTTAATCCATGGAAAATATTTTAGTGCGATGCGTTCCCCTTAAAAGTTAATAAATTGCTGCAAAAAGAATAATGAGATATACTAAATACAGTGGTCCCAAACCATGCCAAATATTTTGTGGTTTTGTGGGACCATAGCAAAGGTAATTTTATTGGTATTGTAATAAGTGAGGGTCTCAGCAAGGCCCAGCTGTTGAACACATGATCAGTACTTGGGAGGACAAATAGCAATATTTTTCCATCTCTAGAGTACATTCTGCTCTTGACGCATCTGCATAACTAAAATGAGCCATTAGCGGGAATTGCACACAGAGAAAGGAGACGGAGGAACTATATTTCTTTTCTGCTGCCTAAGTGAAACTTCATTTGGTTGATATCTGTTCAGAGTTAAATTTTCCATATCACATAAACTCTGTATCAGTCTTTTAATTCCATTTTGATAGGGTGTATTGCTTTATAAAAGCCAACCAAACATTTGTAATAAATTTTTTATTAGGTGGTATCTGGTTTTTACTGCATACTTGTGTATATAACTAAACTTAATGTACAACAAACAACTTTCAAGCATCCGCTTTATGCCTGGCACTACCTTCACAAGCAAAGGAAAAGCACTAGACACTGTTCTTCCAGAAGTTTTAAGGCTGGATAGAGAGACAAGATGTACTTATCCAGAATCATAGATATGTAGAGCCAGAGGGGACTTCAGAGATAATACAGTCTTGGGGCTGCATATTCAAGCTCCAACAGGGTTAACGTAAACAAGTGAAGTGCCCAGACCATTTGGGCACCATGTCAGGTCAGAGAGTCCCTACTCCTTCTCAGTGGAGTTGCCATCATGCGGAATGTAGTTCTCTTGTTGTCTGATCTGTTGATTACTTTTTTCCCCCCAGAGAGGGTAGAATTCCAAGTTCTCTAAAAATTTCCCAATTTTTAAACATTGCCAACTAATTTGAGTTTTACTAAAGCCAAATGAAACACATCTGTGGGGCTTATTCAACCTGTGGGCTGCCATTTTGCAATCTCTGGTCTAGACTAACTCTTTCATGTCACAGATGTGGGAAATGGCCTGTCCCAAGTCTGGAATTGTTCTGTAGGATTCTCAGTCCAAAGGTTTCATCTCTCAGCGACACCTTTTTTTCAACAAGACAACAATTAGATGACTCAAAAAGAAAAAAATATATATATATATAGTTATAAAGCAACACATTAAAAACATTTTTAAGCACAAGATCATGAAAATTATGGGGGTAACTCTGTGGGAAGGAGAAATAATAGACTGCTCATGGTTGGAAGAATTCAAGAAGGCTTTTACAAGTGGCATTTGAGCTGGATCTTAAAGAAAGTGAATGATGCAAATTGGTAAAAAGTAAAAGCAAAGGAATTTAGTAGAAGGGAACAGAATGTAGAAAACAAGTGACTAAGAATATGCAAATGGACATGTAAGACACCATAGACAATGGCTTGGCAGGGGGTAAAAATTATGTCAACATAATTCATTTAACAATATCCCTTGAACTCTGTTGGCCAGGCACTGTTCTAGACCCTAGGGATACAGTTGTGAACAAGAAAGCCAAGCGCTGTGTTCTTGTGGACTATTATTTCCCCTTAGTGGCACGAACAGATAATAAACAAGTGAAAAATAATACAAAGTAGTAGGTATATAATAAAGCTAGGAGAGGTGACAGTAGCCGCTGTGAGTATACATTAGACAGGACGGTGAGGGAAGGCCTTTCTGAGGAGACAGCCTGTGCACTGAGTTTCAAATGATGAGAAGCCCATCATGCAACAATCTTGGCGAAAGCTTTCAAGGCAGAAGAAAACCTCCTGTAAAGGGCCTTGGGTGGAAGGAACAGAGAGAAACGAGTGAGCCATCGCAGCGCGAGCTGTGGCAAGGGTGGGAGGAGGCGAGGTCTGAAAGATAGGCAGACACTCATTAGGCCGTGCTAAGGAGTCTGAAGTGAAATGTGGTTTGCCACGAAGAAGTGCATGATTTGATTATAAAGGAACAGTTTCCAACAAGAAAGTAGCACATTTGATAAGAGGTAGATAGGGAAGTTCTTGACTGGAAGCTGATGAAATACAGTCAGTTTCGGGGAGGTGCTGTAGATGCCAGAGAGCAGAAAAACAAGGAGGCAAATGGTGGGTGGGAGTCTGTCTGTCTGCTGAGTCTGTCTGTCTTCAGAGCTCTGGGTGAAGGCTGCTGGACAAACCCAGGTATAAGAAAGGATGCGGGCTCAGTCAGGAGTGGTGGAAATGAAGAGGGGAGAGCAAGTACCACGAACACTAACAGGATGAGCTGATGCAAGTCAGGACATCCAGAGGAGAAACACCCAAGCAACTGTCCAGTTTCAAAGTCGGAGGCTGTTTCGGGAGTGGCCTAGCTGACTATCAAAATATTAACTTTTGGGGATCATGAGACATATTTACAAGACATTAGAAATACAAAATGAGAGAGGCCTTGTCGGGTGACAGGTCAGGGCAGGAGAGAAGCTTGTAACTCCTCTCTGAAATACAAAGGCTAAGAGAGAAGCAAAACTTTCAGAAGGTAATGTAAAGAGAAACCAGTCAAAAAACTAAGCCCTGAGTGTGTCTACATGAAGTTTAAGAGTACAGTGTAAGTGGGTGTTTGTTTTGTTTTGTTTTTGAAATTGATCTGTTCAATCAAGGAAAAACCCACAAAGCTCATTTGTCAAGTCGGGTTTGGAAATAAGTAGCTTGCTTGAAGCAGGCAGACATTCTATTTCAATGTAATATACACTAATATGTTTTGCTAGAAGAAAGTGTCATTTGAAGCCAAATGTAAACAAACATGAAACTTCGACTCAGTTGGATGGCTTCTCTCTAATTTTCACTTCCTGTTGATGATCACTTCATGTTTGAACGTAAATCTGAGTATTTTCCTAGAATCTTTATCCTCGCTCTACAGGCTAGGAAGGAAGGTTGAGAGTCCTGAACTTGAAAGTTCTGAGTTTGAAAACAAAAATACAAGCAGACTTTTAAAGCAGCTCTTTACTAATTTAGCACAGCATTAATTTTATCTTTCAACAAAAATTAAAAAACCTCTTTTTCATACCTGCAAGTAATTACTGAGTGCCTGCATGCAAAAATGAAGAGACATGGTCCCTGGCTGCCATAGAGCTTACAATCCATCAACAAAAACGCAATTTGATAAAATCTTCAACAGCAGAGGAATCACTGCTTTAGCAAAACACAGAATAGGGATTATTTAAAGAAGAAGCAGTTGATTGTTCAGTAGTACCATCCTTGGCCATTGTCAATTCCTCTTAAAAAGAAAATCAAGCTCATAAAATGAATGTAGAAAAAAGCTCAAGGACCAATTTTACCATTCAAAATGTCAAATTGTGCCTTTCTTAAGGAAATTCTGAGAAAATTAGGTCGTTCAGGAAAATTCTACAGGATTTCTTTCAATTTTTTAAAAAATGCCTCCTTTTTCTTGTTTTGATTTTGAATAACATCATTGCTTTTGTAAATATGAAATATGTGCATGAATGCACATTATGAAGAATTCAAACAATGCACACAGTAAAAATATGAACATGAAAAATATCATCTTGCTTTCTACCACTTAATAATGATATGATGATTAGATAATAATGATATTCTCATTATTAAAATTAGAAAACCATTACCTAGATGCTTTCTCTGCATATATACAGATGGAAGGATTGGTAGAAGGGTAGAAAAGGAGTAGGAAGATAATCCTATATAATAAAAGCATAGTATGCAAAGTGTCCCTTTGACCAGGATTTCATCCGGGAGTTTGACCAGGGGGCAGGGCTGGCGGGGGGAAGGGAGGGAGGCTCCATCAGTGGCAGGTGGCCAGGGGAAAGGAGAGAGTATACGGCTGGCAGCCAGTAGCCACTAGGAACCCTACCAGTGCATGCATTTCATGCACGGGGCCTCTAGTACTTTTATAAAAGTCAGGCTCTGTGGTGCTACTTTTAATAAAACATATTCCATTTATATATATCTGAATTTCAGTAGAAGATAAGATAAAAATAGAAGGGAAAACAAGGTGGAATAAAGTGTCAGAAAACATCAGAAGCCACTGGACTTTGTCCTCTAGTGCCATGCTATTGTATATTGGGTGTTCCGGTCTTTGTGACTTAGTAGATGTTTATTAAATGTTTTTATATGTGATCTTAAGGTGCATGTTTAACACTTCATTTTGATGTATTACTCTTATTAACCTTTCAGATTGAATCCAATTCAGTTATAACATATGAGATTGCTTTCTCTCCTGAGGACATATTTTCCATCGATAATATGCTAAACACCAACAAAAATAATGTAGAAGAAGCAGTCTTCTGCATGGTTCTGAAGTGCATCAATGTCAGTTAGCACCTTTTAATTACATCACACCAGTCCCCCAATAACACACACAGTTCAAACTTTAGTTACTATACTAATGGTATCTTATATAATAAAAGGTTAATATGCAAATTGACCAAACAGCAGAACAACCGGTCACTATGACACACACTGACCACCAGGGGGCATATGCTCAATGCAGGAGCTATCCCCTGGTGGTCAGTGTGTTCTCACATGGGGACCGCCGCTCAGCCACAAGCCAGGCTGATGGCTGGCGAGGCAATGGTGGTGGTGGGAGCTTATCCTGCCTCTGCAGCAGCACTAAAGATGTCTGACTGCGGCTTAGGCCTTTTCCCCATAGGGAGCAGACCTATGCCACCAGCCAGACATCCCCCGAGGGCTCCTGGACTGCTAAAGGGCGCAGGCCAGGCTGAGGGTCCCCTCCCTCCCTAGTGCATGAATGTCATACACCAGGCCTCTAGTATCCTAATATATAAAAGCCCAGGATTGTAACGACTGATCACAACCAAAGGCTGACCAACCCGGAAGTCCTTCAGTCAGAGCTGGGTTGCCATGGCAACCCAGCACTAACTGCCCAGAAGGCTGAGACCCAGAGAGAGAGGCAGGGTCTGATCTGCAGCCTCAGTGGCAGCTGTTGATCAGTACTTGCCTTTCTCTTTCTCTCCTTTCTTTCAGGGCTTTGCCAGCAGCTGGGCCTTTCTTTCTTGCCCGGCCTCCTTGGGGCTGCTGTTCAGCCCCGCCTCTCTGATCAGGCCCAGAGATAGGCCCAGAGATGCTGACTGGCATAGGAACTGACCAATCAGAACCAAATGTGGATGCTGTGAAGAACCAATGGCTATCTAGGAGGAGGAGCTTTTGACACTGACTGGCATTGAAACCGACCAATCAGAACCAAATCTGGGTGCTGTGGGGAGCCAATGGCTGCCTAGGAGGTGGGGCTTTTGAAGCTGAGTGACATAGAAACTGACCAATCAGAACCAAATTGGATAGCAGAGGAGGGCAGTTGAGGGTGAGATCAAGCCTGCAGGGGAGGGCCATTGGGGGTGAGATCAGGCTGGCAGGGGAGGGCAGTTGGGGGCAACCAGGCCAACAGGAGAGGGCAGTTAGGGGTGATCAGGCAGACAGGCAGAGGCAGTTAGGGGCAACCAGGCCAGCAGGGGAGGGCAGTTAGGGGTGATCAGGCAGGCAGGCAGGTGAGCAGTTAAGAGCCAGCGGGCCTAAACCAGCAGTCAGACATCCCCCAAGGGGTCCCCAGTTGGAGAGGGTGCAGGCTGGACTGAGGGAACCCCTCCCTCCATGCACAAATTTTGTGCATTAGGCCTCTAGTTAAACTATAATTTCATAAAGTACAAATGTGCTCCTAGCACTTCAGTACACTAATCACTAAGTAAATAGCAGATGTGCATTAGGATCCATGACCAACCACGTCACTTCCTCCCAAGCCCGTATGGTCACCTCGCACCTGTGATTGAGCTCACCCACAGATAGCAAAGCGTGCACTTGCCTTGCCTCCCTGTGTCCCAGCAATAAACCTCTGTGACCTTTCACAGAAATGGTTCATCAAAAGAGTGAACTGACCAACAAAGATGAAAGTGCACCAAAGTAACAAAAAGAGATAATGCTGGAAGTGAAACTTGACCACCGGTGTGAGTGGAGATAAAGAAGAAACAGCTGACCAAGGACTGTTGACACGGCTGCAGTGTGAACCCTTCTAGACAGGCAGCCAAGGCCACTTAGAGAAGGTGAACTCAGCAGCATTAATGAGCAAAGTCGCAGTGATGAGAAGGAGGGTGGTGTCCCAGAGGAGGTGACTCCAGAAAACTACTTCACATTAAAGAAACTCTTGGAGAGATTTCATGACATTGAACGTGCAAAGGATAAAACGTTGGGAGCTGATCCAGACTTAGAAAGGAATATAACAGTCTTGCCAAGGTGTAGAAAAGATGTATAGTAAGTTATAGAGTGAGAAGAGAGAAGGAGGTGAGTACTGTTGAAACTACCCTTGAGACATTTTTACAAGGCACTAAAATACTCTAATCTTCAACATTGCTAGTGTTTTAAATTATAGTTTACTCAAGGTTAGTTGTTTTTTACTATTTTTTCATCTCCCTATACATTTAAACTGGCCTTACAGAGTTTTTAATGTTTTCACAAAATTTTCTAAAGGTCATGAAATAATCATAATTTTTTCTATTGAGTAATAAGATCACTTTGCAAAGCTTCAGCTTGCATAGTCATTTTTACTGTCCCAGACTACCATGCAAAGTGAGGTCTGCCTGTATGTAATTATAGCGTGTAAATTAGCACTTAAATATATTTTGTTCCCCTTGATTCCTCAACTGAATTTTAAACTGCTTAATCGAAAAAATAAAACAAACCCTCTACTCCTTCTACATCATCTATTCCACTTAGCTTAGCATTGAGTATTTGGTAAATGCTTAAATAGTATGTATTGGTTACTAATTAGTTATTCTAAAGTTGAATGATAAGGCTTTTGTAAAGTTTGAAGTCAATAATAAATATTATTCCTTTCTTTAGACTGTAAGCTTTACCCATTTTATTTTCCACTGTTAGAGCAACAAAGCATGGCTCCCAGGTTGTATCCTACCAGCTCCAGGGTACACTGGTCCTTTAGATGATGATGTAAATGGTGGCCTGTGGATTTGCTTTGTGTATAATGTGTATAATCCCCAGCCCTGATGCCTACCCCTAGCATCTAGAACAATGTCTGTCATGCCAAAGCACATGATAAATATTTATTAAATGAATTTAATTAATAATAATTACTAGGACTACCCTGGCCGGGTGGCTCATTTAGTTAGAGCATCATCTCGTACACCTAGGTTGTGGGTTCAATCCCTGCTTGGGATATGTATAGGAGGCAATGGATAAATATTTCTCACATCAATGTTTTCCTCTCTCTTTCTCTTATTCTCTCTCTTTCTAACATCAATGGGAACGTAACCTCAGGTGAAGATTTAAAAAATAAGTTACTAGGACAGTACAGTGCACATTACTTTGTGCCAGATGTCTTACACACATTGTCCTATTGTGTCCTTAGAGCAATCCTATGGCCCCTGTCTTACAGAGGAGAAAAGCTTGGCTCAGAGAGATTAAGTGACTCATCCAGCAAGGGCATGCCAGAGCTAGAATGTGAATACAGCGCTATTTGATTCTAATGTGTCTCAGCCACTACACTGATAATAAACTGACATCAGTGACATCAAATCATGTGTAAGTGGATTAGAGAGAAAGAGATGATGCAATTTAAAATCTCTTTAAATTCATTTCCTCTCTATCACAGGCCTAGTTTGACAAGGAGAGTACTTCTTATTAAATTTATTGTTTCATAACCTTCTCTTTATAATTTCCCTTATTATTTTTTAAAAACTTATTTTTAAACAAGAATCACCAAAAAATGTATTTCTTATAATATTAATTCAAAGCAGAAATGGCCAAAAATGATATTCTGATTATTTAGAATAGTCTCTATATAAGCCATGTTATGAAGCTCTCTTGGTATATAAAAGAATATGTGTATGCATGTATGTAACACCTCTTATATTTAAACTAGAGGCCTGATGCACAAAATTCTTTCAAGGGGCTCAGCCCTTGTAGCCCTGGCTTCATTCAGAAGGTCGTCCGGCAGGCTGCCTGATCTAATTAGCATATTACGCTTTTATTATTATAAATAAGTTTATGTTTTAAAAAATCACTTGGTTTTCTGCTTTGGCATTTCCCTACACAAACACTTTATAGGTATGTCTTGTTTAACAAACTATTGATTGCAGGGGAAGAGGTATCACTGTATTCTGGGCACGTCAGATCAACCACAGCAGGCTTTTCATGGGAAGAGCTGGGTTAGCACGTGAAACCTGAAGAGGCCATCATGAGCATTGGGGGTGACGTAACTGTGCAAACCCTCTAATGTTGGAGGGAGAATGTAATAAAATATTCCTTTGACTACTCTTTTCCCCACTGAATATCCTATACAATAAAGAGGTAATATGCAAATTGACCATCACACCCTCACACAAGATGGCCGCCCCCATGTGGTCAAAGATGGCCACCCGCATTTGGTCACAAGATGGCCGGCAGGGGAGGGCAGTTGGGGTCAATAGGCTGGCAGGGGAGCAGTTAGGCGTCGATCAGGCTGGCAGTGGAGTGGTTAGGGGCAATCAGGCAGGCAGGCAGGCAGGCAGGCGAGCGGTAGGGAGCCAGTAGTCCCGGCATGTGAGAGGGATGTTCAACTGCCGGTTTAGGACCCATCCTTGTGGGATCGGTCCTAAACCGGCAGTTGGACATCCCTCGAGGGGTCCCATATTGGAGAGGGTGCAGGCTGGGCTGAGGGACACCCCCCCCCCCTCCAGTGCACAAATTTCGTGCACCGGACCTCTAGTATCTATATATGCTATGTGCCAGAAAGAGTTAGTTTGAGTTCACTGTTGAAGAGAACATGGTTTACTACCTAAGTCCTCTGTCTCCTTTCTCTGTCTCTTCTTTCTGTCTATCTCTGTTGCTCTCTGTTCACTCTTGGTATCTTACTCTCACTCACTGGCCCCACCTCCATCCCTTTTCTCTCCCTAGATTTCTGTGCTAAAATTACTTCTTAAAATCAGGCTTTTACTCTTTGCTATTTGTTTTACTTTTAAACTTCTTGCTGTGTGCTTTTCACAGTGCCTTCTTCTGATAGTTCATTTTGTCATCCTTCAATCTTCACAGTTATTTATCTTCCTTTCTCTTTAAACTAGAAGAACTATTATCTTCAATTGCATTTAGTAAATGCTCATTTAAGGTGGTACCTTGGCCTGTGTTCACGACCTGGTCAGTTAGCAGGGCTCTTCGTTGGCATTCTCTCTCTCTCTCTCTCTCTCTCTCTCTCTCTCTCAGAAATTTCAATCTCCTTGAGGCTTAAACTACATTATCTCTGTCCATATTCAGCTGTTCAACAATATTTATTGAGTGCCAAGTATGTGCCAGGCCTATAGATAAGGTGGTGACCAGGACAATTAATCCCCTTACTTCATTAAGCTTATATTTTAGTGGGGAGGACATGAAATAAAATAGTAAATAAAGAAAAAACCAATATAAATTTTGACAGATACATGCTATTATGGAGGAGAAAAAACTTTCCTCTCTTATGTCGTGTAGCTGGGACTGGGGCCTGCAAATTAAGCTACCAAACAACAAATAAACAGGAGGAAAAGCATACACATTTTATTTGATGTTGATATTTTTACATGGTATGGGGGGTGCTTCATAGGAAAGAAGTTAAAATCCCAAAGAAGCAGTTAGGGTTGAGGGCTTGAATAGTATCTCAGTAAGAGGGGATACGCTGTAGAGAAGGAACTAGAAAAAGGAAAGGGGTTTGAGCTTCTGGGAGTGGTACATGAGGAAAAGTGACTAGGAAACCAGTGGAAGATAACAGTTATTTTAATAAGATTTGTTTGTGCAGACTCATTTTGTTATCAACTCCCCATCTCTTGTATTAAGAACATTTTCCTCTTCATGGTACCAGGAGGACATCCTTCTCTCTGGAGATTTCTGCCCTGCTTTTAGGCTGAAAGGGGGAAGGGCAGAGAGCCCTTCTTGCATCGGTGATTTTTCAGTTGCCTTCAGCTCAAAATCAATATGCCAGAGCAGCATATTTGGGGGTACATGTTCTGTTCCCCTCACTCTGCAAGCAATAAATGGGTACTATGATGGGGTATGGAGGCCCTACTCTAAAGAGGGTGATGAGAGAAAGTTTTCCTTAGGAAATGGTATCTGCTCTGGGAACTGAACAGTGATATCTTGGGAAGTCAAGTCAAGATCCCAAGGAAGAATTTTTGCAGGCAGAAAAGACAGCCTTGCTACCCTGTGGCAGCAGTGAGCCTGTCCTGCTGAAGAACAGAAAGGAGGCAAGGGGCATAGAGGAGGGGTGGTCAAAGGTGAGCCAGGGGGAGTGGAGGTCAGGGAATAGTCAGGGGCTGGACCCTGCAAAGCCTTCTTGAGCAAGGGAAGGAATTTGAGTTTTATTCCAAATGTAATGGGCACCCACAGGAGGACTTAAACAGAAGAGTGACATAAGCCAGTGTATTTTTAAAACTTCACTCAGAAAATGTGTGGAAAACAGATTTTAGGAGGTGGGAGGGTAGATACAGGATATTTAGTTAGGAGGTGGAGGGAGTAGTTAGTACAGGAGAGAGATGATGATGAGAGATGATGACTAGGTGGTAGCAGAGGAAATGGAAACAAGTATATAGATTTAGAATATATTTTGGAAGTAGAACCATCAGAACTTGCTGATGAAGTAGATGGATACAGAGAAAGGAACAGGAAATGGCTCTACAGATTTTGGCTTGCCCTGCGATGTGTTTACTGAGACAGGGAAGAGCAGAGGAGAGCAGGTGGGGGATGAGGAATAAAGAGTTCTGTTTGCACGTGCTCAGTGTGACATGCCCGTTAGATATTCCAGGGGGAGGTGTAGAGTTTGGAGTTCAGGGGAAGTTGGCATCTTTTGCCTCTTGGTTTGGAGAAAAACTTAAAGAGCAAACAGTTGAAGAGAAATAACAAGACATCTGTCTTGAAATTAGAAATAGATCTTCATTTATTCATGTTGGGATCAACTGCTTCATTTTGAAAACCAAGTGACTGGTGACAGCAGGTTGATCTGAGAGGGCACACTGGACATTTGCTGTCAAATTGGCATAGATGGTATGTTTCAGAGCAGGCTTCTCGAAGTGCACATCCAAGAATGTTCGAAACAATTTCCCAGTGGATTCTGAAGTTAGACTGACTGGATTTTGATCCCAATTCCATCACTTGTTAACTTTGCAATAGTGGCAAGTTATGTAAATATCCACATCTTGTGTGTAAAATGGAGATAATAGGGACCTCACAAGGTCGATTTTATCAGCAGCCTCTTTTGGCTTATGTGGACATAAGACATGAGTGCAGTTAAGGCTATATTTGCCTGTGGCTCCCAGAGCTGGCCTAGACCTGAGCTGGGTTGACTAAGAGGTGCTGGCTAAGGTGCTTAACACGGCACAGGAAGGTTCAGGTCCCATTGCCTCCTCCTCTCTGAGATGTGCTATGAAGATAGTGAGGCCCAGCTGGTAACCAAGAGTGGATGATCATATCATAAGCTCCGAGAAGGGTGTGCAGTTGATCCGAGTCTTAGCCTGGGGCTAGTAAGACTTGCCTTGAGAAAGACGTGTCCCTAATGCCGTGGTTCTCAAATGTAAGTGTGCACCAGAATCCCCTGGAGGGCTTTCGAAAGTACAGATTGCTGGGCCCCACTCCCAGAATTCTAAATTCAGTAGGTGTTTGATGAGGCCCAGGAATTTGCATTCTAACAAGTTTCCAGATGCTACTGATGCTCTGAGAACCACCCTTAAGGGAACCCTGCCCTCCCGCATCCCAGAGACTTAGGCAATACGTGTGTCTGGGATGTCATGTTCTGTACCTGGTACAGGTAGGGGTTATCTTTATCTGCAACAATGTTAACAATGAATACAACATCCTCAACCTGTGGGGAAAATGGCCTTTAAGAGTACACTTCTCTCAGCTGCAGAGAGACACAAACAACCCTGGCTTTCAACATCAATTGAAATTCGAATCACAGAAGAAATGAAGAATACAGAAAAGTGGGAAAGTACCTTAAAAGCACCTTCCCCTGAGCCATAGACCAACTGAGGGCCTGGGCTTCCCAACCAAGCTCTGCAAGCTCATTAGAGTGCATGTAACCATGGAAATTGGGCCCAGGCAGCAGGGGAACCCGAACTACCACAACTTCCATGCTTTCTCTAAAATGGTACTCTTCCTCGTGAGATTTGTGTAGAATAACAGAAGAATTCCATCTGGGGTTTTCAATCACACCACAGGCAGTCAAAGTTGGCCCAGAGGGAAGAAAAGGCTTGAAGTTTCTCTTAGTCCGTGCCCTAAAAGACTATTTCATTTCTACTCTATAGACAACAGGAATAAGGTACTTTTGGTCTTTAATGCATTCTGAATTGTGTCTTTCTTCTCTCTGTTTCCTGAACAAAAGTCGTTGTGCAGGTTTGTTTTCTTTGCTTCCTTGATCCTGTATCTTCCTGTCAGAGCCTATATTGCTCTCCTTGGAGGTTTTCTTGATGTCTGACTGGCACCTAACCCTCCTTTCTCATTGTGCCACAATCTCCTTGACTTTTCCCCCTCCCAAACATCCCTACTGCTGCTGCTCTCTCTCTCTCTGCTTTCTGGAATTCACAGCTTTATCAGTCAGATCAAATTATGCTGCAATAACAAACCACCTGATGTTTTTGTGGTTTACATCAAAAGTTGTTTTCTGATTTATTTCAGTTTCTCCTTCATGTTATCAGCAGGTCAGCTTCAGTTCTGTTCCACATCATCTTCATTTTGGGACTTAGACTGAAGAAGCAAGATCGACCGATGACACATTGGTCACCTTTTAGCAGAGAGAAAAGCAATGGCAAAACCATGCAATGGCTTTTAAGGCTTTCTCTAGAAATGCCACATGTCCCTTCACCTCACATTCATTAGTCAAAGCAAGCCAGAAAGCCAAACCTAATAATATTGATGTGCGGGAAGAATAATCTCCTCTTATTATAATCCCTCCTATAATATAGTCCTCCCCATTGGGAGAGGCTGGTAGGGAGGAGCTGGGTTTGTATTTGTTTTTTCAAAGTGATACAAATTGAATTCTAACGTTAGGCATCTAGAAAATCCAAGTTAGTAGTGGACTGCTCCTTTTGCAGCCTATGTGTTCACTGCCCATCATACTGACTTTCTTTCTGCCATTTAAGCCCTCATCAGCTTCTTTGGACTCTACAGATGATCTTCAACCATCTTTGGTTGAGGGATTGAGTAAAGGAAGAAAAAATGAAACACGGAGAAAGAGGAAAAGAAGCTGCTCTTTTAAACCAACGTATTTCCGTAGATGAGAACAAAAGTAAGCTCCCGAGGAAAAGAGCATCTGCCCTGCGTGGCATTGGCTAATGACGTTACCCGTTGTCAGTGCCGTTTCTCATCACTGGCCATGTTTGTCGTGATGGTGCACAGATTTGGGACACTTTATGAACATTCTTGACTCTTTTGTGTCCAGAAAGTACAAAGGCTGTGAGACAGTTGGATGAGCTAGTAAGAAGACATATGGCTACGATGGAAACAAAAGTGGAGAGAATAAACATTTTAAATGAGGAGAAAATGATGAGAGTTGCATGTGTGTAAGGGATGAATTGTTGCACAGAAGGAATAGTTCTGCAGGACAAGAATCAGGCAGCAATTGAAGAGCCGGGCTTTTGCAATCAAGAGTAATCAGCAAGAGATGAGACAAAGTGATTAACAAAATGGAAAACCTGGCGCATGAGTTAGACGATCAGAATCAACACAGATGTCCTTTAGCCTGTGTTAATTCAGGAGCAGGCCCAGAGTTTGTCTGAGAACTTAAAGGCTAAATATGTTTGTGGTAGACCAAGGCCGGGCCTGCCTGCAAAATAAGTGAAAAACTCCTCCACCCTGCCGCCCAGGTGTAGATAAGGAGAGGTTGCCCCAGGCTGGGCACAGCAAGCATTTCAAGGTCTAGTGTTTGGATATTCGCCTGAATGAAACAGCTTGCTAAGTTAACTACATTTTGGCCTTATATGGTAGCATAAAGTGTTTCCGGTTGCTAATGTGGTTGGAGGTCTGAAAGATAGTGAGACCACACTTTGGGTCTCCCCTGACCTCTTAGAGGTCTCACTCTCTTCGGGCGGCCAAGACCATCAAATTTATGGTGTCTCTGGGAAAAACCCAAGGGGCAGTGGCAAGCTGCGTCTGACTTCCTTCATGTCTATTCTTTGCTTTGAAGTGTGCCGCTTTGGAAATGAATCAAAGAGCAGCATCTCTGAACTGTACTCGCAATGTCGCTCTTGCCCATCCTCTCACCTAGACCAGACTCTGTGTTCTGACTGTCTGGGGTGAAAGTGCTGCCAGGGAAGTTCGTGTTAAAAGCCATGCGTGGTCCATTAGTTCAAGGCCTGCCACATCTGCACTGTCAAATAAGTAGTAAGTGCAGATGTTTTATCTCCTGAGGTCCAGGGATTACTGCCTCAAGAGATTGTGGATGATCTGTTTTGGTGGAGAAAATGCCCAATAGTACATATGTGTCAGTAGATAGAGGACAAGTGCATCTGATTTAAAAGTTTTGAGAGCCACGTAACTACTATTAGTTAGAAATGTGTTCATTATTATAAGCTTAAACCCCTATTAGTCACAGTAGTCAGTGGCAATAGGACCTGAATCCCACCTGCTTGGCCTCTCCCTTTCCCTCTGAACATCTCCCCACAGGCTTTACAAACCCCACAGTATGAACAGCATTGTCTTATGCAATTTTAGTCAATTATAATCTGACTGGGATGCTTTTAAGCATGAAAGGGGGCATGATGGATAATTATGTTGGATGACAGACACAACCTGGGACCTTCCTGGGCAAATAGGGATTATCTTCCCTTTATAGATATCCTAATCCCAGTGTTGCCTGCCTGAGGCTCCTTCCAAAGGGATACTGTTCTGTCCCCAGCCCCTGCTGGAGAGGCAGCCCCAGCTCATCAGGCTGACCCTGAGCCCCTAGACTGCAGTGCAGCTGAGCACATGATCCATGCTAAGTAACCGATGGCTGGCGACTCTGGGAGACCTTGATGAGACTTGGCTGGACATGACAAATCTGGCCAAGCAGATTCTCTCTTTCATGAATCAGAAATAGTGACCAAAAGAAGCCAGGGTGGGTAGTGATTCTATTTTCTCTTCACACTGTTAACATGTGGAACACACACTGCCATTGTCAGTAACATCTGTCGTTACAGTGCAGTAATTCTCAACTGCTAGGGGGTGGGGAGGGGAAGCAGCAACATAAAAATCTCCAGCAACGTCTGCTAAAACCACGAACGTACACACCCTTGACCCAATAATTTCGAGCCTAGAAATTTATCCAACAGACATACTTGCACACTGGCAAAATGATATATGTCGGCTACTCACTGTAGTAACGTTCTATTAGCAAAAGATTGGCCAAAAAAGCCCACCTGAATGTTGACTGGTAGGGAAATTAAGTTATGTGATTAATGAGTATGTATCCATAAAGTGTAAAAAAAAAAATGTACTAAGTGGAATGACCTTCAAATATGTTAACTGAAAAAACAAAGAGTGTAATGTAGACAGTACGCTGCAATTTGTATAAAATGTGGGGCAGAGCAAATGTGTTTTTGCTTGTATATGCCTAAAATGATAAGGATAATAAAGATTGTCTCCAGGCAAGGATGGCTGGGGGTGTGAATTGGAGAATTTTCACTGTACACTCTTTTATACTTACTGAATTTTGAACCATATGAATTTATGACCTATTTTGAAAATTAGTAAATAAATTAAAGATCTAGGATACATGACAGCTCTTAGGTTGGGAATATTTTTTTAAAATTTGCCTTAGAAATGTTGACTCTGTCCTTGCCAACAGCGTCACCTAGGATCCCTTAGGGCACGATGGACTCGGGAACATTGAAATTTGAGGACTGGCAGTTTTGTGATTGGGCGGCAAAGTCCTGACTCATTCAGCAAACATGTGCTAGGCACTATGTAAATTACCAACATTCATAAAAATAATTTATAATTGCACAAAAATGTGAATATACTTAATAGTATTAAACTACACCTAAAATGATTAAGATGATAAATGTTATAGCTTATCTTACCACAATTTAAAAAGTAATAATAAAAAGAACCAGCTAAAATTATATATATTTACAGTTTACTTAGTGCTTGGATATAATCCAGTATTTTTCTAGATGATGTTTGACAAACATTTGATAAATGGTATAGAACTGGCAGAAGCGATAATAAAAGTGGTAAGTTAAAATCCAAATGGAGTGAACTAATCATTAGGATAGAGGGATTAGCCACGTGCAGAACAAGAGTGGAGAAAAGGCCTATTAATTCTGATGGAGAAGGTCAGGGACATGTGCATTGTGATGGAGAAGAACAAAATGAAGACTTTCGGATCTTACAGTCCTAGACCCATTCCTGGCTTGACTCGTCTGGCTAAGTGTCGAAATTCCTCATTGCCTCTTTGTATCAAGGGTTGATATTATCCACTATTCAGAGCTACTGTCCATTGTAAATGAGGTAACTCAAATAAAGCCCCTACCAAGATGCTGGGCCTATAGGGTGTCCCCTGGTAAGATCCTGTGAGAACCTGGAAGGATGATTAGGAATGTGATAGTCTGGAAAAAGGCATTTCAACTCAACAGATAATTACATCTGGGTGAGTCAAGCAAGAAAAGCCTTGAGGTCTTCATAAAAGCCATCAGGGGACTTCAGTAACCCTTTAATGTGGCTACATGCCAGTGCATTCTTTTATTTTTCTTCTTTCCTTTTGTTTCTACTCATTTCCTTCTTTTGACTTCTTATTTTTCCTTTAGTCCTTTCCTTCCTCCTCTTTTTCTTTTTAAATATCAGAAGATAGATTCTATTTGAGAGACCATCACTATTTTCCCAGGTAATCTTAAGAATATTATATAATTTTCCTAAAATAGCATAGTTTTATAGTCATTAAGACCTGGAAGGAGTGTGATTTCAAATGTAAAACAAGGAGGACAGAGTTATTGGCCCCACTGAGACAAAGAAATAATGATCACATCCACTGTGTAATGAGAGCCTGTTAGGTGCTTCACATGGAGTATGATTTCTCACAACTGCAAGGTACACATTAATCCTGTTTTACAGATAAGAAAAATCACACCCAGAGAGCTTAAGGGCCTAGACTTAGTGGAACCAGGATTTGAGTCCAAGTCTCAGCTGAAAGACCATGGTCGTTCCTGGGTACTCTCTTCCATCCCCAAATCTACTCATTTTCTCTGGTCTCCCATATCCAGCCACATAGCCATTGCTTGTAGTCTTTAGTTCTGGAAGCACTAGTCGTGTTTAATAGAAAGGAGTGATTGGGATAGGTTATCTGTATAAACAAGAAGAATGACAATAGTATTACTATCTATTGGTTCTGAGAGTGGAATTTTATTTAATACATGCCAACGTTATTAACAGCTTATTAAAGTACATGAAAGACACAGGAATGCCTTTGATTCCACCAGATTCTCATAAGGATGAATATCGAGCCAGTGAATCCTCCTCCCCAAATTGTTTTGTTTTGAATGCCCAAGGTCGTATAGCTGACCTCTTTCTGTTATTCCAGTTGCTTAAGCCTACTTCTGCAGCGAACAGACTTATCTTCATGCAGAAAAACATGAAGGTGCCTCCTCCACACACAGGAGAAAAATGTATTGTTTTGAGGATTTAACAACTATGGTACATATTTTACCCATTAGTTCTCTTAGTGACTTGAAGCAATTGTCAAGAAGCCTGTCTGCTTTTGGAATGGAGGCCTGCTTTAAATGCTGGTATGCATTCTTCAGTATTTCCAGTATGATTTGTAGAGCGCGACAGTGTTTAAACTGAATGGTGAGCATGTCTGGCTACAAATATAATTGGAACAACTTATTGGGGAGTTTCTTTGTTCATAAGAGAAATGGTTCGAATATGGTAGTGTGCAATAGCTGGATGACTCTTCATTTTTAATTTTTATGAAACGCTTCTCTCTGGCCCAAGATGTCCTGACATAACTTTGGCGTCTAAACACGTACACCTCTATTTCTTAGTCCATTTCTAAGATAATTTTTTCCCTGGGGGAAGATAAGATTGAAATATTGAAAGAGGAGGGAAATCAAGGGATTTTGCTATCGTTGTAGAATATTCCTCATGTGGCTTTAGAGAATAGTTGTCCAAAGCTTTCATTTTATAGATAAGGAACTCAAGTCCCATGGAGGCAAAGCTACATACTCAAGGTCACACAGCTGGATGGTCGCAGATCAGGGCTGGAATCCATTTCTTCTGACTTTCAGGTTGAGGTAGGGCAGATTGATCAGAGGGAACAAGCCCTAAAACAATCTAAGGAAAACATGCCATTTTGAAACAATGTTCCCTTGCTCCTGGCCCCTTCTGCTCCCTCCTCAGTTCCCTTATCAAGTTCTTTTGGTTGAAACTTACAGCTGGTTGAAGCTTACTACTATTCTTTGCCGTTTATCTGCCCTCATCCTTTCTTTTATCCTTCCCCAGCTCTACTCCAATTCCTGTATGTACTGCTGCTGCTTCCGAATGGGAAAGCATTTTACAAACCTGTTCCAATTCAAAGGAGGTCATTGAGTGAGGCAGTGCCAAATGCAAAGGCTAACAGTACAAATGCAGACAATGCAAGAGAGGATTTTAGTTTTAATTACATTAAGTAAGTAAATGATACTGGTTGGGAGAGGGGAGAGCTTAGTTGGTAGGGTGGTTCTCAGCCTTCAAATAACCATTGAGACCACTGTCAACCACCTAACCATACAACCAGACCACTTGTATATGAAGCCAAGCTGAAAATCCATAGTAAAAATGAGCACTGCTAAAGAATTGCCCTTTAAGCCTATAAAACAACTTTTTGTTGATGTTGTTCTTTACAGTTTACAAAGTACTTGTATATCCATTTCCTCTGTGGGCCTCAAACAACCATGTGAGCTCGGTAAGGTAATCTGGGTTGTTATTTAGAGGAAAAACAGAGGTTCATAGTTAGAGCAGACACAAATCTAAGTCTTCTAATTCTATAAATCCCATGTTCTTTTCATTTCACCACTTTGTCTCCCAAAAAAGGCCCGATAGCAAACTTTCACAGTTTTAGAAATTGGGGAAATTGAGCCAAATCTGTTTAGAAGGTGTGCTGGTTAATGTTATGTGCCATCTGCAACAGGTCCAGGCTGCTGTGCAAGCTGTTTTGCTTCGTGGACACGTGATTCCAGAAGGTTATGTTGATATTATTTCAAGACACTATTTCCTGGATGCTGTGGCAGGTGGGTCAGAAGGTGAGACACAGACATGCACACTGGATAAAACTGGGCTGTTTTCTGCATGGTAATTTACTCTTTTTGTACATACACACAGAGATTTTATTGACGAAAGAGCTGAGACCTGGGGGAAAGTGGGCTTCCTAATTTAAAACCCCAGTCTGAGACCTGTCTCCCTACTCACAGGACCTGAAGAGCCCCCTTCCGCTCGGTTCATCTTGGGCCTGGAAAAGCAAAGAAGAACAAGCATTCCCTTCAGGCAGCTCGGTCTAAAGGAAAGAGAAGGGGAGGGGTTGGGCTACTCAGGCACTGTTACTCTTTCCAAACTCAGCAGTCACTTTATCTCCTCTTGAGCAGAGTAAATAAGGCAGCCAGAGGAGCCAGAATTATCACATTAGTGGAATTCCCTCCACGTGGAAGGAGACACCAGGAGTGGAAAGACAGGCCCCATATATAAGGAAATTCAGGTTAGGAAAGATTACATAACTTAACATAGGTAAAACCCTTGGGGCCTGGTCTAGAGCCAGTACTTGATTAATGGAAGCTCTTTTAATTAGCAATCCACAGACTGATTTCTGGTCTCAGCTCCTCCATTAACTGTGTGATTCAGGACAAAAGATCACATCTGTCTTCTCAACCGCTGAATCCCCAGAACCAAGACTGGTGCCTTGCATAGCACCTGTAATGATAATATCAACAACAACAACATTTTCTAATAGATTAATTATCATCTGAATTTGTTGCCATCCATAAAATCAGGAATTCGATGTTGATGACATTTAAGTTTCTTTATCACTCTAATGAGCTAATTCTACAATAGGGAGACTCAGCAAGTCTGATACACCTCTGTTTTTCTTTTGTTTTTTAAAAAGACACTAGGATTTGCTGCCAACATTGGTATTTAGTCTTGGTATAATGAAATCCAATGTTGAGCAAGGGGAATTCATTAGAATAGTAACATGGTATAATTCTCTAATAATGTTACGGTTAATTAATTTTTCTCTTCTCCCCAAATATCCTGGTCAATTTTAGTAATAGTGCCAGCATTTTCTTCCACTCCTTATAATTTTTTTAAAAAAACTTTCATTTGCGTGTGATATATAGATTATCTCTGGCAGACAAGTGTCCATAGCTATGCTACTATAAGATCTTCTCACTTTAAAAGTTTAGAATTTTTTTAAAATATGTTTTTTATTGATTTCAGAAAGGAAAGGATAGGGAGAGAGAGAGAGAGAGAGATACGAATATCAATAATGAGAATCACTGACCGGCTGCCTTCTGCATACCCCACACTGGGGATGCAGCCCACAACCCAGGCATGTGCTCTGATGGGGAATAGAACCATGACCTCCTGGTTCATAGGTTGATGCTCAACCACTGAGCCATGCCAGCTAAAAGTTTATAATTTTCTGGAACAAATCTAATGTCACCAAGCAGACAGATTATTGTCTTAGAAAATAATCTCTCCCTTGCCCACTAAGACAAAAACAAAACCACTCTTCAATTGTTACCATATTAGAATGAGAAAGTAGGCTCAGGCACTAATATGACCAGGAGACAGAGCTAGTAAATTGCTAAGCTTAGTTCTGAGCACTTTTTAAAGGTGCCTTTGTATCTTATTATTATCTTATTAAGTGATTGGTATTTCTAACCAGGTGCAACAACATCTGCTATGAAGCTAGAAAATTGTCATGCTCCAGATGAGGGCATGCACAAAATATAGAATTCAGAACTTTTTCATTAGAAAAGATAACATTTCTCATTTACATTTGAACAGATTTGCCAACAAAGACAAATATGCTAAATCTAAACTGAACAGTCTCAAAGGGCACAGTGAAAACTACTGCATTAGCTGAATGATTTCAGCAACTCTAAAAACAAAGACTCAGATCTCCTTTACGGCCTGCTGTTTCAGCCTGGAGTCTAAAAGACTATCTGTCTACTTTGTGTCTGACTTATTTTCCTGTCAGACAGGAACTGGAATTTGAACTTTGCTCTCCAAAAGCCAAAGGCCAACTAATTTAGAAGGAGACTCTCAAAATCAATGATGGTTTCTTCTAGTTTCATTAGTTCTGCCTAAGGTGATTAAAGGATTTGATTCTCAGATAACCATGATCCTTATTGCTATTTTTCACAAATCACATTAATTTCTATACTTAGTTCTGATCAGTTGTGGCATTCCTGGGGCAAGTCTGGATTCATGCAGCATTCCAACCCTGGATGCCTTTTCAAGTTTCCAACAGAATACTGTGCTGGTGAGTGATGATACCTTTATTATAGTAGCCCCAAGGTGTGGAAGTTGTTTCCTGTAGTATAGACTCAGCCCGACCCTTCCACTTGTTGAAACATCTGCAAATACTTTTTTCATTTCAGAGGCATCTGACCACAGCTAGCCTCCCATCTGGATTGCTTCCTTTTTCCTGATTGCTCATGCAAGACATCAATAATCTAGGAAGGCATTTAGCAAGAGAGAAACTGGGAGGGCCTGTGGATTAGAGGGGAGCACCTGGAGGTTAGTTCTTAAGGGTTTTCTCTCATACTCATTCATTAATTGATTCATTCAACCATCATCATGGATTGGGTGGCACTAGCAATGCAAATAACAACAAGCAGCAGTTTCTGTCCTCCAACAGGAAACCATCTATTGTATGCTGCATTTATCGTCTTGAGGTAGGAAATTGTATTCATCCGTTTACAGTAATAAACTACATTTACCAAGTGTCTTCTATGTCTAAAGTTCCACAATTGCTTTAATTCTTATCTTTGGTAGGTATAGGGTTTACGGAATATTTTACTTAATCTCTTTGTTTCCCCACCTTGAAGCCGCATAAAATTCAAAGCAATACTCTCTAAAGGCTTTTGTAAGTAATAATAAATAATTAAGAAATACCACAGGAATCTTTACTTGTTAAGTGAAAGGATCAGTTGTATAGTGCAAAGTACTCATATCCCTTCATTTGTTTCATTTGCTTTAGACTATATATTAAGCTACAAAACAAACTGCTTAACTATTGTTAGAAAGAAACCATATTTAAAAGGTGTTAATGCAGTTGGGTCATTTTTATGCTCTTATATGATATCAATTCCAAGTTTTAAAATATACTTATATTATGCACACATGGGCACATTTCAGCATTGCATTTAAACTCTCATTTTATTATAATCAAATCATACAAAGATCTAATTAACTCTGTCTTAGGAGTTGTTGAGCAATAATTATACCTTCAAAGCACCAAGAGTGTTAAGGTGTATATAGGGTGTGGCTCATGCACCCAGGATTTCAAAACCACATGGTTCTTCAGGTCCTGTTGGGGCTCATCTATTTGCACATTTCCCCTGCAGGAGTTTGGACTAATCAGGTCACTACATCCTGACATTGCAGTCCCTATCACTTATTGTTTGTAACATGACATAGTGTCAACAGACCATGGGGAAGTTAGCAACAGGAAAAGGAAAAGGCCATCCCCAGGATTCAGCAGGACATATATCCTATATCAAATCATCTGATACCAAATTCTACAAATGAGCCCGGCCAAAGGGTTGAGTCATACTGTCTGACTTATCATGTTCTCTAGTTGCAATGCAATATGGAGACAACCTGTTGTGAGTTGACAGTTCTTCCAAGTTTGCTAAAACTGAAAAGGCAAGTTGTTGCTCTATCAGTGCTGCTTTTTGCTGCAGAACATTTCACATGGCATCATGCATTGGCTAGTCTTCATTTATCTAGATATTCATTGGACATCTTAGAAGCTGATAGGGGTTGGTTCACTTATTCCCCATCCCCCAATGTTCCCTGCCTTACTACTCATAACACAGCAATGCTATTAAATACAACAGGAAAATACATCTCAAGGGGCAGTGGGAGCTAGTTGCCTGAGAACTTGGAAGAACAAAGAGAGCCACTGAAACCTTGTGGTATTTTGTTCAATTAGAAAAAGACACCCCTTCCTCAGCCCTATGTGAAACACATGACTTAGCAGGTGAAGCTAGAGGCTAGAGTTCAATGCCTACCCAACTCCTCTGCCAGGTGCTATCATACATACAGTCAACGAACTGTGCAAGTGTATGGAACCCTGGTTAAAACAAACAAATGGGGGCATTTATAGCTTTAAAATAATTGCAGAAGGCATTAAGAAAGATGAGGGCAACTTTAATATGGAGAATGATGAAAACAGACAGTATTGCATGGTTTTCTTATGATTTTTGAAATAGAAGAGGACTGATTAAGGATGGTAACTGCCTTTTGATTCAAGTTAATATTAATACCACGTATCGCTCTGTGGCGACTTTTTCTTTCCCTCTCAAGGGGTCTCTTGGAAAGACCAGGAACCAAAGATGTATGTAAGGTATTGCTATTCCTAAGATGATCTGTATTTAACTAGAGACCAAAAACCTTGAAACATTAAGCCAGTTTTGTCTATTTACTGCTCTATCCCAAACACAGAACAATGCCTGACACACAGTAGGTCCCTTAAAATGTTGATTAAATCGCTAATCCTAAACTTTCAGTCATCGAGCAACAGGAAATTACAGCAAGAAGGTCTCTCACCACAAATCAAATTAGGAGTCTATCATAAATTAGTTTTCTCTTTGGTACTTCAATAGGCCAGAGGTTTCAATCCTCTTATAAAATACCATCACCACAAACACTACTCGAATAAGGATTATTTTTACAAACTTTCATTGCACATCATGAACTGCTTGTCCACCGACCATTGAAATAATGTCTATAAGCCAAATATCAAATATTTTATGAAAGGATACAGCCTCCCACACTGTATTTCAGTACCTGATAGTCTACACATGAAAAAACGTGGTGGCACAGTTGTATTTAAACATTATTTTACACTTTCGCTATTTTATATATAGTTGCCATAACAGTGATGTATTATTGATAGTGAATGAATAGATTATCTCCCTCCAAAGATCTCCAAGTACCTGGTGAGTAAGGAAAGATCCTCCCCACCCCTCTGGTGAAGTAGGTATGCTGTCAGCATTATTCCCATTGCACTGGTCACACATGAGTCAGTGGCAGAGCTGGCATTACTCTTGCATGACACTTTCATTCACAGCTCTAATCCATCAAAGAATAATGGCTACACATTCATTCTTTCCCTCATTCCTCCTTTCATTCAACATTTGACATAGTTCGTTAGGCAGGTAGGCTCAATCTCTAGTTCCTTACTGAACTCACATCATATAAACATTACAATCTGTAAAAAAAAAAAAAAAATTGATCATAACAATTATTTAAAATTTAGAGCAGAGGTTTTTCTGCACATAATGATTAATCCTAATTGTTTCATACTTTCATACCTACCAGTGAGTCACATGTATGCTAAGGAAATGACTGAAATACAAAAAAAATTAAAGATATACTTCTCTCGCCCAACTGGCATGGTTCAGTGGTTGAGCATCAACCTATGAACCAGGAGGTCACCATTCAATTCCCGGTCAGGGCACACACCCAGGTTGCAGGTTTGATCTCCAGTGGGGGGCATGCAGGAGGCAGCCGATCAATGATTCTTTATCATTGATGTTTCTATCTTTCTCTCCCCCTTCCTTCCTCTCTGAAATCAATAAAAATATATTTAAAAATAAAGAGAACTTAAAAAAAAGATATAATTCTCTCTTATGTTATGGATCTTAATCATGTGTCCATAAAGCTTATGTTTTCAATGCTTGCCTGGCACAGCTAAATACTTGCGTTTTCTGTGTCTAATTAGAGGTTTCCGCTGCGTATTATAGCTGAGTTCGTACAAGATGTTCAAGACCATGAAAAGATGAATGTAATGGCTTCCTCGTGTCATGGTCTGAATTTTTTTCAGTTCATTTGTCCTTTTCAGTAACCTTACTGTTTGTACTCTCCCTTACTGAATTCACAATTATCCCCCTTGCCAGAGCCTGCCTCCAGACTTCACTGTATAAATTCAATTTCATGCACGTATATGCAAGCCGGGTGCAGCGCCTCTTACACGAGGTAATAGCAACAAGCTCAAGGCACATTTCAGGACCTCTGAGTTCCATGTTGCAGTGCTTTTTAGACAGTTACCTACTCCTGGGCGCAGTGCAAGACACTGATTCACAGGGGTCATTTTCCGTGTGCGCCTCGCAAACCGGTTTGCTCATAGCATCCACTCCCCTAACTGTGCAAGTCGAATTTTGTACGTATCTTCTCTGGCTCCCCAGCCCTCGCGCCCCCCGCCCCCCCCCCTCCGCCCCCCGCTCCCCTGCCCTCGCCGCCCCTGGGAAGAGTTCTGACGCTCCCCACGGCCACTGCCTGGAAGGGCTGGTGCGCCCGCTGCCTCCACCCGGGCAGAGCCGGCACCGGCCCAGGCGGCGGCTGCGTGACAGGAGGCCCTTCCCGGCCCGACGCGGCGGTAACTCAGACTGATCTCATCGCCGGGCGTCACGACACGCGCTTCCTCTGCTGCACGCGGCGTAGCGTGAGAGGCGCCGGCGGCCCGGCCCACCCGGGAGCTGCGTGCAGCCAGCCCGCCCTCCGGCCCGCAGAGCAGAAGCCCGTTCCACCGCGGGCAGCGCCGGTTCTCAGCCGTCAGAGAGCTGACCCCGGACGTCAAACACGAATCTCATCCCCCGCCCCCCTGCAAGCGGCGGCCTTCGCGCCATTCAGCCCCCGCGGGCCCTGCCCCTCGCCGCCCCCGAGGCACAGCTGCCACCCCACCCCGAGGTCAGGAGGCGCCGGGTCGCCGGGGTCAGTCGCCTGGCAACGCAGCGCAGCTCGGCTGCTGCGCACCCGGTTCCCGGCAGCAGCCCCACCCCCACCCCCGGCGGGGCGCTGTGGGGGGTCTCTTCCCGGGTGTCCCTACCGGGGGCTGGCGGACCGCCCGCGCCCCCTCCTGCGCAAAAGGGCGGGGCGCAAGGCTGCCACGCTACTGCGGCCGCCCGGCCCGGGACCCCCCGACGGAGCGATCGGGCACGGCGGACGCCGGAGCCGCCAAGGGAGCTGAGTAGGGACCCCCGGGGCGAGACCGATTCCTCGCCCGCGTCTCCCCGCCCCCAGCCCCCGCTTCCCCGGAGGTGTCTGCTTTGCAGCAGCGGAGGTGGAAACTTTCCGGCATTAAGTTGGGGGCATCGCCCGCTCGGGCTGAAGTTGGCTGGGGACGCGGCGCGCCGGGGGGCGGAGCGGAGTCTGGGATCCTGGCAGGACTAGGCGGCCGGGTCGGCACGCGAGGCGGTTCCGGCCCCCGGGGAGCCCGGGCGCGCACGGAAGCGGGGAGAGCAGGCGGCGGGGGCGGGGCCTCGGGGTTGCGTGACCTGCCTGCCTGGCGGCCGCACGCACTTCGTGCCCGGGACGGCCCTGGCTGCGGCGGGGCGGGCGGCGCAGGTGCTGGAGGGCGGCGCCGGTTTCCACTTTTACCGGCCGGCGGGGCGGGGAGTCACGCTATATTTCTGGGACGGGGAGTGAGTTCCCGGGGAGGACACAGCGTCTCCTTGTTATCGGAGCGTGGGTAACGCTCGGTCATAAAACCCGCTCGGCCAGGATGTGTGAAACGCACGGGGAGCAGAGCTGCTCGGTCCATGAGCAGCCAGGCCAGGGAGGCGTTCCAAGGCCAGCTTGTCGCGCGCACGGCGCGCAGGTGCGGCTGGCGTGGCAAGCTCGCACGGAAAGGAACCGGAGCGCAGGCTGCCGGCTTCGGGGCACGCAAGTTTTGTCTCCTCTGCACGAAGCTTATTAATAACAGGCATGGCTCCGTGCATGCTGTCATGCCTCCTAGAAGCGTACTTCCCAGTGTGTTTTGTTTTAAAATCAGAGATGCCTCAGTTCTCTGGCACAGGAACTGGTGAAGACCTCCCTTAAACGGTGACTCCAGAGTCCCACGGGCATTAAAAAAAAATGAAAGAAAAAGTTACAGATGTTATGTATAAAGTGTCAGAATCTAAGTCCCTTCACAAGATCCCATAAACAAAATGTGTACTTTGCTCAGACATATTATTTATATAATTCCAGTGTTTGGAGATTTGTTGATAAATTAAGGTTGGAGGGCAAGACAAAAATACGAACACCAAGACAGATTCATCATACAAACCACTCCAGGCAACCGAAAGCTCGCAAAATTCCACATTAGCTTATTTTCTATTTAAACTTTGATTTGGTGGATCTATGCTCTTATTTCCCTATTTACCCGTAAGCCTATAATGCCTAGCTATACACACACACACACACAGGCACAATTTATTACGCAAGTAACACACCATTATTGAAGAGGGGGATTCTCTGGGGTTAGGATACCTAGTGTCCACTGTAAAATACACACGTTTGCCTCCCAGTTTGTGTGGCAAGAGAGAGCCAGATTCACTGTGTAATTAACATGTTTTCCCCGCTAATTCCGACACTCACTTAAGTTTATGCAGGAATGTTTGTCGGTCTAGCACTCTTTCCTTCTGGAACAGAACTGTCCCTCTTCTTCAGACTCTGCCCCTATTTTTCTAGACATGTAATTAGGAAGGGAGGCGTCCTCATGTGTGGCCTGGCCTCCCTGGTTCCCACAATTGGCCAGGAGGCATGTACCTGACTCCTTCTGGCTTCGGGGATTTGGAAAAGGAGCTGATGTGTTACCCAAGAGGTGCCAGCCCTTTCCCGACATTCTTCTAACTGTAGGTTGGGAGTGAACAGAGGCCTCCTCTCTTTCTCTAGGTGGCGAAACTGGACTGTCGGCTACCACTGACCTGCCATGTGCAGAGCCTGTAAAGGAGACCAACTTTCATAGAGTGATAGACTCAAAGGGCTGAGAGTCTCTGTGGCTTTTAGAGTTCCAGAGTTCTTATGTGGCGTTCTCAAGGCAGTCCCGTTTCCTGCTTTCTGGAAGCTGGGTTATTCAGCATTTCTGTTGATTCTGTGAGGTACTCTGGTATCCTAATAAAATATCCATTGATAAAAATAATTAACAAAATGTATAGAATGCTATTTGGAATGCACTTTACAATTACGTTATTTTTAACTTGCTTTTTTACACAGAAAAATCGACTTGGGACATTCACCATCATTTTTAATAGCTGCACGTCTTGTTGTTTGAGAAACCAATTTGTTTTACATTTTGGTATTTCCAGTTTTTAAACATTATAAATAAGGCTGTGATGAACATTAAGAAGAAAGAACTTTTCCAGAAGCTTCCAGCAACCGTCTCTTGGAGCTGGTTTGGTCAGAATCGGGTCAGAAGCCCATTCCATTTAAACCACCAGGAAAGGGCCAGGGCAGGGGGTTTGACTAATCTGAGTTCATTTCTAGAGTTGGGCTAATTTACATGTGCTTATCGGGTAGAGAGTGGGAATTTTGTTCAATAATCATATTCTTAGGTCCCAAAATAATTCAGTACACAAGTCATTCCTGCACAGATGACAATACATATGAACTCTTAGAGAGAAATGCTATTTAAACATTTTGACCTTCATTTTAGTAGGTACTCAAGCTTACACTGCACACAGAATGGATTCAAGAATATAGAGTATAAACCAAAAAATAGTATTTTGTAGTCAGAGCCCATCCAGACCAGTTACTTGGATTTCAAAATACACAAAAGTAGCTTTATACAGAGATCCAAAACTTTAAATGTCGATGAACAGTTACAAAAACACACCAGTACTAGGAAAGAAAACCCAATCTACATGTTGGTGGGAAACGTGTGTTGGGGTAAGTACAACACAGCAAGTGGTTGCTTGTAGTTGACCCCTTTTTTTGAAAACTGGAAGCTGTGTTTGAAAAGACACCAACAAAGTAAGTCTAAGACAACATTAAGTTTCCAGAATTAAACACATTTTGGGTATTTACATATGTTGCCAATCCACAGTAGGCTGATGCCCTGTGGGTACTGGCTGGCTGGCAGAGTTCACTAATACAAATACAGGAGGCCCATGTGCTTCTGCTTAATCTCACATTCAGTCCAAGTCCACTTCAGTGTTCATGGGTTGGGCCATGCATTTGGCCACTTCTAGCTTTTGGGCGAAAATAAGCAGTAAGTAGGATCTGACTGAGTTATGTTTTGGAGTATTCTCAATAAATAAGACATGTATGAAGTACGTGGCAGAGAGAATGAGCCCAATAAATGTTAGCTTTTTAAAAATTCTGTACTTGCATTGGATAGAACCCAGAAGTAGCAATGGAAGCTGTGATTGCCACCCTGGAAGGCCTGCTTACAACCATTTTATTCAAACTTTTGAGGGGATAGCACTCTGTTCTGGCTCACGGGATAAAAATAAGGTGAGCTAATTGTAGTTTTGCTATGCTCCCTTTGTACAATTCTGGGCTCATTTTGAAATTAGCAATCTTGGGTAGATTTCCTAGTATTTTTATCAGACTTGCAGATAAAGTACCTTTTCTCTCACATGCTTTTCATCAGGGAAGGGGGAAAGGAGAGGAGGAAGTATACTATGAATTAAAATGAATGGGATGAATGACAATGCCCTGTGGGATAAATATCTTAGGTAAATTCATAACAGAAACAAAAGTATAGACACTGTATAACATTTTAATATTAAAACACAAAGGTCTGTAGACCACGTGGAAAGCCCTAGTTTAGTCATTTTATAGACTTTGTTCCCCAAACTAGGGGACATTTTTTTCAGGGGTCATTGACCCACACGGGAAAATAAAGAGTCACAGAAGAGGTTAAATGTAACTTGGTTCTCACTGGATTATTTTTAAAGATATGGTTAAAAGTGAAACTGCTGCCCTAACCGGTTTGGGTCAGTGGGTAGAGCGTCAGCCTGTGGACTGAAGGGTCCCAGGTTCGATTCTGGTCAAGGGCATGTACCTTGATTGCGGGCACATCCCCAGTAGGGGGTGTGCAGGAGGCAACTGATAGATGATTCATCGATGATGTTTCTAACTCTCTATCCTTCTCCCTTCCTCTCTGTAAAAAAAAAATCAATAAAATATATTTTAAGAAAAAAAGTGAAACTGCTGATTTAAAATTTAAGAACAGGATAATAAAAAAATTAAAGACTAGGATAAAACAAAACTTTATTCAATAATATCCAATGATGGGAATATTTTAAATTCTACTTCAGTCAATATGGCCAATAATGTGGTGAGAGAAAGAAGTGTAAAGAGAAAAAGGATAGGGAAAGAAACCTTGACAGACAGAGGAAGAAACCGACACCAACCGAGAGCCAAGAAAAACAAACACACACCAACACTGGGGAGAAGCTTATTGGATTACTTTTTTAATAAGCCTATTTTGTAACACTCTGTCACACTCTTCATCATGTTGTGATCTTTTAACTGCTATTCTTTAACAAAAGCTATTCACAATTTATCAACTTTATCCTTGAAATTCTTATAGTACTTACCACTGTTCAACAGAACTTTCTTTGATGATGAAAAGTTCTAAATGTATGTGCTGTCTTTCGCAGTAGCAACTTATAATTACTGAAGATTGAAATATGGCTACTGCAAAAAGGAATGTAAGTTTTTATTGTACTTCATTTAAATTAGATAATCCCATGTGGCTCTCTTACTGGACAGTGCCGGTCTAAGGGACATTTACAAGGGAAGGAAAATTGGTCTCAAGGCCAATAAGCAGGCTGTACTTGACCACTTCACTGGCTGTCCTCTGCCTTCCTAATCCTTTGTTCAGTCCTCTGTGCTTCTCTCCCCCAGATGAAGAAAGATGCTTTGAGTATAAAGGTGTTCTCTTTCTGTATAAACAGAAAGTTGCTGGTAGGCATTGGGGCAAAAATAACAGCCAGGTTAAAGTGTACAGGGCACATACATCTATTTCCAAGAGTTTAATTTTTTTCCTTTTCATATCTTTATTGTTGATAGTATTACACGTTATTTCCAAGACTTTTAGTGCTTTGAGGAACAAGGCTTTTAGAAGTGTTCAGGACGTCATGCTGTCATTTTCATTAAAAATGGCTATCAATCAGCAGTCTGACTCCTGTTCCAGCAATGTTCTGCAACATTTGATCATTTTTCTCAATCTACTTTCTAATGAATTTTCTTTGTATTCATTCAACCTTACTTCATTCAGTAGTGACAAGCCACCCTCCCTGCGAGCGAGTAGTGGATATTTTGTTTCTTGGAAGAGCTGCATTTTGGACCTCATATAATCTTCAAAACGGGAGCGATCTGGACATGAATGAGTCACTGCAAATCATACCAATGTCTGCCCCTGTCTGGGTTAGTCAGTCCCCGAGCTTCACCCCATCCTGGTGGGCAGTGCTCGTCGCATAGTGGGCTGTCAACAAATACCTGCTTTATGAATGAAGGAAAGAAAGGCAGACATGTGTGTGGGTGGGCAGTCTTTTAAAAAGAAATAAGTTGTGGACCAGGGGGTCTCAAGATACCTTTAAAAGCACGTCTTTATTGTTGAAAGTATTACAGGTGTTCCTCCCTCTGTTTCCCCATGGACCCCCCCCATCCTGCCCTCACCCCCAAACCCCCACCCCCGGGCCTTCACCAAATTATTGTCTGTTTCCATGGGCTTTGCATATATGCCTCTAAGTTCCCCCAAGATAGCCTTAGTACGGAACCTCCCATTTCGACTGCTCCTGGACTAGGACGAAAATGTTACCAACGTCTTCTCAGTTAACTCGCCTCCGCTGCACTGAGACCAGCGAGTCCCCTTGACCTCTACAGGCATCGCTCCCCTTTCCGCCCAAGAGCAGGGACTGCCGCGTCCTCCACGCGGGCCCAGGACCAGGGCGAGAGGTCGACGCACCGAGGCTCCTTGGAGGAGCAGGAGGCAGGAGGCAGGGCTGGGCGGGCTCCCCGCACCCCCGGTCGCCGCCCCGACCCCAGCCGCCCGCTCCGCCCCGCCCCTCCCCGCCGTCCGGCCTCTCGCGCACTCAGCGTCAGACGAGCCCTTCGCCCGGACCCCAACGCGAGCTTCCCGCTTCCGCCCCGAGCCCGGGGCCTCGCGTGGGCCGTGACGCCACCGCGCCCTGACGTCACGCCGACGTGCAGCGCGGTCTCCCAGGAGACTAGGGAAGCCGTTTCGCACCCAGCGGCGTCCAGGTCTAGGTGAGAGACGGCGAGTGGCTTCCTGAACTGCGGGGGGACCCGGTTCCCCGGGACGCAGTTCCGGCGCGGAGGCGTGCCGGCACCCGGAGAGGGCCGGAAAGCGGGGCGCGGCGCCCCCTCCTGTGCCCCCTGGCTGGTCCCCGCGAGCCCGCCCGCCTGGCCCGGCATCCACTCCCCCCCCACTCCCGCAGTGCGTGGCGGGGGGGGCGGGGAGGGGGGTTGGGGGGGCTCCGCGCCGCGCCCTCCGCCTCCTCTTCCTGCCGGGGGGTCCCGCGGGAACGGGGTTAGACAGGGACACATTTCACAGGCCTTCCAGCAGTTTGGCTGGCCTCGCAGTTGGTCTTTGTTTGGAAAAGTCTGTCGCTCAAGAAAGTCTTAGGACAACTCCCGCTTCGCCTGACCCTGACCTGCTCCTTTTGGGTGACTCACGCCAGGGGGATAGTTCTTTACGAACCGGCCTGAAAACGGGACGGGAGCTAACGGCCCATCGTGACCCTGGCGTGCGGAAGAGAATCGGAAGTGAACAGTCAAGAACATTGCTGTGTTTTTGACATTTTCCTCGTGACCCTGTCTGTTAGAGAGAGAGAGAGCAGGTTCAGAAACACCTTACATAGCTGCTGCCAGTCATCACCGCACCTCTTGCCAACGGACAGCCGACACGAGTTTAAAGTGAAAGAATAAAAGGGGCTCATTTGATAAAACATGCAAAGTAATGTAGGAAAATTAAAATGAACAAATTTCCCTGCGGCCAAAAGGGAAAGAGGCCTTTCCCCTCCCGATGTGGAGAAACTTCTTATTTGTGAATGCTCCCTCTATTCCTTTAATATGCATGCAAAGCTTTTAAAGACCCATCATGTTTTTCTTGAGGACCGGGGAGCCATTTCTTTAAAATGTAAATATCAAGGAAATTAACTCCCCTATTTCCATATCTCCTAGACTAGAGTTTTACTTTCGGTGCCTTCTAGCAACCACCTCCTTTGTCATAGAGATTTGCATTCCTTAGAACAGATGCAATTAGCTAGAATAGATGGCTACTTGAGTTACCAGGTGATTTAAAATGAACTATTAGAGAGTGTATAGCAAGCTGTACTGAGGACAAGTTACCATTTATCTTCAGAACAAGCGTGTGAGCAGTGGTTCTCAACCTGCTGGCCCTTTAAATACAGTTCCTCATGTTGTGACCCCCCAACCATAAAATTATTTTCGTTGCTACTTTGTAACTAATTTTGCTACTGTTATGAATCGTAATATCTGATATGCAGGATGGTCTTAGGCGACCCCTGTGGAAGGGTCGTTTGACCCCCAAAGGGGTCGCGACCCACAGGTTGAGAACCCCTGGCACTGTAATGGATTGTATCTGCTTGGTTGTATAAAAAGTGGGATTTCTTTCTGTCTCTGTAATCTCGTTAGCAGATTGATTGTGATGTGCCTCACAGTGTGGTTAAATGCATATTCAATAATGAAATTGCTATCTGCTACAGAGAGGTTTTCTGGGTTAGCAGAATATTTTATTTTTAATTTTCCCTCAATAATCAGAACCTGCCAATTCTTCTCCTTTGGTAGAATAAGACCACAAAGTTGGGATAGATTTACAAACAATCAAGGTTCTAAATCAAAACTGCCTTGTTTACATTGTCACCAGATCCATGCTCTCAAATAATTTTGTGGGTGGAATTTTGTGGGTGGTAATTTAGGAGAAATTCTCCCAATAGAGTTTAATTAAGCTGATGCCATCTTATTTTACTATTGGTGAGTCCATTGTAAAATGGCAGAAATGAGAATAATGAGCCTTTTGTGAATAATGAGCTCTTGCCACATCACGGTGACAGTCTGCCAAACATCACATTATTATGTACTTGGTCATGTGGGCCAATGTTAACTATGTCAGTTAACTTTACCCCACAGCCAGCTGCAGTTAACTTTACCAGACACACACACACAACACACACACACACACACACACACACTATATTTATATGGGAAGACAGATCATTAATTATTTGCTGTAAACAGCAGCTCATTAAAACAAGGGATTTTATGCTAATGGGATAGGGAGGGAATCCTCTTTTCTACCAATAGTTGCATAATTAAAACAAAAAATACTGCTACTATAAGAATTTTTGTCACATACAATTTACCTGCTACCTTGGAAAGGCTGGAGTTGCTACCTCAGACTTCTTGGCCTCTCCTGTCAAAATCTTTCCCTGATCAAAAGCAAACCACCTCAGGAGCCTTCAGTAATACTCCTCTCCTAGATTGTTCTTTGTCTACAACTGTTGGCCCTTAGGCCTTTGCTCCCTGCTGTGGAATTAGGCCTATATCATACTCTGCTGCCCCCTTCACTCCTTGGGTATATATAAACATCTCTCACTCATGAAATTGGACTGTCTATTCTTCCTCCATATTTGAGAGAGATTAAAAACACACACACAAAACCCAAATGCTCCTCCATTCTGTGTGGTTTTATGAAAGTAGTGATAGAGTGTTATATAGAACTAGAGGCCTAGTGCACAAAATTCGTGCACAGGTGGGGTCCCTAGGCCTGGCCAGCGATCAGGGCCTATCGGGACCATCTCGCCCAGTCCCAGTCAGGGCCAGGCCAGGTGGAGTCTGCCAGCTGCCAGACAGGGCCTGGGGGCCTACTGGCTGCCAGGCGGGGCCTGCTAGCTGCTGGCCGGGGGGACCACGGGAGGTTTGCCGGCTGCGGGGAGGGACCAGGGGAGGTTGACTGGCTGTGGGAGTGCACTGACCACCAGGGGGCAGCTCCTGCGTTGAGCAGCTCCTCTGTTGCTCAGTCTTAACAGTCGCTTAGGCTTTTATATATATAGATTATTTTATTATAAAATGAAAATCTATTAAAAGTAAAATACCTACACAAAAATAATAAAAATGTTAATTTTTAGTTAAAATTGACACTTGGCTTCTCATACTTTGATGTTTCTTTTGTTCAGGGCCTGCATATCATATTTAAGCTGATCATATATTTTTTTAAACTACATTCATGTCACAGTTGCTTTTCTTGTCTGCCAAACTAAAATACCATATTTACACATTTTTCTCGTAGCTTTTCAGAAAAAAACACTTAAAAAAAACAATCTTGAAATAAATGGTTCCATTTAAGATTTTATGATCCTTATTTTGTATTTGCAAAGCAAATAATTAGTATTAAACCGCCACAGAAATTACAATGGGACCATTAATTTCTCTTTTTTTTTGTTAAGTGTGTATACATTTTAAAAAATCTTTAAATTCTTTATTGTGGAAAGTATTGCATATGTCTCTAAAGAAAGAAGATATTTGCAGCTAGTATCAGCAGTCTCTGTAGGTCTTTTCTGTTCTATTGGCCTAATAACTAACTGAGAAAACCCCACTTGTACTGTTTAACACTGATGGAATAAACATCTGTTTAAACAGTTATCACCATTCTTCTTCCAATACTACCAAGAATTTATATCTCGTAATTTGAATTTTTTTACATTATCCAATTCTGACTATTGCCATCAATATTTTTAGATTATTTTACTTCAGAGCTCCTTCCGTGTATTTTGGGAATTATGGATCGTCACGTTCCCATGCATGCGTTACCTGAAGAAATCCAAAAGGTATGATATTATATTGTGTTATTACAAAATAACATTGGAAACCTGTTAGCAGGTAGATAATTCTAAAATCTGGGGAAGTGAATTCAGAGGTTCTGTATTTATTTTGGTCAGGGCATCTGTAATGAATTGATGGAGTGGGGAAGGGAATAATTCTAATGGTCAGAATTGTGGAATTCAATTCAGTGCAGAGTATTTGACCTGTGAACAAAGGCAGATATACAATTTCAGCACAGTATTTGACCAGGTGTTTGCGGAGCCTGATAGTAATATTTAGGTACTTTCTAGCAGCTTGTAGAAAGAAGTTTTTTTAAAAAAAACAAACTGAAATCAATGAGTCTGTTTAAAATTTTAAATGATCATTAGTCTGTATTTGCAAAACAAATAATTAGTAGTAAACCACCACAGAAATTATAGTTAGCTTGTAGTTTTTTATGATGCTAAGTTTTGAAGTCTCTCTATATAAGTGTCTATTTCAATTTCACCTTAATTCTTGCACGAGGTACTATTTTAAGCCTTTTCATATATGTATCAGTTCATTTAATCTAGTTAACAATTCTTCAGATTTTCTTGTTCTTCTCCCTGTTAGTTCATATCTGTCCTCAGGCAAACTTATTACTCCTATATTTAGTTTGGCATTGCATATATTATTAACAGTACAATTTTAAAAATGTCTTTTTGAAACTGATTGACAAATTGTGAATTCAATCTCAGACCTTAGCTATCATTAAGCATTCAGGTTTTTCAGTAAATCTACAGTCAACTCTTAACAGTCTGTTATTTTTTAATTGAAAAATTGCAGTCAGCTCTCAGATATGCTTTTATTCTTTGTTCATGTTGCTCTGGGCTTCCTGTTACCATTGATTTAACTTGATGCTTACTGTTACTGTATGTTCTTCAGATAAACTGCAGCCTTGCAGGAACTGGAAGTGAAGTCCAATTACCAGAAAAGACCTTTTCAACCTCTGCATTTAATTTGCTTTACCTTTTAAGTTAGATGTAAGAGATGGAAAGCACAAAGAGAGCTCAGCTATGCTATGCTTACCCGAGAAATGCTGCTTTTATGTGTTTGTAGACATGGAATGTCCCTCCTCTCTCCCTCAACTGAATTCCTTCCATATACTACCCTGTGTGGTAGAGATGAAAAGAAAACAAAACCATCTGCAAGAAACAGTTCCCATACTTCAGATTCCAGTCATCTGTCAGGAAGAGGATCTATAATGAGGTGGAAAAAAAAACAACTCTAAAAGACAGTGTATAATTTAAATGTCATATAAGATAGTAGCTTATAAGAAAGGAGGAGGTAGGGACAGGAATCCCCAAGTATTGGGATAGTCAAGGGAGGAGCTTTATGCAGGAAGTAGAACTGGGATTGGTCCTTGAAGGCAATAGGCAGATAGGCAATAGAGCAGGCTAGGCTAAGGGAACAGCTTACTGGTGAGAAAATGCTGGCCAAGTTAGAGAATGTTTAACAATGTAAATATTTTGAATATATGAGAAAGTATGTATTTATTTTGGCAAGGTTTTCATGAGAGTTGTAGAATGGTTTTTTTTTCCATGTTTAAGGTACTTTATAAATAAATTGTTTAAGATGCTGAAACCAAGCATTTCATAAATCTGCAGTTATATTCTCAAAGCAGGAATGGCAAGTAGCTGTCCATGCAGTGCAGAGAAGCAGTGAGTCTAGGAGAAGTGCAGCTGCCTAAGGCCCTGGACAAGTGTTCTGATGGTACCTTTGTCCTGCTGAATGTTTAGAATATAAAGTACAGCTTTGCACTTTTTCAAATCTAAGTTAAATGCAGGTATACAACAAATATTCACCCAGTGCCTATATGTGCCAGGCATTGTTCTGGGTACTTGATTATTAAGCAACCAAAATGTGTACATGTACCCCATAGCCCCTTAAAGCACCGTCTAAGAATAAGTCAGTTATTTGTTTTCCACAACTTCTTAACTATGTTTGATTTATCTAGATTGCCCATAACGTACTTATTAAATTGTCTAGTGATCAGGCAGTATGTAGTCAGCTTGCATACTTCATTCTATACAGAATCATGTTAAATAGATACAGGGTGGAGCAAAAGTAGGTTTACAGTTGTTCATATGGAAAATAATACAATAATCTATACTAATAAAAGGGTAACATCTTCCAGACATCTGACTTCCTTCTGGACATTTAGGGGGCGACCAGGCTGGCAGGAGGACAGTTAGGAGGTGACCTGGCCGGCAGGGAGGCAGATAAGGAGTGAATAGGCCGGCAAGCAGAGGCTGTTAGGGGTGATCAGGCAGGCAGGTAGAGTGGTTAGGGATGATCAGGCAGGCACATAGAGTGGTTAGGGGCAATCAGGCAGGCAGGCAGGCAGGCAAGTGGTCAGGAGCCAGCAGTCCCAGATTGCGAAACTGGTGTCTGACTGCCGGTTTAGGCCCCATCCCTGCGGCAGTTGGACTTCCCCCGAGGGATCCTGGATTGGAGAGGGTGCAGGCCGGGCTGAGGGATGCCCTCCCCCCCATGCACGAATTTCATGCACTGGGCCTCTAGTTAATAAATAATACAAGAATGAACTCTGTTTTGAGTACTAACAGCTCTAAACCTACTTTTGCCCCCCTGCATATAGTGTATAGTGGTAATAGGATTACCTATTAGTGGATTAGAATTATTTACTAACTAGAGGCACGGTGCATGAAATTCGTTCATGGGGGAGTCCCTCAGCCCACCTGTACCCTCTCGCAATCCGGGACTGCTGGCTCCTAACTGCTCACCTGCCTGCCTGCCTGATCGCCCCTAACTGCTCTCCCCTGCCTGCCTGATCGCCCCTAACTGCTCTCCCCTGCTGGCCTGATCGCCCCTAACCACTCTCCCCTGCCAGCCTGATCGCCCCTAACCACTCTCCCCTGCCAGCATGATCGCCCCTAACTGCTCTCCCCTGCTGGCCTGATCACCCCTAACCACTCTCCCCTGTTGGCCTGATCGCCCCTAACTGCCTCTACCTCGGGCCCCGCCACCGTGGCTTTGTCCAGAAGGATGTCCACAAAGACGTCTAGAAGACATCCGGTCTATCTGGTCTGATTAGCATATTACCCTTTTATTAGTATAGATACTTCATTATTAAAATGAAGAAAACAAATCTTTTTTTTTTTCATTGTGGCTTGGAAATTGTGCTCCATTTCTTTATTGGGTAAAAAAAGAACATGAGGTGGGTGGATCAGTGCCCCTACCTTGTTCTTCTGTTAACTTTTTTGGTGTTCGTTTTTATGCTGGTTCTTCTTTCTAGAGAAACCCTTGCTGTGTGTTTCCTTTTTTTCTTCTTTTCTTTCTCTGTGCATGCAAGGAAGGTTAATGTAGAAATCAGGGAAGAGAAGGTGAGGGGAGCCCTTCCTCTTTATTTCTTTCTATACTTTTGCTCTGTGATATGGAAATAGGGTGACTGATAACTTACATGAAAGGTACTTAATAAAGAACATGAAAATGACTGCACTACACTGTGCTATTACTAGTAAATTGGTAGTAGTAGAAAAGTTGCAAGAAAAATTAGAGGTAGTGGAGCAGATGGCCACCGAAGGGAAAGTATAGAGAAGAATGCTGCTGCTGCTGATAAGCTATAATCAGAGAAGTCATTACCCGACTAGAAGACTAAAATTGTTAAAATCAGCTACCTCTTGATCTCATCTTTTTAGGGAATCATAGGGAAGCAAGAATAAGGTAATCTTTTGACTTTCATTCCTAGGTCTTTTTGCTTTTTATCACAATTTCTGACTGAGCATAAAATACATCTCAGACTTCTATCTCCCCAGGTGGCACAAAATGTAAAGCAGGCCCAAGGGCTGGATAGCAAGACCACATTCACCCCCTTTGCTGCCAGACTCTACAGTTTATTTCTGTATGTACTTAGATCAGATCTTTAAATCTGTTCTCCCTCTAGATTGAGCTGACTCTTAACCTGTCTCTGACCTCTGGAAGCTAGCAGCTTTGCTAGAATGTTCATCCAGCTTTCTGAGAGCAGAATGCACTTGTACTGAGAGTACAGTTCTATGTTTAGGATTTTATTGCCACAATTAAAACACAGATCAGCAAAGTAATAATTCTATATTTCCTCTTCTCTCAAATGTCTACCTATTTTAGAGACATAGGGGGATTCCCTTTTTTTTTAGAAAAAAAGCAGTGAACAACTTTCCTTTTGTCGCTTTTGCCTGGGGACATACTCAGAAATCAAAACAACTGCAACAAATGAGTGGAAAAATCAGTTATTTTGCAAAGTAAAGCTGATCTCTCTCTCTCTCTCTCTCTCTCTCTCTCTCTCTCTCTCTCTCTCTCTCAATGGTGAAAAAATGGACATTTGTAATGGGAATTTAGCTTCAGGGAAGATATTTATTACTGGAGGACACAAAGTAAAATAAAGAGACCAGAGTTGTTTATTTTATAAAACAGAAGTGGTTGGAGAGCACACTGCTCTTTCTGGGATAACAGTCCGTTTCTCTAGCAGTAACAGCTCATTTTGTCCTGTTTCAGTATAGTAATTTTAGTACTTTGAAACTTTGAAATTTATTCAGAATAACAGTTTTATATTTCCAAGCACAGATTGTCATTGCCAGGAAAAATAAACTTAATTTTCCAGGTCATTTTGGGCCACTGTGGCTAGAGCCAGATTTTGTATTGAGTTAAAATAGAGGGGGGGAAAATGAGAAAATGGTCATAGAATTGTTAACATTATTGTTCTGGAAAAGTAATGATATGTGTATATGTGTGTGGAGGTATGTATGCTGTGTTTTTAAGCAACTGTGGTTTTAAAACCTAACGAGAGAAGAAGTAGGAAGCTGTGTAATTCTTGGAGAAACTATTCACTTGGATATTGTTATCCAAGATAGGTTATTAGGAAAAACGGTTTTTAAAAAAATGTTACTATGACTCTTGAAACAAATTTGCATTTGTGAACTTATAGTCCAAAATACTTTTTTTGGCTAGCTATGGAAGGTTACAGAGTTTACTAAGGTGGGGTTTCCCAGTGGAAAAGTAGGTATTGGAGGAAATATACTTTGGAAGTATATGTAGATAAACACAGGTGTGTTTATGTATGAAGCCAACATTTCTTAAAATTGCTCAATAAAATTTGTTTATGGAATAATCTTTGGTATTTTAGTCCCAGATTGATTTTTAAAACTTTGCTTATTTTTTTTAATTAAACTTCTTATTTTGAGATCATTGTAGATTCACATGCGTTTGTTAAGAAATGATACCAAGAGATCCTATGTACTCTCCCCCCAACTTCCCCCAATGGTGAGTAACATTTGGCAAACAATACTTCAGTATCACAACCAGCTATCAACATTGATACAATTAAGATATAAAACAGTTCTGTACAACAAGGATTCCTTCTGTTGACCTTCTATAGCCACATTCACCTCAACCTCCCCCTTCATACACCTATACCACTCTATCCCCCAGGCCTAATCCATGACCCCTGGCAACCACTGATTTGATTTTTAATAATTTTGTCATTTCAAGAATGTTACATAAATGGAATCATGCAAGATATAACCTTGTGGGACTAGTTTTTTCACTCTGTAATTCTCTGGAGCTTTATTCAGGTTATTGCATGTATCAATAGTTTATTTCTTTTTATTGCTGAGTAGTATTACATGGTATGAATGTACTACAGTTTATTTAACCTGTTCAACATCTGGGTTTTGTCCAGTTTTTGGCAATTACTTGTAAAGCTGCTATAAATGTTTGCGTATAGGTTTTTATGAGAACATATGTTTTCATTTTCCTGGGATAAATGCCCAAGAGTGCAATTGCTAGCTTGTACAGTAGTTGCATGTTTAGTTTTTTTAAAATACTGCCAAACTTTTCCAGAAGCTGTACCATTTCACATTCTCACCCGCAATGTATGAATGATCCAGTTTCTCTGCACTTTACCAGCATTTGGCATTGCCATTAGTTTCTGGTTTAGCTTTTCTGATAGTTGTGTAGTGATACCTCACTGTGGTTTTAATTTGCGTTTTTCTAATGATTAATGATGTTGAGTATCTTTCCATGTGCTCATTTGGCATCTGTATAGTCTTTTAGGTGAAATATTTCTTCATGTCTTTTGACTATTTTTAAATTTGATTTTTTTTTTTTACTGTTGAGTTTTATGAGTTCTTTATATAATCTAGATACTAGTCCTTTGTCAGATATGTGATTTGCAAATATTTCCCCCCAGTTTATGGCTTATCCTTTCATTTCCTTCACAGGGTTTTTGTAGAAAAAAGTTTTAAATTTTGACGAAATTTAGGTTATCAGTTTTTCCATCTGTGGATTATGCTTTTGGTATCTATACTAATAACAGGGTAATATGCAAATTGGTCAGGATGCCCTTATAGTAACAACCGAACAGCAGGCTGCATGGGGCGACCAGGCCAGCAGGGGGGTTAGTGAGGGATGACCAAATGACTGAACAACAGGCTGTGTGGGGCGACAAGGATGGCAGGGGGGTTAGTGAGGGACAACAAGGCCTGCAGGTGGGGAGGTAGTTGGGGGAACCAGGCCGGCGGGTGGGGGGGGGTGAGCAATTAGGGGCAACCAGCCCGGCAGGCAGGTGAGCAGTTAGAAGCCAGCTGTCCTGGATTGTGAGAGGGATGTCCAACTGCTGGTTTAGGCCCGATACCCAGGATCAGGCCTAAACCGGCAGTCAGACATCCCCCGAGGGGTCCCGGATTGGAGAGGGTGCAGGCTGGGCCGAGGGGATCGCTCCCACCCCCCCCCCCCCGCACGAATTTCATGCACCAGGCCTCTAGTCAAGTATAAGAACTCTGCCTCATATGGATCCTGAAGATTTTACCCTAGATTTTTTTTTTTTCTAAAGTCATGTTTTTATGTTTTACACTTAAGTCCATGATTCATTTTGAGTTAATTTTTGTATAGGGTGTCAGGTTTAGGTTGAGGTTCTTTTCTTTAAACTTATGGGTATCCAATTATTCCAGCACTGTTTGTTGAAAGGCTATCTTTTCTTTATTAAATTGCTTTTTCACCTTTTCTAAAGAAATCAATTTAGTATACTTATATAGATTTATTTATGGATTCTCTAGTGTATTCCATTGATCTTTTTGTCTATCCTTCTGCCAATACCACACAATATTTATTACTCTAGCATTATATGTCTTGAAATCAGATAAAATGATTCCTCCCACTTTATTCTTATTTTTCAAGATTGTTTTAGCTCTTGTAGTTTCTTTGCCTTTCCATATAATTTGAGCACAATCCTGTCTCTCTATAAAAAAAATCTGGCTGGAATTTTGATAACACATTAAATGTATATATAAATTTGGGGAGAATTGATATCTTCAATATTTTGTGTCTTCCAACCCATAAACACAGTATGAATATGTCTCTCCATTTGTTTAGATCTTTGATTTCTTACCATCTGTTTTCAGCATACAAGTCCTGTACATGTTTTGTTGGATTTATACCTAAGCACTTCATTTTTTGAGCAATTGTAATTTTAATTTCATCATGCACATGTTCATCGTTAGTATATAGAACTACAATTGTTTTTTGTATGTTTATCTTGAATCATCGACCTTGCTGAACTTATTAGTTCCTGGAGTTTTATTGTGAACTAGAGGCCCGATGCACGAAATTCGTGCATGGGTAGGGTCCCTAGGCCTGGCCAGTGATCAGGGCCCATCTATGGGGCGACCGGCAGGGCAATGGGGGGGGGGGCCCACTGCACCTGCCTTGGTTGGCCTGGGTCTTGCCGGTTGGGAGCAGCTCCTGTGTTGAGCATCTGCCCCCTGGTGGTCAGTGCGTGTCATAACAGTCGTTCCACCGGTGGTTCTGCTGTTCGGTCGATTTGCATATTAGGCTGTTATTATATAGGCCTGGTGCACGAAATTTGTCCACGGGGAGGGGGGTTCCCTCAGCCCGGCCTGCACCCTCTCCAATCTGGGACCCCTTGGGGGATGTTTAACGGCAGTCGGACATTTGTCTCACAATCCGGTACTGTTGGCTTCTAACTGCTCACCTGCCTGCCTGCATGATTGCCCCCTAAGCGCTCTCCTGCCAGCCTGATTGACACCTAACTGCTCCCCTGCCAGCCTGATTGCCCACAATTGCCCCCGCCCCCCTGCTGGCCTGGTCACCCACAACTGCCCATCCCTGCTGGCCTGATCGCCCACAACTGCCCTCCCTTGCGGGCCATCTTGTGGCAGCCATCTTGTGGCAACGTCATGTGAGGGCGTGACACTACCTAGGCTTTTATTATATAGGATAGGATTCCTTGGGATTTTCAGGGTTAACAATCATGTCATCTCAAAGAGGGAAAGTTTTGTTTCTTCCCTTCTGATATGTCTGCCCTTTATTTCCTCTTCTTGCCTTATTACTCTGGCTAGAACTTCCAGCATTATGTTGCGTAAGAGCAGAGGGAGTGAATATCCTTGCTTCGTTCCTTATCTTAGGGGAAAAATCACTCCCTCTTTCACCATTAAGTGTAATGCAGGTGTGGGGGTTTTTATAGATGCTTTTTTTACTGAATTGATTTTTAAATTGTGGTACAGCAAGTTGACTTATTGATGACAAAGGATCCTGATGGGCTTATGAAATGGTCAGGTGCTCTGTGTGGCTCAAAAATTTGGTCCACTGTTCTGTCTCAAAATGGTTCTCCCAATCTGAGTGAAATTCTCTAGCTAGACATTCACTGTTTTTGAGTAAAGGCATCTTTGTAATGCAGATCCTCTTGGAAGGGGAAACAGTTTATATTGCTGTTACTGTTTCTTTTCTCCTTAACCAAGCATTGTAAGCATTGGACATGTGGGACAAAAGAGGGAGGAACAATTTTTGGAGCAGAGAATGCCTCAATTGGGCAGCAGGGGGTTACAGGGTGTCTTTTCTAGTTGAAGCACAGACAGGAGTTTTGAAAAGGATTCAAAGCATAATTTAACCTTTTAAAAAATGTGCATTTTTGTATTAAATAACTATAATTTAAGAAGTACAAATACTGCACTTGAGAAGTTTATTTTAAAATTTATTTTTTAAATGGCTCTGCATTTTCTTAATATACTGCATTTGTTAATGCTCTTCCAAAGTACAGCTTCTAGAAAGCAAAGATATCCTGCTAATAACAGCCATTTTGTCAAGAATGACAGCATGTCATTATTTTACTTACAAAACAAGATGATATAACACCAAGTTATAAGGATGAAGCACAAATTATATTTCACAAAAAAAATATAACTTTTATTTCATTTGGGAACATAATTATAGTATATCATATCTTCTCAAATTTCACAGAAATGCCCTAAGTAATTAGGCTGTATAGACACCAAGAATTTGAAAGTGTTATTACTTTTTTTTTTCCTATTGCAGTTTTACATACAGAAAATTATTTACAATTTAATAGCACTGAAAACTTTTGTTTAATATACTTATTTAACGTAGGTCACTTAGTGATTCAGGTTATACTGGATGAAGTCTGGAAGCTACTTGTATGGGCCTAGTATTTTAGAATTTGATTGTCTTGTTTCCTAGATCATAATGATACCATCTTTTGGCTTTCTTTACTGAACTTTCAGAAGACCTGTTCTATAAAATATCTTCCTTCACTTATTTTAGCTTCCCTCCAGAATTGCTAGGGTGGAATAACATTCTAATGGCGTTCACAGCTGTGAAGTTTATGCTATTTCTGTTTTGTACATCAGGCTGCAAAGAAGCTCCACCCAGCAAGAGTTTTCTTTAGACTAAGGATAGGGTGCTTTGCCAGGAGTAAGGCAAGAACTGTGATTAATAGGCAAAAGGTTAAGGATGAAGGTGCCTTGGAGTAAGCAATATAATTTTCAAATTGATGAGAAGGAATCAAAACTCACAATGGGCAAAGGGATTGCAAAAAAAATATCCATCTGCTCTGAATTAGTTTAGGTCTCTTGGTGTGGATGAGTTCTGTTCCTTTGAATGGGATTGCAGAACCACTCTAGGTGATCTTTGAGGACACACACAGAGTACGAGGATGACATACAAATGCTGTTCAATGTATAAAACAACCGTAAGCTGCAACCAGTGAACTCCATTTCAATTTCAGGCAGGATTCCAAATATACTATCAAAGGGTGATTTGTGAGGATGTATTAGAGAACTAATAAAATTGGGCCAGTTTTATGTTCATTAAGAGAACCAGAAGGTAGACCTTGCTCTATTCCATTTTGTGTAGAGTTACTAGATCCAGGGACAGTAGTAGGCATTAAATATATGGACCTTTTGAAGGCATTTGACAAATTTTGTCAATATTCCTGAAGATAATAAGAATACATATAGGCTGCTTACAAAGATAATTGGGTAATTAAATAACAAGTTGAAGAATTATACTCAAAATATGCTGAGTAATGGGTCAGCATCAACCATGGAGATAGATACGATGTGGACTTCTATCCTCAACTTGGTCATAGTCAACATTTTTTATCCATGAATTCTAGAGTTACTAGGTCCAGGAACTGGAGTATCCACAGAATATATGGACTTTATGAAGGCATATAACAAATTTTGTCATAATATTCCTGAAGACAATATGAATAAATGTAGGCTGGTTGCAAAGATAATTGGGTAGTTAGCCCTAAAGGTTTCCTAAATGTATGTGCCTTCAACACTTACAGGCCTATTTGGATCATTCCCAGCTTAGGGCTTAGTTCTTCTGGGTGTGATGTCCAATCCTCTTCCACCTGCCAGACATGGGTAGGGTGGGTGAGCAGAGGGCGTTTAGTCACATTACCACATAGAACAGCCAGGACTGTGGAAGGTAGATCTGTAAGAAAGCTGGAAAGGAGTGGATTGGTGTATTCAGGATAAGACGTGGTTTTGCACTGCAGTATTTTTAAATAAGGGCTTTATTAAACATAAAAGACAGATATAGTATATAATCTATACTAATAAAAGGATAATATGCTAATTAGACTGGACTTCCTTCCGGACAAAGCCATGGTGGTGGGGCCAAGGCAGAGGCAGTTAGGGGTGATCAGGCCAGCAGGGGAGAGCAGTTAGAGGGATCAGGCTGGCAGTGGAGAGCAGTTAGGGGGATCAGGCTGGCAGGGGAGAGCACTTAGGGGGATCAGGCTGATGGGGGAGAGCAGTTAGGGTGATCAGGCTGGCAGGGGAGAGCAGTTAGGGGGATCAGGCTGATGGGGGAGAGCAGTTAGGGGGATCAGGTTGGCAGGGGAAACCAGTTAGGGGGATCAGGCTGGCAGGGGAGGGCAGTTAGGGGAATCAGACTGGCAGGGGAGAGCAGTTAGGGGGATCAGGCTGGCAGGCAGGCCTGATCCCACAGGAATCAGGCCTAAACCGGCAGTCGGACATCCCCCGAGGGGTCCCGTATTAGAGAGGGTGCAGGCCGGGCTGAGGGACACCTTCCCTCCTGTGCATGAATTTTGTGCACCGGGCCTCTAGTAGTAACATAGTTGCTAAAAATATGAGATCACTATAATCTAAGGTTGCATTAGAAGATATTAATAATACTACTAATGAGATATTGGAAAGAGGGAAGTTTGAGTACTCTCTTATTCTGCTTCAGTAAGACAAGCCACTCTGAAGTAGGCAGTTCTGGGTACCATACTTGAAACAGATGTAGAACCCAGGAACAAGTTCAGAGAAAAATATCTAGAATGTGAAAGAAATTAAAAACGATGTCATAATGGAAACAGCTGTAGGAATTGGAAGTTGACCTGGGAAAACAAGATATAGAATGTTTCTTATAGCTGTCTTCTAATGTAAGAAAGAGGCCTGTGGTTGTTCCACATGGTTACTAGCAGGTTTAGGGCCAGTGGACACTCTAGGCAGGCAGATTTGGGGTCAGCATGAGAAAATTTCCTGACAGACAAACCGTCAGAAGATGCAACAAGCTGCTTTACAATGTAGTTTTCCATCATCTGGGGTATTGAAAACTTATCTAGGTAGGAGTAGACTCAGTGAATGCATCCAGGGCTTGAACCAGTTATCTTTATGATTTTTTTCAAACCTGTTCTTTTCTAAATCTACACTTTTGATATCAGTGGCAGTTAGATGATTGATGAAGTCATTCATTGGTTTTCTACAGTATTATATTTTGGGGTGGCATTGATTAATAAGCTTATATAGGTTTCAAATGTACAATTCTATGATATATCATCTGTGTATTACACTGTGTGCCCACCACCCAAAGTCAAATAATCTTCCATCACCATATATTTTACCCCCTTGAACCTTGAATAGTCCCCCAGCCCCCTTCCTTCTGGTAACCACCATACTGTTATCTGTGTCTATGAGTTTTTGTTTGTTTGTTTTTCTTGTTTGTTCATTTGTTGCTTTCAGTTTTATATCCCACACATGAGTGAAATTATATGGTTCTTAACTTTTTCTGACTTATGTCACTTAGCACGATATTCTCAAGATCCATCCATGTTATTGCAAATGGTAACATTTCATCTTTTCTTAAGGCTGAATAGTATTCCATTGTGTATCGGAGGATACTTCAGTTGTTTCCATGTCATGGCTACTAATGCTGCAATAAACATAGGAGCTCATCTATCTTTATGAATAAGTGTTTCCAATTTTTTTTGGGTAGATAGCTATACTCTTAATTTTTTGAGGAACCTCCATAATGTTTTCCATATCTGTCCCAATTTACATTCCCACCAGCAGTGAATGAGAGTTCTTTTTACTCCACAATCTCTCTAACACTTGTTATTTCTTGCTCTTGTTGGTAATAACCATTCTAACATTTGACATTATTATTATTGAAGTTTAAATGTGCAAAATTTTACTGTATAAGATTTATTATTAGTTTGTTTTAACCTAGTCTTGTGCAATAGCATTGATAAGCAGATAAGGAGGCCTCACTCTTGGTTACAGGCGTCATTTCTACCGTCTTGAGGGAGGTTAATTAGGAGTAAGTACTTTTCTTATAACCCAAGTGTTGTTTTCTTTTTAGTGCCCTGGAGCAAATATTTAATGAAGCTGTCTCTTTTCCTGTGTGAATAGCAAGACAAGTAAAGGCTCCTTGAAAAATATTTATGTACTTGAGACAGAAAAAATAATTACCTCTCTTTTGACTTTACTAAAATTCTAGTTTTCACCTCCCCAATGTTGTCCAGAGATATGTGGACATTATATCTGAAGAGAGTAAGAGGATTTAGCTGACATCCACTTTGTAGATAAATACGATACAAATGGTTACAGACGTGGGTATTGGTTTTAAATAGACCTGAGTTTAATCCTCCCGTCTCCACCTACCAGCTGGTTATAAACTTCAATAGTCTCCCTTTCCTTATCTATAAAATGAGCACAACCATAACTCCCTGCGGGGAAAGAACTAATTTAGGGAGAAGAGATTAGGTCCAAAGTATTTTTTCTTCTTTGTGGTTTTATGATAGAATGTAAAACTCTGCAAAAATCATAAAATGTTAACACTGAACAGGAACTGAGAGATCATTTGGTTCAATGGCCTAATTTTATAAATGAGGAAAGTAAGATCGGAAAAAGCCAAGAGGCATCTCCAGAACCCTGGTGCAGGTGGCAGTGAAAGGCCAGTGCTTTCTTCCCACTCCATGGAAAACTCACCTTAAAACAAGAATTGTAACGATGTTTTCATCATTTTTGTTTTATTTTATGGAAAATATTTCCAAGAGCAAGTCTTTCTTAGAGATACCATGGAAAAATAATTACTCTGAAGGATTCTTTTCTAATTCCAAGATTCTGTGTCAGAATCAATATCATGGCAATTTAAAAAATTTTATTCAAATATAAGCAATGTCATAATTATCACTCCATGTCACAGTACAGTATACATTTACTTCATTTGACAAGCGTAGTTGCAATAACATCTTCTGTTGGACTTCATTTCTTCAGAATTTAAAAATACCATTTTAATAAATGTATATCCTATTTTCTAGATGCCCTCTGAAGAAAAAGTTTGTAAGTACTGTGGAGTGAGCTATCTCATTCTTCATGAGTTTAAAGCTATGGAAGAAAAAGTGAAAGCGATGGAAAAAGAGATGAAATTTTATCAAGGAAGTGTAGAACGTGAAAAGAAACTTCAAGAAAAGCTACATTCTCTTAGCCAAGATTTTGAACAATACAAAGTTGACAATGACTCCAAAACAGAAAGGTTGGAATATGTTATTCTTTTCTATTATTTATTTAGTTTGAAGAAAAGTACAAACAATAGATAGACTTTCAATGTTCTTCTAGAATTTCTCTGTATCAGGTATCATTTATACTTGAATACATGTTAGTTTTTATTAATTATTAATAATTAATAAATGTAATTACTAATTATAGTTTGAGCATTCTTTTAGACATGTATTTATTCTCAGAATGATTAGAAACCAATTAATTTAGTAGCCATAAGTTGAGATAAGTTAAGTTTTATTTTTCCCCAGATATATCTTAATTTTATCATTAGGAAGATTTGTCTGTCAAAAACTAGGTGAGTTTTGGCAGTTTCTGATGCCTAATCTTTGTTTTAAATGGCCTTGAATATTTAGATTTACAGGATAAGGTTTTTATGACTTGAAAAGAATGCCAGGACTTTCAAATTGGCATGTGATTCTAAGTCACGGAAATTGGAAAAAAAATTAAATAATAGGTTCCTAACACTATCAAATCTAATCCATTTAGTCTGCCTCAAGACACTTCAATGAACTTGTACAGACACTTCTAAGAGAAAGTTTTTTTGCTGGAGTTTTATGGCTTTACCTTTTCCCCATGAATGAATATTTCTCCATTTAAAATATCAATAGTTGGTGTTAGTAAACCTTGAATTAATGAATTTAATGAATATCACCATGTCTTTACAAAAATAGGAACTTTCTTAAATCTTTTAGGATTAAGTACTTCTATTACATTTTATTACAAATTTTAATAATTACATTAAATGTCAATTGAGTCCAGTATTTTGTAGTTCTTTACCAAGAAAATTTTGTTATAGTTTTTTAAATTTCAAATCTGAATAACAAAGTGTTTCATACTGTTTGAGTGGGGAAAAAAACTTGAAGTATTCAATTTAAAATTTGGTGGTTTTCTTGCCTGTCAGAGATTCTTTTGTTTGGGGTTTATTTACACTTTACTTTCTTTATGTGTTTAAGTACATAAACAAAGTAAAAGATGTATATGGGAGAAAAGGCAAGAAAGTCCCTTTTTATCCTGCTAATTGCTTTTTGCTGGAGATAAAACCACTTTTAATGATTTGGTGCATATTCTTAATTGTGCCTTTACCTTTATTATAGATACATTTATTTAATGTATGTAATATATACTGAGTGGCCAGATTATTATGACCACCCCATCAGTACTTAGTTGGGCCACCTTTTGCCTTCAATACTGCTGTGATTCTTCTTGGCATTGACTCCACGAGATGTTGAAAGGTGATGCGAGGACTCTGACACCATGCCTGATGAATAGCACTGTCCAGTTCTGTGAGATTTGATGGTTGTGGAACCAGCTGCCTGATGGCTCTTTTAACTTCGTCCTACAAATGCTCAATTGGATTGAGATCTGGTGATTGTGGGGCCACCTAAGCAAGGTAAAGTCTCCCTCATGTTCTTGAAACCACTCCTGCACAATACGAGCACCGCGGCATGGCACATTGTCTTGTTGGAAGAAGCCATCTCCATTGGGATACGCCATCAACATGATGGATGAACTTGATCAGCAACGATAGTTAGGTATGTTGTGCTATTCAGACGTTTATAATGGTCTGGCCCTCTAGCAACTTCAGAGGTAAATTAGAGCTAATTTGCCTACAAACATCAGGTGGTCATAATAATCTGGCCACTCAGTGTATATAAGCCATGTAGTTTTTAAAATGGTTATCATTAATAAATCGACAAACAACAAATTTGGCAGTATGCAGAGAAAAGGGAACCCTCGTGCACTGTTTGTTGATGGGAATGCAAATTGGTGCAGCCTCTGAGGAAAGCAGTATGGAGTTACCTCAAAAAATTAAAAATAGAACTGCCTTATGGTCCAGTGATTTCACTTCTAGGAATTTATCTGAAGAAATCCGAAACACTAATTTGAAAGAATGTATGCACTCCTATGTTCATTGCAGTGTTATTTACAATAGCCAAGATTTGGAAACAACCCAAGTGCCCATCAGTAGGTGAGTGGGTAAAAAAGCTGTGGTACATTTACCTAATTGAATTCTACTCGACCAGAAAAATAAGGCAGTCTTACCCTTTGTGACAGCATGCCTGGATCTGGAGAGCCTTATGCTAAATGAAATAAGCCAGTTAGAGAAAGACAAGTACCATATGACTTCACTCATATGTGGACTCTAATGACAAAATAAGCTAACAAGCAAAATAGATACAGACTCATAGAGGGCAGGCTGACAGCTATTAGGGACGTGGGGGCTGGGTGAGGACGGTAGAGGGATCGAACGAAAAAGGAAAAAAAATTGCCCTAGTCCAGTGGTCGGCAAACTCATTAGTCAACAGAGCCAAATATCAACAGTACGACGATTGAAATTTCTTTTGAGAGCCAAATTTTTTAAACTTAAACTATATAGGTAGGTACATTGTTATTAACTTAATTAGGGTACTCCTAAGGCTTAGGAAGAGCCACACTCAAGGGGCCAAAGAGCCGCATGTGGCTCGCGAGCCGCAGTTTGCCGACCACGGCCCTAGTCGGTTTGGCTCAGTGGATATAGCGTAGGCCTTTGGACTGAAAGGTCCCGGGTTCAATTCCTGTCAAAGGCACATACCTCAGTTGCAGGCTCCTCCCTGGCCCGAGCCCTGGTCAGGGCACGTGCAGGAGGCAACCAATCAATGTTTCTCTCACGTCGTTATTTCTCTCTGTCTTCCCCTCTCGCTTTGACCCTATCTAAAAATCAATGGGAAAATATCCTCAGGTGAGGATTAAAAAAATAAATAAATTCATTGACACAGACAACAGTATGGTGATTACCAGTGGGAAAGGACGATGGTAGAAAAAGGCATAGGGGGATAAACAGTGATGGAAGGAGACTTGCTTTGGGGTAGTGAACACACAGTACAGTGCACAGATGATGTGTTGTGGAATTGTGCACCTGAAACCTGTATAATTTTGTTAACCAGTGTGAACCAATAAATTCAGTAAAACACACACAAATGTGTATTGTTTAATCTCCAAGTATTTTGGGATTTCCCAGCGTTCTGTTTGATTTCTAGATTAATTCCATTGTGGTCTGAGTACAGACATTATATGTTTTTAATTTTTAAAAATTTGTTAAAATGTGTTTTATGGCCCAGAATGTGGCCTGCCTTGGTGAATGTTCCATGTGAGTATGAGAAGAATGTTTGTTCTGCTGCTGTTGGATGAAGTAGTCCATAGATGTCAATTAGATCAGTTGCTTGCTGCTGCTGTTGTGTTCAAATATGTCCTTACTGATTTTCTGTCTAACGATTTTATCAGTTGCTAGGAGTACCGTATTGGAAGTCCTCCACTCTAACTGTGGGCTTGTCTATTTCTCTTTGAGTTCTTTAATTTTTGCTTCACAATGTTGTAGCTCAGTTGTTTGGTGTGAACACATTTAGGATTGTTATGCCTTCCTGGTGGATGGATCCTTTGTTAGTCATATAATGCACTTGGTCTTCTCTGGTATTTTTCTTTGTTCTGAAGTCTACTTTATCTGATAATAATATAGCCACTCCTGCATATTTAATCAACTGTTTACATTGTATTTTTTCCATTTTTTCACTCTCAACTTACCTCTGTCATTGAATTTGAAGTGAGTCTTGTAGATAGCATATGGTTGAATCATGGGTTTTTAAATCTACTCTGCCTGTCTCTTTTAATTGGTGTATTTAGACCATTCACATTTAAAGTAATTATTGTTATTTTAACATATATTTTTATTGATTTCAGAGAGGAACAGAGAGGGAGAGATAGAAACATCAATGATGAGAGAGAATCATTGATCAGCTGCTTCCTGCATGCCCCTACTTGAGATCAAGCCCACAACCTGGGCATGTACCCTTGACCAGAATCAAACCCGGGACCCTTGGGTTTGCAGGCCATTGCTCTATCCACTGAGCCAAACTGGCTAGGGCTAGGTAATTATTGATATGCTTAGGTTTAAGTATGCCATTTTATTATTTGTGTGTAGTTCTCTCTGGTTCTCTTCTTCTGTTTATCTTTTCTTACCTTTATTTTGGTTTCTTGAACATTTTTAAGGTTAGAGCTTGATTTATTTATAGTGATTTTTAGTATATTGCTTTGTATAGGTTTCTTAGTGGTTTCAATACAGGTGCATAACATCATAGTCTGTGGTTTAATTATGATGTGTCTTGGCATGGATTTCTTTGGGTTTATCTTTTTGGATAGAATGGGGTCTTTCCCAAAGATTGTTGAAACTATGTTTATAACTCTTGTCATATTTAGGGAGTTTTCAGCTATTAATTCTTTAAATATTATTTAGAGTCACTTCCTCTCTCTTTTTCTCAGATTCCTAACTTATGAATATTTGCTCTTTTGTTATTATCCCACAGGTCCATGAAACTCTGTTATTATTTTTCTGTCTATTTTCTCTCTGTTGTTCAGACTGGGTGCATTCTGCTGATCTATCCTAAAGGTTGGTGATTCTCTCCTCTGTCATTATACTCTGCCATTGACCCATCCAGTGAGGTTTTTTCCCCTCAGTTACTGTGTTTTTCAGTTATATAATTTCTTCTTTTTTTAAAAAAATGTAACTTCTTTTTCTTGTTGAGGTTTTCTTTCAAGAAAAATTTAATTACTTTTAAAAATAACTTTTGTGATGGCTGCCTTATAATCTTTGTTTGATAATTCCAACATCTGATTCATCTCAGTGTAGGGTCTGTTGATTGTCTTCTCTCATTAGTGTTATGATTTTCTTGGTTCTGGCATGATGATTGATTTTCCATTGAATCCTGTTTATTTTGGAGGTTATCCTATGAGACTTTGGATCCTATTGAATACATACATGTTTAGCAGGTACTCCCTCTGTTGAGGTATAGCATGATAGCTAGGTGGGTATGTTTTTTTCAGCTTCCTACTGTCCTGCCAACACTGCCTTGTATCAGACTGGTGGAGTGAAGGTCACCTATTCCCCTTGGCCCCATTCACATCCTTCCAGCCAAAATAGATCAGCAGCTTGCACTGCCTGTGTCTCTGCAGGGGTATATAAGATCAGCTCCCTGCTGTTGGGCTTACTGTCACCAGGGAGGCAGGGAATCCGAAGGCTGACTCATAACGTTTTGTTGCAGCAGGGTAGGGGCAGACGCGTGGCTCCTCTCTGTGCCCTGCTGACACCAAGGGATAGGAAAATGCCAACCAGCACTGCCTGCCCCCACTGGATTCTGCCTTGTTGATGCCAGGTGCAAGTGGAGGCTCAGCTCTCTGCTGGTCTCACTGGCACCAGTGATAGGGAAGCAGAGTGTTGACTCCTCTGTCTCTCAGCACCTTATTCTACCTCATTGGTGCAGGCTGGGCTGGAGGCTCTCTGCTGATGCCCTCTGACGGGAGATGGGTGGGGAGCAGCATTAGTGCTGTAGTCCTGGTTTTCACTGCTTCATTTGGCCTCTTTGCTGCCAGTTGGGTATGGAGGCGTAGTTCCCCACTGGACCTCACTGACACAAGGAATAGAAGGAAAGTGGAGTACTTACTTCTACCAACGTGTACTGCTTTGTTTAGACTCATTGGCGCAGGGTTGGATGGAGGCTCAACTCCCCACTGGCCTCGCTGACACTATTCTGTTTGGGGAGTTGAAACATAGCTTACTTCTGCAATAGGAGAATGAAAAGTCAGCTTCCAACTCACCCCACTGACACACCAGCCAGGTGGATTGGGGTGCACTACCTGTTTCTGTGGGGCAGAGGTGGTATGGTGTGGAAGATTAACTCCTTGCTCAGCTGCAGCCCTGATGAAGCTATGGATGAAGCTATGAAGTGGAGAGGTACAGTTTACAGTTGATGTTTGGCTGGAGAAGATATTGCAAAGAATGCTTTTGCTGTTGAGCCACTCTTCTCCTGAGAAGCTAAGTAGATCAGACATTTTTGGGAGAATGTTTTTTTTGTGTGTGTGTTTTTTTAGTGTGGCTTGTAGGTAGTTCTGGGTTGGAGATTTTTGAAGGACCCTGCCTGGGACATATGAGAGACAATAAGGAAACTCAGGGATCTCCTTGCTTCGGTATTTGTCAAGTCCCAAGGCCACCTGCCTTCTTTCCATCTTTCAGAGTCTTCCTTTGCTTGTGTGTTATGATCAGGATTTTGTAGTTTTAAGAGGGAGGACATAGGAGTAATTGGGGCTATTTCATCTTGGTTGTGACCTTGGGTTGATTTTTGGCAAATTAAATATTGCTTTGAATAAGAACTTTTTAAAAAAAAATACTTGACTAAATTCTCACATATGTCAGTAGGTAGCTCACAAAAGTCAGTAGTTACATAAATGCATCTCTCTATGCTTGCTAAACATGTCCTCTTTGACCTCTCCTGTGCTCATGCCAAATTGAGACTGTGCATGGAGATTTGAGCAGCAGAAAAACCAGACTTAAGAGTTCTGCTGGACATAGTTAGTTGTTGTCACAAATCGGGTGAGCCACATAAGTCAGGTGGGGAGCACAGCCCATGGAAGGGGCAAAGGTAGGTAGTAAGGGTTCAGAGAACCAGATTGAGTCCACAGTTTGGGATAAAATTAACACAGAGAGTGTCTCTGAGTTTATAGACAAGAGTTGGAGGAAATAGGTGTAGCTGGCTAGGGTAGAGGGTGATGGGGAAAACAAGGGAGATTTTGTTAATTATTATCTTCCCCTGCCAGACATATTTCCCACATAGACCAGTTATATCAGTTAGGAATGTAATCTGCAGGAAGAGGCTTAAATTGACAAGGGTTTATTTGCTTCTTAAATCAAGAAGAAGGGGTACAGCCATGTCACCAGGAACCCAGCCCCTTCCCATCTCTCACTGCATTTCTCAGTGAGTAGGCCTTCTGCTTTGCGCTGGTTCTCATGATTTCACAATGGCTCCTGCACTGCCAGAAGTCAGGAATACGCAGCGGGGAGTCGGAGGAAAGGCCAGTATTAGGAAATCCAAGGCTCTCCCACAACTGCAGGGCAGCGTGGCGAACAGACTGCAGGGAGTTGGCTCATTGCTTCCTGAAATAGTCTCAGGTTCTGTTGTCAGGAAGAAGACGCTTCCAGGGCCTGCCTCACCTGACCATTACATTTTCCTCTGGAAAGTCACATGTACATGCTGACTGTAGTTCCTTGAGAGGAAGAAGAACGGTATCTCAAAAAATAAATATATATCTTTTGTACTTGTCTTTGTCCAGGCCGTGCTTTGTCTACTTTCGCAGTATTCTGCTGCGTTTGGAAGTAATGTAAGGCAGACATGTCAAAAATGTTTGGGACAACTGAATTTTGAATAACCAAGATTTTACAGAACAAAGAACTAGTGTAGAAGTAGAGTTCTTATCACGTGGGGAATACTTCTCAGGGAATCATTTCAAATCTCTGGGAGCCTTTCCAAACCCTCACCTCTCTTCTGAAATTCTGATTGTCCCTTTTGGGGAAGAGTGAGAATCTCTGCAGTGAAACGAGAGCTGCTGCTGATGGGAGTGTGATTGGGCCCGTGGGGGAGGCAGGGAAAAGGTCGAGGACCATTTGGAAAAGCACTCTTTTTCAGGCCTCTGAAAAATGCCTCCAGTGGACACAGGGTTGTTAACAATTAAATTAAACCTAGAAGTTTGTATCATGTTTTTCTTAGTCTGGAAGTATAAGTATGCACTTATTATATTGATATTTGTACTATGCGCTACTTAAAGTTTGAGAAACCTAAGCAAGTTTTATTCACACCATGTAAGACCAGCTAATCCTGTTATCCATCATCTTTTCATTATTCTCCCACACCAGCTAGATAACATTTCAGACCAAAGTTCTTAGGTATAGAGGATACTGTTTTCCTTTATTCCTTCTCTCTGTGGACACATACAAACCATAAACAGAAGTTGACAGGTGTTTTTCCTATTGGTATAAATAATGTTTACATGGGTTTCCTTGTTACTAGATACGGAGATTGATATTTAGTCAACAACACTGATAGACCTATGTGTACACATGTATATCTTTTATTACCAGTATAACTTTGAAAGCCCTTCTGTGTATCATTATGTTATTGCTATAGCAACATGGTTACCAAAACAAGGTACATATTTTTCTGCTTTGTCTTTTTAAAGGAGGACTTCCCCCCCCCTAAGCTTTTAAATGGGCATTGTAGAGTTTTAGTCCCAGACATTCGGTAGTCTTTCTATTTATCTTTTACCCTTGAGTTTTCCGTAGTTATGATTCGTTATTTATCACTGTAACATAAAGTACAATTTGTATTGGAGTAAATCCTAGTGGGAATTATGAGAATGAATGAAGGGAAGCAGTATTTGATATGGTTAAACAGTGGAGGCCCTGCTATTACCTAGCCCCATGATGTTGTCTTGAAATCTTTTTGTACTTTTGTTACTTGTCTATAAAATGGTCAGAGAAGGAGCTACAGGAAGGATATTCACATTACTCTGTGCCTGGCAGGAATCCAGTTATGTTTCACCCCCACCCCCCTCCGTGTGTGTTAACTAAGGTTAATAGCATACAGTTCCCCCCCCCCCCCGATAGATAGCATCACATTCCCACCTACTTTGGATCTCTAAATATTGCCTAATATCACAAGGGAAATTATTGGGTCTAAGAAATATCCCAATTTCAGTGCTACCACAGTAATTAATTCCAGTTTAATTGGGGCTTTAAAATGCCAAGCCCAACTTTGATTAGGTCCACACCCTGTGTTTCTGCTCAGGAGAGTAGAGATGTTATAGAAAGCTTAACTTTAAAACTTAATTGTTACTTTTTATTTATTACTAGAGGCCCTGTGCATGAAATTTGTGCATGGGTAGGGTCCTAGGCCTGGCCAGCGATCAGGGCCAATCGGGGCCTTTCGGCTACTGGCCAGGGCCTCCCTTCCCCGCTGCCGGCTACCAGCCGGGGCCTTCCTTTGTTCCACCCTGCCCCCTGGTGGTCAGTGCACATCATAGCGAGTGATCGAACTCCTGGTCTTCCGGTTGAACTCCTGAGAGGACACTTTGCATATTAGCCTTTTATATATATAGAAGATTCCCATTTCTTTCCAAAAAGGACATGAGGCATTTTAAAAGGCCTTAATAAAGTTAACAACATAGACGGGAAAGGGGAGAGTGGTGTTGGGATGAAAATCAAGAAACCAAATGTGTCAATCCTACAATTCCTTTTACCTGCGCTCCAGGCACTTCTGTACTCACAGCCTTTTTGTAGGAGTGGGAAAGGAGCAGGGGTTGGGAAGTGTGTTTTATTTATTTAATTTGTTTATGTGTTTATGTAAGCAAGGCTGACTTAGCTCTGGAAGGAATCTGCAAGAGGTCTCCAGGAGATAATTTGGAGGGCAGTCAGGCATTAGTGAGAACCTGCATGATCTGTGTATCTGAAGCAAATCTTAATAGGCAATAGATGGCTGCCTCTCTAATGCTGGGCTCCATGCTGCTGCTCATTGAGGAGGCAGTAAGATGGTTCCAAAGCACACAGCCCCAGCTTGCCTTTCTGTTAGCATTCTCTCCATCCTCTTCTCTCCACCCACCTCTTTACTGCTTCACTTACCACCAGGCTTGAACAAAGAAGTCAGATCATGTTATTTTAATTTGCTGCAGGTTTGAATTCATACGTCTTCAAAAAGTGTACAGTTTATTTTTTCTCAAATTCTTTATTATTTATGTATTTCTAAATGGGAACAATTTCAAATTGGGGGAAATGAATGAACTCATTGAGTGAGGTATGATCAGCAATTCCTGTTATATCTATTTTATAGATGGCTAAACCAACAAAAAGATTAAACAATAGTGCTCACACAGCTTATTGAATTCTCTATTTTTGTCTTTTCTGTAATGTCACTATGAACTAGTTGAAGATGCCAAACAAATGTGGCTGTGGCAAGCGATGGCATGAAGACTCTCACGCCATCCAGCGGAGACCTGTTTTGCAGGGACAGGGCACACCAGATCTTGACCCTTGCTTGTTCAAGTGAGGAAACCCAAATGTACAAAAAGCCACCCAGTATTAACAAGAGACAGGTTGGTTGAGTTCACAGAACTGTTAGGGAAGCTATCCCTGGAAACAATGTGAAGAACTCAACCAGAAATCGTCTTCATGTGTGACTGGCCTGCTTTTAAAGTAAACTAAAGACGTGGTGAGAATGGAAAATTCTTTCCACTAGCCAAAGTGGCTCCGTATCTGAAATTACTAATTTGGGAACCCATTCTTTGTTCATACACTCTTCACCTTCCAACTTGATCAGTTTCATTGCAGCCTGAAATCTATTGATGCCTCTACCATCTCTCTGTCTCTTTCTGTTATCACTTTCTTTTGAAGTCCAGCTTAGTTTCCATGGTCTATGATGTCAACCATTCCCTTGACAATATCTTAAAATCCCTTGTCCCATTATCCTTCCATCATATCAGCCTGGAAAACCCCTAATGTGGATAACTCCAACTAACCACACTCTTTGTACTTGAGCTTCCAGGTCTTCAGGAGATAATTCCTTGAGCTTCCAAGAACCTGATACTATTATTCCTCTTTCTAGAATATTTTTACCTTCTCTTTCTTTGGATAGTCCTTCCTTTCCAACAACATTTGCTCAAGACTCTCCAAACAAACAAACTTAATCTGAAGTTTATGCTAGCTATTTCTTTAGCTCTTTTTTCTTCATTTTCATGCCACTCTTACGTTCTTAACTTCAGGAAATGTTTTCCCCGTCACCACTATGCAGCATTAGGTAGTGTTGAAAGTCTGGGTTCTGCCAACACACGGCCTGAATTTGAATCTTGGCTCCCTAAGTGGTGTGGACTTGGGCAAATTTCTAAATACTCTTTGTTTCAGTTTCCTACACTATAAAATGGGAATAATAATACTATCTATGTCACTTGGTTATTCTGAGTATTAAATAGGGTTGTTCTGAGGGGTGTGTGTGTATACACACACACACACACACACACTCTAGAGACCCTGCGGGATTGGGCCTAAACCAGCAGTTGGACATTCCTCTCGCAATCTGGGACCGCTGGCTCCTAACTGCTCACCGGCCTGCCTGCCTGCCTGCCCGATCACCCCTAACTGCCTCTGCCTGCCTGCCTGATCGCCCCTAACCACTCATCTGCCTGACTGATCACCCCTAACCACTGTGGCTGCCTGCCTGATCACCCCTAACCGCCTTTGCCTGCCTGCCTGATCACCCCTAACCACTTGCCTAGCTGCCTGATCACCCCTAACCATTCTACCTGCCTGACTGATTGCCCCTAACCACTCTGCATGCCTGCCTGATCACCCCTAAGCACTCTCCTGCCTGCCTGATCACCCCTAATCACTTGCCTGCCTGCCTGATCACCCCTAACCATGCTGCATGCCTGCCTAATCGCCCCTAACCACTTGCCTGATTGCCCCTAACCATTTGCCTGCCTGCCTAATCGCTCTTAACCCCTCTGCCTGCCTGCCTAATCACCCCTAACTGCTCACCTGCCTGATTGCCCTTAACCACTCTGCCTGCCTGATCACCCCTAGCCACTCATCTTCCTGCCTGCCCAATCACCCCTAACCACTCGCCTGCCTGCCTGATCACCCCTAACCACACTGCATGCCTGCCTGGTCGCCCCTAACCACTTGCCTGCTTGCCTGATTGCCCCTGCCTGTCTGATTGCCTTTAACCCCTCTGCCTGCCTGCCTGATCACCCCTAACCACTCGCCTGCCTGACTGATCGCCCCTAATCACTCTGCCTGCCTGATTGCCCCTAACCACTCACCTTCCTGCCTGCCCGATCACCCCTAACAACTCTGCCTGCCTGCCTGATCACCCCTAACTACTCATCTGCCTGCCTGATCTCCCCTAACCACATCTGCCTTGGCCCCCCACCGTTGCAGTTTCGTCTGGAAGGTTGTTCAGCTGTCTGGTCTAATTAGCCTATTATGCTTTTATTATTATAGATATATTAAAAGCTCAATAGGCTAATTAGACCGGACATCCTTACTGACGACGCCATGGCAGCAGGGGCCGGGCCCCTTGCATGAATTTCGTGCATCGGGCCTCTCTATATATATATGTGTGTGTGTATGTATATGTGTGTGTGTGTGTGTATATATATATATATATATATATATATATGTAAATTTAATACAATATTTTAATTCCTTATATAACAAACTGTAATTATGATGATATCATCAATCCTGGGCACCATGCTTGATTTTTCCTATTTTGTCACCTTTTTTTTTTTAATATATTTTATTGATTTTTTACAGAGAGGAAGGGAGAAGGATAGAGAGTTAGAAACATCGATGATGAGAGAAACATCGATCAGCTGCCTCCTGCACACCTTCTACTGGGGATGTGCCCGCAACCCAGGTACATGCCCTTGACTGGAATCGAACCTGGGACCCTTCAGTCCGCAGGCCGACGCTCTATCCACTGAGCCAAACCGGTTTCGGCTGTCACCTTCTTCTTGGATATTTTTGAGTCTATCCATATGTCTCTCAATCCATACAGACATCATCCTGGTTCATTCTCTGTTTGAACATCTACCTACCCTACATGACCTGTTGCCTATTTCTAATCTATTCTTTACTCTGCAACCCAGGTGATTTTGTCAAAATACATATCTGCTCATTACACTCCACACTTTACCTGCAACAGTTTGCATTGTTCTTAGAAGAATAAAGTCCCAAATCCTCTTTATGGTTTGAGATTCTGTATGATCTCTGGCCCTTGGCTATCCTCACTCTTTTTGTTTTAGTCACCTTAGACTTTTTTTTTCAGTTCCTAAAAGGCACTATTGTATCTTCTACTGGGGACTCTTCACCCTTCCACCATCTTTTCCCTACTGCCCTTTTTAGGTCTTAGCTTACATGTTATATCCTCTGAAAGGTATTTTCTGACCCTGCAGGGGTTCCATGACATTATTGCCCACTTCTTAGTGTTCTTTATACTTAGAATTATTTGTTTAATGTTTGCCAAAACTTGGAAGCAAGTTCACTCTGGCTGTCTCCTTAGAGTCGGAGCTACAGCCGGAGTTGTGGCCAGGCCTGAGAGTATTCTTTCTCTATTCCATGCCAACAGAGACAAATTACATTTACAGTTTTTCAAATTATTGTAGTCTTTCTTTTTAGCAATACATTACAAAATTGTTTAATGGTTAAACAATTTGTTGGTCATATCTCATTTTTTTCCTGTTGCTGTAATTGTGTGACCTTCCTGCTTATATTATCTTAGTTATTCCTCCCAGCAACATTTTTTTCTTTGACTTCATTTTTATTTATTTAATTTTACCTTTTATTGAATTTATTGGAATGACATAGTTTAATAAAATTATACAGGTTTGAGGTGTACAATTGTGTAATACATTACCTGTATATTGCTTGTGTGTCCACCACCCCATATAATTTTTATATAGATTTGAGTTAGTATAAAACTCCCTGAGGCCATTCTCATTTCACTGTGTTTGTATGTGGTTTTCCCCTCCATTATCCCATTCTGTTTCTTCCTTTGTGGTTAGATTATTTTGATTCTTTAAGATCCTTTTTTAAATGATGTTATCTCCAGTTACTCTAATCCATAACGATCTTTTTGATATTATATAGCACTTATATTTTTCAATAAACCATTTAGCAGTTAAGTATGTACTGTCTTATTTTGTGTTTTCGTTGGTGTTTGTTCTTAAGTCTTGCCTTATTTGTTGTTGTTATTCTCACCTGAGGATATTTTTTCCATTGCTTTCAGCAAGAGTGGAAGGCAAGGAGGGAAGGAGGGAGGGAGGGAAGGGGTAGCAAGGGAGGGAGGGTAAGACAAAGAGAGAGAAACATCAACTGGTTGTCTCCTGCACACAACCAGGGGTATGTGCCCTAGACCAGGAATGAAACCCATGACCCTTCGGTGTGTGGGTAGACGCTCTAACCACTGAGTAACACTGTCCAGGGCAAGTCTTGTTTTTTTTTTTAATGCGTCAAAATCCTTGAGAACAATAACTGCCTTTATCTTCCCTTGTATTACTCATGGGACCTCACACCATCATGGGTACATGGTAGGTGTTTGCTAATATACTGAGTGATTGAAACATGAAATGAATCTTGAAGTCAAGGTTTTCATATGACATTTCATTTTGATTTTACCACTGTATTAACATAAGAATGTTTACACATCTCCTGGAAGGTATCACGCTTCTGTGTTGTTCTGTATTATCAATGATATGTATGTCAAGAATGGAGAAGTGGAATAGTGTATCTCTTGCTGCCACCTCTGTTTTCTATTAACAATAAATGCATGTAGACCTAGAGAGGGCTGTCTGCCATGAATTGCATCATTTACACTGGTTTTTAATATGCCTCCTGGCATTTCAGTTTCTGTTCTCAGCAGGCAACCTCCCTCGTGCTAAATCCTCTAATATTTGTACGCAGATAAGTGCTTAGAGAGCTGTGAAAGATATTCTGGCTTTGCTTCTACGTGATTTTAGATGAATGTCAAAGACACATTGGAAAGTGTATCATTCAAATATAATTTAAAGTACTGAATCATAATAATTTCCTGGAGTTTATATTCCATTTTTCCATTAATGGACATGAGTCTTTGTATTGAATTTTGTCACTGTGTGATTACTCCTGGGCTTTGTAATCATCTGCTCTCAGAAGGGGAGGGTGTAGCTCGCCTGCTGCCAGCCAGCAGGCACTATGCCTAGGGACCCTGTGCCTGAGGGAAGCAAAAACAGAGAGAGAGAGGAGAAATGGGAAATGGTGTATAACCTTTTCCTTGCCCTAGCTGGAGGGGCATTGTGGCAATGAAGCTGGGAAGAAGGGAGATGCATATTAAATGTGGTATTAGCTTTTACATAATCAAGGCTCAGAAGAGGAGGAAAAAAAATTCACATTGCAATAATTATACATTTTTGTTGTGCCAATGATTATGTAGATGAGTTTAACAAACATTTTTTAAAGCTTATTTTCCCTTCAGGACCCTTTGTGTTCAAAAGACTTATACTATACAGAGAACATTTTTTTTTCGCAAATTTTATATTATTAAATAACAGGTTGATTTTTAAAAAAAAACAAACAGGGAGCAAGAGTTCATATTTAGTAACATCTATTCATTAATATTGTGGATTTGTTTTTTAGATATTTTGTGTGGGCATCAGAATGTAGCTGTGAATTATGAATTATCTTTTGAAAAATATTTGAATGATTAATTTATACATTTTGCATTAGTGGTATTTTGATGACTGTCCCCTGGTAATTGCTCAGGGGAAAACAAACTAACTCATGTAATCATATGAGTTTTAATTCTGTTTTTGATCTAATTTAGAGTCATTTGTATCTATGAGAAAGTTTTAAAATAAAAAATGGGGCATAAATTTGTATTAAGTTGCTGGGATAAGAGTTTTGCTTCTGATCCTCCCCCACTCTAGACCCTCCCCATCATTTAAAAAAATTCTGTAGATAAACATTTAAGTTAATTCATTCATTCATTCATGAATGATATTATTTCTTAACTTTGTATATCTTGAGAAAGACATTTGAATATTTATTTATATATTTTTTTATCATTCATGTTATTATTTTAACAAACTCAAGAGAGTTCTTCAGCCCATATTTTGTCATTCAACATGCAAATACAATAATGATAACAGTGAACATAATGATATAATCAGGGGAGGGAATGAATGTTTACGTTTTCAACATGTAATTTTGTCTGACGTGTGGTCTCAGTTCACGTACCTTTTCGCTGTGTCTGATGAAACTATCCAGTTGACTGTGATTGCGTAAGAGATGGTCAAAGAAGTTAGGAGTGGAAAGAGGATTGAGATAAGGAAAATGAAAATAAAGTAAGACAAAACAGTTGATCAACACTTCTGTTAAAATGCAAATGTACGGGTGGGAGAGATGATAGTGTTTATGACCAGTTCTAATAGCAGAAAATATTTAAGACTCAAGCCTGGAAGCGGAACTAATGCCAAATCCACAGCACTCGCTTACAGAGCCATACATAGGTTGGAGACTTATCCTTTTGTTAGTAATTTCATTTTTGCAAAATTAATTTTGTAAAATTAAGCTAGTGGCTTTCTCTGGTATTAAGCCAGCAGATTTTGGAGAAGCACAGAAAGAAACAAAAATAAAAGGATTGAAATGCTTACTAAGAGTGTCCAGCATAATTGGGGGCTGCTAATCTGGGGAAAGAGATAACTAATTAAATGTGCTGTCTGCTGCCCCTTTTCTTTTGCTTACGTTTATTTCTGGTCCAACCTTTTGCTTTTAGCCTGTCTTTATTTTGTGTTGTGTCTGTTAAAAGCAACGTTTTTGGGAATATGTGTCACCATGGTTCTTCTGTGTCAGACGATAAAGTCTGGATAAACAGTGTTCTAGGTCTTTCTCACCAGTGTCACATCATCACATTCCAAACACAAGCCTGTTTTCCTTTCCTTTTCTTTTTTTTAATTTAATGAAAAGTACTCAGAATATGAGTTGAAATACATAGCATGTTACATTTATGCCTTTGATAAATTGTTTGCATAACCTTATAGCTCTTATTTTCTGAAAAAGAAAGTTTATTTTCTTGTAAATGCAAAGTCATAGACTTCTTTATTAATGTTTTCTTTGGCCAGATATTTTACTCACTCATATCTTTATATCTAGAAGATTAAATTATAATTTTCTCCATTTTCTATCCTCTTTTAAAGGAAAAATAAAAGTTGGCTAATGAAATAAAACTCAAAATTGCCCATGAGTTAAAGCCAATCATTTAGTACCTCATTTACACCATAATACCGGCCTGGTATTCAATGCTAAGGTGGAAGGGAAGACAACCAGAGAGCTTTCTAGGGTTGACAGCAAGAATTATACTATAAAAATTATGTGTCACATAATTATAAGCATGTTTTGTTTATCTCAGTGGAAAAAAAAATAGCAACGACATTCACCCCTGTGCTTCTTTCTGTTCTTCAGTGCCTTTCTCTGTTTTGCCTGAATCTGAAGTCAGTTTGGAGGCAGTTAGAAGGAGATGAAAGCGATTTGCTGTGGAAGCTAGAATATTAAGTGCTCTGGCAAGCATTCGGGTTGCTCTCTCTGGAGGAAAGGAGCAGCATGCCAAATTCTTACCGTGCTGAAAGACAGAGACTAACTGGGGCTGACTGTGAAAACATTTTAAGCCCATGAAAACAACGGTTCGTGAGAATTACCACCGAACTCTTTCCCTCTGTGAACCTCTGAGGTTTGCGAGGGGATGCTAAAAAGCACACACAGATATTTGGAAATAGGCATAAAGTTAATCTGCTTACCTTTTCTTCAGTGCATACATTTGTGGTTTTTAACTGCTGCTCCATTCCCTTTCTTTGTAACACCATTCCACACTCCTCAATTCCTGTCAATCCCTGTTAAGTATCAATTTAATCAAAGCAGAATTCAAAGTACAAAATGCAAATAAAAATTCATCTTCTGAAATTATGTGCAAAGAAAGAATCAAAAGTACAAAGGCAGAGCAAAGTACAGTCAACTGCACATTAGTAGCAGGACAATAGCCAGGCTGCCTGGGTTCAAATCCCAGCTCTGTCACTTGCTGTTTGCATGGCCTCAATCAGCTTGCTTAGCTCTCTGCTTCTCCATCCCCTCATCTGTCAAATGGGGCTGACAATTGATCTACATCATAGGGATTTTGTGATGTTTAAATATGACAGCTCATCTAAATTATTAAACACAGTGTCTGTCACATGGTAAATGCTCAGCAGAGTTCATTATTATTTTTGTTGTTATCATTATCATTGTTATAAAAGTTTTCTTAACTGTGGGAAAATATGATCTTGAAAAATAACATTGTAATATCAATGAAATGCTAACATATAAAATTGCCTGCTGACCCAATTTATTTAGTTAAATGCCAAAATAAAGATAAGTAAAATCTGAGACGTTAAAACATAATTGACCCAATATATGCAGTATGACCTCACAATTCAGCATTATTTGCCAAGAGCAATCTAAATGAGTAAATATCTAAGTGATAGAATATTTTATAAATGCTGTTTTAATTCATTTAAGTACATATAATTAATAAAAAAGGACAACAGAGCACTGTGTGGTTTAATACGTAATGAATTTGCTTTAATAAGCTCCTAAAGCTAATATTATAATTTTTAATTATTTTTAAATACAAATAATTCATACTTAAGTATTTTTTTCTGATGCTTGTAAACAGATATTAATATTTTCATCAGACATAATGTAGACAAAATTTAGTTCCACCTTTTTCTATCAGAAATTCTCTGTTGTATATTTGGAATCAACAGGACTATAGTATAGCCTTCCTTTTCCCAGACAGCTCTGAGGCTTCTCTCTGTTAATTGAGTTCAGCATGATCAGCATGACTTTGACAGATGGGTAGTTGAGAAAAGAGGCAGCAACCCTAGGTATGGGTAGTTATTTTCTAAAAGCAATGCTTCTTTTTAACAAAGAGGACTGAAGTATTTATGGGACGCTAGATAAGCAACTTTGTGTTTGCTTACACTACTACACTCCAGGAAAATTTTCGTTTTGGGAGTACAACCCAAGATTACTTAAGGGTAAGCAAAAAGTATATGCATTTATCTTTGGGGGTTACACAATTCTATACTTAATAAATTATAAATACTACAAGACAGTCCCAAAACTGTTTAGTTTCTAAAAATAGAAAAATTGAAAGATTTATGTATCTTTTTAATCTAGATAAAGGAAGGAAAGTCTTAAAGGATTATTAAGACAGAAGCAAAAGGTGATTGCTTTATGGCATGCAATATAAGATTAGATGTCAGTGATGATCAATTTGAGGAACCAGATTATCATCAGAGAATTGTTAGAATAAATTTACTCACCACCTCCTTGAACTCAACTGAACATGGCTTGATTTCTTATGACAAGTACATTGCTTACTGGAAGGGGCTGGAACCTAGAATTATACCCATCTATTGGCTAGGACAGATGCTAAAGAAAACAGCCTCAGCCTTATGTTCTGTATGAGTATAGTCTTTTACTACCACCCCCACCCATACACACACCTTTTGAAATTTCAAGAGGGTTGATATGTCTGGGAAAGTCTTTAACAAGAAAAGTTAAGGCAAAGCATTAATCATTTACCTCAACGGATAGCAGAGCTCATGTTGGAGAATACAAAAGTCTAATCACTCAGTGACAGAGAAGCTGAATTGCAAGGCTGTGGTCCTAGCCTAGAAAGAGAATATTAAGGATCTAATCTCAGGTGGGGTTACCACTAGAATACAAGATTTTTTTTTTAAAAAAAGACATAAGCCTATTTATTAAAGGAGAGTAAAAAAATCAACAAGAATGAATTGGTGCAGAGAGTTGGTCAGGGGCTTATTGAACTTGGGCCTGAAGTCAGAATTGGTCCTAACAAGCAGGGGGGAAGACAGAAGAAGAGAGGCAAGAGGTTGAGTCACCAAGCGGGGAAGTCATGGCCATAGCTGTGAGATAGAATAAGCACTGCAATGCGGAGGGGAGATAATTGATGTTCTCAATCAATGAAAGCATCCATAAATGGAGCATTCTGAAGGAGGGGACTCAGTGGGAGAACAGACTGATGGGAGAGGGAGGTCTCAGGGACACAAATGTTCCTGGGCCTAAGTCTTGGTGGAAGTTTCTTAGGTAATTTCTGGCGGAGCAATCTTCCTAAAATGCAAATCTGGTTCCTACTTCAAATCCTCCAGGGCTCCATAGCACTGAGGGAAAAGGTGCAAATACTTAACATGGCTCAACACAATCCCATTTGCCTTCATTTCTTGTCACTTTGCATGACCCATTGAAAATTAAACAGAAAAATGCCATCTTCTCTCAAGCTTCTGTGCTTTGGCTAATGCTCTTCTAGAATCCTTTGCTTGTTATGCCCTCCTCTGCTTCCCACTGACCCTAACTCATCCTTTACCATTCATCTTCTTTGACTGAGACCTCTGTACTCAAATTCTGTGCATGCCTGCAGTACTTACCTTTAGTGTTGGTTAACCCACCAACCAGCTTTTGGTAGTAACTGAAGTTCTTTGATGAATGAATCAATGCATGACTCAGATGAGACTCTGAGTGGAGAGAATTATTGCTAAGATTTAGCCTGGTTTGACGGTCAGCTTGTTTGAAGTGCCTCGGGCCTACTAATGATTGCTTCCCGTTTGCAGTGGAGGAGCCATCCAGAAACTTTGAAGACATCTTCCTTAGCTGGCATCTGTTTCTCAATAGAGCCCTTTGTGGGAAACTGGAGCCTTATAAGATCAGAATATATAGGGGAGTCTCTGTCTTCAGAGGCTCTGGCTTCCCAGTTATGCCTTTGCTGTCAGGGGAGATTTCAGGTTCTATATTTTGGAGAGGGGAGAAATCTGAAAGAAATAATGTAGTTTCTGTCTTCCAGACCCCGGTGGAGGAATGGCATGAGGAAGAACTTCCCAAGCTGTAATTTTTGTCCATGGCTCTTGAAGGCCATGATGGACAACTGAAGATGAGATACACCAGACTGTCGATTTGACAATGTGCCAGGTTATTGTTATGAGCAAACACTGTTTAGCAGCTCCCTTCACAGATCTTTTGGTTTGGCCTTGCTGATCTTTAACAAGAAAAATATTAACATTACATTTCCTAATGGCAGTGCAGGATTTTAATAGAAATCCTAGAAAATACTAATAGCAGAAATAATTGGCCCAAAGTAATGTAGGGTTCTTAACTGTAAGAATATTTTGATGGTTATATTTTTATATGATTTAATAATTGGTAGTTGAAAAATATTTGATAATTTTCTTGGAGTATGGCAGGCAATAAGTTGAATTTTGAATAAATACCAGTACATTACTTTTCCTTATTCTCTTTGAATGATTAAATGAAGAGCATGTGATATCTTGTCAAAAAGATTCTTTGGGAATTTTTATTTATTTATTTATTTTTTGGTGGGGGGAGAGATTTTATTCAGCTGAACAGTTTGCAAACCCAGGAAGCACAGCCTCAGGTGGAAACTGAAAGTGCACTCCACCAAGACAGAGGGAAGGCTGCCTTTTATGGGGAATTTCCCTGCCCAGATCCCCAAGTGGAAATGAAGCATCTACATTTGTACAGTTCTGATTGGTCCAAGTTGTGCAGTTCTGAATTGTCCTTATGGAGCAGTTCTGTGTAGCTGGTAGAGATGCAAATAAGGCTATAGTTGCGCAGTTCTGATTGGATGGCAAGTCTCAGTAGAAAGCGGAAACTGGGAACTCCCTGATAAGGGTTGACTCAGGAGGCAGGAGGCTGAAAGCTCAGGGTATGGCTTTTCCCTGCAGTGCAGACCTCTGTCAGCAATGGCTGTTAGACTCTGGTTACAAACTTGAGCCCAGTTAACCATGGGGAGTCCTTCTTGGTAGATATATTCCTTCTCAAGGTTCACAGGTGCAAGGGGTGGAGCTGCTTGGGCTGTTCAGGACCCCTCACCTGGGAAATGGGAAGGAAGCCCCTTCCCTCTCCTCTGGTAGCAGGAATAGGCAAGGGGGGGCCTGACTCAGGTGGAGTTTGTGGGTGGGTGCTGGTGGCAGTGAAGGGTGAGACATCCTCCCAGAGAGCTGCTCTGGGGGCCGCCAGCCGTCCGGGGGCTTAGAAAGCTCCCCGCTGGCTCCTTTGACCCTCTGTGTCCCTGCTTCCTTCTCCCTCACAGGCTGCCGGCCTAAACCCAGTCCAGGTGAGACCCAGAGAGGCCGCCGAGCCTTGAGGCCAGGTTATTTCTTCTTGAGCTTTGGGACCCCGCACAATGAGATCCCACCAGCAGGTGGGCAGAGGCACAGGCCCTGCAGGGCTGCTCACAGGAGCACATTCCCCTGCACTTCGGGAAGGAACTCTTACCTCCAAGGAGGGAATTAGGAGTTGGGAAGCCTCCCACTCAGGGATCTTTGGAATTTTTAAATGTCACTGCAGTATTAATGAAGGTTGTTTCCTTTTATTTTTGCTATTAAAATATTGCATAGCTTCCAAATTTAAAAATATACCGACCTTTTTTACACCACGATTTATACTACAGATACATTTTACATGTGCATATCACTTATTTAATATGTACAAGTGGTTTTTTTAACTTTTTATTTTAAAACTAGAGGCCTGGTGCACAAAATTCATGCACTGGGCTGCGGGGGGGGGGGGGGGGGAGGGTTCCACTCAGCCTGGCCTGTGCCCTCTCGCAGTGCGGAACCCCTCATTCTTTACCGCCCGCCTGCTTGCTGCTTCCTACTGCTCGGCTAGCTGCTCCTTAGTGCTGCCGTGGAGGCTCCCGCCACCACCGCCGCTGCACTTCCCGGCCGTGAGCCCAGCTTCTGGCTGAGTGGCGCTCCCCCTGTGGGAGCACACTGACCACCAGGGGGCAGATCCTATGTTGAGCGTCTGCCCCCTGGTGGTCAGTTCATAGCAGCCAGTCATTCCAACATTCAACAATTTGCATATTAGGGTTTTATTATATAAGATAATTTTAGACTTATAGAAAGTTACAAAAATAGCACAGAGAGTTCCCATAGTCTCAGCTTCCCCTAATGTTAACACCTTACATAATTATGGTGCAATTGTAAATACTAAAATATTAAAACTAGTAGAATACTATCAACTAAACTACATACTTCCTTTGATTTTGCCATTAACATTTCTTTTTACAGTCTGGGATTCAACCTGGTGTCATACATTGCTTTTAGAGCTCCTATCTTCTTAGTCATCTTTGATCTGTGACAGTTCCTCACTTTTCTTTGTTTTCAGGACCTGAGGCTTTTGAGAAGTACTGGTCAGTTATTCTGTGGAATACCCCTTAATTCAGGTTTGCCTGTTGTTTACTCATAGTGAGATTATTCATTTTTGGTGAGAACGCCAGAGAAGTGATGTGCCCTTCTCAGTGTAGCATATCAGAATGTATGTGATGGTGATGCCAGTATGTGTTATTACAGGTGATTTTAACCTGGATCACTTGTCTAAGGTGGTGTTTGCCAGGTTCTTCCACTGTTATTATTTTTCTCCTTTCAATTAATAAATATCTTGAGGTAGATACTTTGAGAATATTCAAATATTCTGTTTCTCCTCAAACTTTCATCCACTTTTTAAGCAAATATCAGTAGATTTTGCCTGCATTAGTTATTACTTGCTCTTCTAATGATGGTTTTCTTTTTCATTTCTTCTACATTTATTAATTGGAATTTCTCTGTGAGAAAGAGCAGTTCCTTCTCTTTCATTTATTTGTCTATTTAGTTATTTATTACTACCCATATAAACTCATTCACTTTTATTTTGTGGGTTATAATCCAATGCTATAGTTATTTATTTTGTTGTGCAATTGTTCCAGTTTGGGCCATTAGTAGCCCTCTCAGGTGACACTTATATCCTTTCAGCATGTCCCTGTGTTCCCTTGGGCTCTTCCTTACTTCCTGGCACCATAACATGTTCTAGGTTCATCTTAAATTTTTCCCATGCCAACCCTATAATGACACTAATTATGGCTTGGGTTCTCTGATTGGAGAATGGTATTTAGAAACTAAGATGTGGACAGTGGATATGCTCATTGCTACTGGGTGGCCTTGCTTCTGAACATGCATTGTTTTTGCCATTTGTACCTTTCTCCTGGATCATGACATTCAGAATATCCATTCATTTTTAAAAAATAAATGCATTTAAAGGTATGTTTTCCTCTGAATACTTTAATATATAGTGTTTTCATTATCATTTGTTGCTTAATAGTTTATGATCTCCATTTTTATTTCCTCTTTGGCCCAAAGTTTATTAGATATATGTTTCAGTTTCCATGTATATAGATTTTTACTACCTTTTTGTTTTAAAATGTTCATGTAATTTTGTTGTGGGCAATGAATGTGGACATGTATATTTTTTCTTTTTGAGAACATATTAAAATTTCAATTGTGGCTGATTACATGATCAATTTTTATGATTATCTGTTTAGAAAAAAAATGATGATTAGATATATGTTCCAGTTATATCCGTACATCAAGCTTGTTAATTAGGTTATTCAAATCCTCAATATCTTTAACTATTTGTCATGTCATTGTCCATTTCTGTGAGAAATGTGTTAATATATCATTATTAATTTGTTTTTATTGGAGTTTTCTTTACATGTTTTGAAGTATGTTTTGGTATACAAAAGTTCATGATTATTATTTTTCTTGGTAGATTGGAAATTTTATGAAAGTGAAAGGGTTGACCCATTTAATGTTTTGCTATTTATTAATATTAATATATATTTCATTATTTTAAAGCACCTGTCTTATATATATTTTCCTAAACTTTGATTTTATACATTCCTTATAGAAACTGGATAAATTGTCCTTTAAATGCTTCATTCATAAATATGAATAGACAACAAAAGATCTTCAGACTTTTTTCTACAGCTATAATTTTTTTTTGATTCTTTAAAATTTCATTTTCATTTACAGTTGACATTAAATATTATTTTATATTAGTTTCAGCTCTACAGCATAGTGGTTGGACAACCATATAATTTGCAAAGTGATCCTCTGATAGTTCAAGTACCCACCTGGCTATTACATAGCTATTACAATACTATTGACTATATTTTCTATGCTGTGCTTCACATCCCTGTGACTATTTTGTAACTACCAATTTGTGCTTCTTAATGTCTTTACTTTTTTTCACCTGGCCCTCTCCCCTCTGGCAACTGTCAATCTGTTTTCTATGTCTATGAGTCTGTTTTAATTTGTTTGTTCATTAACTTTGTTCATATGGTATTTGTCTTTCTATCTCTGACTTATTTCACTTAGCATAATATCTTCTAGGCTCATCCATGTTGTTGCAAATGGTAAAATTTCTTTTTTTGTGTGACCAAGTAATAATTCCATTTTATGTATGTACCACCACTTTTTCAAATCCACTTGTCTATTGGTAGGTACTTGGGTTACTCCCATATATTGGCTATTGTAAATAATGCTGCAGTGAACATAGGGGTGCATATATTTTTTCAAATTAATGTGTTTGGTTTCTTTGAATATATACCCTGAAGTGGAATTGCTGGGTTGTAAGGCAGTTCCATTTTAAACTTTTTAAGGAACCTCCATTCTGTTTTGCACAGTGGCTGCACAAATCTGCATTCCCACCAACAGTGTACAGGGTTTCTTTTTTTCCTCCACATCCTCATCAACACTTGTTTGTTGATTTATTAATGATAGCCATTCTAACAGGTGTGAGGTGATATCTTGTGGTTTTAGTTTTCATTTCTCTGATGATTAGTGATATTGAGCATATATTCATATGTCTATTGGCCATTGTATGTCCTCCTTGGAGAAGTGTCTGTTCAGGTCCTCTGCCCATTTCTAAATTGGATTGTTTGTTTTTTGGATGTTGAATGGTATTAATTCTTTATAAATTTTGAATATTAACCCCTTATCACTGGCAAATATCTTCTCCCATTTACTAGGTCATCTTTTCATTTTGTTGATGATTTCCTTTACTGTGCAAGACTTTTTAGTTTGACATAGTTCCATTTGTTTAGTTCTTCTTTTGTTTGTGATATATCAGAAAAAAATATTGCTAAGAGAAATGTCAGAGTTTACTGTCTATTTTTTCTTCTAGGAGTTTTATGGGTTTCAGTCTTTCATTTAAGTAAGGATCTTCATGTTTTTAAGGGAAGCCTTAGATATGAAAGACAAAAGCAAAACAAAGGAAAAAATCAATGTGGTGAGCTGCAGAAAACTTTAAAAATACACTCTACTTGATATACTGTATATTCAGAAAGGCAAGAAATTGTACTCACAAAGTAAGAACAAGGGGTAGTAAAATGGCAACCTTACCTTACTAAGAATTGTAATTAAAATATGATAGCTGAAATTGAAATTTTTAGGCAGGATGGAAAATAATGAAAGTGGAACAAAATGTCAAAATTGGTAAGATGATAAAGAAAGGTTAAGAAAATCTGAAGATATTTCCAAGAGATCTCACATCCAAAACAAAAGAAAAATGTTCCAAAAAGAAAACAGAGAAAATGGAGGAGGGAATTATACATCCTAGCAGGAAATTCTTGGAACTAAAGAACATCAGTTTTCAAAGCAAATACCATGTGCCCAGCACGGTGAGGATGGCAAAAGACTAACATGAGGATATATTGTGATCAAATTTACAATACAAAGTAAAAGAGAAAGATTTCAAAGCTTCTGAATCGAGGTAGATGTGGAATATGGAGGGCCCTCCATGTATCATTCAGAGCAGCAAGAATTAAAACGTCATTGGACTTCTCAGAAGCAGCAGTGGAAGTTAGGAAACAGTAGAACTGTACCCTAATTTTATATTGAAGAATATTTTTCTCATTTGTAATTCTAAATCCAGCCAAAGTGTCCAGTCTAAGATAAAAGAAAGACAATTTCAGCTATTCAAGTTCTCAAATGTATCTCCCAATGCACAAAACGATCCTGGAGGGCTTATTCCACTTGAAAGGAGTAAACCAAGAAGGAAGACTTTCGAACCAGAATGCAGATCTCACATGAAAGAATCCCTGAAATGATACGGGAATGGAGTCCTCTGATGACAGTTGCATAGTCAAACCAGAGCATAACCCAGACTAGAGCAGGGGAATGGAGACCTCTAGGAAGGCTGTCTTCTGGAAAAGAAATGATATGGAAGGATTATCTAGTGGCTGTCAGGGTACTGAGAGAAGAGAATCAGACCCGTCAGATTCACAAGAAGTATCAGTGGTAGGTGCACAGAGAACTGAGAAAGAAGAAAAGGAGATGGTCTTTAATCCAGGGGGCAACAAAACATGTACAAGAAAAGAAATGTGATCATGGCATAACATGTGGCTCATTAGTGAAGAATAATGTAATTACTGAATAAAAGATTGATCTGTATTGGGAGGATGAGGAGAGGAATGCTGCATGTGTATGTACAGGAGTGTAGGTGTGTAGATATGTGTAGGAAGGTCAACTTTCATTAGGATTGTGGTAGCGACTGCTGGCTGCCTACCCTAATATTCATTCTCCCTTGCTCCTTAGTAATAGAACTGTGGATATATATTTGGGGACTAATCTTCCCAGTTAAAACTACATTTCCCAGCTTCATTTGCAGTTAGGTATTGCCATGTGTCTAAGTTTAGCAGAAGTATTTAATGGTGCTTCCAGAAATCTTAAAAGACATGGAGTGAGCCATTATTCTCTTCCAGTGGTCTGGGATGGGAAAGTAATTGATGGAATTTCTGCCATTATCATGGTCTATAAAAATAAAATACATGCACCAAAGATGTAGAACAGAGAGTTGGAAGGATCCTGAGGCCTTGATGGCACTATAAAGCTACCATATTAACATTAGACTGGCTACCAGTACATTGGTTTTATGCAAGATAATACACTCTTGTATCTTAAGCCATCATATTCAGGTCTCAGTTATATGTAGCAGAACCATATCTTAACTAAATTGCAATTTACTAGATAATACCTAAAGTGAAATATTAATAACAGTACAAGCATAGTATTTAATTATAGAAGTAAATATAAATAGGAAGTTGAAAGTAGTTGGTTTGGGCAGTGGGAATTGGGATAAAGGTCAAGGATCACTTTTTTCTTATAACTTTTAATCTAATAATTGACATTTTAAGTTATCTATATCTTACTTGAATAAAAATAGGTTTATATTTCTTTGGTTACATTTAACTTCCTATTTCAAGTAAAAATACGTGTTCATTGTAAAAATTCAAACAGTACAAAAGATAGAGAGGAAAAGTTATAACTCCCTTGAGTGTTCTTTGCCTGTCCACTGCCCATCAGTTTTACTGTCCTCCTCAGGGGTAATGGCTATTTGATATGTGTGTCTCCATACTTTTTCTATGCACTCATTAAGTATATATAGAGATGCACAGTTTTCTTCTTTTATTTATTTTTATTTAAAGTGTATTTAAATATTAATTTAAGAAAGTATGCATGAGGAAATACTTAGGCTTGTAATAGATGTTGTTTGTCTATATTTTAGAATCCAAGCTGGAAGCATGCAGTTAAAAAATCAGCAAAATGAAATTCAAAGACTACAGAAAGAGCTGAATCATTTACAACATGAGTTAAATATTAAACAGAGACAATCACAGGTCTTCAGGTAAGATTATCTTTACTTAATTGAAAATTATAAAGGTTGAAAAGATACATTTAATACTAACTTTATAAACATTCAAACACAATGTGGTAGTTTAGTTTCTATATTCGGTGTGGTTGAAAAAAATTGAAATAACTTCACTTGGTTTTTGGTGGTTTTTGTTTTTGTGTTTTTTTTTTTACCATGATCACAACTGAATAGTTTTACCAATAAAATTTAAGTCAGGCAAACACGTTGTTCTTATTTTGCCTTGACTTTCAGATTGAAAACACAGTAAATAATACATTTTCCCTTTGGCCAGTATTTCTTGGTGTGTTTTATTTCCGGGCATAAAAAAAAAATAATAGAATAGTGAAACTTTCTAAATTTAGCAATGAAAATGCTAAATTTAGAAATCTTCAGCATAAGTGGTATTAATTCTGCTTGTATATAGCCTTTGGAGGTTTATGATACCTAAAGTTAAAATCCAATGTTCTAAAGTACATTTTCTTTTCTAACTCTAAAAGGGAATTTAATATAGAGAGAATATTAGAAAGAATGAATTTTTAAATCGAGTAACTTTTTAGCTCTTAGAAAAGGAAAGTAAGTTAAGTGAACATTACAAATGGACACAGGGTCAGGATGACTAAAAATATGCTGGATGAATGTTTTAAACATTAGGTTCTTTTTCTTTTTTTCTCATCTACTACTTATTGCCAGAAACATTGTTCTATTTTCAAAAATTTGGGGGGCTAATAATTTTTTTTTACTTTTTATTTTTATTTATTTATTTTTAATTGAATTTATTGGAGTGACATTGGTTAATAAAATTACATAGGTTTCAGGTGTTCAATTCTATAATACAACATCTATGTTTTTTAAATTTTTTATTGCTTAAAGTGGGGGGCTAATAATTTTTTAAAAAATTGATTTTAGAGAGAGTAAGGGGGAGAGACAGAGAGAAACATCCATGTGAGAGAGAAATATTGATTGGTTGCCTCCTGCATGTGCCCCGATTGAACCTGCAACCTGGGTATGTGCCCTGATTGGGAATCAAACCCACCACCTTTTTGTGTAAGGGATGACACTCCAACCAACTAAGCCACACCAGCCAGGGCTGGGCTAATAATTTTTTATACACCACCTGGTGATAACCTGCTGGCTATATTTACCTTTCATAAATGCCTTGCACATGCATGATGCTCAATAAATAATCTTTGAGTAAATAAATGAGTCTACTCACAAAACAGGTGACCATTTTTGTCTTCTCTGCTGTTTCCTAGAAATCTGGTATTGAGCCAGCAGTTGTACCCAACTCGCCATTTTCATCAGGATGATCAGTATTCAAGCTTGGCTTCTGCAATAGCTTTGGCACAAGTCTTCTAAGTTACCTATATTTACTTTTAAAAGATTCATATTATTAATCTTTCAAAAATTGTTTGAAATATAAAGTACTTATCATTTTTCTTATTTGCAAATCTATTTAGACTCTGTCATCTTTGAAATTTTTCATGCCAATTCCCAAAAATCTCTCCTCATAGCTCTCTTACTTTCAAGTCAAGTCTTCAGCCTCATTAAGGTTTCCAGTATTTTTCTCTGATTTTTCCCAACCATTTTTTGGCTTTTTTTTTTTCTTGTCTTAATCCCATAGTTAAATCACTTGACTTTTTAAAAAGCAGCTTTATTGAGACCTAATTGCATACTATAAAATACACACATTTTAAGTGGCAATGCAATGATTTTTAGTAAACTTACTGAGTTGTGCAACCCACAAAGATCTTCATGCCATTTGCATTTAATCTCTGGTCTTACCACCAGGCTTGGCAACCTTCTTCCTGTTTCTATAAATTCGCACTTTTCGGGACACGTCAGATATGTGGAATCATATCATATGGGTCTTCTACATCAGGCTTCTATCACCATGTTTTTGTGAGTTATTCATGTTGTATCATGCATCAGCACTTTGTTTCTGTTTTTATTGGTTTAATAGTTTCCATTGTGTGGATATACCACATTTTACTCACCCATTTACCGGTTGGCGGACTTTTGGGTTCTTCCCACTTGACACTTATGAATAACGCTACCGTACAAGTCTTTGGATGTATGTTTTATTTCTTTTGGGTCAATCCCTAAGTGTGGCATTACTGAATTATACGTTAAATTTAAATTTAGCTTTCTAAGAAACTGCCAAGCTATTTTCCATGTGGCTGCACCAGTTTATAGTCCCACAAGGAACGAGGAATTATAGTTCCTCTGAATTCTTGCCAACACGTCTATTGTCTGTCTTTTTTATTATAGCCATCCTAGTGGGTGTGACATGATATTTCATTGTGGCTTTGGTTTGTGTTTCCCAAATGACCAGTGATGGTGAACACCTTTTCTTGTGCTTATTAACCATTTGCGTATTGATTTGGTGAAATATCCATTAAAATAATTTGCCTAGTTTGTCAATGGTCTGTTTTCTTATTATAGGATTGTAAGAGTTCTTTATGTTTTGGGTGAAGTCCTTTATTTGAAGTATGGTTTACAAATATTTTCTCCCAGCCTATTCATGTTTTCATTTTTGTAACAGTCTATTTTGATGAGCAAAAGTTGTTATTTTTAATAAAATAAAATGTATCAATATTTTCTTTAATGGGTTATGCTCTTGATAATGTATCTAAGAACTCTGACTAACCAAAGGTCACAAAGATTTTCTCCTGTAGTTTCTTCTGACACTTCTATAGTTTAGCTCTTAAGTTTTATGACTAATGAATGGCAAGGATCTAAATTCATCTTTTTTTATGTGGGTGTTCAATTGTCCCAGCATCATTTGTTTAAAAGTCTGTTCTTTCCCTATTGAATTGTCTTGGTGCCTTTACCTAAAATAAATGCACTATAAATGTAGGGAATTATTTCTGGGCTCTATTCTATTCCATTAATCTATATGTCTGTTCTTATGTCAGTACCATACTCTCTTGAATACTGTAGTTTTTAGTAAATTTTGAAATCAAGAAATATAAGTCCTCCAAATTTCTTTGTTTTTAAGATTGTTTTGGCTATTATGGGTCCCTTGCACTTCCATGTACATTTTAGGATCAGCTTATTCATTCTAGCAAAGTAGCATGCTAAGATTTTGATAGGTATAGCATTGATTCTGATGATCAATTTAATTTTCATCTTAAAAATATTGAATCTTAATTCATGAACATGGTATGTCTTTCTGTTGAGATCTTTAGTTCTCTGAGAAATGTTTTACTTTTAATATACAAGCCTGCACTCCTTTTACTAAATTTATTCTAAGTGTTTTGTTCTCTTTCATCTGGTTATGAAAGGTGTTGTTTTCTTAAATTTTGGGGGGGATTGATTGCTGTTATGCAGCCATAAAAATGATTTTTGCATGTGGATCATGTATGTGTGTGCATGTGTGTGTGTGCGCGTGTGTGTGTGCATGTGTGTGTGTGTGTAGGTTATAGAAGATGCTTCTCCATAGAGAATGTTTCTACATAGAGGATGTTTCTGCCTAGAGGAGTTTACTATACTTCAACTCCTTTGACCTCTGTTCATTTAGTTATCCTTAAAGCCCCCAGTCTTCATTCTAATGCACAGATTGTTAAACACCAGGCCCTCCAACACTATTCTAAATCCTCACTGTTCCGTTTAGACTTCCCGGTGCTACGCATCGCTCAGTAGCTCTGTGTCTTGCCTCATATTTCACAGAGAAAATTAAGGATATCACAACGTGCAGATTTACTGTGAATGAAATAATGTTTAAGTTTCAGAACCCCTTACTCAGGACCCCCTTTCAAGGTTCTTGGAGGGCCCCCAGCAAAGTAAGATAGTTTGATAGTAATCGGTTAAAAATTATGTCTTTTTCTACTCTGATTTCTCCTCCTTTACACTTCTAATATCAATATGCCATTGGAATAGTCATAAGCATTTGGGGGCTGTAAGGGAAAGATGAGTTGGGAATACTCTGTTATAACTGCCATTTAGAAAGACATTTTAGAATGCTTCAATAGCACAATTAAGGAATTACAGACTAAAATTTTGGATGTTCATGGATTTTTAAAAATTAATGGAATAAAAGCAATAAAAATAAGCAATTTCTGCAATAGAAATTATTCTGGCATAAACAAATGGTAATTATGCTTTTTCATGTTACATCACAAGCAAATGAATTAAGAGAGATACTTTTTTCAATAAGAGCGCTTAGAGTATTTCATAATCCATTTAATGAAGAAGAGTTAATTATTTAAATACTTTGGAGAAATATTTAAGTTTCTTGCTGATTTGACAAAAACTACTAACATCACTGAATATAACATAAAAATCATATTATACCACATCAAGGACATCTAAGATAAACTGGTTCATGAGTTTCATTCTTTTTCTTTTTAAGCCAATATTTTTAAATATGTATATATATTTCAGAGAGAAAGGGAAAGGGAGGGAGTGATAGAAACAACAGTGATGAGAGAGAATCATTGATTGGCTGCCTCCTGCACGCCCACTACTGGGGATTGAGGCTGCAACCTGGGCATGTGCCCTTGACTGGAATCGAACCCAGGACCCTTCAGTCCACAGGCCGATGCTCTATCCACTGAGCCAAACTGGCTAGGGTGCATTTCATTCTTTCAAAGATAATTTAAGACTAGTTATTTTCCAAAAAAACTTGAAATGCCAAAAATCTTATAATCATCTATGAAAATTTTTTGATAAGGATTTTTCCAAATATGACAGCAATTAGTATTTAAATGACATTATCAATAGTGAGCTATGAAGCTGAAAAAATTTTTCTAAACTATCAATAATAAAAAGCATGCCGAAACCGGTTTGGCTCAGTGGATAGAGCGTCAGCCTGCGGACTGAGAGGTCCCGGGTTCGGTTCCGGTCAAGGGCATGTATCTGGGTTGCAGGCACATCCCCAGTGGGGGATGTGCAAGAGGCAGCTGATCGATGTTTCTCTCTCATCGATGTTTCTAACTCTCTCTATTTCTCTCCCTTCCTCTCTGTGAAAAATCAATAAAATATATTTAAAAAAAAAAAAGCTAATAGCCATGCTAGAGGAAAGGCTGTATAATCTTTATATTTTCTCCATATAAAATATTATAAAATGGTTCTCATATGAAGAGGTACTTATAGAGCATGTAGCAAAAAATTATAGGCAAAAGTATTGTGGAACTGTTACTTACTAAAAAATTACATTGTTTTTTTCCTTTATTTTGTGATATTAATGGAATTTATCAACTTTAAAATTCTTACTTTTAAATTTAATGATTTTTCTTATTCTATAACTAATTACACACTTTTAAACCTAATTTTGTACGTCATCGTTTTTTGTATTCTTTTTTTTTTTTGAGAAAGCCCTCCCCCCACACACCACCAATCATATAAGATTTAGGCCTCACAGAAATGAATCTGCTCTTAACTAAGAAGTTTGAATTTTCTGTTTCCTGCCTTTCTCCCGACAGAGGCACCTGCGTCCTCATCCAGTCTGTTCTGTATCACTCGAGAGCCTGTACATGGCCTGCTTCCAGCAGCTGCCTTACACCAGGCCCATTAGCCCCTTAACCTTGATGTGGTTCATAGCTCTTGTCTGCCTCTGCCCATTTCTGGCTCCACATTCAGGTTTCCCTTCCTCACTTTTGGCTTTCTTCAATTAGTGATCTATTTGGACTCTTTCTGTGCTTTTTTGAAATCAACTTCTCTCTCGGCTCCCAGCTCTGCCTGCTGATTGAGGCATCCCCTGTGGCTTCTGATCACTAGGTGCGCCTTAATTAACACCCAGAATCACACCACCCCTGTTCTTCCTGGCAAAAGCTAATCTTTTAGTCTCTGCTTTACATCCATCCTTTCTAGGACTTTGCACAAGAAATGAGTGCATCTCCTGTCTGTGTTTAGCCTATGTGACTGCACTCATACTGTGTCCAGCTGTGTACACACGTGCAGGTGTCCCCCATCCTAACACACCATTCTGATTCTGCTCTGTATCGTCCTCTTTCTCTTCTTGCTGCCTCAGTCAGTGTTCTCAATTGTAGCTACTGCATAGCCCCCTGTTTACTCACTTCTGCTTTACTGTTCAGTTCTTTCCTACCTAATGCCTCTCTCTGAGATCACCTAATGCCCCCTTAATACCAGATACAATAGAGTCTCTTCAGCCTTTATCTGGGGCCTCAAACACTGGCCACTACTTTCTTCTTTAAATTGTCTTATCCCCCGTCTTTCCTGATAGTATTATTTTGGTTTTCTTCTAACTCACTGGTTGTGCCTCCCGAGTCTCCTTTGAGGGATTCTTTTCTGCTTAAGTCCCATAAATGTTAGTGTTGTCCATTGTTTTATCCTCAGCACTTCTTGCTTCTTCATTCTTCCATTGAGTCATCTATTTTTTCATTCATTTATTTATTTGTCAATATGTGTTAAGCATGTACTGTGCTAGGTGCTAGGGAGATTGTGACGAACAAGACAGACATATATAGTGTTTGCATCATAGATCTTAGTCTACTCAGGGGATAAATAATAACCAAATAATTACAGCCCCATGGCTTCACTCATCCTCTTTTTGGTGATAACTCCCAGGTCTGTGTCTGCATCTTCCTTGATTTTAGGTAAATTATAGCCAGGACATCTGAAGTTTTAAAAAAAACCGCTGTGATTACGTTGAGCTATGGCATTTTGTGAAGCAGCACTGGATTAGTCATTTTTAAAGGTTTTGTTATAATTACCCCAGATTTTAAACTGCCTGTGGAACCATGGTTTGCTGGAAGAATGCTATCTAGGAATCCAACATTCTCATATAGACTCTATGACTAAGTCACTTTTGACCTAATTTTCTTCACTTAATATTTGCTGTTAAATTAATTTTAAAATATTAATAGAATCATCCTATATAATAATCCTATCTAATAAAAGGCTAATATGCAAATTGTCCCCTCAACTGAGAGTTCAGCTCGGAGTTTGACCTGGGGCTGGCCAACCTCCCTAGTCTTCTCCCGCCGGCCGGACCCAATCGGCCCTGATCAGGCCGGGCCAGCTGGACCCCACCCATGCACAAATTCGTGCACTGGGCCTCGAGTTGCATATAAAAATAGCTGTCTTTATAGTTAAAATGATAAAAAAAAAATGGAAATGAGTTAGGAAAACCATATACCTTAGGATTTCTGGGATGTTTCCAGTTTATATCTGTCATCTCAGCAAAATACAAACAGCACATCACTTTCAAAATTGTCCCTATTTAGACAGTATAGTCACTCTAAACCCACTTTTTAAAGAAAACTATTTTTCAAAGAAATATTTGTTACTGTGCTTGCAATTTTTAAAATCCTTTGTTTTTACTACCTTACAGTCAAAGATTGAAGGAATACAAATATTTCTGGAATAAGACTCTTTCATTACTTACTTTTACTAAAAGGGAAATAACCAGCATTAAAAATGAAATATATGACCATTTTCAAAACTGGACTTCACTGAAAGGAGAAGTTTTTCTTCAAATTAAATACATAAGTAAAACAGCCTTGACAGGTTTGTTACATACATAATGTAATTGTCTTTTTTCTATGTAAGTAGTACATAGTGAGTAATGAAATACTGATACTGCATTTTATGTGATGGGACTTATGATGAACTTTTAAACTTGTTATTGGCTGACAGACTAGATGGTCATTATGATCTATTGAAACCCTGAAATTCAGTAAATATAGGCTGGTCTAAGATAAGCTGTGATACATCTATTCTTGAGCTGTGGTCAGAAGTCTGTTTATTTCTGTTAAATGTACTGATTTGCATTTTAAAACTTTTTCTTCTGTTAATAGCTGAGTATCTTATATTAGGTCAGCCTTCCCACAGATAACAATGATAAATTTGGGACAAAATAACTATCCCAAAATACTGTAGAATGACCCAAACGAGGCACATATGGTGAAAATGTCAAAAATTGAGAGAAGGCATATTCCTAAGTGAAAGAAGCCAGTCTGAAAGTCTGTACCGTAAGATTCCAACTAAATGACATTCTGGAAAAGGCAAAACTATGGAAATGGAAAAGGGATCAGTAATTTCCAGGGTTTGAGGGGAGGTTGAATAGTTAGATTGTAATGAAGTACATAAAACTTTAGAAAGAAAGAATGCTATAATTTTCCCTCAGACCTAAAAAGGATTTTTAGGGCAATGAATCACAAAGGATTTTTAGGACAGTGAATATTTTGTATGATACTGTAATGGTAGATACATGTCATTAATGTACAACAGCAAGAGTGAATATCAATGTAAACTGTGGATTTTGGGTGATCATAATGTGTCAGTGCAGATTCATGGGCTATGAGAAATTTACCACTCTGATATAGGATGCTGATGGCAGATTATGGCCCCTATTTATATGATTACTTCACTTTTAACAAAGGCACCAAACAATCCAATGGGAAAAAGAAAGTCTATCACTAAATTGTGCTGTAACAATTGAACACCCTTATGGGAGAATATACCTTAATCCCTACATCACATAGTAGGTAAAAATTAATTCAACATAAATCATATAATTAAGTACAAAAGCTAAAATTATAAGAAATAGGAAAATGTCTTCATAAATTGATAGTCAATAGAAGTTATTTGGATAGGACATAGAATGAAGAGCTACAGAAGAATAAAAATTGATGTTAAACTTCATCAAAATTTAAAACTTCTGCTCATCAAACATGCCATTATGAAAATGAATGGTAAGTCACAGACAGATAAAATATTCAAAAAACTGGAGAGCATTATGCTAAGCGAAATAAGCCAGTCAGAGAAAGATGAATATCACATGATCTCACTCATTTGTAGAATATAATGAACAATATAAACTGATGAACAAAAACAGATCCAGAGAGAGAGAAGCATCGATCAGACAGTCAAGCCTCAGAGGGAAAGTAGGGGAGGGTGGAGGTAAGGTGGAGCAATCAATCAAAGGACTTGTATGCATGCATATAACCATAACCAATGGACACAGACTCCAGGGGGGGATGAGAGCATGAGCTGGGGGTGGGGTGGGGAGATAAGGACACATATATAATACCTTAATCAATAAAGAAAATTTAAAAGATGAACTATAGAATGAATTGCTGATTAAATAGAGTTAACTTCGATAAATCTAAAAAATATTGTACTTCCTGAAAATTAGCCTTACACAAATAATACATATTGTATGATTCCATTTATAGGCTGTTCTAGACTAGGCAAAACCACTCTATAGAGGAAGATAAATCAGAACATTAATTATCTTAGAGTGGAGGGTTGACTGGAAAAGGGGCACCAGGGCAATTTCTGCTATGATGGTGTTGCTCTCTATTTGATAGGGGTTTGGGTTACACAGTGGGTGCATTTGTTAAAAAACTTTACATTTGAGATTTGTGTATTTCTTTGTAGGTAAATTATACTCAAAAATAAGGAATTTATATATTGAGTGATAATTATTGATATGCATGCTGAATGAAGTATTTAGGAGTGAAGTATACTGAGGTCTCAATTTATATTGAAATACATAAAATATGATAGATGGATAGATGGGTAGCTATGTGAGAAAGCAAACATTGTAAAATGTTAATTGAAGAATCTACATGGTGTGTATATTCGTGTTCATGTATAATTCTTCCCACTTTTCTGTATGTTTTAAAATTTTTATATAGTGCAATGTTAGAAAAAAGAAATTTTAACCATAGAACTTCAGTTTCCTAATTTTGTTACATGATATATGCCTTCAAGAAATGAGTTTGTATATGACCAATATCTTTTTAAATTTTAATAATTAAATTCAGACAGATACAGAGGGTAGTCCTAAAACAAGGAAAGCACAAGGTGGGAACAATGACTGGAATAGGTTGGTCAGGTGGAGATCATAATTTCTGAACCCCAAATTGGGACACATGACTGACAAGCATGAAATTGTATTAATGACAAAGGTAGGATGGACTGTTTGACACCAGATTGCCACAGGGATATGTGGTTCGCCGTGGGTGAGTTAATGCACCTCCCTTGAGTTTACTCTCTTAATTCCATGTTAGAAACATGGAAGCTCTTGTTAGTTTTAAAATCTTGCTGTACTTCCCCATGTGTTGGAATACATTTGACACATGAATCTGCATTGCAGATTCTTTTTCTTTTAATGTCAGACAGAAAGCCATGTTGACACGAGTAGTTAGTTTAGAGCCAAACGGCCGTGCCCACTAACAGCCTGCTAGCCTGAGCAGCATCGTTCTGGCAGCGTGTGGCTCTCTGCAGTGTCACGCTGACTCAAGCATAGATGGTTAGAGTACAGTACAGACAAGTTAGTCACAAGACGCCACCTTTATGGCGATAAAAATACGCAGAAAGACTTTTCAGATCTGAAGAAAAATTACAACATTCTTTCTTTCTAAAGCTCTATGTACTAGTATGTTAGTTTTTCTCACACAAATGTGTGTGCATCTGTAAGTTTTTAGAAGCATACAACTGTTCGTAGGAAAAATATTTTATGTAATTACTGGAATATGGTAGACCCCAATGGCTCCTGCCAATTTATTTCTCCAGTTTTCCATTATGAGCAAGAATGAAAAGTGCAGAAGGTGCCAGACCCTTTGTGCTCATGGCCTAGTCCGGTGACGGCGAACCTTTTGAGCTCGGCGTGTCAGCATCTTGAAAAACCCTAACTTAACTCTGGTGCCGTGTCACATACAGAAATATTTTGATATTTGCAACCATAGTAAAACAAAGATTTATATTTTTGATATGTATTTTATATATTTCAATGCCATTTAACAAAGAAAAATCAACCAAAAAAATGAGTTTGCGTGTCACCTCTGACACGCGTGTCATCGGTTCGCCGTCACTGACCTAGTCTGTCTTACATGCCACTGTGTCTTCCGGACGAACGTTTTCCACGCAGAAAGACACTTTGCTTCTCTCTCCTTGGACCATGTTCCTGACTGTACTCATCCCCCTCCTTTCATCTACAGAGTGCCCTGGCCTCTGCTCCCTGTTCCAGCATACTGCGTTACTTCTCCTGTCAGCATTTCCTGGCCATGTTACCTGCTGTGGGTCTGTCCCATTGATCTCTGCTCCTGGTCCCCACTGGCCCGTGGGGCTGCTATCTTTGCTGTAATGGCTCTACAACCAAATAAACCAAGCCAACCTCCTTGGACATCTTATCACACGTTACACCCATCATGTGGCCCAGAATGACCTAAGCAAGGAAAGGAATGCCAAATGAACTCTTTGGAAAAGCAGGCTGTCCAGATTTTCACATATTCATCATTTCAATTAATTGTGGTTGTACAAATTTTGTAGTACTTTATCATTATTGTGTGTGTTTGTATATCTTAATACTGTGATTTAAGTCAGCATTGCTAAATAGGCTGATGAAAAGATAGCTTGATAATAAATTATCATTCTGAAGGATAACATGCTCCATGCATTTCTCATGAAATTATATGAAATTAGTACATTTAAATCTACATAATGCTGTGACGGCCTATTTTTATTGATCTAAGTAGATAGGAGAATGACAAATGATTGCTATGATGAAATTCTGGTCTCATTTTGAGGGGATAGAGTATTGTGAAAATCTTTACAATATATTAACTAATTCTTTATGTCCATAAATTCATTAGTTTTGGACATTGCATCCTTTTATTCCTTTCCACCCTTGCTACCTTTTTTCAAAATTTGCTTTTAAAAAAAAATTCTTTATTGTTGAAAGTATTACATATGTCTCCGACCCCACCCCTCACCCCAGACTTTCACCACCTAATTGTCTGTGTCCATGGGTTATGCATATATACATGCAAGGTCTTTGGTTGATTAACTCCCACCCAGCCACCCTCCCCCACCTTCCCTCTGAGATTCTGCACTCTGTTCCATGCTTCCATGTCTCTGGATCCTCTCTGTTCACCAGTTTACGCAACTTGTATAGATGTATCCTAGTTACTCTCCTAGAAATGCCATCCAGCCAACTCATGCTAGCACATTTAAATTTACCTTTCTGAATCATGTTGCCAAGAAAACAATTTAATTTCAGTAAAATCCAGAACATTACACAGATATGTTACTCATTTATGTGAGTATTTAAAAAGCAGGCTAAATTGCCATTTAGTACAATTTAAAGACAAAAAAAAAAAAAAATCCTGAACAACCTAAAAGGTATAATGCATAGTTTAGCTACACAATTCTTTTTCTTTTTCAGAATAACCACAAAAGCTTTGGATTTGGTGTCATTATGCTCTCAGAAAAAAGTCATCTTGGCTTTCAAATATTAATTTTAACTTTCTAAAAGAAAATAGTCACTTTTTGAACATTATAATTCAGTGTTGTCTGTTTGTAAACTCTGAATTTTCTTTACAGAAATAGAGGTACTAAATAAAAGTCTGGCGGTGTCCCACAGAAATAAGGTATGCTTAGAAGAGGAAATGAAAAACCTGAAGTTGTTGTCAGATGCAGCCATTCTGAGGTCTCAGCAGATTGAGGCGTCTAAACAACAGGAAGTGAACCTGCAAACCAGATGCCATGACTTACAAAAAGATGTTCTAGGTAAAAGATTTTTTTTTGTGTGTGTGTGTATGTTAGCAACTGTCCATAATAAATGTCTAAATTTTTATTTCTCTTAAAATCACAATAAAATTATCTTTTTATTATCTTGTGTTGCAAATATGCCTAATTATTAGTAACTATGCCAATGGCTGTCTGTGATCAATGTCCACTGTCATTCCTTCCTTCCTAGTCTATTTAGAGTGGTAAGGCAAGTGGGGATATTAAAGATGTTTTAGGACTTCAGGAAAACAAAGTGAATTTACTTTAGTGTGTCATTATCCCAGTGGATCAGTGGCTTAGCGCACTGAAGGAAAATACAACATATGCTGTTTACAAAGTGAATCCAAGTTTTCAGGCACTCCATTTTCCCAAAGAAAAAGATTAAAATTGTGTTTTGGGCACCTTGTTTCTCTCTACCTCAGAGGAATGGATGTCTTGGCAGTAAGGCTATGGAGCATGCATCTTTTCCTGAAGGCAGTGTAGAATCACTGAGAATGGATAATCTTGACCATGATATGATAAAAGCAGTGGTTTAGCAAAACTAAACTATTAGCAATGAATGGAGGTGTTCCAAATATCAAGTGATTGGAGCCAGATAATTAAAAAATGTCTTTTTGGTTAGCCTCTAGACCAGTGATGGCAAACCTTTTGAGCTCGGCGTGTCAGCATTTTGTAAAACCCTAACTTAACTCTGGTGCCATGTCACATATAGAAATTTTTTGATATTTGCAACCATAGTAAAACAAAGACTTATATTTTTGATATTTATTTTATATATTTAAATGCCATTTCACAAAGAAAAATCAACCAAAAACATGAGTTCGCATTTCACCTCTGACACGCATGTCATAGGTTTGCCATCACAGCTCTAGACTAACCATAAGAACATTTTTAAGGACCTAACGTGTACTAGTCACCATGCTAGCACTTATATAGCACTGTATATAAGATAATTCTGTCAATTCTCACAGTGACCATGGAAAGCCATTATAAGTATCATGTCTTACAGAAGAGAAAATTTAGGCCCAGAAAGGTAACATGCCTGTCTGCACCGCCCCCCCCCCGCCGCCCCCCCCCCCCGCCCCCGCTTGTAAATGGCAGGGAGTAAAAGCAAACCAACACCTATGCTCATCTCCTTGGCCCTTGTTATGTTGAGGTACATTCTCTCAACAACAACTTTGATGAGAATTTTTTATCATAAATGAATTTGCATTGTGTCAAGCGCTTGTTTTTTGCATTTATGAAGATGATCATATAATTTTTATTTTTCATTTTATTAATGTGGTAGAGCACATTGGTTGATTTAGGGATGTTGAACCATCCTTGCACCCTGGAACAAATATCCCTGTTTGCTAGTATTTTATTGAGGATTTTTCTATCTGTGTTCATCAGTGATATTGGCCCATTTTTTTCTTGTAGTATCCTTCTCTGGTTGGTATCAGAGTAATGGTGGCCTAGTAAAATGAGTTTGGAGAAATATAATCTTTATACCCTGAAACTTTAAACTTATGCTGAATACTATATTATCATTGTGTTTTCTTATAAATACATTTTTAAAGTTCTAATATTTTATATACTATTTTATATTTATATTTTATTCCCATACCTGTTATTTTTAGAATTCACTTTTAGAATAAATATCTTTCTCTATTTTAAGCTATATAAGTGTACCTCTTTTGTGTCTTCCAGCCTCTGCCCCCAATAATGTGGTACTAATTGAAAGCTTTCTAGGCCAAGAATTAGAAGGTGATGACCCTACATACATTAGCCAGATGATTCTGACATGCTACTTAGCCCTGATGGGTAATGTGTTCACACCTAGGCAACTGATTTGTTGGACTATAATACACTGTATTTACAGTCTTTGGAGACCCCTTTAGGCTTTAATACACTGTAATTCTGATTCTAATTCTGATATAATTGTCTCATTTCCGAAGTTAAATAAATGTTCTTTTTTTTTTCATTTTAAATCAACCTTGAACAATTTCAACTTTGATTCAGGTATATAGTCTTTATGATCATTAATTTTCTATATAAAATACTTTTAATTTGGTTTTCCCCACACTTTCTCTTTATTTATCCTTTGAAATATAGACACTTAAAAACTTAAGTACAAGTGATAACTCTGGTGCATATGGTTTAATACTAGTTTAGGAGTAAATAATAGACTGTCGATATCAGTTAAACTCTTAATGCCAAAATGTAATCCTTTTTCATAGGAAAATAAACATGAAATAAAATTTAAAGACTAAATTTACTTTTAAAGGTTTATTTACATAAGTTTTGTAATTTTATGTTCAGGTCACACTAATATAACCTCCAAATTGCACAATTTATCTCAGTTGACAATATTCCACTCAGAGGTCACTGTGACCCACAAATCAGTCCACTTAAATGGTTTCCTTCCACCTCATAGAATAAAGTGTCCTTTACTTTTGTCAGCAGTCACAAATATTGGAAGACAGAATTCAGATAAATTACTTCAGCATTAATATTTGTCCAGAAACTTATTTGACCAACTTTCAAATTTATTCCAAGTGAAAAAAACTTCAATGTTTTCCCCCCCAGTATGCTCTTTGGTATAATAAGTAATATGCAGATATTTTAATGACATTATTTTGCCTATAATATTTTTTCATCTTTATTGAATTTTAAAAAATAGCTTTAATGAGAAATAATTTAAATATCATACAATTCACCCATTTTAAGTATATAATTCAGTGATTTTAGTATATTTATAGTTATATAACCATCACCATGATGTAATTTTAGAGCATTTCTGTCACCTAAGAACAGAACTCACTGTCATTAACAGTGTCTCTGTTATTTATCTGCCCCCTGCCACCCAACCATTAATCTACTTTCTGTCTCTATAGATTTACCGTCTGGACATTTCATATAATAAGAACCATGTAATATGTGTTCTTCCGTGCCTGGCTTCTTTAACTTAGTATCAAGTTTCTGAGAGTCATCCATATTTTGCATGTATGAGTACTGTATTCCTTGGTTAATAGCTTCTTTATTTAAATGAAAAATATCAGAATGAGTAATGTTCAGTAGGAAAAAATACTGATCTAGGAGTCAAAGACTTCTGCTTTCTAGCCCTGTTTATACCTTTTACAGCCCATTTGGACAAGTTATTAATTTCTTTGACCCAGTTACATCATTGGTAATGGAAATATGGTAGCTTTCCCTACCTACCTTAGAGCAATAGGAGAATTAACAAGACAAAATATAGGAACCACTAAATAAGTATACAAATATCATACTGCATATTCCTGGTGTAATAGCAAACCAAATTATTATAATTAGGATCAAAGTTTTAGAATTTCCTTAAATGCTCCTGTAATAACAAAGGAAAACCATACATTTTATTATTTTTTTAATGTTATTGATTTCAGAAAGGAAGGGAGAGGGAGAGAGAGAGAGAGAGAGAGAGAGAGAGAGAGAGAGAGAGAGAGAAAGAGAGAGAGAGAGAGAGAAACATCAATGATGAGAGAGAATCATTGATTGGCTGCCTTCTGCACTTTCCCGACTGGGGATCCAGCCTGCAACCTGGGCATGTGATCTGACCTAGAATGTAATTGTGACCTCCTGGTTCATAGGTCTACACTTAACCATGGAGCCACGCCAGCCAGGCAAAAACCATACATTTTAATTCCTGTTTACCCAAAGGTTCAATTGTTTCTCCTAATGTATCTTTCGGTCAGCCTTGGTTAGCTGTAACAGTCAGTAGCCTGTCTGCTCTTAGAACAGGTTGTTGGAAAGGAGTGGCTATGATTAATTGGCATCACCTATGGAGTGGTGGATAAAGGCATCTATGAACAGGATTCCACTGTGACCTTTCCTGGCAGGCGTGAAGTTTCAGAGGAAGCTCACTGTGGTGAATTGGCCGGTTTTTATGATTCCTTTCAACCCTTGGGCTCCAGTAGGAAGAGTGTAACTTGGGCTTCCAATAAAAGGGGAGAAGTGCTGATGTTACAAACAGAAAACCAAGGCGGTTTGTACTGATCCTTAGTTACACGAAATCAGCAACCCTTAAAAGAGACCAGCTTGATATGGGGACACTGTGGGCTGCTTCTGTCCCCCAAAGCAAGGGGACACAAAATAAATGCACGGTTCTCCTAAGGTTAGTAGACAAGTGGCAAGACAGATAGTCCTGACTGGAACCCAGAGAGTTCATTATAGGACCAGGCCACCATTGGATATGGGATCTCCTGCAGGGGTCTCTGGTAGGAAGCCGCTTAGGAGATTATCTTCTTTTTCTTTTTTATTTGCTCCCAACTTTAAGTTTTCATGTAAAGTTACTTCTGTTTTCGTATTACCTTCACTGTACAAATGTTTGAATCTTAGAGGAATTTTCTACAGTGATCTTGAGTGCACACAACCGGGATGGATGTCTCACCTGTGAGCCTCCTCCCCCTCCTTTGGGACGGCTGTACTTCGGGTGTATACTCCTTTCTCACCCATGCCATTGCCGCCTCTCCTCCCCTTGTTCTTCCCCTCCAGCATGGTTTTCCTCTTTCAAGGCTAGATCGAAGCCTTGCCGCTCTCTCTGCCGTTTCTTTGACTGCACCATCCTCTTCAGGATCTTGGGGTAAGTGTTAGACTTCACCTTTTCTTTTCTTTTTCTTGAAAAGCCCTGTGGACTTATTTCCTCTTTTATTCTTGCTCCCATTCTGTACGTGTGGCGGGATATAACCTCACTCCCCTTCCCAACCTCCTTAACATAAGTTTTCTTCTGCCCATTTAATCACCAATCACCAATTGTGTTCATTCAGCAATATTAATTAAGCACCTATCATATGATGAAGTGTAAGCTTGAGCAGGAACAAGCCATCAATAGGTTGTGAAGTGGGATATAAGATGGGTATATAGGTGTGTTAACATGGTTCAGTGTTAAGCTACTTTATATGATTCATTTGTTTTCTGTTACAAAAAGAAAAAGCCATGCTTACAATTGGTTAGGGAATTCCAACATTCACATAGTTATAGACATTTGCTGTTATCCTCCAAGACTTTCAGTTTTGAATATATATATATATATATATATATATATATATATATATATATATATACTAGAGGCCTGGTGCACAAAAATTTGTGCACTCGGGGGGGAAAGGGGGGTCCCTCAGCCCGGCCTGTGCCCTCTCGCAGTCAGGGACCCCTTGGGAGATAACGACCTGCTGGCTTAGGCCTGCTCCCGGGTGGCAGAGGGCAGGCCCAATCCCTAAGTGCAGCCCCTGGTCGGGCTCAGAGCAGGGCCGATTGGGGAGTTGGGCGCCGCCCCCTGTCATGCACAGAGCAGGGCAGATTGGGAGGTTGCGATGCCACCCGCAGTCATGCTCAGGGTAGGGCCGATTGGGGGGTTGGGGCACCACCCCCTGTCACACTCAAGGCAGGGTCGATAGGGAGGTTGTGGTGCCACACCCTGTCACGCACAGAGCAGGGCCAATCAGGGTTGGGGCACTGCCCCCTGTCACGCACAGAGCAGGGCGGATCAGGGGGTTGGGGCGCCGCCCTCTATTATCCACAGAGCAGGGCCGATCAGGGGTTTGGGGTGCTGCCACTGTCACACTCAGGGCAGGGCCGATGGGGAGGTTATGGCTCTACCCCATCACACACAGAGTAGGGCCCGTGGGGGGGGGGGCGGGTTGGGGCGCAGCCCTCTATCATGCACAGAGCAAGGCTGATCAGGAGGTTGGGGCGCCTTCCCCTGTCACGAACAGAGAAGGGCCGATAGGGAGGTTGTGGCCCCACCCCCTGTCACACACAGAGCTGCAGGGCGAACAGGGGGTTTGGGCGCTGCCCCCTGTCACGCTGATTCCGGTGCCAGGATGCCTCGTGGCTCCGCTGATCCCGGTGCTGGGAGGCATATTACCTTTTTACTATATAGCATAGAGGCCTGGTGCACGTGTGGGAGCCGGCTGGTTTGCCCTGAAGGGTGTCCTGAATCAGGGTGGGGGTCCCCACTGGGATGCCTGGCCAGCCTGGGTGAGGGGATGATTGCTGTTTGCAGCTGGTCACACCCCCTTCAGGGTGGGGGTCCCCACTGGGGTGCCTGGCCAGTATGGGTGAGGGGCTGAGGGCTGTTTTCAGGCTGGCGGGTGACTGAAGCTCCCAACCGCTCCTTTTTTTCTTTTTATTTTTTAAATTCTGGGCCAGCTTTAGCTCTGAGGCTCCAGCTCTTAGGCCTCCACTCCTGAAAGCAGGTATCTGGTTTGTTTCGGTTCTATAATCGAAACTCTGTATCAACTCTAGCTCTGAGATCCCAGCTGGCTGAAAGCAGGTTTCTGGGGTTTTGTTTAGCTTCTATATTTGTTACAATGTTTCTTAAACTGCAGGCTCAGAGGCCGGCAAGGCAGACGGGGAACGTTGGAGTCCTCCGTCACTGAAGCAAGCAAGCCTCATGTTAGTTTCAAGCTGCCTGGCTGGCAGTTAATTTGCATATCACCCTGATTAGCCAATGGGAAGGGTAGCGGACCTACGGCTAATTACCATGTTTCTCTTTTATTAGAAGCTGGCAGTTGGACATCCTTAGCGTTGCCGTGGAGGTGGGAGAGGCTCCTGCCACCACTGCTGCACTCGCCAGCCGTGAGCCCTGCTCTGGCTGAACTGCGCTCCCCCTGTGGGAGTGCACTGACCACCAGGGGGCAGGGCAGGTCCTGCATTGAGCATCTGCCCCCTGGTGGTCAGTGCACATCATAGCAACCGGTCGTTCCACTGTTTGGTCAATTTGCATATTACCCTTTTATTATATAGGATGTGACTATTTGAAAATGTAAATAATTTTAGATCTAAACTTCTCTATCTTCCATTTATTTATTTACTTTATTATTAACCCTAAGTCTTTTTCTTTTTTATCACATAAATATTTTCAGCTAATATTCAGTTCATTATAAATCACTGTCTCTTCCTACTTAACTAACTCCAGGTTCTCCATATCCATTACTAGTACTTTTTTGTCTCAAATAATAGAGTTTTATCATCTCTACCGCCATTTTCTCTATCATGAAATCTATTATGAAATATATATATTTATGTGAATTTATTTGTACAAATTTGTCAGAAAGCAAAGTACTGTTCTGAAGTATTCAGAAATTTCTAAATCCATGAGGATTGTTTCTATGAGATAGAAAAAGTATTATCTTAATTTTGTTACTTGAGAAGAGTGGTTAAATGATGTAACAAGGGTAAAAATAATGGAATTTTAGATTCCTATCTTATTCATCCATAATTTGCAATATTTTATAAGCCCCTATAAATTACAGTTATCTTCATGTTATAGTGGGTTGGTTTAATGTTCAGAATAAAAAAATACAGTGAAGGTTTAGAAGCCTTCTATTTGCATGTGAAGTAAATTCTTGATCTTTAATATTAGAGTATAATTTATTTCCAAATTTTAAGTATCTGATTATCTCCTTAGATTGATTTAATTCACTTCCCTACTCTCTTCTTTTCACACAAACCAAGCTAATAATTTTCTGGTTTTCATATAACTACATCTGGATTAAATTGCAACTTTGTAGCAGCAAATATATTCACACCTGTTCTAGCATCTGATTTATAAAAATCGCCAAATGATATTTCAGTCTCTTCTGGCATTATGCAGAAAATGTTAATGTACTTCAAGTATACTTGTTTCAAAATAGATGTGAATTAAACCTCTGAAATATAAACTCTAAAATGAATGAATTTTCCAAATGGTTATATCACCATCTGAGCTTTGTAAAATGTCGGCTGAAATTTCAGTGTGTTAATTTGCAATTGATATAGTTGAATACTCATTAAAGAACTTTCTTCTATTATTGGTATATATTCTTACATCTGCAAAGGTTTCCTCTGCTCATTTAAAAATATAACTTTTGTAAAGGGCTAACCTCTTCAATTTGTGGTACAATAATACATATACCAGTATATATAAATGTAATCTAAATGCAGCATATTATGTTCATTCACATCAATTATATCTGATCAGAAACCCCACCATTTCAGCCACATAATTAACTAACCAACTGACTAAATAAAATCATTTAGCATAGTGGAAAATAAAACAGGTTTAAGTTTAAAATAGGTATTGGATTGTTATCTAAGACATAATTTATCATTATTGAAGGCAAAGTGAGGCATTTGATTATAATTTCCCTAAGGAAAAGGAATCTATCTTATTGATATTTATACACTGAATCTAATTAGTATGGACCCTACCTATAACAGAATAGGTATGTACTCCATAAGTGTCTTACTGGAATAAAATAACATGTTTATAATATAGTTGAAGTGTAATGCCAAAATACATATTAGTATTATCAATGAAAACTGCACAACTCTTTATGTTCCATGAAATTTAATCTTAGGTTAAATGTTTAGTTTAACCACAATTTTAAATATTTATTTGCTTGGATTTTTCATTTAATAGCTACAAAATTGCATTCATTCTTTCAAAAATTATTTTTTAGCACCTTCCATGTCTCAAACTCTATGAATATAACAGACAAAGTTCCTGCTCTAAGGGAATCTACATTCTAATTAGTTTACACTGTGAAAACTAAATGAGTATAATGCACTTAGAATATAGTATCTGGCACATAGTAAGTACCCAACACTTATTAGCTATGATGATGATGATGATGGGAGACACCTGTATATAAATGCTATTCAAAGCCATGAGACTAGATGATATCAGCTAAGGAGAAAATGCAAGTAGGAAAGGTGCTTAGGGCTGACCTATTGATGCTTCCCAACATTTAGAATGAGAATCATCCATTTACACTGAAAAACAATAGCCAAGGAGGGAACAAGAGCATGTAGTGTAATGTATCAAAGAGGAAGTATACTGTGTGCCAAATTAAACGTTGGAATTGCCAATAGAGAAAGAAGGTCATTCGTAACCTTAAGAAGACTGATTTCTGTGGAGGAGTGAAGAATAAAGCTCCATTGGAGTGGATAGAAAAGAGACTGCGGAAAAAGCAAATACAAAAAAGGGTAACATGAATCACTAAGAAATATAAAATGAGACGATCAGCTTCAATAGTAAGCAGAAAAACTGCAAATTAAGCCAACAATGAGACACTACTTTGTACCCTATCAGTTGGTAAAAAGAAAAAAAAATTAAATAGCTCTTTCTAGTAAGTGTTAGGGAAACAGGCACCTCCATTCATTGAGGTGGGGGGATAGTGGTGTCTCTGTCCTGGGATCAGTTAGTGTTATTTAATTATGTGTATGCCTGTGACCTCATGAGTTCGCTCTGAGGTCATACTGCAGAAAAACTCCCCTGTAAGTACACAAGAAGAGTAAAAGGCTTTACAGCAGGATCATTTGTGGTGACACAAAGTTGCAAGCAACCTAGGTTCGTGACTGTAGGTGTAGATCAGTAAAGTGTGGTATGTGCACATGATTAAAAGTATATGCACATGATTAAATGTCAGAAAGGAATGAATCATATCTAATGTATGGCTATATGGATGAGTCTCAAAAAACATAACACGCAGTAAAAAAAGTAAGAATTAAAGTGAGATTTATTTGTGCAGTTTTCTTTGAACACCTGTAAAAAGTACTATTTATTCACGCATAAGAAACATCTTAGAAGGCATCCATGAAACCCACCCACATAAAGGTGGGTGCCCTCTAGAATGGATTCCCAAATGCAAATGAACATGTCCCAGTACTTTAAAGCAAAATTAACCCTCTTTCCACCATATCCCTCTCCAGCTACAATTGATTCTCGCTGCACCCTCTTCACAGAATCAAATGGGCTGCCTTTCATTACCGTTTCAAGCTCACTCCTCACCCTCCGCCCAGGTTCTGCCCCTTGTTTTCTTTTGTATCTTGGACACACAGAACTGAGTTTATTAGACTCAGTGCAGAACATCCTGTCATCCTTGTCCAGCGCAAGCAAGACCCCACTTTCAATAATTTATCTGTAAAATACATCAAATACAGAGAAAACTATAACAAATGTGTGATATCATCTATATTTAACTAGTTTTAACATTTTGCCATAACTGCTCTGTAGATTGTTAAAGAAAAATGCACAGTGAAAACCTTCATTTTTCCTCTTTCCCATACAAAGATGACCATTGGTGACACTGGCCCCAACAAGTTCCTCAAGGTGACAAGTGATGAAATTCAGAGTAGACATCAGGGGTAGGTGGTTACTGCTACCACCAGTTATAAGAGCTCACAGTGACTAGTTCTCATTATGTGCCTGCTACTGCTCACGTCTTTACATATATTAGGTCACTCAATTCTCAGATTAATCTTTTGCCATAACAACAGTTGTATAGGTCCGTGGTCAGCAAACTGTGGTTCGTGAGCCAAGTGTAGCTCTTTGGCCCCTTGAGTGTGGCTCTTCCTAAGCCTTAGGAGTACCCTAATTAAGTTAATAACAATGTACCTACCTATATAGTGTAAGTTTAAAAAATTTGGCTCTCAAAAGAAATTTCAGTCGTTGTACTGTTGATATTTGGCTTTGTTGAATAATGAGTTTGCCGACCACTGGCTAGGAAACTCAAGTGCCTAAATTCACATCGCCAGTAGGAAGCAGAGCCAGAATTTGAAATAAGGCATTTTGGCTTTAAAGTTTATGCACAACAGCTTGATGTTATCTGGTCTTAGGAGTGTATTAAAAGAAGAGTGGGCTTTTGTTTTTCCTTTACTTCAGTTATTCCCTCTGAAGAATAATATATATATTATTATGGTGCCTTCAATTACTCATTGAAAAAAATTCCCCTGGATCTCTGGGTGCCAGTCCTCTGCCTGCTTGCTCTTCCATTCAGCTACGTGAACCTGAAATCCATTTCCTCCAGATAGCACTTTGAACCAGGTTTTTAATTTTTAATATCCAGAAAGTTTTAAGCTGAAAGTATCTTCCCACTGTAAAGGTTTTCTTTATTGTGTTTTTTTTTTTTTAAAAAATTACACTAACTTAATATACCCTCCAAATGACTGTAAAGTTTTATATTCTTCTGTAAAAGAACTAAGAATACCTTTTGTATTTTTGTAGGTTCTAGAAACCTTTCAGAATAACAGGATTCTCTTAAATGACTAATTACCCCAAATCTGATGCCTGCGTAATGCTATCCAGCAAGCAGCTGGCTTTGTATGAAGAGAGGCTAAGAGCTCTTTTTGTCTTGTTCATTGAAAATCATTTGCTTTTTATTTAATATCTGCAAAGAGCGCCGTCCCATCTTAGTAGAGTTTGATGTTGTGAATTTTGGATTGTTTCCATGGGTTCCGCCTTACATCTGCATGGTGGTTAAAGCCAATGCTTCTTTTCTTCTTGTAGGCATTCAGGGCCTTTTGCCTCATAATCCAATGTCATGGTGAATGACAGAAAATTGAAGTTGAATTTATTTAACTACAGAGGAGGACTGCACAGAACAATACACTTATTTAAGAACTCCTTGCCTCGGGAACTGAAGGCGCTGTCTAGTGCAGGTGGCTTAATCTCTCTGCTGCTTATCCTAACTGTGTTCCTTTATTTATTAAGGACAGGAACTGGGCACTCCGCTTGCAAAAACAAAAGGACCCTACTAGTCTACCAGAACCAATTATAAACCAATAGGATGCTTACCGCCTCTTTCAGAACAGTAAACATATGGCCTGTGGCATTTTTAAAACAATCCTTAGCCCTCCTTTACTAGAGAAAATGTAACCAAAAGTAAAAAGAAAGAAAGAAAGAAAGAAAGAAAGAAAGAAAGAAAGAAAGAAAGAAAGAAAGAAGCTATGAAAAGATATTCATCCACATCATGAATAATTTTTTCAATTATCTGTGATATCTTCTCTGCTTATATGGCTTATTTGTTGACATTACTTATATTTCCTGTTTCTATTTACTTCACATGGCAGTCTCTTCAGAGGTTTCTGTGTTTTGAAGTAAAACGTATATTTGCTTTCCTTATTTTTACTCAGAGATGCTATAAAAACATAGTGAATAATCTGCAGGAAGCGGCTTCTCCAATCATTGGGTATTGTGAATTAAAGACTAAGCGGTCTATGTTTATCTTGAAATAGGGAGAAAGGGAAATATTGGTGGGCATAGAGAGAGATGAATAGTGGAGAGTATAATAGGTTAGTTTTTTTTTTCCTGGAGTTGGATATGATTGTGTAGTTTATTTCCCTTTAAACCCAGTAAATTCTGGAACTATGATGACCAAGTATATTCAAATGTGAGCCTAAGGATACTTCCAATGTTATAGAAATGGTTTTGAATTAGCTGCCAGTTTTACTGTCTGTTCTAATTATCAGGTAATTGAGAATTAATTGTGTAAGATTCACATATCAAGTATCAATTCTTTGGGATTTTTAAGGTAATCAGTTCTCCCCCTTAACAATAGCATTTAGAAGTAATAACAAAATTTGTCATTTGGCCTCAGACCCATGCTTCATCTAGAGTTTAAGATTATATCCTGCCAAACCACCAACGGACATTTAACGGGAAGTTGTAAATGTTAGTCTCAGAAAGTTGGTCATAATGACACCACTTTGTCTTAATATCTTCCTTAATTATAATACATTAATTTTTAAACTTTCAAAAATTAAAATATAAATCACCTGTTGGAATTAGAAATTTCACTGATTTACTACATATTTTATATAAAACAATACTTTTCATTTGCTTTAAAATATATCTCTTTAGAGATTCTGGGATATGCTAAGCAAGTCTAAACCTACTCTGCCCACACTTTCATGGAGAAATACAGTGGGGCCTTGACTTACGAATGTCCCGACTAACGAGTTTTTTGAGATGCCAGCTGTCTCTCGGCCAATTTTTTGCATTGAGTTGATAGAGTAATTTGAGTTAACGAGCTCCTTAATGAGCTCCTTAATGAGCTCGGTCTCGGAACCAATTAAACTCGTAAGTCAAGGCCCCACTGTATTATATTCCCTTCTAGCTTTTGTATTTTGAGTCAGTATAAGAGAGCTGGAAAAATAAGGGCTGTGGAATGAGGCCAAGCTGAGTCTGAATCACAAGATCACTTCTAACAAGCTGTCTGACCTCTGATAAGCTAGCTAATTACTCTGATCCTCAGAGTCTTCACTGGTAAAAATAAAACGCGTAGCTGTCTGTCACGGTAGTTGCGACTGTGAATGAAATGATACAGGAGAAAGCACTCTACACTGTGCTGGGATATGGAACACCACCAGCAGTCACCAACTTCCTCTCTGCGTATTCTTCAGAGGGTGGGTCCAAATCTCTGAGCTGTGCCCATGTGACTAGAACCCCTCTGCAAGCACACATGAGCTTAATAACAAGGAAACACATCACACAACATTTCTGAGATTGCTATGTTTCTAAATTGGGGTTATACTGAAAAATAAATTCTCCATTTATTTTATCTTTTCTCTCATATAATGTTATTACTTGATAAATGGAAAGTTGTACCCCACAAATATTATCTACCTAGTAAGTCCTGTTGAATCTTATTTTTTCTCAAATTTATTGCCTCAGCAGAGTTTAAAATCTTTACTGAGTTTCTCTGTAGGCTAATGCAGTTACTCATTGTAAGATACCAGGCAAGAGAATCAGAGAGAATCTCATGTTTTCCTCGTCAGAAAATGGGGCTATTAGCAACTTCAAGGCAGTTTCAGGGATAAAATGTAATACTCTCTGTGAAAGTACTGGGTACACAAAATTTATGCCAATATGCCAATATCTGATAAATTCTAATTAAAACATTTGTTTAGAGTGAATTTATTTTCTGATTTAAGAAAATGGCTCTCCTTTCTAAAACAAAGTTAAGGCAGATTGAATATATATATATATATATATATATATATTTGTATGCATGCATAAAGACTTTAAAGTTTATTATTAAAAATATGTTATTAAAACACCCAAGAAGATATAACATAGGGATTTTATCATTCCAGTGTTTTAAATATTTTTTTCATAGAAACCAATTACTCCATATTGTTTTTCACCTTATCTCCAAAAAGAGTGCCAACAAGCCCTGGCTGGTTTGGTTTAGTGGTTAGAGCGTCAGCCCGCAGACTGAAGGGTTGAGGGTTCGATTCCTGGTCAAGGGCATGTACCTCTATTGTGGGTTCAATCCCAGGCCCTAGTTGGGGTGCTGTGGGAGGTAACCAATTAATGTGTCTCTCTGGTGTTGATGTTTCTCTTTCTCTATCCCCTTCCCCCCCTCTCCTCCCTCCCTCCCTTCCACACTGTCTGAAAATCAATGGAAAAATATCCTCGGGTGAAGATTAAAAAAAAAAAAGTGCTGACAAGGGCTGTCGCTGAGGCTGGGATTCAGATCACAGTTCCCTGACACAGCCTAATGGCAGGACTCAGAGAATTCAAGCATTTGTTCCTGTGCTTTAGTTTCAGTTCTGCATCCACAGACATGTTAGACGTGGCTGTTTGAATAATCTTCCTTAAACTCTGTTTTAATTCTGCAGTTCAAGACTGTGGAAGCCAATTTCTTGCTTGCATTTCCTTGGCTTTGAAAGTCATTAAAATGCCTATTAGATGCTACCCAGAGTTAACAAATTCTTTACCTGGAGCCTCGCACGTGGTTTGTCTAGTTCAGTTCTACCGGGAGGCCTCAGCAATACTCTTTAGTTCCAGGCCACAGGAGGAGCTTAGGCAGTCTCACAAGTGAGCCATGTGATCAGGAATTCATATGTGTATTGGCTACATAAATGTCCTTGGGAAACATGAGTAAAATTCAGCCTATTAGCTGTTTGGAAATAAGCATGATGTTGTGGCAAACGGAGGCCAACAAACTGGGTCTGCCAAAACCCATGAACTCCATGGGGTCTTAGAGTAGGACAAGCTGCATGTGGTCATCCAGGCAAAGTGGAATCAACAGTTAACTGCCCGATTCTTTGGGAGCTGCTGAGTGGCAACTCCAAAGGAGTGTGGTTTACCCTATGAAGCTATCTGGACACTTAAAATGTCCTAATTGGATGAATATATTGTGTCATTTCAGATTTGCAAAGTCAAGTAGAGGGACTCGGGCTAAAACTTCAGAAGGCAGTGACCGAGCTGGACAGCTATAAAGAAAAGTTCATGTAAGATGGTGAACGTTAAGCCACCTGTACAAGCCCCCCGGGGGTCCCCTGTGACTCCTCTGCAGGGGTTCGGCTGTGTGGGTATGATCACCTGCTGCTCTTCCCGGCTATTTTTCTGGCCTAGATTGTATATCGAAGGACCTGGAAATATTTTTAAGTACATGAGATGTTTCTTTCCCTCAGTAAGAAATTTACTTATCCATCCATGTATGAAAGCTTTCCCTGGTCGTTCAAATTAGTAACTTCATGTGAAAGAGTCTCTGAGGTTTTTCTCATATTGTTGTCTCTATATTATCTGCCCAGAAGAAACAATATTGAAGTTGTTTCTTAAAATTACAAATTTTAGCCCTAGCTGGTTTGGCTCAGTGGATAGAGCATCAGCCTGTGGACTGATGGGTCCCAGGTTCGATTCCGGTCAAGGGCACATGCCCGGGTTGTGAGCTAGTTCCTGAGTGGGGGGTGTGCAGGAGGCAGCCAGTCAATGATTCTCTGTCATCATTGATGTTTCTATCTCTCTCTCTCCCTCTCCCTTCCTCTCTGAAATCAATAAAAATATGTTTAAAACAAACAAAACAAAAAAATTGCCAATTTTAGGTTCCAAAAGATAGTTGAAAATTTTTGAAATGTTGGAGTACTTACATTTTATATAAGTAATAAAATGATTGGCAAACAAATGATAAGAAAGTGCCCTTGTAAAATATTCAGAGCACTATTTTGTTTAAAAATGAAGAAATATATGCACCCCTATGATCATGGCAGCGTTATTTACAATAGCCAAGATTTGGAAGCAGCGCAAGTGCCCATCAATAGACAAGTGGATAAAAAAGGTGTGGTACATTTACATAGTGGAATACTACTCAGACGTTAAGAGGAAGGACATCTTACCTTTTACAACAGCATAGATAGACCTGGAGAGCATTATGCTAAATGAAATAAGCCAGTCAGAGAAAGACAGTATCATATGATTTCACTTATATGTGGAATCTAATGAACAAAATAAACTAACAAAATAGAAACAGACTAATAGATACAGAGAACAGACTGGCAGCTGCCAGAGGGGAGGGTGGTTGGAGAGCTAGGTGAAAAGGGTGAAGGGATTAAGAGAAGGGGAAAAACAAAAAACACTCATAGACATGGACAACAGTATGGTGATTACCAAAGGGAAACGGAGGTGGAGGGAGGTAGAGGAAAGTAAAAAGGGGATAAACAGTGACTTGGGGTGGTGAACACACAATATAGTATACAGACAATGTATTATAGAATGGTATACCTGAAACCTGTATAATTTTGCCCGGCCAGCATGGCTCAGTGGTTGAGCATCAAGTTATGAACCAAGAGGTCATGGTTCAATTCCTGGTTGGGGCACATATCCAGGTTGCGGGCTCAATCCCTAGTGAGGGACATGTAGGAGGCAGCCGATCAATGATTCTCTTTCATCATTGATGTTTCTCTCTCTTCCTCTCCCTTCCTCTCTGAAATCAATAAAAATATTTGTGGGGGGAAAAACCTGTATAATTTTGTTAATCAATGTCACCCCAATAAATTCAATAGATAAAAGATTTAAAAATTGAATTTCAGAAATTTCAAAAATTACTTTGCAGTATAAATATAGCATACCAATAATTATAACACTAAAATAGAATTCATATAATCTTTTAGAGTAAGTAAATATTTTTAGTTTGTGGTATATAACCTGATAGCTCTGGTTTTCAGTTCTGATGTTTTAGAGATGAACCTCATCAGAAATATAAATATTTAGATTGCTTAGCAACCAAATGTTTTGTATTGACCATGGACTACTCCTAAGAACAATATGTTAAAATACTCAAATAAAATGAGTATAGAAGGAAAGTACCTCAACATAATAAAGGCAATTTTTGACAAACCCACAGCTAATATACTCAGTGGTGAAAAACGAAGCTTTTCCTCTAAGATCAGGAACAAGACAAGGATGTCCACGCTTACCATTCCTATTCAACATAGAACTAGAATTCCTAACTATCAGACAAGAGAAAGAAATAAAAGATATCTAAGCTGAGAATGAAGAAGGAAAAGTGTCACTTTTTGCATATGACATGTTTCTTTATATAGAAAACCCTAAAGACTCAAAAAAAAAAAAACCCTATTAGAAACAATAAAAAAGTATAGTAAAGTTGCAGGACATAATAAATCAATGCACAACAATTCATTGTATTCTATATACTAAGAATGAAATTTGAGAAAAAGAAAGGAAAAAATCAATTCCTTTTGCAATTGTAACAAAACAAGAATGAAATACCTAGGAATAAAGTTAACAAAGGATGTGTAGGACCTTCTGGAAATTACAAAGCATTATTAAAAGAGATTGAAAATGACACAATGAAATAGAAAGACATTCCATGTTCGTGGATTGGAAGAATCAGCCTAGTTAAAATGTCCATATCATCCAAAGCAATATACAGATTTAATGCAATCCCCATTAATAAAATTCTTAACAACATAAGGAGAAACAAATTCCAAAAATGTGCTATAAAATGAATGTATATTTGGATTATTTATAGCAAAATAATTTATTTTTGTAAAATAAGAAAAAAATATTCATGCTTTATAACATTGTGATTAATAGCACAGTAAATACAATAGTTCGCTTTCTGTGTATGGTAGCTAAGATTAAAAAAATGAGTGGAGGGGAGTCCTTGGTTCACTAGATCCAGGAAGTAATTTTCTAGGTGAGAAGAAACACAAAAAAGAGACACAGGTAGTGATTGCCAGAAAGAAAAATCATTATTCCCCACCCTCTAGTAACATCAGGGAGGACTTTGGCCATATAGATGCCTCCTATGGAGAGAAGGTTTCTTGGAGCTCATGAAGTGAAGAGGGAACAGTGCAGGAATAGAGAGGTAGAGCTGGCATCTACGGGCTAAAGTGGAGTGGAGTCCTGGGAAGTTAGTAGAGAAGATAAACACAGAAATAAACATACCAAGGAAAAGGAATAAAGCTAATTGGTTGTGACATGCATTATTTTTACCGAATAAGTGTGCACAGAATTCGCTATATATTCAAGGAGCCTTCCCACTTAATATGAACACATGCTGTGGTGGTATTTTTTGTTCATTGTGTTTCTAACATAATTTATAATGTGAGTGCTGAGAAATAGTAAGAGTCAGAGGAGATCAGAGTTGGAGGGAGAAATATATAACCTCACCAAAGTCCATCAAATGAATTACCTGGAGAAAATCACTCTACAATTGCACAAATGCTGATGCTGTTGTCTCAGTTTATAAAATGGGTGCTTCCTGCCTGCATAAGAACTTCTTAAAATGAGAGAATTAGAGGAGTATCCATTTTTAGAAAATTTGAGTTATCAAAGATAGAGCCACTTAAATGGTCCCAACTTTTGGAAACCTTTCTCCGTGCTGGCTGTTCCCAACATTTCCATTTCTATGCCGCTACCTTCCTTTACCCCTGGGACGAAGTGCAGTAGGGTGGGCATTTAGGATCAGGGCCTGGGACTGCTCAGGGTGCTCAGAGCTCAGGAGGTCCCCAGGCACATATAAGTACTATTTTATTTGTAGAGTAAAGCCAGATTTGTGACTTGGCCATTGTTTTATGATAAATTAGTCGGGAGTCCAAAGAATTCACTCAAAAATTTTGACGCACAATTTGTAAATGAACTGGAGGTTTATTTTTTTTTTAATATATTTTATTGATGTTTTACAGAGAGGAAGGGAGAGAGATAGAGAGTTAGAAACATCGATGAGAGAGAAACATCGATCAGCTGCCTCCTGTACATCTCCTATTGGGGATGTGCCCGCAACCCAGGTACATGCCCTTGACCGGGATTGAACCTGGGACCTTTCAGTCCGCAGGCCGAAGCTCTATCCACTGAGCCAAACCGGTTTCGGCTGGAGGTTTAATATATATGCATCTCCAAACCTTCTGAACGTCCAGAAATTGGAAGGTACTGTGAAATCAGGTTCATTTAAAATTTCAGTCCTCACCCTTTGTGAGGGATAGGGGTGGGAATGGGTTTCACATATCCAACTTAAGATGGTTCTTTTGTCATTTAAAGATTTTTAAATGTTTTTATATGTTTTGAGTATTTTTACTTAAGGGGGAGAGGCAGTTTTTAAACAGATGAACTTGAGGTTCTCTTTTACATAAGGTTTATAAGAAATTATATCCCAAGGTTTATAAGAACTTGTTATGTATTGGAAAACAAATTTTATCAGTTAAGTTGCTTTAGGCTACAAGGGACAGAGGTAGTGGTTTCAAGCTTAGTTGGTCCAGCAGCTCAGCAGTATCTCCAAGATCTTGCTGTTCCTTCTGTCTTCATCCTGCTGCCCTCAGCCTGGCTTCACCCCAAGTCTGGGTCCCTTGTGACCACGAAGTATCTGCAGTTCCAGGTGCCACATCCATATGTAACCAACCCAGAGGCAGGAAGAGCTTGTTTTCCTGGTGTCTCCTTGGAAGTGAGAAAAACTTTTCCTAGATTTTCCTCTTACCTCTCTGGTCATTCCTGAAAACTTTTTGCCTCCCAAATAGGTGGCCTGGTGGCATCCAGTGTCTGTCAGAGTATAGATCTTCTTTTCGCCTGGTCCTAAATTGAACAGGCTAACTTCACTTCATTCATTCAATGCAAGATGCTTACTGAGTGGTGATTATGTGGCATGACCGTTGTGTGCAGGCACTAGATATTGGAGTAACAAGATTGACAAGCTCCAGTGGAGCTATTTAGGTAATTTCAGGTAATGTTAAGGACTACAAAATATACAACAGGCATACTGAAATGTGAGTAATGGGGACGGTGGTATACTTTGGATGGAGTGGCATCCCTAAGCAGATGGCCTGTGAGTTGAGATCTGAGTAACAGGAAAGAGCTGGCAATACTAAAATGCTAACATCTGAAAACAGAGAGATCAAAGGCCCTAAAATCTTGGAGTGAGTTTTACAAACTCAAGAAACATGAAGAAGACCAGTTGTGGTGGACACGCTGTGGTTTCCAAAGATAAACTAATGTCCTACTCCCTGGAATCTATGAGCATGTTACCTCACATGTCAAAGAGGACTTTGCACGTGTGATTAAATTATGAAGTTTGCAATTGGGAGATGATCCTGGATTATTTGGGCTGGCCCAGTGTAATAGGAAAGGTCCTTATAAGAGGAAAGCAAGAGGGTCAAAGTCACAAACGTAGATGTGAGGATGGAAGCAGAGGTTGGAGTGATGTAATTTGATGGAGCCACAAGCCAAGGAATGCAGGTGGTCTCCAGAAGCTGGAAAGGGGAGGAAACAGATTCTCCCCTGGGAACCGCCAGAAAGAACATAGCCTAGTGACATCTTGATTTGAGGACTTCTGTCCTCTGAACTGTAAGATAATACATTCGGGTGGTTTTAAATCACTAAGGTGTGGTAATTTGTTACAGCAGCAGTAAGAAGTTAATACACAAGTGCCTAGTGAGGAATTTGGATTTATTCAGAGGGCAATGAAAAACTGTTGGAGAATTTTGGACGAGCGAATAAATTGATCAGATTTATTTTAAGCAGTCAATATGGCTGCTACATGGAGAATGGGCTGGAATGGGAATACAAGAGCAGTCAGGGAGATTAGGTGGGAAGCTGTGCGTTCATACAGGTGAATGTGACTGGTGTAGTTAGTGTAAGGCTATAGTGTGGAGACAGAGAAATTTATGTTAGAGGTCAGTCTGACAGGATTTACTGATGGAGTAGACATGGCTGTGGAAGAAGGGGACTAGAATGGGAAGGTGAAAATAAAGGATGGTGTTTGGGGTTTTTCAGCATCAGGTCAGACAGCTGAGAGGCAATAGAGTATAGTGACCAAGAGCCTAGACTCCAGGCCAGACTGCTAGGGTACAAATCCCAGCACTGCTAGCTGGGCACATTACTATCTCTCTCTGGTCTCAGTTTTCTCAACTCTAAGAAGGGAAAATGGGCCACTTTGAGGGTTACGTTAGACATATAAGGTGTTACCTTTCAGTATCATTATTGTGTTGGTGCCACTTATTGAAGTGAGAAAATCTCTAAGAGATATGGATATGGGAAGTTTGAGATGTCTTTGGATAGCAAAGTAGAAATATCAAGGAGGCAGTTTGAGAATGGCTATTTCATATAAAGGAGTGGAGTGGTATTGACCCTTGCCTTTCAGATTAGGGGAAAATATCCAATTATTTCATCTGATTCCCTTTGCTTTGATTGGCAGGAGCACCAGGGGCCTTTCTGAAGGCTCATTCAAAGCACTTGAAGAGAAAGGATTAACACTATTTGCTGAGAGTAAAAGAAGGAATGCAGTGTTTAAAGAGATGTAGGCATTCTTTCTAGCCCTTCCAATTTCTCCCATCCTAATGAAGGTGAAGATAACAATTGGGTCATGAAGGGTAGACCATAGAAAGAATGGCTTAACTGGAGAGGCAGTGGGAGCGGACCATGGTGAGGGGACTTCTTGGGATGATAGGCTTTCTAAAGAGCAGGCATTAAAAAAATGCAGCCCAGATCAATTGTCCACATAGTTAATAAAGTAACCACTAAAAGGAATTGCACTGTCCCTGCCTCTGGATTTGGAAAACTGCGTACAAGAGTCTGAACCCAGAATGAAAGTCATGGTGGGCTGATGAGTCTCAAAGCATTTTTTGAAGTAACATTTTTGTTTGATTTCAAATCAAATGTGTAAAACTTGGAAAATACAGGGCTATATAAAAAAGAACATTGTAGTTATATTATGAGATAGCCTTATAGTTCATTTTTCTAAATAATGTAATTTTAAACATATTTTTACTTAGTGATCTATGATCTTATGATTGTTACTTAGTGATCTATGATCTTGCTCACATCATTACCTGATACATTTATTGATTAGTATTTCAATCTACATATGAACCATAACTTATTTACTAATCCTTTGTTTTTTAGAATTTCCAAATTTTTCACTTTTATAAGTAAATTTTTTAGAAATTCATATGGATAAATCTTTCTATTCACAATTACTTCCTTAGGATTTTTGCTAGAACCAGATGTCATATTTTTATGGTTTTTAATGCATAATGACTTATTGCCCTCCAAAAAGATTATACAAACTTTCAGCAGTATTTGTAAATACCCATCTCTCCTAACCAACACTGGGTATTATAACTTAAAAAGAAAAAAAGTTGCTAGTTTAACTGATAAAAAATTGTATCCTTGCATATGTGGCTTTTGGTATTCTTTCCTTTGTGACTTGCCTGAGCAGAGCCTTTGCCCACTTTACTAATGGCATGTTAATCTTTTCCTGATTCCTTCTTTCCTAACATTTTATTTGGAAAGTAGAGGCCTGCTGCACGAAATTTGTGCATGGGTAGGGTCCCTAGGCCTCCCCGCCTCCCCGCCTCCTCCTTCCCTCAGTGCCTGGCTGCAGCTGCTGGTTGCCCATCATAGCGAGTGATCAAATTCCCACTCTCCCGGTCAAACTCCTGAGGGGACAATTTGCATATTAGTGTTCAGGAATAAAATTTGGGTAATAACACCCCAAAGAAAATCAAAGTGATAACCATAAAATTCACAAGGATATTTTTTTTAAGGGTGAAGGGACTTTGCTGGGACCAGGAATATGAAGCTTCTAGGGTAGCTGATAAAGTTTTATTTTTTTGGCCTGGATGGTAGTTACAAGAATGTTCTCTTAATAATAATTTGTTATATTATGTATTTTTAAATGTAATTTTATATATCTTACAATTTTATCATATTTTACTATAAAAAAGGTTTAAAATAAATGAATGTTATTCATGTGCATGATGTTTTAAAATCATTTTTTTTGAAACTAAGTCATTCTGCAAGTAGAGCAAACCCATTGATAATCTAAGTAACATTTCATTGTTCAGTATAAGCTATTTTAAGGTACATTCGGATAATGACTTGATGAACAGTTTATATAAATTTAAATTGGAATATTAATCATTCTTCATATATTAACTTTTTTAGTATTGTTACAAAACCAATTATATAAGATCAAGACAAATATTTATTTCAGTTTTAGAATTTCCATTTGACTCTTTTCAATAGTTTCTATTTCTCTGCTAAGATTTTTCTTATCTTTTCATTAATTAGAGTCGATTCTGTGAGCAGAATTATAATTGCTCCTTTAACAATCTTTGTGAATTTCAATATTTGGTTCAATTCAGAGTCATTCCCTATTAACTATCTTTTCTATTGAGAATAGGCTATGCTTTTCTGTTTCTCCTATACGAGTAATTTTTATTCTGGACATTGTGAATGTTATGTTATGGAGATTCTAGATTCTGTTATATTTCTCCAAATAATGGCAGGATGCTGTTGCTTTACCAGACAATTACTTTGGCCTCATAGTTCCGTTCTTTTATCCTTATCTAGGCTGGCAGGAATATGCCCTGTGCACATGTAGTTCTGAGCTCAGCCAGACATGTGGGCAGAGTTTCTATGCAGCATTTGGGATCCTTCTCTCTGGCTCTCTCCTATTCAGGGTTTATCCTTCACAGCAGCTGTGGTTTCCCCAAACACTATGCTCTAGTTCTTCAGGCCAGAATGACTGTGAGTTTGCTACCAGTTTTCTATCAGAATTTTAGTTTCCCCCACATGGTGCATGTAGACTGGGCCTGTCCTTAAGTGTAAAATCATTAAGCCAACAAGTAAAAACCATGCTGTCACCTCACTCCAAGTGTTAATATCCCTCCAGAATCTGCCTGCTTGGTTACTTTCCAATACCTTCATATAGGGGTTTTTCATTTTTTTTCAAAAATGGTATCCAAAGTTTAGACTTTTACTTAAATGGAGATCAGTCTGATAGGAGCTTACTTGGCCATAAAAGTAGAAATAATATGAAGATACTAAGAATGTTTTTCTAAATAAAATAATGATAAAGAAAAACCCTATAGTCAGACTAACAGATTGGATTTATTTTGGCAAGGAAAAATCCTTAGACTATATATTTCTAATTTCAAGGAAATCTGCATATATAACCACAAATAGAATATAAAGATAAGAAAAATAATAAATGAAAAACACCTTTACAATAAGGAAAACAGCCCAATCGGAGTGGCTCAATTGGTTGAATGTTGTTCCATGTACCAAAGGATTACTAGTTGAATTCCAAGTCAAGGCACCTACCTGGGTTGTGGGTTTGATCCCCAGTCAGAAAGCAGAGGGAAGGCAACCAATCCGTGTTTCTCTCTCACATCAGTGTTCCTCTCTCCTTTCCTCCTTCCCTTGCTCACACTCTCTCTTTCTCTCCTTTCCTCTCTCTAAGCATGTCCTTGGTTAAGGATTTTTTTTTAAAAAAAAGGGAAAACAGTTATACTTTAAATATTTTGAAATAAAATATTTGAACCACTTTTGTATTATTTTAGGAAAAAGTCTAATGAAGCTGATGACTGTCAAAGAGAACTTAGAAAACTGAAGTTTGAATCCGTTATTTTTGAATCAAGGTATACATTGCAAATATTTTAATTAATATTTTTTAGTAATTGAGTTTGAAACCACATTTAAAATAACATTTTATTTAATATGTACTTTGGCTTTCTTATTGTATTGTTTACATATATATTACCTAATTCAAGTTTATAATATCTTGAATCTGTTTATTGACTTTTGCTTCTATCTAGATGGGAAAATTTTAATGACAGATCTATTTCCTTAGCATCCTTAATTTCTATATGTTAAAGTTATAATCTATAATTTCAAATGAAGATTTCCATACTTTTGATAAACATGAAAAATGTATTATCTAATGCACATTGATGGATTTTTTTCGATTTCTTTTTAGGCATACTAGGTTGCTTAAAGAAAAAGAAGACTCTTTAATAGCTTGTCAGCAACTACATAAAACTTTACAGGAAGAACTGACTGCAAAAGAAAGGCAAGAAGAAGATATAAAAAGGAGAATTAACCTTGCAGAAAATGAACTAGAGACAACCAAAACTCTTCTGAACCAGACAAAGGAAGAGGTCATAACACTGAAAAATGAAAGGTGCAGTGAAGAATAATTTCTTCCAAAAGTAGTTAATGTTTATGTCACTATTCCATATATATTTGAAACATCAAGGTTCTGAAATCCCAGGATTAAAGATGTATTTCACCTGAAAGGTTATTATACCCCATGACCTCACTTTACAGGGGTCAAACTAAAGCTTAAATTGGTTAAATTTCTTGCTTAAAGTCAAACAGTTAGTTAATGAAAGTAGAGTTGGAACCCACATTGGTGTTAGATTTTTATTGAAAAGATTTAAAAAAGAACACGTGTGATACTCTACTGAATTTTACTTGGACCGATCACTGGTGGAGTCTGGCATTTTCCAGTAGAGAAAACTCTTCTTATATCACCTTTTCTTTTATTGCTTTCTACTTTTCTTCTCTTTGTTATTTGTCAACACCTCTTATTGAGGACTTGCCATAAGCACAGTTACCTCTGGTGTTGAGGTAGTATCAAGGATGCTAAGAAACATATTCATCCAACCTTCCTATATATTTTTGCCAATAGACCATAGAGCCTACACCTTTATGGTCAATTAATATTTGGCAAAGGAGACAAGAACATAAAATGGGGTAAAGATAGTTTATTCAATAAACAGTGTTTGGAAAATTGGTCAGATACATGCAAAAAAAAAAAAGAAACTAGATCTTATACCGTCTTACACCATACACAAGAATTAAACTCAAAATGGATTAAAGAATTAAATGTTAGACTCAAAACCATAAAAATACTAGAAGAAAACATAACAGTAAAATCTAGGACATTTCTCATAGCAATATTTTTTTCTGACATATCTCCTTGAGCAAGGGAAACACAAGAAAAAATAAACAAATGGGATTACATCAAACTTAAAAGTAACACTTTTCCTGATTCACCAACCCAGAGGGGAAGTCAGTTTTAAATTTGCACTGGCTCACAGAGCTGTGGCCCTCACCTGTGAAGCAGGTGTGAGTTTGCACATTTTCCACATAAGGAAATAGGTTAAGCAAGGTAAATTTCTTGCTCAGGGTCCTTGTGTCTAACCTTTATAACCCATGTTGCCTCTCCTACAGTTTGCACAATTCCCTCAGCATCTGCCTTAAAAGGTCCGATTTTGTCAGCTTTTGTCCATGTGACCGCTGTTTCTCAACCATGCTGTAACATGGTCTTCAGGGGCCTCCCAGCCCTGCAGAAAGCAGAAAAAACCAGGGTACCTCCTTGGTGTCCCCTCTCCCCCCACCCCTTGCTTTCTTCCCCCACCCTTGCACTCTTTCAGGATTCTCCCACCCACTATAAATAAATATAGCATGGTGAGTTTTGTCTTCTACTCTCAGGTAAAATCAGAAGTGGAGCTTACAAACATTCCACAGCACATTCTAGAGGAAGAGGAGATTTGTGTTCATTGAGGCTTGTCCTATTTTCATGGAGGCTAGAAGCAATAAGAAGCATAGAATATAGAAAGGGAGCTGGAAGCAATGTTTTAAGGTTTGTGAGCTTTTGGTAGTGTGGCTTAGTATTTTTAAAAATGGACTTTAGAGTTAAGCAAACATAGGTGTGTATTTCACCTTGACCAGTCTCAAGTTTAGACAACTTAACCACTTAAAGGTTCATTTTCCTTATCTGTAAAATGGGCATATTAGTAACAGCTGTCTTCTTGTGAAGATTAACATATCTAGTATCATGCCTGGTAGATTGTCGGTGCTCAAAATGTATTAGTTCTCTCCCTATCATCGTTCCTTACATTGCTAACCCCTCAAAGATCATATCTTATTAATTTTTCTACCCTGCACTTGTGATGTAGATATTCAGTAAGTGTCTGTTGAATTCAAGATTATCTGCCTTACTCTTAGAGTTATAGAGATTATTTAGTCCATGGAGTGATTCCATTTGGATGCTATCCTATTAGTAAAGGATTATGAAATGAAGTGTCCTTGGGAATATCATTCCAAAATAACCAACCTCATTGGGGTTTCCCCCCCAAAGACTCACTTCTTTCTCTGATTTCCTCTCCATCAATAGCTCTCAGAGCAAGAGGCTGACTTCTTATATCACAGACTTACTGCTTTTAACGGAGGCAGGAGTTGTGACAAAATCAAAATTATCTCTTTGATTGAAAATGTGAAGACATCTCCTTTAGAACAACTTGTGAAACAGAACTGAAAGCTGTCATTTGGCATTATGGTTTGACATTTGTTTGCAGTTACGTTTTTAACTACAATTAAGGGAATCTCGATGTTTGCGTGTATGCAAGAAATTAGGTTCTCATTTTCTTTTTGGTCTAAGAACTTAAAAGTTAAAGTTTTAAAAATAAATAATCTTAATTGTGAGTAGATCCTAGTTTGCCTATTGTGCCAACTCCTAAAACATTATTTTAAAAAATATATCTGGTGAAATTGCGGGGTAGAATGCTACAGATGGCCAGCCCTTCTCCCAAATATGAAAAGTGAAGGCAGCATTACATACTGCAGACAGTCCTAGGCTGGTACGAGCTGGAGCCAGCTCTGCCTCCTGTGAATAACACCACTTCAGAAAGACACCGACCACTCAGGATCTTCATTTCTCCTAAAAATTGGGAGTTGCATTCATGTATTTCCAAAGACTGGCTAGAAAAAACTACTGTATCCCTAGAGGCTAAAACTGCCTGACACCTGGTAGACACTCAATAAATATTGGATGTGTGGATGGGAATGAATTTAATCCCAATCAAACCACTGATCACAGGATTTAAAACTCCGAAGCCCCCAGTGTTTCGGGCTCAGAGAGTTTCTGACTTGCCAAAAATCAGAGCTGCGAGTTCAATTCTGTATTCTACTGAAAATCTTCTTGATTGGATTCTTAGTCAATCCAAATTTAGGACCCAATTTTGTGTTGTTTCCTATAAACCTAAAGTAGCAATATCTGTAGAATTGGTTCTAAAGAGGAAATTGGATAGCTGCATGACATCCAAAAATAGCTGCACATTTTCAGCTTTTTATAACATGGAAAAGATGGAATATGTCTCTAACAATTGTGTTTCATTTCTTATCTTTCCTCTACACTTCTAGCAGAAAGGCCCACTAGAGTCCAAGCTGATTCTTTATAGGTTCTTTCAGCTCAATATTGTTTTTCTTTATCAGTTTCTTTCTTTTTTAAAATTTATCTTTATTGTTGAAAGTATTACAGATGCCCCCTTTGGATTTATTTCCCCATTGACCCCTCTCCACCCAGCACCCACCCTTGATTAGCTTGGAACAGGCACTGACTAGTGCATATAGAGATGATTATATGCATGAAAAAGGTACTCCTGATCCCAAAAAATAAAAACCACACTTACATAGCACACTATGGAAGAGCTTGCACCTTGTCCAGGGGATGGGGAGGTGGGTAGGGAGAGGTTAACCAGGAAATTTATATGCATGCAAATCAAGGACAGTTAACTGTTTGTAATACCACATAGAATTATTCTTTCTGCCTTGTTCCATGAAAGACTCACACTGAAGAGCTCTTGGAGTTATGAGGAATCAAAGACATCTTTATTTCTGTAGTCAGATCAAGCAAACTTACCATCACAAGTGCAAGCTTATAATTTTTATAACAGTTCACTCAAAACACCTTATATTTTGCACAAGTTCATAAGGAACTTAATAATTCTTTGAAACTTCAGTGAATAGTTATACTTCATTAACATCATTCCAACCTTGGCCTACTGTATTTTAGCTTCCCTAATATACTAGACTTTCCCAGTTTTGTTCTAAAAGGATACACTTAACAGTGGGGTGTTTTGTACTGGGTTCATCAGAGGAAAGTATATGAAATGCACTCTACTTTTTGGTGGTATCAAAATTATAGCTATCTCACCTATCTATAGCTATCAAACCTGTCTCAGTTTGGCTCAGTGGATAGAGTGTTGGCCCACGGACTGAAGGGAAGGGTTGCAGGTTTGATTTCGGTCAAGGAAACATACCTCTGTTGCAGGCTTAATCCCCGACCCCTGTCGGTGTGTGTGCAGGAGGCAATCAATCGATGTCTTCTCTCACATTAATGTTTCTCTCTCTGTCTCTCCCCTTCCTTCCACTCTCTCTGAAAATCAGTGGAAAAAATATCCTCAGGTGAGGATTAACCAAAAAAATTATAACTATCTCCAGGGAGACTGATCTTCAGCATCTTAAATATTCAGTACCATCCATTTTAATAGTAAATATAACTTATAAAGTACTCGCAGGCACCCATCTGAAAATGCTTCTTGGAATTTTCTAATCAGTAAGACCTCTTTTCAAATAGGAAACCTGGCTTAGGAAATAAAAGTGAATGAAATGGCCAGAACTCTGCTGTCAGGCCACTTCTAACAAGCATACGGCCAGCCACATCCATTCTGTGATACTGACATTCTGTGAAACCAGGTGAAGTGCTGCTTTATTTCCATTGACTGCTGCTCCTTTTTTGACCAAGTTTACTATTATAGATACTAATCTTATACCTGAAGTTTCATAATATCACTTGAAGACAGACCATTGTATTAGTTTCCTATTGCTGCTATAACAAATTAACACAGACTTAGTGGCTTAAAACAACAACAATTTGTTATAGTTCTAGAGGTTGAAAAACCAAATTAGTGTTCAGGGTCTAAAATCCAGATGTCAGGAAAGCTGGTTCTTTCTGGAGGATCCAGGGTAGAACCCATTCCTTGCCTTTTCTAGGTTAGAGGCTGCTGGCATTCCTTGGGTCCTGGACCCATGAATCCAGTCTCTGCTTCTGTCTTCACATCATCACCTTCCCCCACATTAACGTTCTCCTCTCATATAAAGAACCTTGGTGATTACACTTAGGACTCATCCAGATAATCCAGGATAGTCTCCACACCCCAAGATCCTTAATCACATCTGCAAAGTCCCTTTTGCCATATAAGGCAAATAGTCTATGGAGAGGATGAAAGTTGAGAAAGCTGTTTCCCAACAGGGAGAATCTCTAATGTCCTCTTCTAATGTGGTCAACATAGACCAGTACATAGCAGAGAGGAAAGCCAGGAGCCGTGGAGAAAACTGGACTGAGAAATCACTTCCACATGAAAGAACCATAGACTAAGCAAAGAATGTTTCCCACCTCCAGGGCGGGAATCCTCATAGTGGCTTCCAGTAGGATCTCGGAGTTGCGATGGACTCCACTTAGTGCCAGGTGGCTTACTGTGCACTTCCCAGTGAGAGGACTATGCTATCCACATTTGTTTGACATCACACATGGCTGTTGACATGTTCTTGACACTGAAATATAAGAGAAGTGATGTGTATCATTCTAAGCAGAAGCTTTAACAGGTCTTAAGGTTTGGTAACATTTCTTTTCTATAAACCATAAAATCAGCATTTCCAGGTAAGAGCTGCTCCTTGGCCTGCATCCTGGGACAAAAAGTAGAGCAGAGCGCAGATGACACCTAACAAGCAAAAAGTAAACGAGTACTGTAAGCCTCTGAGATTACTAACAAGTTACGTTTTGGATGTCTCCTAAATACAAAATTAGAGCAGTCAGGTGAAAAGTTGGATACATGAGTCAGATGCATCGAAACAGATATGAGTTAGAGATAAAATTTGGGAGCTGTCAGCATCTCCATTGCATTTTAATTATAAGAGTAGATAAGATCACCTAGAGAAAGAAAGTAAAAAGGGCCAGGACAAAGTGCTGAGAACACAAGTATTAATTGACACGTAGAGGAAGATGAGTCTGCAGAGGAGACAGGAATGGCCGTGTCCTCCTCCTTTGTTCCTTTTGTGTCACTTGCCGTTCTCCAGCCTACAGACTGCTGAGCAAGCATCAGAACCTGGTGGTCTGCTTCACACTTTCAAAGATAAAGCTTCCTTTAGCATTGATGGATTTTGAGCACCCTTTGGACAGGGACCCTGCCTTCCTAAGTCACCTCTGTCCCTCCAAGGCCTGATGACACCGCCTTGCTCCTAGTGTGCAGAGTGGTCAGTAAACCCCACCGTACGACTAACCTGCCCATTCTCTTACCTTGGTCTCTCCCTTTAATTCTCTTTCCTCCACATACACATTCTACTCCATATTCAGGTTTTATCATTCGTTTTTATAAAGATTGAGTAGATACATAGAAGGTTTATATAGGTGTAAAGTATGAAGAAGTACAGCACAATGAACATTTATGTATCAATCACTCAGTTTAGGAAAAAGGACTTTGCCATTAACTTTGAAGTCCCTCGTGCTTCTCCCCAATTCCACTGCATTGCATTCTCCCACAGAGGAAACCACCAACCTGCATTTTGTGGTTCTCAGCGAACTAGGAATAAAAAAGCATCTACAGTTAACACCTGTGTGCTTGTCAGTTCCTTTGCTCACTATTTCTTTTGGCATGTCTGACCTTGCTTCTGAATATATTCCTTTCTGCAAAGCATATTATTTCATGCTCCTTTAGTAAAGGTCCTTTAGTTAGTGCTAAACACTCAAGTTTTATTTATCTGAGCATATTTTATTTCAGTCTCATTCTTAAAGATAGTTTTGCTGGGTACCCAACTTTAGGTTGCTGGTTATTTTCTCATAGGATTTTGAACATATTACTTTACTGTTCTTGGTTTCTTTTGTTTCTGTTGGAAAATAAGCTTTTATTTTATTTGGGTTCCTTGGAAGATAATGTAGTTTTGTTTTTTTTCTCTTTGGCTTTTAAGATCTCTTTAACTTTGATGTTCTTAATTTTCCACTACCAGGTGCTCAGATGTAAGATTTATTTTTATTTATCTTACTAGAATCCATTGAGCTTCTAGATTTGTGGGTTGTTGTTTTTCATCAATATGGAGCATTTTCCTCAGATATTTCTTCCTTTCCCTTTCTCCTTTGCTTCTGAAATAATGAATATATATATATATATATATATATATATATATATATATATGATATTTTCAATTTGTCTTCCATATAGCCACTTCTCTTATATTTTTGACTCCCTGTACCACACTCTATATACTTTCTTTGAATATCCCTTTCAGCTTATCACTTCATTTTTCAGCTATGAATAATCTGCTACATGGCCATTCACAGAGTATTCAATTTCAGCTACCATATTTTTCATTTCTACAAGTTCAATTTGGTTCTTTTTCAAACTTAGTCATTTAAATCACTCTTATTTCTTTATTTTACTATATTGAACATCCTTATTTTATATTCTGTATATGAAAATTTAATACTTTAGAATTCATGAGTTTGATTATGCTACCTTTGTGTTTATTCATTCTTCCTGTTAGTGGCTTTTAAAAAATATTTTGTGATTTTTTTTAACACTATGATCTCATAGGTCTTATATCTTTATCAGTAGGAATTCTTTGAGCCCCAGTTTTAAGATAGATTTTTCCCAAAATATTGGTGTTTTTCCTACCAGGCATCTGGAGGCAAGGTTAACTAGCACCACTTTAAGTTTTCTTTTCAACATGAAGTGTTTGGGACCACTCAGGTAATACGAATTCAGGATACAAATTTGCATTAGGGCTGGTTTGTGTCTACAAATTCTTATGAGATATTTGTATTTCCCCCTCTACTTAGCACCCAAATTCAAAGCCAGTAGTTTCCTTTTTGTACCTTGAGAGGAGATATTATTTTTATTTTACACATACTGAGCATGAATTTCACACATATACTGTAAGTAGCTCTTTGAGATGCAACTTCATGCAGGTGAGTGTCCTCTTAGACTCTTCCTTTGTCTCCTGTTCCTGTGCCCTTCATGGCTGTAAATTTTAAAGCTCAAGTTCATCATATTTGGAAAGTACTTTCAAGATGAGAGTTAGCTTCAGTGCTCTACTTATTGCTGGGGTTCTTCCAATTCGTTTCATTATTTTTTAACCTTTCGTTTGGAATAATTTTATATTTATATAAAAGTCACAAAGACAGTACAGAGTTGATGTTTTCCATTTAGCCTATCTTTCTTAACCATGGCATAACCACTTTTCTGCAAAAAACTAAGAAATTAGCATTGGTATAATGTAATTAACTGAAAGACTTTATTCAGATTTCAGTAGTTTTCCACTGATACTGTGTCCATTCTTTCACTTGAGTTTTGTCCTCTTTATCTTTCTCACTTTTTGTCCAGTTAATTGATGAATTTTTATATTTTCTATAATAAAAAATAATTTTATTTATTTTTAGTAGAAGAGTGTAAAGACACCTTGTCCAACACATTTTCTGGAAAGAGAAGCCTGGAAAGTTTTGCTTTCTCAGTTTCCCTCAAGTGATATTTATACTTCTGGTTACCAAGTTAAATATGTTTTCTTATGTTTGTGTTCTTAAAATTTTCTAGACTAGAAATGTAGGCACTATTTTCATTATAGTAAAAAAAAAAATTTTAATACTGTGAGTGAGACTAGAATAGAGCTTAAGAGATAGATTGAGGGTATGTTATGATACTCTAGGCAGAAGATAAAGTCAAGAAGCTTAATGAAGTTGGTAGTGGGAAAAGAAGGGAAGAAACAGTTTGACAAGGAGGAAGTGGAATATATAGAACTTGTTATTGAATGGATGTGGTAGAACAAGGAGAAGGTAGAGTCGGAGATGACTCAGGGATTTCAAACAAAGATTTTGATTGTTAAAGAAAGGTTTTCAGAAGTCAAAAGGAAAGGCAAGATTGCAGGAGATGATGGTGAATTTTCGTTTTAATGTGTGAAATCTTTGGTGTTGATGCATCACTGGGATACAGATGTCCAGCAGCAGTTATAAATGAAAGTCATGAGTTTGAGAAAAGGGATCAGAGTGAACGGAAGAGGTTGGTGATGGAAAACAAAGGGCTTAGGAAGAGGAATAAGGAACGGAGAATAGTCTCCTACATAGAAAGTAAGAAGAGTCATGATTATACAAACAGGAAGGAACCCTAAGCAACAAGCATCCAGGGGTCCTCAAACTTTTTAAACAGTCACTGTCCCTCAGACTGTTGGAGGGCCGGACTATAGTTTAAAAGAAAACTATGAACAAATTCCTGTGCACACTGCACATATCTTATTTTGAAATAAAAAAAACAAAACGGGAACAAATACAATATTTGTATTTGCATGTGGCCCTCGGGCCGTAGTTTGAGGACCCCTGAAGCATGCTTTTGCCCTACCTGTGATAGTCAAATGCTAATTTGGGTGCCTCTGGGAAAGGTTCACACAAATCCCCCACATTACCTCCACCCAGAGGATCACAAACTAAGCTTTGGGATCCATTTATGTGGATTAAAATGTTAAATGTTCTTTGTGTTTTCAATTTTCTAATGTTTTGTACTATTCCATATCACACCTCAGAATTTACCCTCCACTTGATTTGGTGTGTTCCAATCAGCATTTGAAATAAGTAAAAGAAAAATAAATCTAACAGAGACCACAAACGTGCTGATTTTATGGCACATCCCAACATATTTTCCTTTAAAAAACAAAGCAAAGCAAAATATTGTCTAGTGTTAGAATTTAGTCATAAACTTTAGAACCACAATGTATAGCATTTTACTATAGTTGTGAATCCATATATGTTTTTACTATTTCATGCAAAAATAGCATTACTTATTACAAAAAATTAAGCCTGAGAAAATACCTTACTATGCAGTGTTTGTGAATTATTGTTAACAGTTAAAATCATATCTAGTAGAATCTATCTCTCTATCTATCTATCTATCTATCTATCTATCTATCTATCTATCTACCTACCTACCTATCTATCTATCTATCTATCTTGCTAAAGAGAATAAACAGACTAAATTGTGAAATTATATTCTCTGAACCAAGATGTGCAACTTAGAGTATTAGGGATGAGACTTGACTCATTTGTCAGGTTTATGGTTTTCAGGGAACTGATGCTGATTTCACATCAGAAGAGCATTGAGCAGCTGCAGGAAGCCCTTCGACAGAAGCGGCTGGATGATGCCAACTGGAGGGAGAAGGTAATGATAATGTAGCTTTCATCAGCATGTGTCTTATTTGCTTCTTTAAAGTTCTGTTTGTTTGCCAGAAGATTATTACAAATAGATTTCTTTGCTTCTATGCACACATTTGTTTTCTTCTGGAATTTCCTAGACCAATGCACAATGCACAGTGCACTGAAGCCTTCCCAGCTCTTTTTCTTCCCCAGCTGGTACCTATTGCTAGCATTAACTGCTGCCTTGGTTTTCTGGTTATGATTTAAATTGATTCATATGGGCAACAATTGAATTTGAGAATATGAACTAAAGTTGCTCTAAGTGTCTCATTCTTATTTTGTTTCATTTTGTAGCATGGTCTTTTTCTTTTCTTCTCTAAAGTTCATATTTCTTTAATTAGTTCTAATTTTTATTAGTCTCAGTGTCCTCAGTTGGTGAATCTATTCTTATTCACATTCCCCCATCTTTACTGATCCATGTTTAAAAAAAACAAAAAGATGATCAACCTAACTAACAATAAAAAAAAACCATATTAAAACGATGAGAGATTATTTTTCACACATCCACTTGATAGAGTGGTTTTTGCACTGCACTGAAGGACTAGTGAGATCATGTTTCATATTCTTTATGGGACTGAAAATTACAGCAACGTTTCCGACAGCAGTTTGGCAGTATGTATGAAGACATATTGTAAATCCCATATTTGACTCAAAAATTTCATTCATGAAAGTATTATAGAGACTTACAGATCCTTCTCTCCCCTTAGCTCCTTAGCTCCTCTGAGACCAGTGATGGCGAACCTTTTGAGCTCGGCGTGTCAGCATTTTGAAAACCCTAATTTAACTCTGGTGCCGTGTCACATATAGAAATTTTTTGATATTTGCAACCATAGTAAAACAAAGACTTCTATTTTTGATATTTATTTTATATATTTAAATGCCATTTAACAAAGAAAAGTCAACCAAAAAATATGAGTTCGCGTGTCACCTCTGACACGCATGTCATAGGTTCTCCATCACTGTCTTAGACTGATAGAGTGAACTTTCCTGCCTTTGCTTGTGTATAAGTTTCTCATCTCCTCAGCCACACCCCAGGAAGGACTTTCAGATACAGTCTCCTGTGAACTCTTTGCTTTCATGATCCACTCTAGTATTACTGAACACTGTGTTCTGTCCCTGAGGTGCTAATGCAGCCAGTAGACCAAGTTAGTGTTGGCATCTGACCATATAAGAGTATTATGTTCTTGCTTTATGCTGTTAATTTGATGATGAAAATAAACCTGTATAGGATTCTGTAAGTTCTTACTAAGACCATGATATCTTTCTAATAAGTTAATTACATCATAGGTGTATTTTGGCAGGTATAATTTTCTATAACATTTCATTTTGTTGAGAGGGCATGACTTCTTATTAATAAATCTCATAATTCAGCTTAGCAGTAAATCAAGATCCAGATCAGTAAAGCCAAGATATGATAATTATGTCCTGGTTGTGTTAGCTATTGAGGCTATGAATAAAAAGTTCCCTGAAAGTCCTCTCATGAGAAAGAAGAATCACTAATATGACATTGTCATCTCTTTCTTGGGTCACTGTGCCTTTGTGTAGGAATGTAGTGTTCCCTTTATAAATCTATAATACACATATTAGAATAAACTTCGTAACTTAAGTGCTTTTATCATTAAAAAATGTAGACAGCCATTTGTGCCTGTGCTTAATTACTTTAGAGTACGTAAAAAGCACATAACAAAATCAACTGTTGCTATGCAACAAGGATGGCACATTTGAAAATAACTATATGTTTACTAATTGCCATGGATTTTTGTTTACTTGAAGTGTTGTTTCGATGTGAAGAATGAAAATTAATGTGCATGCTGAACATTTAAAATTGGTTCCAAGTGCACAATGGTGTTACTATTCAGTGAAAATTCTGCAATTAATAAATCTCCTATAGCTGGAATGCTAATTTGACTTAGTTTTAAATAGTACATAGATCTTTTAAAAACAAATAGTTCAACATTGTTCTCGAGCTTCTAGAAAATGTTACTTAGTTGGGTTTTTTTAAATATTGTCAAGGTATCTGGTGGGCTGTTAACTCTTACAGTCATACCTTGCGATCTTTCCAAATGTTTTGCATTTCATTTGTTCATGTGTTCTTTCATGTGTTCTTGACTTATCTATCCCAGTGTGGCTGGAGCACAGTGATCACGTGCGGAAAGTTAGGTTGGAGAAGTCCAGGGCTGCCAGAGACGGAGTTTGGGTTGTGCCCTGCACAATCACACAGGCCACGGGAGAGAAGGGGGCTGCAATCCAGCCTGTGCTCTGCTCACCGAGTACTGTGCCTGGCATGAGGCTGAATTCATCTAAGGAAGGGGTGCTTTGTTGATTCACATGATGGTGTCATATAGGCTGGTAGTGGCCCTATAGAAAATCACGTAGAGGCCTTTTGATTTTATACTAATGCACTGAGAAATCACTGAGAGGGAATAAGAGAGTCCAGTTTTTATTTTGTAAAGGCAAAATGAACAGGATTTAATGCTGGACTGGGTGTGGAGAGTAAGGGAGAGAGGGGAATGATTTGAATAACTAGATGGATGGTCGTTCTGAGTCCTGAGATGGGGAGGGCTGGGGGCAGAACAGGTGGAGACAGGTTTTTGTATCAAGATTTCTGGTTCAGACACTTTATTTGAGACACCTGTGAAGTTCCTAAATGGCTACCAGGAGGCAGGTGGATGTAAGTACCTGGAATTCACAAGAACATATGTTCTTTTTTTCTGAGTGCCCCTAAGGCAGTGGTTCTCAACCTTGGCTGCACATTAGAATCACCTGGGAATTTTTTTAAATCCTGATTTCTGGGCCTCATCTTCCAAAATTCTGTTTCTTTGTTATGGGGTGAGGCCACAGCATTTGTAACAAAGAAACAGAATTTCTGGAGGATGAGGCCCAGAAATCAGGATTTTAAAAAGATTCCCAAGTGATTCTAATGTGCAGCCAAGGTTGAGAACCACTGCCCTAAGGTGTTCCTTGTCTTTAGTAGTCCAAAAGCAACACATTTGAACAACCCTATATGTTTCTAAATGATCACCAGCATCCTTTTCCCTAAACAGTCCAGAAATTGATTTTGAGAGAGCCAAAAGAATTTATTGCAGTGAATGTAAATATAATTGCTTTGCCTTGGGGCAAATGCTCAGACCTGTACTCAGTGCAATAAACCCAATGACCCCACACTGGAGCTAGGCTTCTGTCTGCATTTTATTTCATTTAAAGGGCTTCCCACAAACCTTCTTAGCAATCTCTCTGTTTCCTGGTAATCTGGTTTCAGTGTTCCCTTGAGAAATGCAGATTGACAGCTCTCCTCTTCTTACGGTGACCTCAACCACAGAGTCTCACTAAATCAGGTTTGACAGTTTTTCTCCCAAGTTGTCTGGCATTAACTCCCCCTGAGAATTTAGAATCATGGCACAGTGTAAATCCAGAGCCAGCCTGTCACTGGGATCCCTTCTCTAATCTCACTAGATGAACTCTCAGGCCTGAAGGAATCCAGGACTCTCTCTTGCTCCAGTAGCAGAGCCAAAAACAGTGGTTAAAAACCACAGGGAGAGAGATGTTGGCTCAGCTAAAGGAAGCAGTGCCGAATGCTTAGTGCCGTCTGAAAATGGAAACGCCTGCTGGGAAAGGCGTGAGTTACAGTTTCTGTGGTCGAGAGGCACAGAGCAGACAATCATTTGGTGTGGATTCCATGGTAGAGACTGAGGGATCAGGGCATAGACGTAATCTCCATGGACTATTATAACCCTGCTCATGCTACAGCTTCACTTAGATGTTTCATCCCATTTCATCCTCATAAGGACTCCCAAGGGAACTTTAGTCATAACCCCACCAGGAAAAATTATAGTCACAATTAACAGCATTCAACTGGAAAGTGTCAGAACCAGGATTTAAACTCAGCTCTATCTAAATCCAAAATCCTTGTTTATTCTTTCCACTAGTCATAAAAGCTTGAGAAATTGAGCTAAGGGATTTCTATGGTTCCTTCCAGCACTGTGATTCTATCTGAGTCAAAATATGGATACAGGCATTACAGACCCATGTTTTCCTTAAACAACCTTCTGGCCACAATCACATTAAAATGATCATCTATGGTCTCCATCAAGAAAAGACCATTAAAAACTCAACATTTGTACTTTATATCCCCTCTGACTTTCAACAGAAGTTAGTCTAAGGGCCTCAAAATCTTTTAAAAATAGGATTGCTGGCAAGGACTGTGTTCACAGTATAAATGTACGGAAGATAAAGCTATTAGTATTTCTCAAAACTGTAATCATATATTGTTCTAACTTTTCTACTTATTTTCAGGTCTTAGAAGATCTTGAAATATTTGGCCCAAGGTCAATTTTTCAGGCCTAAGTTCTGAGTCAACTTTTTAAAAAATACTAGAATTTAAAAATTAGGTTAATCTTTTGAATTAGAATTAGAATTTTAAAAAATATCAGAGTCTGGCCCAGCCATGGTGGCTCAGAGAATAGAGAATCAACCTGCAGACCCAAGGGTCCCGGATTCAATTCCCGTCAAGTGCACATGCTTGGTTGCAGGCTCCTCCCCGGCCCAGGCCCTGGTCAGGGCTCATGCAGGAGGCATCCAATTGATGTGTTTCTCTCACATCGAGATTTCTCTCTGTCTTTCCCTCTTTCTTCCACTGCTTCTAAAAAGCAATAGAAAAATATCCTCAGGTGAGGATTTTAAAAAAATTGGAGCCTGAAAATAAGATTAATTTACTTATTTTATGGTAAAATGACTTTATATGAGTGTTAAATGCTATTTTTTAGATTGAAGCTAAACTCGCCAAGGAAAGAGCCCAACATTTAGTTGAATTTGAGGAGCAAGCTCTTCTCTTTAAGGAAGAAGCTAAACTGGAACTTGATATTGAAAAGGAAAAACACCAAGAAATAATCCAAAAGTATAAGAAAGAACAAGAGGAGCTACAAATGAAGGTCTGTCATTCTGATGCTCACCATTACTTAATGGGTTTAACACTCTGGATGTTGGTTATTTCCTCCTGAGAGCACTACAGTATTTATAACTCCAGCAGTTTTCCTCATAGTCACTGTGCCTTGTTTTAGCCACATAGATAGAATGGTTTGGATATTCTCCAGATGAATAGCTGATATGAATTATACAAGCATGCAATCCAGCTATGTAGGGAATTTTTTATAAAAATAAACTTATTTTTTAAAACAGCATAAATTATGTAACTAATAATTAGCATCATTAGCTATTCCAACTCATCAAATATCAAACATCAAAAGATAATGAGGTGTTTGGCATAATTAAACATTTTCTAACAACTAAAGCCTATCTTCTTTAATTGTAAATATTTTCAATTCCAACTATTTTTGAAGGGAAATATTTTTAAAATGTAACCACCTCCATAATTTCTGAAAGAATATATCCTAAATATACTTTAAAGTTTTGTTAAGGTTTCCCTGTTTTTGTAAGGCCTGAGTGTAGTAGTATGCATGTGTGTGTGTTTGTGTGTGTGTATTAACCAAGATGCAGTGGGAAAAGCAATATTTTGAATAAAATCATTAACAGTCTGTGTAAAGTAAGCATCCAATGGGATTGAATGGCCTCTGCTTTGGTGTACAGGGGATATGGTACAACCTTCTCAAAGGCAGGCCCGGCTACAAGATTGTATGATAAATGCAGTATCACAGGGCTCCATACTCAGGAAGGCCTCATGCTTTGGGTGTAATGCTCTGCAGATGCTGTTTTGAAATTCTTAATAATGTTTCCCTTTATTGTTGAAAGCGTTACAGATATCCCTTTTCCCCCAATTGACCCCCTCCACCTGGCTCCCACCCCTCCCTAGGCCTTCACGGCACTATTGTCTATTGATGGGTTATGCATATCCTATAAATAATAAAAGGCTAATATGCAAACCAACCAAACGGTGAACCACTGGGACTGGTCGCTATGACGCACAGACGCTCAACTCAGGAACTGCCCCCTGGTGGTCAGTGAGCTCCCACAGTGGTAGCACAGTTCAGCCAGAAGCTGGGCTCATGGCTGGTGAGCACAGCGGTGGTGGCGGCGGCGGGAGCCTCTCCTGCCTCCGTGGCAGCGCTAAGGATATCCAGCTGCTGTGTTAGGCCCGCTCTAAGCCGTCAGTTGGACATCGCCCAAGGGCTCCTGGACTGTGGGAGGGTGCAGGCGGGCTGAGACCCCCCCCTCTCCCAGTGCACGATTTTCAAATGCAAATAAGTTCTTTGGTTAAAGTCTACCTGCCCCTCTGTTTCCTCTGAAATTCATCAGTCTGTTGCATGCTTCAATGTCTCTGGATCTATTTTGTTCGTCAGTTTATTTAGTTCATTAGATTCCACATATAAGTGAGATCATGTGATACTTGTCTTTTTCTGACTGGCTTATTTCCCTTAGCATAATACTCTCCAATATTACCTTTCAATTTGTGTTTTATCATATAAGTGAAGTCCTATTGGAACAATGGGCACATGCGGGGAACTTGGAGCCTTGGCTTACCAAAGATTCCGCCTCCCTGAGGCAGGTTCTCTCCCAGATAGGCCTCTTGCTTCCCAGCCCCTGCCCCCCGCCCCCCCCCCCCAGGTCACCGCTGGCTCCCCTTGGCATGCCCTCCCACCCCCCGCCTCACCTCAGGACTGCTGTCTCAGGGTCCCATTTGCAGGGGAATGTCCAAAGGCAGGCCCCAACTTGCCAGGGGTTTCAGTTTTTCAAGAGAAATTATAAGTCCAGATTTTTTTTTTTTTGCTTTTTTACTTTTTATTTTTATAAAAATATTTTTTTATTGATATACTCAAATTGGAATGATACAGAGAAGATTAGCATGGCCCCTGTGCAAGGATGACACGCAAATTCGTAAATCCAGATTTTTAAAGTAAAGGCTTTGAATTTTAAATGTTGACTCCCTTTTTAAAAAATCAGAACACACTTGTGGCCATGTGAGCCTACCTCCCAGGGACAACCTGCTCTGTGTTGGTGTCATGTCTCCTCCGGGTGATGGGAACTACTGTCCAGGACTAGCCGTGGCCCTCTTCCTTCCTGGATTAATTGGAGATCATGGAATATTAATTTAATTTATAAAATTACTAAGTGTGGTGAGTAGATTTCTTGCAGAAGTTATTCTTAATGTAAATTTAACATTTGGGACAAATTTTGGAGACTTAATTCTTAAGGAATAGTTCACAAAATCCTTGGAACTTTAGTCTCTGAGTGTTTTCCAGATTCTCCATGGATTGGTTTCTTGTTGTCCTAATATGTATTACTTGACAATATCCGTGGCATAAACAATAAGGATATGTTTCATCAAAAGCAGCTTTGCTCTTCCTGCTTTGTTTTCTGTTCCTTGTTTTGTTTTTCAAGGTGAGAGAAAACAAGCAGTCTTTTCCCTTCTAAAGACCGTCATTCTCTTTCTCTTTACCTAGAGGCACCACCTTGAAAAGCAGTATATTTTACAGTATTCTGGCATCCTCCAAAACTGCACTGTATACTGTGGTAGCCACATGTGACTACTTAAATTTCAAATAATTAAATAGAAGTCAAATGAAAAATTCAGTCCCTCAGTCACATTGGCCACATTTCCAATGCTTACTGGGTGGTACTGGCAAGTGAGAGCCTATGGTGTGCATCTCTTCCCGGCTCAGCCATCAGTGCTGCCACCTTGGTAGCTTGGACCAGGTCATGGTGAGAGTATTTATGCTGTGGAGACGACATAAGACCTGGCTTGTGTGTGCTTGTGAGCCGGTTGTTAAACATTTACCAGCACACCACTGTCAATAGCCACCTGTGGCTAGTGGGTACCCTATTGGACATCCCAGAATATTTCTATCATCACTGAGAGTTATAGTGGGCAGTAATGCTCTAGAACAGCGAGCGCCAACCGGTGGTCCAAGGACCACTGGTGGTCCATGAGGTCCGAAAGGTTGGCAACCGCTAGTTTAAGGAAACCTTTGGAGCAGCACTCGCCAACCGGTGGACCGCAGACTACTGGTGGTCAGTGAGGTCCGAAAGGCTAGCGACCGCTGCTCTGGAAGGTGTAGTTTCTGAGCTCCCTCCAGTCAGTATAGACAAGACAGAAAACAATCTCAAAGGAAAACTTATTGGCCTGATACGAATAAAATATAATGGCTGTGTTCCCCTTCATGGGTCCCCAAGCATTGGGCATTTTTCATCACAAAGTCACTCTACAGTGAATCCAGATAAAAACTTAAGCTATTCTTGGCAGCTTAATCCAGTTACAGAGATTTATATATTTCCAAGGATGCCCAAATGATTAATGCTATCCATTCAAGGTGGTAAAAATAAAAGTTTTAGTCTTAACTTTTAAAAAGAAAATCTCAGAAGCCTACATATGTCATAGGGTTTGTTTTCCTCTGATCAGCAGAGTACACTGATTATTTAGAATAAGCCTCTTAAAGCCATAAGAACTCTGTGTCTACCTAGAGAGACGGCCTAAAAACTAATACAAGATTTATCTTACAGATATCAGACTTAATCGCAGGCGCCACTAGAGATCTAAGGCTGCAAGTGGCCACTCTTGAAAAACAGCTCCATGAATCCCGTGTCCAATATACTGAAGAATCTGAGTCGAAGGAGAAGGAAATTGAAAACCTTAAAAATCTGGTTGCAGAATTTGAGTCTCGCTTGAAAAAGGAAATTGACAATAGTGACTGCGCTTCAGCGGACTTGAGGAAGGAAATGAAACAGAAGTCCGATGAACTGGAAAGAGTGCTGCTGGAGCAGACACAGCTGACACAGCAGTTTCAGCAGTCCCAGCAAGAGGTAGGACAGACCACGGCACCACTGCTATTAGAGAGAGAGCACATGTTCCTTCAAAAAACAAACAAGCAAACAAACAAACACAAGCATAAAAGACAGCTTGGTGTCAGGCAAAAAGTTCTGGACTGTTAGTCAGCGGCCTGGGATCACATCCTGGTTTTGTCCTTAACTAGACAGTCACTTAACCTTTCGGAACTGGCTTCCTTTTCTGTAAAATGAATATATCGAACTACATAATCGCTAAGGTTTTCTCACCACCCAGTTCTACTGTGTTGCAAACGACCTTTTAAAACATCTGAGACTAGTCATTTTTACATGTCTTGCTGGTTTTGACATTAAATTTTTGCCAAAAAAAAACTTTTAGAGCACTTGCTGCTTTTAGTTCAGATCATGTTTGGATAATATATCTTACATGTGCTTTTTCTTTAAGGATTTATCTTTCTGTCAATCTAAATTTATAAGGTAATTTACATGTGTTGGTCTTCTTTCTTACGTATGCATAATTATTTTAGCAGTGTTTTTATTTAAACTGGAGTAGACATATGTTGATTAATTTTTTTCTAACAAAAGTCTGATTTCTGAACTGCTAGGCAGAAACAAACATAGATTGAATGTTTATGTCCCTTAAAAAGTCATGAAACCTAAGTTCCAATGTGATGATTATTGAGAGGCGGGGACTTTGGGAGGTATTTAAGTCACGAAGGTAGAGCCTTCATGAACAGATTAGTGACCTTATAAAAAGAGAACCAGAGAGCTCCTTTATTCCTCCCACCCTGTGAGGACTTGGGAGTGAACGCCTATGAACCAGAAAGCAAGTCCTCACCAGACACCAAGTCTGCTTGTGACTTGATCATGAATTTCCCAGCCGCTGGAGCTATGAGAACTAAATTCTATTTGTTGTTTGAGCCACTCCATCTATGGTACTTTGTTATAGCAACCTGAACTGACTAAGACAGTTGAGCAATTAATCTACTCTCCAATCACCAAAGTTATGTCACATCAGAATATGTGATCCCATATATGACAATATAGCAAATAAAGGCAAATGGAGGAAGGTTCTGAATGTTAATGACAAGTAATATTTTTGTTGGTTTTTATGGGCATCTTACTAAAGGAATAAAAAGAAAGTGCTAGTAATAACATTGATTATTAACAACTAAATATACCATGTTCTTGCTGTATTTAAATTATCAAGCAAAGTAAAAAGTATATGCCATCATTATACTCGTAAATTTTTTGCAAAGTAGTTATTAAAGTAAGTTAAAATGGAAATGGACAGAATGCTGGGTCAAGAGCAATGCCTAAAGAGCCCTATGAAGTAGAAATTATTTCCGTGTTATAAATGAGGAACTGACTCAAGAAAATTGAATAACTTCTAGAAGGTCACACAGCATGGTGGAGCCAACATTCATTGATAATAGTGTTTCCTCTTTCAGGAAGCCTGAGTTACAGCGATTCTGCTTCTAAGTTTTGTGACCCCTGGTCTTAGCACTCATCTCCAAGCCTCATTTATTTCATTTTTTTTTTTTTACTTTAAAATGACAGTAAACACACTACTTATTCTGCGAGATACTTAGTGGATCAGATGAGTGAGTGTCTCCTGTTGGAACAGGGCAGCACAGTGTCCCTAGTAAAGGAGCTGCCTCACCAGTGCAGGCAGGGGTGAGGGGAGGCACACAGGACTCAGCTCCGCTGGAGAAACCCTGAGAGGGAGAGAGGTGATGCAATTTTGCTAAAAATGAGACAGGAGTGTTGAAGTTCTAGTGGAAGGACAGCAGGTTAAAGGAGAGAAAGGTCAAGGCATCTAGACCAGGTTTGCTAATTTCCCAGGCTCTAAAATTGTAAGAATCCCCAAAGAAATGACAATGTGGAAAGTGAGGAACAATTTATAAACTAGGACAAGTAGAAAAAGACAGGTCAAATTCACAAAATATATATTGAGCATCTATCCAGGTACCAGACCCTGTGCTGGGTATTAGATCCGCCATTATGAACAAGACTGACACAGTCATTCTCTGCTCTCAAAGAGGACTTTAAAGAAAGTTTTGAGTAATTAAATTGACATCAAGAGGAAAGAATGGCCTAAACAGAAACTTACCATATAAAAAGGATAGACTAAAGTTAAAAAATTGTCCTTAAAGGCCTATATTAGTTTTCCATTGTTGCACAATAACTAGCCTTAAATTCAGTGATTTCAAACAAGAAACATTTATTATCTCACTAGAGGCCCGATGCACAAAATTTGTGCACGGGGGAAGGGGAGTCCCCTCAGCCCAGCCTGCACCCTCTCCAATCTGGGACCTCTTGGGAAACCGGGATTGGGCCTAAACCGGCAGTCAGACATCCCTCTCACTATCTGGGACTGCTGGCTAACCTACCTGCCTGCCTGACCACCCCTAGCTGGCCCCTTTGCCAGCCTTGATCACCCCTAACCACCTCTGTCTGCCAGCCTGGTCGCCCTAACTGCCCCCCCCCCCGCCGGCCTGGTCATCCCTAACTGCCCCCCCTGCTGGCCTGGTTGTCCCCAACTGCCCCCCCTGATGGCCTGGTTGCCCCCAAATGCCTCCCCCTGCCAGCCTGTTTGCCCCACACAGCCTGCTTTTCAGTCATTTGGTCATCCCTCACTAACCCCCTTGCCGGCCTGGTCACTCCACGCAGCCTGCTGTTCCGTCATTTAGTCGTCCCTCACTAACCCCCCTGCCAGCCTGGTTGCCCCATGCAGCCTGATATTTGGTCATTACTGTTACTGTGATGGTGTCCCAGACAATTTTCATATCCCTATATTACTAGTATAGATAATTTCTGTAGGTCAAGTATCTGAATGTGGCTTAGCTGGGTGCCCCTGGCTCAAGGCCTCTCATGAAGTTGGTATCAGGTTGTCAGGGGCTGCCATTTCATACAAAGGCTCAATTTGGGGAGGACTGACTTCCAGGCTTACTTTGTGGTTGTGAGCAGGATTTATTTCCTCATGGCTCTTGGGCTCAGAGTCTCAGCACCTTGCCGGAGGCCAGAGGCCTCCCTCGGTTCCTTACAGCATAGACCTCTCCATAGAGCAGCTCACCACAGGGCAGCTGGCTTTCCTCAGAGCAAGCAAGTGAACAAGAATGAGAGAGTGCAAAAGAGGGTGCCCAAGAGAGAAGCCACAGTCTTCTCGTAATCTAATCTCAGCAGTGACATCCCATTGCTTATGCTGTATTCTTTCTACTCATCATAAACGAGTCAATAAGCCCAGCCCACAGTCAGAGCAAAGGGATTGCACATGAGTGAGAATAGCAGGAGGGCAGGCACAGAGGGCTATTTTAGGGCGACCAATCTCAGGGCCCCTCGAGGTAATTTTGGCAAGAGAAATGACTAAAAGTGAACAGTGAATGTCGCTTTCAGACAAAAGGAGCTACATTTGGAGCTCTTCCTGCTCATTAGTTGTAGAAGGAAGCCACTCAGGCGGAGGGTGGGAAGGGCTAGAAAGGGGTCAAGGGGGAAAAGGAGACATATGTAATACTTTCAACAATAAAGATTTAAAAATATATAAAGCAGACTTTTGAAAGATACAGGAGGCCAAGATGGTATACAAATGATTATAGATTATTACTGGGGAGTAGAGAGGGATCATCCCACAGGGAAAGTTAGCTAAGGACATGCCAGGGGGGCAAATTTCCTTTTGCTGGGATGAAGAGAGGGGAGGGGAGGCTAGATTTTCCAGCAGAAGGTAAATAATTATAACCGAACAGTAAGAGTAAATAATTGAGACTGCTTCTCTGATTAAGCATGCCACCATCCAGAATTTCTTATAAAAGTGGGAAATTAGCAAATAAAAGTGATTGGCGTTCCTGGCCAGAAAGAACAGAGGTTGCAGCATATAAAGTGAAAAGCACCACTATTTTGGCCGTGCATTCCAGACACTTGAAATTTCTTAGGTCCTAGAGAAGAAAAGCCACATTTAAGTGGAGAACAAATTCCCCTTAGAATGAAGATAAATTAGTGCTCTAATAAGAAAGCTAATTAAGGAGAGGAAAGTCCTGCTCTCGCTCAAGGGGCCAGAGAATGGGTGGACTTTGCTTTTCATTGTATGAAGAAAGTTCTCAAGGATAGGAGGAAAGCCGTAGCTTCTAAAGGGCAAAATGGGCATTCCTGTGTGGAGCAGGGATTATGGGAGAGCAGCCACAGAAACAAGGGTCAGGAAGGTGAAGCCACAAAGCTACAGGTCAATAAGAAGAGAGAAAATGGAAAATAAAACTGTATGGGAAATGCAAATGTGAAAGGGGGCCCTGAAAATTCCTCCGAGGGTGTGGACTCACAATAAAAAAATCACAATGTTAAAAAGAAAGGGAAGTCGGAAAACAACAACAACACATAAAGTGTTGGAGACTAGGACATTACCGTTTAAAAGCAGGTTAAAATAGAGCGCATGCTTTTGGCTGCCAGTTTTCCTTCCTACTAGCTCCATGTGAGCCCTGTCAGGGCAGTGTGGCCCCACTGTTACGGGCCTTGTTGTGATCCAGAAAAAGAATGTAGTGAATTTCAAAAAGCAAAGCAAAAAAAACCCAGTTCACGTATAACCACCAAAGGAAAACCAGCACAGAGAATTCAGTATATTTTGTTGTCTTAAGGCTATAGATCAAGAAAACAAAGGGGCAGAACTTTTACATTCTGCCAGCTCCTGTGCCATCTGATGCCGATGAAAGGTATTCAGAAGTAGAAAGGGATGCTTTTGTTAAACATGGAGAATTGAATACATATGTTCATCGCTGCTTCATCCCCAAACACCACCAAAATGACAGTACATTAATAAAAAGTGAATAAATTCATAAGGAAAAGAAAACAAGAGAGGAGTTGACTCCAGGTGAAAAAGATGTCCACTACATTTTGGAAAATGGAAAGCAGAGTACGGGTGAAAGGAAATTAGCAGACTATAGGACAGGGGTCCTCAAACTTTTTAAACAGGGGGCCAGTTCACTGTCCCTCAGACCGTTGGAGGGCCGGACTATAGTTTAAAAGAAAACTATGAACAAATTCCTATGCACACGGCACATATCTTATTTTGAAGTAAAAAAAACAAAACGGGAACAAATACAATATTTGTATTTGCATGTGGCCCGCGGGCCGTAGTTTGAGGACCCCTGCTATAGGACATTGAAACCTAATGCCTCAGGAGAATGTGGGAATGGGGTAAAATCCTAAAAGGACCAAACCCAATTATGTGCCACAGCAGTGGAATGGCCCCGGAGTTAGAGACACCAGATACCTCTGAAAGAGGGAGAGAAGAGTGAATTTGAAAATAGGACTGTTTGATTATAAAAGGAGCAGAGAGATGCTCAGATGCCCTCCCTAAACCCAAGTTGCCCCTACCCACTATCCTGGCTGGTACCAAAGGCTTACACTCTAGAAAAACAATGTGAGGGGCTTTGGACCTAAGGATACAGCAGAGTATAGGATAAGGCTAGAGTGAAAGTATGTATATTAAAGGGTGAGACCTTCTAGTCTACTTCACCCCCTCACTTCCCAGAATACAGACAACCAGGCTTATATATCTACTAGAGGCTTGGTGCATGAATTCATACACGGGTGGAGGCCCCTCTGAGTGGCCTGCAGGGATCGGGCCGAAACCTGCAGTCTGATGCCTCCTGCAGCTCCTACCTGCTCCTCCCGCTCATCCGGGCCCCACTGTACCTGCTGTGGGCTCGTGCCCAATCAGTCCCAAACAGGAGAGGCTTGCGCTGCTGCAGCAGCACTTGCTAGCCATAGACCCTGTGTCTTGCGCCTTCCCAAGGGGTGTGGCCTATAGGATCAGGCTGAAACTGGCTCTCTGACATCCCCTGAGGGGTCCCGGATTGCGAGAGGTCACTAGCCAGGCTGAGGGACTCCACCAGTGCACGACTGAGCTGGGGAGGGACCAAGGGAGGGCTTCAGGGTGTGTCCGGCCCATCTCAATCAGTCCCAATCAGCCGGACCCCAGCAGCAAGCTAACCTACCAGTTGGAGCATCTGCCCCCTGGTGGTCAGTGCACATCATAGCACTGTGTTGAGCAGCCTCAGCATATCATTAGCATATTATGCTTTGATTGGTTGTTCGGTTGTTCTGCCATTCGGTCTATTTGCATATTACCCCTTTATTATATAGGATAGCCAGGAAAATGGAAGCGCCTTCTCTGGAGAAATGAGCTATATCAAAAGAAAAGAATTATAGATACTAACAAGTGGGGTCTCCCAGTAAAATGGCTATATCTCTGTCCACTCTGCTCACTGAGAAGTATACTAGTCAGTAAGGCCTTCCCTATGTACACAGAACTTCCAGTAACATTTTGGAGACTCAAAAAGGCAAGAATCACCAAACATTTGAGGAACATCTCTAATATGAAAGACCGAAGCCGGGATCAAATAAATAAGTAAAAAAAAGAACTTAGGTGAAGCACATACAAAACAACATGAGAAGCAAAACTGAATTTCAAAAAAGAGCATAATTAATATCCTTAGAGAGAAAAGAGAAGATATTGCATACATGAAGCAAGAATAGGAGGCTATGAAAAAGAGCAATCATGATTACTGAGCTGAAGCAGTAAATTCAACATTTGGGTTAGATGATAAAGATGAAGCAATCTCCAAGAAAGAATAAGAAAAAGCAAAGAAAATGAAGAAAAGAAAATTAGAGGATCAAGCGAGGATATCTAATACCCCACTAATAGGAATTCCAGGCAGAGAAAATGGAAGGGAGGAAACTATCGATGAACTAATTCAAGAATATTTCCAAGTACAGAAGGGACATTTAGTTCTATATTGAAAGGGCCCACCCAGCATAATGGATAGCAAAGCAAACACACCAAAGCACTTCATTATGAAATGTCAGTACCTTCAGGATAATAAACATAATTATTTAAAAGCTTCCAGAAACAAAAAAAAAAACAGTCACTTAGAAAGGATCAATAATAAAAATGGCATCAGGATTATTAACAGCAACAACAGAAACTAGAAGACAATGGCTTCCAAATTCTGCAGGAAAATTATCTGCAACCTAGAATTCTATATACTGCCAAAGGATCAACCAAGTACAAGGGTCAAGTAAGGATATTTTCAGACATAGATTCCTCAAAAATGATACTTTCCTTGCAGCCTTACTTGGGAAGCTGTTTAAAGGATATATGACACTGCACTGAGGGAGTAAACAAAGAAAGAACAAGAGGTAGAAATCAGAAAATGAGTTCCATCCAACACAGGAAAGAGGTGGAGGGAATCCCCAGGCCCATGGTAGGAAGTCCAAGGATTACAGCAGACAGTGTGACAGATTTAGAGAGCCAGGATGGGTTCAGCAAAAGAATGCAGGGTTTTTACAAGTATGTCTCTAAGACCAAAGAAAAACTGATAGATTAGATGGAGTACTGAGACATGTTGAGAGGACATGCACACTTAAGTGGTTTGGTAAAAAGTTAGTAATCAACACCTAGAAAACTAAACAGTGAGAGCAGTCCAAGGATTATTGCCATTTCTGGTATGTCTGCCATAGTTATTTCACAGTGTTCGTTACGTTTGCAAGCACACAAATACAATTTTAAGAATAACTTTCTTGACGTCCATCCTCCTCCTCTCCTGGAAATCTATTCAGATTCTCATTCCTGCCTTACCAAAGGGCAATTTTCACTGTTTTTCTGCAGTATTTTGGGCTGATCATATTAGTTGAGCAGAAGCCTTAAATGGAAATTTGGGCATATCTTTTGCTAACTCCTACTCATCTTCCAGATTTCCACACCTTTTCCACAGAGCTTCCTCTCACCTGAACTCCCCACCCAGCTGGCTGGCCATCCACTTGCCCTGGGCTATATCTAGTTTGGGTTGTTGGAAACTGTAATCTCACTGGTTCAGACCTCACTGGGTATCTATATATATAAAAGGCTAATATGCAAAGTGTCCCCTCCGGAGTTTGACCAGGAGACCGGGAGTTCGATCGCTCGCTATGATGTGTGCTGATCACCAGGGTGTGGCGCGGAACAAAGGAAGGCCCTGGCCGGCAGCCGGAAGGCCCTGATCAGCCCTGATCACTGGCCAGGCCTAGGGACCCTTCCCGTGCACGAATTTCATGTACGGGGCCTCTAGTAAAGCATAAACAAAGATGCCAATCTGTGCTTATTCTTCAATGAGGACTTGCTTTCCTAAGCATATTTCCCCCAAGTTATACCAGATGTAGCCAATTTCTATCACAAACAGGATTCTCACCTTCAGAATGATCAAGTTACCCAGCAAAGCCTTCTCTTGCTTCTTCCACTGTTGAAAGCAATCCAGCTGTCTCTACGGATAAAAATGAAAACAAACATAAAAATAAACCACCCTTACATTGCAAAGAGTGGAGAAAATTGGCCATATTAAAACTTTCCAACAGATGGTGAGCCAATTTATATTTTTATTTTGACATTTACTTGCCCAGTAGGAGTACAATTGAGTCATATTTTTAAGCTCATTGAAAGTGGCCTTTATCTGAAAATGTTGTACACATATGTATAGATAATGCTCTCCACCAATCCACACGGCTTAATGACACAGGAATGCTAGTTCTCCCTCCCCTAACCAAGAGCCACTCAGGGTAGGAACCTTCTCCCTGAAAACTTTGGCCTCCTGCTGTCCCCCCTTCCTCCCATCATGCCCCACTCGAGGCCATTTTCCACAGAGCTGGCAAAGGGATCTTCCTTTAATCTAAATTTGACCATCCAGCTCCATGCTTAAAATCAACCTTTCAATCACTCCAAATAGCCCCCAGAATTAAGTTAAAACTCTAGTATTAGCCCTGAAAGGTATGGCTCGGTTGGGCATCTTCTTGTGCACCAAAAGGTCACAGGTTCAATTCTGGACAAGGGACATGTCCAAGTTTCCAGCTCCATCCCCAGTAGGGGGTGTGCAGGAGGCAGCTGATCCATGAATCTCTCTCACATCAAGATGTTTCTTTCCCTCTCCCTTCCACTCTCTAAAATAAATTTTTTTTAAAAAAAAAATTAAGTGTCAGTATATTGGAATCATCTAGGGCAGGGGTCCTCAAACTACGGCCCACAGGCCACATGCAAATACAAATATTGTATTTGTTCCCGTTTTGGTTTTCTACTTCAAAATAAGATATGTGCAGTGTGCATAGGAATTTGTTCATAGTTTTTTTTAAAACTATAGTCCGGCCCTCCAACGGTTTGAGGGACAGTGAACTGGCCCCCTGTTTAAGAAGTTTGAGGACCCCTGATCTAGGGAATTAGGAAAAAAGTACTGATGGCTGGGCCTACCCCAAAGATCCTTACTTAATTGGCATTGGGTATAGGGATTTGTAGAAGCTACTAGGTGATTCTATTTAAAACAAACAAAATTCTAGTATTAGCACACTACCAAAACTGTGCTTGATTTGACCTGCTCACTCCTCCCTGCCTCAGTCCTGGTCTCTCCTCCCCTGCACACTCTGCAATTGAGTCATTCTAAGCCATGTGTCATCCCAAAACGTGCCTCTCCCACTCCCACTGCCAGGTGTTTGTACTCACGCCCACTCGGCCTGGAAAACCCCACCGTCCCTTCTTCACCTCTCTCATGCCTCCCTTTTCATCTTGACTCCGTTTAGTTGCAATCCAGTTACGCTATTTTATCACACTAAAATATGGCCAATGACAACTCTGCCTGAAACATTGAGAATGCTATTGCTTCACTGATTATTCTCATGCTTGCCCATGATTTTCAAGCTTACTGAAGATACTCCATCTCACACATTTTCCCATGTTGTTCAATAAAAGCACATATTAAAATTCTGCTACAACACAACCTTCCAAAAAGACAACTAAAAAAGAGACAAACATTTTGCCTCGATTGCTGAAAGCAATCCAACCACGAGTGAATGATTCTTTTCCACATATGATGGAATTTTCCATTAATGTGTCTTACTTATTCTGGCCATATCCACGTGTGCTCTGGTCATGCCCTGTCACACACACTCCACCCCTGCAATAGCAATCCCCTAACCTTGATGTGCTCTGTTTCCATTTTTTTACTCCCTGAGTGAGTAAATGATAACATCTGAGCTGCTTGTCACACAACACAGAATTATAATCTCAGTTTTAAAGGAGGAGGTAATGGTGGCAGAGGATATGCAGCTATTGTGGAATTCACCTGAGATTTCATGGTGTTTGCAGAACAGACAAAAATAAAAGTCCTAACTTTGGATCCTGTTTTGCATTCAGAGGTCCTCCCAGTGTGGGAAATAAGAGAGTTCATCTTTTTTCTGGAAGCTGATAGCCTTGAAGAAGGATGAGTTCCACAGCAGTGGGCCCCCAACTGGGATGGCCAGCAGCCCTTCCAAGTTCAGCCTGGAGCTGACGGGCACTTTGCTTCCATTATACTTGCTATGGGGACATCTTGGGGTTCATTTCGCCTTTCTACTTCCTCCTCTAGTGGAATGTCACTTGCCTGGGATAGCTTTTAAGTGATTTACTTTATGGATGTTTTCTGTAGAGCACTGTGTCTTTCCTTTGAGATCTGAATTTAATTTTAGTAACTGGATCGAATTTGATGTTACTTTCAAATGAGAACTCTCGTCATCATATCAGCCATCACTTTGTCTTTCCATATTAGTGCACCTATTATTCATCGCACCAATTTATTGACCTCATGGCTAACTGCTATCCATTTTTTGGTCTTTTTACTGTCAAATAAAATAAATCTTTCTCATAGTTTTCTTAATCCAGGAAATTTTTATACTAATTTACCCAGTATTGAATGACTTGTAAATCTAATCATTTTACATGAAGTTTAGAAAACTTGGGCAACACCAAATTAAATGTCTTACTGTTTTTTTATTGCTTCAGTGTCCTGGAACACAATGGCCCCTGCATGGTTGATATAATTAATTTGACAATTAACTTAGGCATAGGCCGCTGGGAGCTGGGTTACTCTCAGCAAGTTACATAACCAGTGTGAGCTTCAGTGTCTTTCTTTGTCAAACGTAGTCCTTGGGAGCAGGAAATGAGGTGATACCCGACGTAGCACCGTATTAATCTTCTCCAGCCCTCCTTCCCTTGCTTTTTCAACAAGTGTTTCAGGTAGAGTTCATGAAACCCAGATGATAATGCCACAGACACAATCCTTAGTCTCCTGTTTCTCAAAGAAAAATAAATAGAATAGAAATTAACTAGAATCAAGTGATGAACCCTCATGGTTTTAAAAATACTATGTGCATATATGAATCCTGTACATGTGTTAATAATATATGTACATGTGAGGCTTCGTGTGACCCAGGCATGACGCTGGTTTCATAGAAGATGACAGGGCAACTGTTAATCTGGAATTGCTCCACATTCCTCACTATTGATTACCAAATTTGGAATTGTATGGAGTTCTAACCATAATCATAAGAAACTCAAATACAGGAAGGTTCACTTTCCTTGATGGTCTGTAATTCAGTTCCACTGACAGCAGATTAGTCATGAAACCCCTAGGAGGATGCTTTCCACTGAGAGTCAGACGCGGGAATGTCTCGGCTGTTTTTACAAACAAGCTAACCTGACGGAAGTTCATTTTCAGTCGAAGAATCTCATGCCACAATCATTGTAATTGTGTTTTACTTATTCAGATACCACTTTGAATTTTTACTTTTTAGACTCTTTTTTGACAAGGTACAGACATAAATGATCCACGACCCAATTCTTACCATGGGCCTTGAAGTAATTTTGGTGAATTCCTCAGATGAAAGATGGGCAACTCTTCAGCTAGAAATGTAGAGCCTCAGAATGTGTAAGGACCTTAATGATCTCTAGTCCAGTCACACATGTGAAACTTAAATTTGCTCTGATATATCCCAGTCAAATGAGATTTGACCCTTCAGAGTGAGCATATCAAACTCAAAGACTAACATGGGCCAAATAAATGAGGCATGTGGCCCATGGCCCCGAGTTTGACATGCTTGCTTCAGAGTATCCTCTGGAGAGTTCTAGCTATTCAAATTCTTGCTTGATATAAATCCCATGGCTTCCACCCTTGGCTCCAGATTCTCTTAAGGACATAAAAAGCAACTCTGCTCAAACTTACAAGGCTGCAAACTTTTAAAAAAATATATAATTATTGATTTCAAAGAGGAAGGGAGAGGGAGAGAGAGATAGAAACATCAGTAATGAGAAAGAATCATTGATCATTGATCAGCTGCCTCCTTCATGCCCCACACTGGGGATTGAGCCCGTAACCCCGGGCATGTGCCCTACCCAGGAATTGAACCGTGACCTCCTGGTTCATAGTTCAATGCTCAATCACTTAATGGCACTACAGATATTAACTGTTAGGCATCACATAGGTAGGACAGAGTGGAACCCAGAACCAGCCCCAGCCCCAGCCCCACCTCTATCATCTGAGTGACCCTGGCTCTTTGTTCCTCATCTGCAAACTGCAAGGGTTAAATGAATGTTCTCTTCAAGTGTTCCAGCTTCACAAATCATTTGCATTTTTTACTTTTCTGTCCCATGTGGCAGAGTATCCACAAAGATAGTCAAAGAACCCAGACCCCTGATTTCCAGTCCAGTTCTGTTTATATTGCCAAGAACTATCCATAGGTACACTGATTAAAGCCAGGGATGCTTCCCCCCTTTTTCTCATTTCAGAACACTTTCCTTCAGGAAACAGTGCGGAGAGAGTGCGAAGAACGCTTTGAACTGACGGAGGCTTTGAGTCAGGCCAGAGAACAGCTCCTGGAGCTCAGGAGGCTCAGTGGAAGTTTACCGGTGACCCCGCGGTTCCTCAGCCCCGGCAGCCTCGCCGCCCCTGCAGCCGGTCATCAGGGAGAGAGAAGCCTTGCAAAACTGAACTCTGAAAGGGGCACCAAAATCCCAGGCCTCAACATCGTGCCGAAACCCCCTTCTTCTCCAACCTCAGCTCAGCCCAAGAGGGCCAACAGCTCAGGTCTGCCCAGCCTCCAACCGCACCCGCCCAGGGGCCGGGCATCTTCAATAAATGAGAACAGACAGAGACTGGCCGCCCTTCTGCGGAGGAGACTGAATCAGCCGTGACCGACCTGGAGTCAGGAGCAGATAGATCCACACAGCGTGCGTGTAGCTGAGGATGACAAAGATCACGTGGCTATCCCAGATTGAGAGTGCATGTCGACAGACATTCTTAACAAGAGAATTGAAAAAAACAACAAACAAAAAGACAAACAAACAAAAAGAAAACCTAGAGAGGTGGGAAGCCACATTTTCCAAGAGGCCTTTGAAATTGCAGCAAATAATGAAATTGTTGTGATTCCAGAGGCCAGTTTCTATATTTATGGAAAGTATGTTCAGATGTGCTCTACAAATACACCCTCTCAGAGATCAATGGCAAAATTTTCACCCAGAACATTTTTTCTTTTTTTGCACCATTACAGGCAGAGGTATCTCCACACACACAAAAATAATAGGTTTTAGTGGTTTCATTGCTGTTCTTTCATTTGTTTGCTAAGCTGAATAGGTTAAATAGATGTAATTAGTATTCCAAATAGAAAATAAAAGTACTTTAGTCCTTAATTAGATAAATTCCAAAGTGCTTAGTTCAAATATTCACAGAGTTCTTCATCATCACCATTATCATCATCATCATCATCTTTTCTTTTCAGTCTAATTGTAATCTAATTTCTTTCAAGAAATGACAGGTAACCTTTAAGAAGACATTCTTCCCTGTGAATCTGGGGATCTTAAAAAAAGGGGGGCAAGCCACTCCAATTCAGGGAAAAACTAGTTTACTTTTCAAGCTATAGAGATTATTTTAGAAAATAGTAATCCTGGCCACGAAACAATTGCTCCACAGAGATTTTCTACGTTGAATGCTTTTTGGCATCAGAGCTAGGCTTTGATTTGAACTTGTACTCTCAAGACATTGAGAAGAGAACTAATTCAAGACAGTTTAATCGAGGTTCCAATTTTATTACCCCTGAAAATGGGTAATTGGTTAATATGTTTTCTATTTCCAGAGTGGAAATTTAAACCAGAAACAAGACAAGCTATTTTAAGTTACCATGAACCTTCAGGCTCTGCCTGTTTCTAAAAACATAACTCTATCTTAAGCTAGTGTTCATCTATCTATTTCTCCATCTAACAGAAGTGTATTTTTCTTCCAAGACTGGTTTTACTTAAATCATCCATTAGACTGCATCATGGATATTCAGGCTTCTTACTCCCAGGTTAGAATGATATATGACATGTGAATATGGCCGACAAAACCCTCTGGTATTTGGCTATCATGTTGATAGGATTTCATGTTGACAAGGGTACTTGAAATCCCTTCCCTGGGCAAAAAAAAAACTAAAATTACTAAGCAAAATCAAGTTTATCTCCAACCATACAAAGATTGGTCTAATCTACCAGTAGTAGATTTTGTCTGTTTGTTTTCACCTCAAAGAAAGCTCCACATTAGGTCCTCTAATTTCCCTGACTAGTTGAAATGAGCACATTTTGTGTTAAAGCTTAGAATGCTTGTTTTTGTTGTACAGAGATTGGTATTCACTATAATGGCATTTGACAAGAGAATGTAGCGTCGTAGAATAGTGTCGCTGGGGTGGGCCTTAGATGCCCAAAGAGGTCTCACTTGTCAGCTAGTTAGTTACAGAGCTAGAAGCAGAACCACTGATACCTGACCCCAACCTTCCCACCTCACTTTTCCACTCTCCAGAGATTCCCTGGCCTCCATCATGACTTTTGTCAGAAACACCTACACTGAATTTACCTAATGTTTTCTTTAAATGCATTCACATTTTAAACTTTACATGTATGTAAAAAAGAAACACGACCCAAGGAAGAATAACTTTAAAGTAGTGAGATTGAGGCTTGGCTCAGTGGATAAAGTAATGAGATTGATTTGCTAGTTTTTTTCTAATATGCTTAAAATAAATGTGTGTCTATTAAAATACTAAATATTCATTGGCATACTTTTAAAATCACCTTGTATAATGTCAGTAGTCATGCCAATTCTGGAGACCACTGCGCTAGATTTCAGCGTTTCTGATCTGGTGTCTGTCTGTTTATATTGAAAATACTCATCATTAAGGGAAATGGCAAGAGCTAGTGAAAGCTTTAGCAAAAGCATAAGAGAATATTTGGGGCAACAATCTTTGTTATTCAATTATATGTGCTCTTTCAATTGTGCAATTGCAGCTCTCTCTTCAGGAACCATGGGGATACACTTTGCTAAATTATGAATGTATTTAAATTTGTAAATAAAGACACACATAAGCTTTTCTAAAGCGATGTAAAGACTGTCTGTGTGAAACTTGGTTTCTTGGTTTGTTGTTATGCTCTTGCTTTTACAATGAGTAATTCTGAAAATAAGAGTTGAGAATAGTCATGATCTGTAGTAAGTAAGGCTGTGTTATATTCCACAAGTATATCAGAGTGGTAATTCCATAATAAACAGGGAGACAAGATTTACATTTATTTCAGCCTAGATGATTTGAATGGTACAGTCTAAACTGTGTTTATACCTTTTAAAGAAAGACACTTAAAGAAACAAGAAAAACATTAGAGTATGTCAACTGGGGGTTAGGAACACATTCAAATTTTCCTTAATTTTCTCATCATGATAAACAAAATCTAAGCATAAAACAGTATCAGCAACGCTAAGAAAGTAGTGATTATGGCAAAATAAGGCTCTCAAACGCATATAATGGATAGTAAGTCTAAAAGTGTTAATTTCTCTATAGACATGCATTTTCCACGACCTCAATGGAAGGATTTATAGGTGTCAAAAAAAATGAATATTATAGAAAATATTTATTAGAGAAATGTAACCCTATTTGTTTATCTTCTTAAACTAATATAGTTGGGCAAAGATGGGAGAGTTCTGTAGTTATCAGATTTTTCAAGCAATTTTTAAAAGTCTTGAATTAAATTATTATATTTATAGTTAGTCGGAACTGCTTTAGTTATATTTTCAGGCAATGGAATTGACTGGAAGACACATTGATATTAAAAATTATGTTAGACTAAGATTTTTTAGTATTTTTCAATAATTTCAAATGTACTTTTTATTAATTCCTTTTTTTTACACAGCTCAACTTAAAGTAATTTAGTAAGACAGACTTGTGAATTACATATTTCCTGCAATTCTATTTTCAGTCATTACTGAGGACTAGTGCCACTCTAACAAGAAGTCAGTGAAAGAAATCAAAAGTCTTTTAGCAGCAAATAAAACTATACTCCAAGATTAAAGAGAAAATACTGTAGTTTACATCTTTGGGAGCAAAGCTGGTAAATGATTAGCTTTTTGCTCAGATGTGAAACAATGTTCAGATTCATAGGTTTCCACACCCACCATTATCTACTCTTGTTTTTTTCACTTTGTAAGTAGCTTTGAATTACTTAAACTTTATTTTTCAGTTATGGTTTACATTCAGTATTGTTTTGTATTAGTTTCAGGTCTACAGCATGATGGTTAGACAGTCACATACTTTACTAAATGGTCCCCCCAAATTTCTGGTATACACCAGGCACTATACATAGTTATTACAGTATTATTGATTATACTACCTATGCTGTACATTACATACCCATGACTCTTTTGTAACTACAAATTTTTTTGCAGTTTGTACTTCTTTAATCCCTCCCCCTTTTTCACCCATCACAAACTAAGGTTTTTAATGTTCTATTAGTCTAAAAAGTTTTTGTAACATAACAGATAAATTATAGCTAATTTCTTTGATTATGGAACGTTCGTCTTCTGAAGCTTTAGTTTTACAGTTCTTAAGATTATTGCAGCATTGCACTGGTAGAACAGCCTCGTATCCTAAAGGATTAATACACTGCAGCTGAAAATTCCCAGTCATCATGTTGTATCTTATGGGGCACTGGGAATCGATTTGGGTATGTGCCCAAGATTCACAAATCCTACAATAATTGTGGATTTTTAAAAACTTTTTTACTTTTGTGTTTTAAGAAAATAATTAATGTACACCTTTAATGGTCCCCGAACCATGAGAGACAGTAATGGGATCATTCCTAAGGCAGTGCCCATGTTGCCTTAAGGAAGAAGTTCTACTTTTCCTTTTGAAATACTAACACTGTGTAGTCATAAATTATAAAGCCAGTGGAACTGTGTTAAATCTTTAGAATCTTAAATATGAGTATATCATGTTTGTATATTCTGAATTCACATATAAAATGGTCTCAACAACACAGTAGTTGAATCTGAAATACACATATCCTATGACAATATTTACCATGATCCAGAAAGTCAAAAGATTTCTCCCTTCTCCAGCATTTATATAGCGTACTGCTTTATTCAATGAGTACAAAAAAAATTACTAAATATCCCCCCCAAATATATATAGAGAGAATACTGGGCCACAGGAATTAATTTGCCCAAAATAAATTCTAGATAAGACTGATGAATAATTTTTAAACTTCTTCAGTTTCTGAACATTAATACTGAAGCTCATTATACATTCATTTCTTCGACAGATATAAAAAAAAATTTAAAAAGCACTGTGAAACCTACAGAGATCATTAAAACACACTACCGATGCCTAAGAATTGTGCAGTAGACGGCAGTGAGGAAGGATACGAAGAAATTACAATATAGGGCAGCAGGTGTTGAGTAGAGAAGAAAATCAAAAGCAAGGTGTTTACGAGTTCATCTTCTTGCTGGAAGGATCAGGGAACACTTAAAGCAAGAACTGCAGTTTATAACAGCTCTCGAAGAGTGGAGTGGGTTTTCACAGAGGAAGGTATACCAGGCAGAGGAGATGTATAAATAGTCATGGATATGGGAAATGTAGAAAATACCTGGCTATGGGAAGCAGTGGGAACCTGAAATGGTAGGTTGGCCCCATAGCATGAAGGTGTTGAATAAGGGCCCGTAGAGGATTTTGGCCAGAATTGGCATGCACTTTATGGACATTTGGAAACATCAGTCTGGCAGGAATGTATTGAAATAATTATAGAGTTGAAAGGCTGGAAGTGGAACACCAGTTGGTAGATTAGTACAGTAGTCCAGACAAGAATTAATCAAGTTCTGAATAAAGTGTTGGTAATGGGAATACACAGGAAGCAGCTGACTCAAATTCTATTCAGAGAAAGGGAAGAATGTGTTCCCTGCTAAATGCTTTAAAATCATTACCAGCCCTAGCCCTTAGCAGGGGTGCAATGCAGGAGATTGGCTCCAATTAAGGATCACCCTCTATTTAAAAATATTACAGCTTCTCTGAAAAATGTGAAGTAACAAGAACTCCATTCCCATTTGGGCAACAGAGAACTAACCTCACAGACTCAGTATTCATTAAAAATCTCCTTAAAGTTAAATGAAAAAGCAAATCTGAATAGTGTTCTAAAAATTATGGGGAAAGAATGTGGAAAGTGACATAAAAAACAGCTATCATCTTGGGTCAAAAAACACAAAACACAACTGTGACTTTGGGGAATAATACAATGCAATAAAATGTTCTGATGTTTGTTAACCACTTATGAGGGGACATATAGAAGATAACAGCTAAGACAAAAATAAGGAATCCTATATAGTTCTGAAGGTACCAGACACACCACCTGGTGCAGATCTGTAATTTTACAGGAGGTAATAGGTCTCTTAGAGGTTAAATAATTTCACAGTCTTACAGCTGCTTAATAGGGGACTAGATGAGAGAGCCTGGGCCCCCAACTCTGGGTCACACATCGCATTACTAGACTGGAAGAACAGTATCAGTGTTCAGAGTTTCTGCTACCCCTGGTGGTCCAGCAGGACCAGTGTCTCCTGGGAGCTTGTTAGAAATGCAGAACATCAGGCCTCATGCCCAAACCTACTGGATGAAATCTGATTTTAATGAGATCCTCAGGGGATTTGTGTATGCATTAAAGTATGAGAATCACTGCTCACAGTGGTGCCATTGGCCCTGCCATTGGCCCGATAAGAGCTATGCATTAGCGTTGAACAGAAGTAGCCTTGCTTGATGCCTAACTGAAACAGTGCTGCTCTGAGACCCTTTCCCACCCCCACATGTAGGCCCGTTCAATGCCTCAGCTCCCCAAGCACTCAAATTCCATCTCTTCACCTATTGACTGTGAATCTGCAGCTCTCCAGGAAACTAGTGAATTCAAGGAAATCTACATTTAATTAATATTCATGATACCTTATATCATCACCCAAGGTTCTGAGCCTGCAAAGAATTGGAGATTTATTTATTTTTAATGCATTTTGTGCCCTAACTGGTTTTTCTCAGTGGTTAGAGTGTCAGCCCACAGACCAAAGGGTTGCGGGTTCAATTCCGGGGTCAAGGGAACATACCTTGGCTGCAGGCTCAATCCCCAGCCCAGGTCAGGGTGCATGTGGTCGATGTGTCTCTCTCACATTGATGTTTCTCTCTCATCCTCTCTCTCTCTCCCCTCCTCCCTTCCTTCTATGCCCTCTAAAAATCAATGGAAAAATGTCCTTAGGTGAGGATTTTTTAAAAAAATTCATTTTGTTCATTGGCAACTCATTGAATAATTGCAATTTTTAATCTCATAAAGGTACATAATTGGATATCCAATTCCCAAAAGAAAATTTGATAATACTAATTATTTTTTGAGGCCTGTGAAACTTAGAACATTAGATAACTTTTTAGGATTATGAAGTTAATATCAGAGTACCATTATTCCCCCTAAAAATAGTTCTTAATTACTTAAATAGAAAACTGTAACTTACAGTATTACACCTAGAGCAATTTATTTTTTTTAAGGTAGAACTAAGAGCAATTGAGTGAGAACTTGTTTCAGATATTTCAAAGTCTGTACTTAACACAGTAAGACATTATGCTCACTCGCCTATGAGCATTAAGTCAGTTCATCTCATACCACAGGGCACCCACGTTCTTTAAAATTTTTGAATTCAGAAAATTATAAAAGGGATCGATTCGTTTGCCATTAAAAATTTTCTAAAATATGTATTTAAATATATTTTTATTGAATTCAGAGAGGAAGAGAGAGAGAGAAACATCAATGTGAGAGAAGCATTGATAGGCTGCCTCCTGCATGCTTCCACACTGGGGATCGAGCAGGGAACCCAGGCATGTGTCCTGACTAGGAACTGAACCATACATGACCTCCAGATTTATAGGGTGACACTCAACTACTGAGCCCTGCCGCTGGACTAAAACGTTTTTGAATACCTTTTATTACCATACGTACTGCTGATATTTAGCTTGTATGGTTGTTTGTTACCACTATTAATTATTCTCATAAATAATAATCCAAACCCAAGAATTAAAGAGACATATAATTTAGAATATTGAAATATTCTTAAATAGAGGCTTTCATAAGATTTAACACTGGGAATAGATGTTTTCTGAAAAATACGAACATCTGGCTTTGCATTATGTACCATTGTCAAATACACCCACCTTTCTCCCAATGAGTTTGATATGGTCTAACACATTAATCTAAAGAGATACCTTCTGCCCTGTCTTCTTAAAGTGAATACATTCTAAGGTTGTAAAGTTTTATCTGTAACCTAAAACTTCTAAGGAATTAAAGTCACTGCCAAGATTCAAGTGACTTCCTTTCATGGATTTAAAGCAGAATTTCTTAATAACCAGGGCAGCCAAGTTTCTATTCTCTATTACTAGACTTTTAAGATGCTTGAGGTTGGACCTAGCAGGTTTGGCTCAGTGGATAGAGCCTTGGCCTGTGGACTGAAGGGTCCCAGGTTTGATTCAGGTCAAGGGCACATATCCAGGTGTGGGCTCAATCTCCAGTAGGGGGTGTGCAGGAAGCAGCCAATCATTGATTCTCTCTTATCATTGACTAGAGGCCTGGTGCATGAAATTTGTGCACTGGGGGGGGGGGGGGGCTGGTGTCTCCTCAGCTCAGCCTGCACTCTCTCCAGTCCAGGACCTTTGGGGAATGTCTGACTGCCGGTTTAGGCCTGATCCCGGGGATAGGGCCTAAACCGGCAGTTGGACATCCCTCTCACAATCTGGGATTGCTGGCTCCTAACTGCTCACCTGCCTGCCTGCCTAATCACCCCTAACTAACCCCTCCTGCCAGCCTGGTCGCCCCCAACTACCCCCCCTGCCAGCCTGGTCGCCCCACACAGCTTGCTGTTCAGTCATTTGGTCATCCCTCACTAACTCCCCTGCCAGTCTGGTCACCCCACGCAGCCTAGTGTTCAGTCATTTGGTCCCCCCTCACGAACCCCTCTGCTGGCCTGATTTCCCCACACGGCCTGTTGTTCAGTCGTCCCTCACTAAGCCCCCTGCTGGCCTTGTTGCGCCACACAGCCTGCTGTTGTCATTACTGTGATGGAGTCCCAGACAATTTGCATATTCCTCTATTATTAGTATAGATGTTTCTATCTCTCTCTCTCCCTCTCCCTTCCTCTCTGAAATCAATAAAGATATATTTTTTAAAAAAGAATTCTATAAAAAAAATGTTTGAGGTTGAAGCTGGGCTCTCATAGGATCTCAAAACTAGAATCCTGAGAGGAAACTAAGATGGCGGCATAGATAAACACCGGGAAATTGTTGCCTCCCACAACAATTGAAAAATACCGCAAAGGACAGACCAGACATCATCCAGAACAACAGGAAGGCTGGCTGAGTGTAAATTCTACAACTAGAAGAAAAGAGGGGCACGCTGAGAGCCAGAGGAGCTGCGGAGGTGAAGTGCAGAGGTACGGAGGCTCGCGCGCGTGCGGAAAGGGGGTGGCACCTGAGGACGCGGCTGTCTTTTTGAATCACAAGCTCCCGACTGCTCTGAACTCCGGTTCCGGCAAGTCTCTGGGGACCCAGGACTCATACAGGCGGCTTTCCCTCAGAGGTGCTTGCAGCCGTTACCGGGACACTGAGACGCGCGACTCCGGGCGGAGAATCAGCCATAGCTTCTTTCTCCGCCCTTTGATTCCCTGAGACCCCGCCCCACCCAGGCTGCGGCAGAGGCTTTTGCATGTGAATGTACCTAACTGCAGCTGAGCCAGGCAGACCCTGAACTTCCAAGAGAAGGCCCAAGGCCCCGCAGCGGCTTGCATTGCTTCACAGCTGAGCCTCTTTGTGGCTCCTGCTGTGTGGCCTCAGGCAGAGGCTGAATTAGCACCTCCTTAGATCCAGGAGCCACTGTACCCAGTGGTCAGAGGGGGACCATCCAGATTGCAACTCCTCAGATTCATAAGGGACACACTCAGGGGGAAGACTCAGTGAGCACCAAAGCCCCACTGAAGCAAGTCTTGCCCCAGAAGGGTGTCTTCAGCACAGAAGTTCTCCCACTTCAGACACAGCTGATTCTCACAGCCAATTGGCCTGGAGGTCAATTCCTCCCAGTGATCCTACAACAACCAAGGCACCAAGAGTGCACCAAGAGTGTCCACCCCAGGTAACTGGGGAGGCTGAGCCACTGGGCCCTACAGGACACCTGGCGCACAGGGCCACTCTATCAACACAGGGAAGCAGCCAAAATGCGGAGACAAAGAAACAGGTCACAAATGGCAGAAATGGAGGAAAGCAAACGACTGGATATAGAGTTCAAGGCCACGTTTATAAGGTTTTTCAAGAATTTTATGGAAACCGCCGATAAATTTAATGAATCCCTCAATGAGTATAGTGAGACCATGGAGGACATGAAAAAGGACCAACTAGAAATTAAGCATACACTGACTGAAATAAAGAATAATTTACAGAGATCCAACAGCAGACAAGAGGATCACAAGAATCAAGTCAAAGATTTGAAATACAAAGAAACAAAAAATACCCAACCAAAAAAGAAAAAAGAAAAGAGATTCCAAAAATATGAAGATAGTGTAAGGAACCTCTGGGACAACTTCAAGTGTACCAACATCAGAATTATAGGGGTACCAGAAGGAGAGAGAGGGCAAGATATTGAAAACCTTTTTGAAGAAATAATGACAGAAAACTTCCCCTACCTGGTGAAAGAAATGGACTTACAAGTCCAGGAAGCGCAGAGAACCCCAAACAAAAGGAATCCAAAGAGGACCACACCAAGACACATCATAATTAAAATGCCAAGAGCAAAAGATAAAGAGAGAATCTTAAAAGCAGCAAGAGAAAGACAGTCAGTTACCTACAAGGGAGTACCCATTCGACTGTCAGCTGATTTCTCAACAGAAACCATGCAGGCCAGAAGAGAGTGGCAAGAAATATTCAAAGAGATGAATAGCAAGAACCTGCAACCAAGATTACTTTATCCAGCAAAGCTATCATTCAGAATAGAAGGTCAGATAAAGAGCTTCACGGATAAGAAAAAGCTAAAGGAATTCATCACCACCAAACCAGCATTATATGAAATGCTGAAAGGTATTCTTTAAGAAGAGGAAGAAGAAAAAGGAACTCTTACCATTTGCCACAGCATGGATGGAACTGGAGAGCGGATAAATACCACAGGATCTCACTCATTTGTGGACTATAATGAGCAACATAAACTGATGAACAAGGACTGATCCAGAGACGGAGAGGCATTGATTGGACTGTCGGGCCTTGGAGGGAAGGTAGGGGAGGGTGGGGGTAAGGGGGAAAGATCAACCAAAGGACTTACATGCAAGCATATAGGCCTAACCAATGGACACAGACAACGGGGGGGGTGAGGGCATGAGCGGGGGGGGGGGGGGGGGGGGTTTAGAGGGTACACATATGTAATATATTAATCAATAAAAAATATATTAAAAACAAACAAACAAACAAACTAGAATCCTTTTTCTTTTTCCTGGGGACGCACAGTACTCAGTATAAAACTGAGGTTAGTGGGAGCAGTGGGTCGGGGGAAAGGACCCACTACCTCATTTAATAAGTTGTTAGGTAAGGGCTTCATCCACATTTTCCCGCCAGAATTGTCAGTATTTTTGCTAATGTGCCCTGAAAACATTTTTTAACCATGTACTTCTTCCACATTTTTAGGTTGACATCTAAAACATTTCATTGTCAATTTAAATGGTTGCAAAGGATGTTGTGAAGATAACCAGTATATTATGAATATGGGTATTTGAAAATAAAACTGTTAATTTAAGATATTTTTATGATTGTAAACCTTTTATTGATCTCTTATTTTAAATTACTACAAAACACCTGAATAACTTTATAAAGTTCTTCTAGATTGAGTTATTATTAATATACTACTATTTAAAACATAACTATATTACAAAATTTGACTATTATTAAGCATAAAAGTTAAATTGTATTGACACTGCATTTCTTGATGAGATGAATGAATATTTAATGTTTCCTTTTACAGTTCACCAAAAAGAAGTAGATGAAGTAAAAAATAATTGCTCTTATCTACTTTTTATTAATAGGAGATAGAAAACATTAAACATTTTTAAATGAAGTAAGATGATGATTTTTACTGACTATATCTGAGTCATCCTAACTAATAAAGATGGAATATGCAAATCGACCATCACACTATCACAAAGATGGTGGCGCCCATAGCCACAAGATGGCGGTGCCCAGTCCCTCAGCCCTCTGGAGTCCCCCAGTCCTTTCAGCCTGCCGAGGAGGAGGGGGTGGCAGGCGTGCAGTGCGGCTGGACCTGCCCTCAGCTCCCCAGCTGCTCAGGGCCGGCCTGAGGTGCAGGCAAGCCTCAGATGTCGGCTTCCCAGCAGCCCAGGGCCGCCCAAGGCTCAGGTAACAAGGGCTGGCTGAGGCTTGTGCTGCTGGCAGTGGCAGCAACAGAAGTGTGATAGGGTGTCGCCTTCCCCTGATGGCCGGGTTGCCTCCTGCCCCTGAGGGCTCCCAGACTATGAGAGGGGGAAGGCCAGGCTGAGGGACCGCCCCCTCCAGTGCATGAATTTTCATGCACTGGGCCTCTAGTGAATAATAACAGTAAAACATGGAAAAATATAACCTTCCAATATGTAAGGCCATCTCTCCATCCCATTGTACTGGTCATACAACCAGTATTAGAGTTTGGATTAAAGGCTCTTGAAAATGTTTGTCAAACCATTTTTAATTTGATACTTTAAATTGGTCATGTTGCATTTCAGTAGTATATATATATATATATATATATATATATATATATATATATATTCTATATTACCATTCTTAGTTACTGAAGTCCTAATGTTCCTGATGCTAACTTCATAGGTGCACTCTTAGTTATGAATGGCCCAGGGATGCCCATAGTTCTTGCAACCATCCCCACGCCTAGAGGAACGCAGGACAGATGTTGGAAAGGTGCAGGGAAGGGTGTGTGTCCAAATGGGTCTGAAGGCACGTGCCTGACTATATCCTGACTATATCTCACCCACAAAATCTTTATGAACTATTCATTTACTTATTTTTACTATGTATGCCTCTTTTGGCCTTCCTTCGTGTAAAAGCTGCTAATGGAGAAACCATGTATCCATATGCTATTGAAACTCAGTTATTAAAGGATTAATACAAACCTTAGTCCAAATGTAATTCCATGGGTTTCTGTATACAGCTCTTTTCATAAAGGTTTTGAATTTTCCAGGAAACATGATAAGGGTATTGTCTCAGCATTTTTCTTTACCATTTTCGGATTGATCTCAACCCTCCTGAGGGGGTAATTTCACCTCAGATCTTCTAACTTATCTAAATATGGTAAAAATGGGGCTATATACTCCCTTAGCCCACTCAGGTTAGGGTCAGGGTCTCGCTGCAGGTCAGACGGGGTGAGTTTCCTTCATTGCCAAGGGGCATGAATGAAAAGGTGTGGAGCCCTCTTTGCCTGGTGAAAGGGCGTCTTCACAGGCATCAGGCTTATGCCCTCACTTCGTGTTCCCGGTTTAAAAGCAGGGACTAGATTTCTGGTGCAAAATGGTGCGGCATCTCACTAACAGGCCTCGGTGCAGGCCCTTCCAATATCCCTTCAGAAACCCTGTGAAGGAAAAGAAAAGTCACATACATAGCACACGGGGAACAAAGTCACAACAATAATCTGGACCCTCATTGCTGTGTAGCGTGGATGCTACCTCTCAAGGCCAATTTGCTGGGAACATTCTGAAATGATAGGTCCTAAAACAAGGCTAAAGAAGGGGCTTGTATGAGTGAGTGGTGGGGGCGGGAGAGAGGGCAGTGGGGGGTATATGCTGGGAAGAGAAATCCTCTCCAGGGCAGCAGTGGCTCCGGGGATCAGTGCCCGGCAGCACCGGCAGAGTGTGGCCTGTGGGAAGGGTGCATTTCACTGCAGTACTGGTAGTGGCAGCAGCAACAGCAATCATGTAGCAGTAGCGACAATGATAATAGTTGATATTTATTTTGTCTGATGGGCAATGCACAGTGCCAAGGGCTTTAAAATCATTTCATTTAATCCTCCCAAGACCCTTTGAGGTTGGTATATTTATTAGACACCGCTAGCTGTGAACTGGACTGGGGACCAGGCCCATCACCTTGTCCTCCAGTTACCTCTCTGAGAAGGGATGTGACCCTCAACCAATAGCAAACTTGAGAGGTGTCCCTGTACCCTGTTGACCTTAAGAACTGGCCTCATTTAAAGATGAGCAATCAAGGGGAAATGAAGAGGGGGAACCCCAGCTTAGACCCTCTGGATAAAGCATTATAGAATGAAGGAAAGAAAGTATCATGTAGGAAAACAAAACAGACCTGCATGAAGGATGGATGCAGACTCTGAAAAGGATGCTTTGGGAAGCTATGTAACATCCTGCAGGAGCAGAATATTATAACCCTTTTCCAAAATGTGTCATTTTCTGTATTAAGTCTTTAGGTCCTGTGCTTTCTGATTTATTTCTAGAATATGGTGTCCTAGCTGTAGCCTTTAAAAAGCAGGTCCTTCTAAATACAAAGGAGAAAAAGTATGAAGACCGGTACAAAAGGAAAGAGAAAGAACAGATGATGCAGCCGTTCACTAGGAAAAAACTCTCCAGATAAAGTCCAAGGCCAAAATCTACAAGAATAAAAATATGTTCTAAATTTAGTAATCACCAGAGTACTCCTAGAAATTGCCTTATAAAAGTCCCTTTTTGAGGTGTAGGTCTTCAAAACATAAAGTTGCTTTGTGGGATAAAGCCTTTTATTCTCAAAGGTCACTCATGCTCACTTGTCATTGTTAATATCAGGATGAAATTAACACCCATCATTTTAGAGAGTACAAACTCCCATTGTTTTGTTTGAGAGAAGAGGATCTTAATACCATCTTTGCTCTTCCATCGTATTACGTGCTCTCCATTTCTCTACCCTCCCCCCACACTTTCTTGCCATCTTGTGAATAGATGTTATTTTTTCTTTTCTTCTTTTGCCTATTATTCCTTCTCTCTCCCCTATTTGTGCTCTTTTGGAAACAGTGATCTCTATGTCTATTTTTAAGAGTTACCCTAGACATTTCCATGTGCTGACTTCACTTCTGATGCTCCATCCAAACAATGCAAGAAGCTCAGAACATTTCAACGACAGTTTTCACCCCGTTCCAATTTCTATTGTATTTTTGACCATTACTAATATTTGAATTGCATCTTGCTTGTGTACCCTTACAAATTAGACACTGTTATTATTAGTTATATGTAGTAAACACTGCTTTAGATTTACCCAACATATTTATCAGTTTCTTTGCTCAGCATTTATTCTTGCGTCTCAGATCTTCCTCCACTTGGCCTCATAATCTTTCTGCATTTTTCATTTCTATCATTTCCGAGGCCTCTTTCCTTGGCTTATAATCTTATTGCATTAGGTCTTACCCTGATGAACTTATTTAAATTTACCTCTTAAAAGGTAAATAGAAGAAGTTGAAAATGTTATTCAACTTGTGTTCAATCTGCTTGATTTTTAAAAATTTCTCTCTTATTCCTTGTTCCCAAACTTTTATTTCTTTACCATATCAAACATGCTTATTTTGTGTTCTGTGTCTGATCACCTTTACAGATCTGATTTTGCTGCCTACTGTTTCTGCCAGCGCGCACGGTGCTTTATTTTCGTGTGTGTGTGTGTGTGTGTGTGTGTGTGTGTGTGTGTGTGTGTGTTGGGAGTGAGGGGGGAGCAGAGTGTGCCTATGTGTGTTTTTTTGCTCCCAGAATGTTTGTATGATCAACTGGGAGGAGCAAATGCAAATCTTTTCTGGAAGAATGCAATCTTAGCCCAGATCTCAAAGAGTTCCTATAGCCCTAATCCTAACCGGTTTGGCTCAGTCGATAGAGCGTCGGCCTGCGGACCGAAGGGTCCCAGGTTCAATTCTGGCCAAGGGCATGTACCTTGGCTGCAGGCACATCCCCAGTAGGGGGTGTGCAGGAGGCAGCTGATCGATGTTTCTCGCTCATCGATGTTTCTAACTCTCTATCCCTCTCCCTTCCTCTCTGTAAAAAAATCAATGAAATATATTTAAAAAAAAAGAGTTCCTATAAAGATGTAAGCATAAAATTCCATGCACTGAAAGGTGGTTCAATTCCTGATTAGGGCACGTGCCCAAGTTACAGGTTTAATCAATCTCTCTCTCTCTCTCTCTCTCTCTCTCTCTCTCTCTCTCTCTCTTCCTCTTTCCCTCCCTCCCTCCCTCCTTCCTTCTCTCCCTCTCTGTAAAATCAATTTTCTAAAAAAGATTGAAAACAATTAGGAAAAAACTTCACTCAAAAAATCCCAAACTAAAAGGACAAAACTTGTATCACTATCCTTAATTTTCTAGGCATTTCAAACTCTGTTTCCCTTATACTACCACCACTGGCCCAGGGCGAGTACCACCTCTCTACTGTTTGCTTTCCCCTGTTGGTGTGCATGGGAGACCTGGAAATGTTACCTGTAAGCGGGGCTGGGGTGAGTGTTAGCAGAGCTCTCCCTGCAGTACCCCAGCAATCTGTGACTGTGCAACATGTCTTTCTAATGCAAACTGCATTTCAAGTTAGTCTTAAACAGAAACACCCTTTGAAGTCATAGGGAAAGTGTGGCTGGGTTGAGAGAGTTGACACTGTAAAGCTGTCTTTTGTTTGGAGTCAGGATCAAACACTACATCTGTCATCGGCAGCACAATAGTATTTTGACCTCTATCTCTTTATACAGCATTTAGACAAGAAATTACTGGGTAATTTTTTTTATCACACCCTGCCCCTTCCTGAGCTGGATAGTTTTTAAGTCATGATGTCAGTTTCACTTACAGTTATTCTTTAATCTTTATGTCAATAACAGACTCAAACATATTGGATCTCCTTCCTTAGTTAGCATGGACTGAATTCCATGCCTAATGCCTCAGGAACTACCTGAGGTCTGTTTCAAGAGAGCAATTCTGAACTACCTACATCTTCTGCTTTGTCGTGCTTGGGAGAAACAGACTCTCTTTTATTAATCTATGAACAATTGAAAAAATAAAAAGCGGAGTTGACCAAGTTCAAGTTACTATCTTTATGTATTGGCATTTGGAAATGTCTCTATCATTGTTTTTCATTATCACTATGGCTTTTAAAGCCTCCACTACAGTCATTTTGTCGCAGGAGTGAACACCCGCAACTGCAAGAAAACAATGGGCCTCCCTTTGTAATGTGATGTGGGGGAAGTGTTTTTTAATTTCCTAACAGGTGCAGGGCTGTGAGTCTGACTCATAAAGATAGTAATTATACCTCTTTTCTGAAGTGAAGCCGCAGAGAGAGAGAACACACTGAAATGAATGAAGAAAGTTCACTTTATCTGGAGAATTCATGATCCTGACAGGTTTTGTTTTTTTTTTTAACATGAATCATTGCTTGGTGAAGTACAGTGCAGGAGTGGGTATTTGTCTTTGTGTCAAAGACAAGGACTTTTAGCAAATTGGATCTCTTCCTACCTTTAGACGACTCAAGGAAGATAAAATCTTAAGGGCTTTAGAGTGTTGAGCAGGGATAGAGACTTCTCACAGATTGGAACAGAAGTCTTTCCAGTTTCAACTGGCAGATAAAATGTATTTCCGAACTGATTTTCACCTAAAGAACTTTTCAATGTTCGAACACTCCACACCGGCCGGTGGTAATTGTGCCAGTGTGCTACATTATGTGAAAATGAGAGCTGATGGATCCATGTGGAGCGTGTGCATTAGTGATCTCATGAATCTGAACAAGAAATGTTTTCTCATTCCTTAAGTAGTCACATGAGGTGGGGGGAGGGGTGGGAGAGGGCTGGTTTGACAATAAGGTAGTGTGACAAAGACCAGCTGAAAACAAGGGGCAAAAAATGCAAGATGGGTGCACTTGAATTTGAATTGCAAAGGGTAAGTGTGTGACCTTGAATATTTGCTCCATGCTGTATTCAGCACATGTAGCTCACAGATATGGGCATAAAATAGTCCCCAATCCAATTAGACTCAGTAGGAGATTGTGTTTCTCTCTCTCTCTCTCTCTCGTCCTCTTTCTTTCTCTCTCTCTCTCGTTTTGAGAATATGATATAAAATGATAAAAATAGACATTGACGGAAAAGGAAGTTGCTAGGAATTAATTTGATAAGAAAATTATAAAGAGCAGCTACTAGTCACCCTAGCTCTTGGCACTCCTGCCTGTCCTTAAATCATCCTCCCACTGCTTACAGCAATTTCTCTCCCAGGCTCCTTCCCCGAAGCACTTCATTCAGCTTCAGCAAACCAGCAGAGCTGTGATGGATGGATGCCTCCTGCACACAGCGACATGTCCTGCGTCACTTGGCCATCATTGCTGTGTTGTGGCCGACAGTGGTACTGAAGAAGATTTGTTTGAGGTTTCCTTGAACACCAAACAAAAAGCAAGCTAACAAACAAAACCCACCTGAAATTAGATCTTGTCATGGACTGTCGAGAAGGGCAAGTTGTCACAGACTTCTATTACCGAAGCAGATGGTTATTTAAAGGGGCACGGGAGCAAGAATAGCATAAGCCTGGAATTTGCAACCAGGAACGTGTCTGTGGATAGAATTTGGATCGCTGTGCTCATTCATTTCTTTCACTGACATCTACAACGACAGGGACGGTAAACATCACCAAGAATTCACTGTGTCCCTTGTGCTATGGACTGATTGTGCCCCCTGCCCACCACCCCAAATTCAGATGTAGAAGTCCTAATCCCTAATGGACAGCATTTGGAGATCTGGCCTTTCAAGAGGTAAATTTAAATAAGGTCATCAGGGTAAGACCTAATGCAATAAGATTACTGTCCTCAAAAGGAGAGGCAGAGACACAAGGATGTGCATGTGCAGAGGAAAGACCCTGGGAGGACACAGTGAGGAGACGTGCCAACTACAAGCCAAGGAAAGAGGCCTCGGAAGAAATCAACCCTGCCAACACCCTGATCTTGGACTTGCAGCCTCCAGACGGTGAGAAAATAAACTTCTGATGTTGAAGCCACTCAATCTGTGGTAGTTTGTTATGGCAGCCCAAATGGACTGAGGTATCAGGAGGGTTTGCAGGCATAATCCAGTTGTAGCCCAGAAACATGGAGATAGCCAGGATTCCATGAACACCTGACGTACACACCAGTTTGGCTTTTCTGTCAATTTCCATCTCTCTCGTGCGTTATGCTAGTAGCATAAAGAGAACAGAAGGACCCTCAATTAGATTCACTGTTCTGGGTATTGTGCTGGGTGCTTTAAGGACACAAAAATGTCTCAAGGAGTTGCTTCCTTTAAGGAGCGCATCGCCTAAAGGAAGACAAGATGAGTCAGGACACTGGCATAGGTGTAAAAAATGGCTTTTGCAGACAAGAATGACTAATTCTAATTTTGGGCTTAGGATTGTGGGAAGATAGGAAGGATCGGGGCCGGTTTCAGAGAGGGAGAAATTTGAGTAAGACCGTTTCGGTATCTACCGCTAACAAACCACTCCCATCCTGGTGGTGTGAAACCACTCCGTATTACAATGCTCAGGCTGTCTGTGTGTCAGGAATTTGGGTGGACACAATGTGAACAGCTTGCCTCCGCTCCATGCTGTCTGAACCCCAGTTGGCGGGGAGTGACACAAAGGACAGGGGGCTAAAGGCATCCACTTTCCAGATGGCTTCTTTTTTTAAAAAAAAAATTTAACATATATTTTTATTGATTTCAGAGAGGAAGGGAGAGGGAAAAAGAGATTCAATGATGAGAAAGAATCATTGAACAGCTGCCTCCTGCACGCCCCCTACTGGGGATGGAGCCTGCAACCTGGGCATGTGCCCTGACCAGGAATCAAACCATGACTTCCTGGTTCATAAGACGACGCTCAACCACTGGGCCACCGTGGCTGGGCCCAGATGGCTTCTTCATTCATGTGCCAGGTGCTAGGGATGAAGGACATACGCAACTGGAATGTTGACCAGAGCGCCCCCAGATGGCCTTTGCAGCACAGCAGCCTCAGGTGGTCAACCTCTTACTTGGAGGTCACGGCTTTCACACCCATGTTCTTAGCAAAAGCAGTGAAAACTGCATAGACTTACTTGACCTAGCCTCAGAAGTCACAGAGCACCATTTCCACTATGCTCATTGCTGGAAGCAGCTCCATATAAAGGGAAGGGCCCAGACCTCACCTCTCTTTGAAAGGAGTAATCAAATATTTGTTGCCACCTTTTAAAACTGCCAAACATCCTAGCTGGCTTGGCTCAGTGGATAGAGTGTCAGCCTGCGGACTCAAGGGTCCCAGGTTCGATTCTGGTCAAGGGCATGTACCTTGGTTGCGAGCACATCCCCAGTAGGGAGTGTGCAGGAGGCAGCTGATTGATGTTTCTCTCTCATCGATGTTTCTAACTCTCTATCCCTCTCCCTTCCTCCCTGTAAAAAATCAATAAAATATATATTTTTTAAAAACTGTCACAGGACCTTGAAGCATGAATAGGATTTCAATAAGCCTCATGCACTAAAGCTTTATTACCTCAAGTGTTGTGTTTTTTTCTGATTTTACGTGGAATGTACATTATTTAAAACAATACTATGGAAAAACATAAAGAAACTCATTCATTATTTTAGGAGAAAGCTATGTGCCTGGACCTGAGCTAGGAATTAAAGCTATAATCTTAAGACACAGTTCCTACCCTCAAGTTGCTTACAACCTACTAAACGACCCATAACACCCCATCAAGAGGTTCCACCGTCGTTCTGGTGCATCCTGTGCAGTTTGACTAAAACAAACTGACAGTACCCTGTACAGAGTGTGCGGCTTGTTTCCCCCGGGTGCACAAGAGAGTGTAAGGATTTTCTTCACGGTATTAAATCTTCTACAAAACTGTGGGGATTTTTTTAATGGATCATATGAATGGACCATTGTTTATTTAACCGTTTCCCAGTTGCTGGACAGTTTTTGCTACGACAAAATAATACTGTAGTAAATATGCTTACACATTTTTAAACTTGTCTAACTCTTTAGGATAAATTTCTGAATTTATTGAATTACCAATTCAGGGGGAAAGATGTTAGAAGCTCTTGATTATAGTTTTCCAATTTGGTTTGCAAAACTGCTGTCCCAGTTTGCATTTCCACAGCGTGTGTGTGAGGAGCATCAAGCAGCGGGGCCCCTGGGAAGCCAGGCTGTTCCCCGGGACAGGGTGGAGAGAATTGGCTCAGTCTGAATTGAACTAAAAAAAATCCGGAAAGAAAAAAAAAAGCCAAAAGCCATGTTATAAACCACAATCAACTAATGACCACATAGGCTTGGCAACCAAAAGGGCGGGTTCTAGGAAATAATTACTGCAGAATCAGGGTAGATGAAAGACTTCAGTGGCTTCTAGCACAGCTTTGGGGCAACATTCTGAAACAAAGTGTGACTTGAGGGACACTCAGAAGCACAGGTTCAGTGTGGCGTCAGTGAGGGCTCCTTGGGTGATAAGCAATAGGAACCAACCCCGCTAATGTCGACCAAAAAGAAATGCACTGACTTCTCAGTGGCGTGGGATCAAGGCTCAGCAACCAGGACAGAACAGGCAGGAAATGGGAGCTCCATGGGCAGGAAGCAGCACAGAATCAAGGGCCTGAGACACAGAACGCCTCCCCAGGGTCACCTGGCAGGGCTGTGAATAATGAATGAGCTCAATGGGCTTCTTGTGATGACTTTGCTTAAACTTCAGATGACAGGGAAGGTGGGCCTGATGGACCTCAAAAGTTTCTCATGCCTCCCCTCGGGCCAGGGACAGGCAGGCACTGTAACAGCTTCCCATAGGTGGGAGAAGTAATTCTCAGAGGTAAGTCAGGGCACAGCCAGCCCAAATAGAAAACTATCTGCCATGTGACCTGGCTGGGGAGGTGCACAAATACTTAACTATTGTTAATCCCTGAGCCCACATTCATTTACCTTACTGAACCCCTGCCTCCCCACCCCACCCCACCCCACCGCACCCCACCGAAGTAGGGTGCTGTGGGAATAAATAGAGAACCAGGGACTGTTAGGCTTTGACGAGAAATGAATGAGAAACTAAACATGAGCCACAATGTGTACGGTGCTACGCTGGAAGTAGGTATGAATAACTCATTAAAATAGATAATCCTGCTTTAACTTGCACTGACTCTCTGGCTCTTCACTTCTCCCCTCCTTTTTCATCTGGAACTCTGGGCTTTAACTCATTAAAAACAACCAGGGAGCAAGTGGGCTGGAAGTAGTATTTTTTTAAAATATACTAGAGGCCCAGTGCACAAAATCATGTGCAGGTAGGGTCCCTAGGCCTAGCCTGCGATCAGGCCCATCTTCCACCCACTCGCCAGTCCCCAGTCCTGCCCCACCACCGCCACCCACTCTGGTTCCCTGTTCACTGGGCAATCCATCAGAGCCTGTGGGCCGGGGGGAGGGACCAAGAGGCCATTCTGCCTGCTCACCATCCCCAGTCCCACCCCCTGCCACCCACCCCAGTTCCCCATGGTTCCCCATTTGTTCACCATCCAGCGATGGTAGCCTGTGGGCTGGGGGGTGGGGGAGGGGAAGGACTGAGAGGTGGTCAATGCACCTCATAGCGACTAGTTGAGTGGTCGTTCTGGTCATTATGCCATTATGGTCACTGGCTGTTATTATATGGAATTTTTATTGATTTCAGAGAGGAAGGGAGAGGGAGAGAGAGAGATAGACATATTAGTGATGAGAGAGAATCATCAATCGGCTGACTCCTTCATGCCTCACACTGGGGATTAAGCCCACAATCCGAGCATATGCCCTGACCAGGAATCAAACCATGACCTCCTGGTTCATAGGTTGATGCTCAGCCACTGAGCCACACTACCTGGGCTGGAAGGAGTCTTAATGAGAACCAGATCCAGGGCCCACCAGCTGCCTTCTGAGCTCACCTCCTCCACCTGCTGAGCATGATGTAGGAGAGAGAAGCCAAAAAATATCATCACCTGTTTTCATTAGAGAGGAATACTGAACGTAGGTCAGGACATGGGATAAGTTCAGGAGGCTGGCTTTCCTTGGTGATCTCCCAGCGGAGATCCCTGTCTCTCCCTGCCAGCGGATAGGAGTCACTCTTCATACCAGTGAATCAAAATAAGGCCATTGGCTCTGAACTTCTCTCTGAGACCTCCATCATTCAGCCAGGCAGTGATGGGATGGAAAATGGGGCAGGTAAATCTCAGGGACTGAAGCCAGGTAACAGCCTCATTGCACTTGGGGGACATGAAAAGCCACAGGGAGAGGGAGGCGTTCCTTGGGTGGGAGAGTATCATCCAGGGGAAGAGGTGCCATGAGGACAAGAGGGAGGCCAGGGAATGGCAGGGTCTGCTCTTTCTGGAAAGGCCAGCAGCCCTGGCCTCAGGTCCCCTTGCTTCCCCTACTGGAATCATCTTGGGGTGTGGCAGATGGGACTGATCAAAAAATTCCAGAGAGAGATCGGAAGGTAGGCTTGCTCCCCTGGGAAATGGGGGAAGTGGGTGTTGGGCACCAGGTGGGGAGAGTGGTCCTGCACTAGTCACCTTCTGCCATCGAGATCACATTCTGGAAAGAACTATGGGGTCTTTACATCTGCAGGGCCACGGCAAGACCCCACAAGCTCCTGAGAAAGGCCTTCCAGCACCTGGAAGGCCATGGGGAGGCCCACTTGTTTGAGGACCCTGGCCTTGTCATCAGTGAGGCCAAGGTCATAGCAGGACCCAAGGGAGCTCCACACATTAAGGGGTACAGTGGCCCCACCCCTTGCAGAATTTAGAGACTGCAGCCATAGGATAAGTGCAGAGATGTATTCTGATTTTTCCCATGCTGGACACTTCAATCATTTGTTCTGAAACATCAAATTAGTTCCAGTGTCCCAGTACTTTGTCTGCTCAGTGTGCTTTGGGGTAACTAAGGGGGGGTAACCATGAGACCCCACCAGAGGGGCTTGGCTAATGTGCGGAGGCAGCCTCGCCACACCACAAGAGCATTAAGTCCAGAGGCACAGGCTTCCTGCCTTGAATTTGTGAGTCACAGGCCTGTCTTCCAGAGACACGAGTGTGTCTGTCCCGGCAGGCTCCCTTCTCCCCACCGGAACCTCGACCCCATGTGGGGGGAGAAGGCTGAAGGACCAAGGACTGGCCACGTGTCCAAGGGGGCACCCGGGATGGATCGTCACCTCGGGAACCTTCTTCTCCTCCAGGACCCTCAGTGCTGCTCAGGAGTCCCCACATCCCAGGGTGTCTATGCGCATCTGCAGGCTCTGCCCACAGCCAGCCCTTGTCCCTAGGGAGCCGCCCTCCCTCCAGCCCAGCCCTAAATCCTACCACCTGAACCGCTGGAAGTCCATTTCCCACTTCCGAATTTAAGGGGGACGGGGGTCACTTAAATCCTTCTGACTCTCAGCCCATGTTGTCTATGTGCTCCAGGAGGCCAAGTTCCTGTCTGCCTACTTCCCTGTGAGTCCTGCCCCGTGCAGTCGGGAACACACAGTAGGTGCTCCTCTGTGCCCCTTTCTCCCTCCAAATCTTTGCTGATAATAGCTTAATTTGGGCATGTTTGCAGTTACATATCAGGTTCACACATTATCTAAAGCTGGGTGGGGAACGTCCGGCCGGCGGGCCATATTAAGCCCTCGAAATCATTTGGTCTGGCCCTGCCAAGGCATGAAGGGTAAGTTAATTAAACGTTTGACCAAATAGAGCAGGCTAATTTTTAAGTTAATAATTTTGTGTGGCCCAAGAATGATGATATAAATATCTAAGTGGCCCTTGGCAGAGGAAAGGTTCCCCACCCCTGCTCTAAAGCAAAGGTTCTCAGTCTGTTAAGAGTAACTGTAAGTTTGGAGAATAGAGTGAGAGTACCACCCTCTCCCAGGAAAGATGCACATAAAAGCGCGCAGACTAGCTCATGCTAATGTCAGGGCCTCGCAGCGAAGAGCCGCTGTTAAAAGTGGTTCTTCAACCATGTGGCCAGGCAGCGGCCGAAGCTGTGCTGATGTGACCTCGGCTGGGAGCGACTCCTCCGGGCTGCTCTGAGCGGCAAATTGCTGCGGCTTCTTGCGCAGGTTGCACGTCTCTTTTGATACCTACGTTGCAGATTTGTCCTTAGAAGAACAAACTCCATGTGGGAAATGCCTCCTCTGTCAACACCTGTGTGTCAGAGCAGACTCTGTCATTCCTGTCATTCTTGCCCTTGCTTCAGCGTTTGGCTTCTGATGAAACAGTGCTTTGCAAAGCTCAGCTGATCTCCTGCAGGGATTTAAGAGAGCTTCTCTCCTGGGGTCAGAGAGGAGAATGGGGTACCCACCACCTGCTTCTTGCCTCACATCTTTGGTTTTTCTCATCAGAGGCCCCCATTTGGTTCCCCAATGCAGCCAACACAAAGTTAAAGGTGAGAGCAGGCAGACGGCTATTACCATGGCAGGCAGATGGCTATTACATGGCAGGCAGACCTCCTCACCACGGCAGCTGCCTCAGTCCTTTTCATATCTCGGCCCGAGATGCTCTGCACCAAACCGCGGGCCCTTACTCAACCATTCCCAGGACTCTGCAGGCCTCGGCCTCGGGCAGGTAAGTGACGAGATGAGGAAGGAGTCATGCATGGAAGGGCATCGAGCCAACGCCTTACATAACAGACCCAGTTTCCACTGTCAGAGTGCAATATGTGAAACGCAAGTCCCTGTGTAGTCATTAATGCGTAATGCCTCAGTCACTGCCGGAAAAATCAATCTTTACTGCCTCGGTGAGGGAAAAAGCAATCCCACCGCTCCCCCAGGCCCTGGACCAGGAGTCTATTTTGGCCACTTGGGCATCACACCGACTCAGCTCACAGACATGACAGAGTGTAATAGCTTCACAGAAAAGCAGGGGGGTCGTTTGCTCGAACACCACTTGCCATATTTAAGCAAATGACCTTCTTCACAGCTCCGCCTGCCTGTGGGATGCTCTGTAGCTGATGGATGGCCCCAACCCCAGGAGGCTGGTGACAATACGTGGAGGTTACCTCCGTGCACGCCAAAATAGTCAAACCATCTACTCCCACAGCTCCAGGGCTTGTGCCAAAATGAGTGTGCACCTTTCTTGGGTTTGTACGTGTTCATTTATTAAGCAGTGATGATCCCCCACAACCTGCTAAGAAAAAATATGCTTTTTTATTTCAGCTTTTGTTGTTATTTTCTGCCTTTGTGGTCTTCCTGCCATGAGCTCAGGCACCTCCTAGTAGCCATTGTGCTGTCTCCAAGACTACGACCTTTCCCAAAAAGGTATTTGTGTTTCCCAAGGGATGAGCCTTACCCAATTCTCTTTCCTCACCCCATTTAAGAAAATTCAATGTTTGACAAGCACTGTAACAAGCTGTCAGGGTAAAATATCTGACCACATGGTATACGTAGCTGCTTTATGCTGATGCGTTCACACGTGAATACTGGAGTAAGGAGCATATGTGTGTGGGATCCTCTTTGGGCAAGGTGTCTGATACCTCCTCTCAGCCTCCTTCGGGGCCACCTTCATCAGGTTCTCAGCTGGGGCCAGTTCTGCCCTCGGGGGACACAGGCAATGTCATGTGACATTTTAGGGCATCACAACTAGGGAGGTGGGGGAGTGCTACCGGCATCTGCTGTAGGCTGCTATTCAACATTTTCCAATACACAGGACGGACCCATGATGGTCCAGCCCAAATGTCAACAGCGTCAAGGTTGAGAAACCCTGATGACATCAAATAAGGCACTCCCACCATCACACGACATACCAAGTCATCTATGGTATACACACAAACACATCTGGACTGGGGGAATTGTCACCCTTCCTCACTTAAACTTTGCAAAAATGTATGGAATGTGTCTAACCCATGCAAGTGCCCATGGGGGAACAATGACAGATAAGATAGCATCTCTGCCTTCCAGCAGCTTAAGTCCAGTGGTGGAGTCAGACGCATGTACAAACTACACAATGTAATGAACATAAGCCAGAGAGCTGTCTCAGCTAAGAAGGGCTGAGGACCTGAGAGGAAGAGATAAAGGAGTTTCCCAGCAGCAAAGAGTTTTTCTGAAGGAGGATTTGCACTGTAGGGACTTTATGAACAAGGAAACCTCAGCTGACCAAGGCGGGAGTGGAAGGGGGGTGGTACTGAAGGCTTGCGGAAGACTGAGCAATGACACACAGAGGCTACAGGGTGTGAGAGGGCCGAAAGGGCTGTGCTGGTGGCTGGCCCTAAGCTGAATGGTGCATCGGAATGGTGGACGAGGCCGACTTCTTCTTTTTGTTGCATTGACTTTCTTTACATAACACACCACATATTTCCATTTCAGATTTTCATAACCTCCTCCTTCCTTCGCTGTGGTAACATTAACATTCAGTAGAGAATCTTGCCATTTTGATGCAGTGTTTAAAGGGGAAAAAAGTTTTCACCCAAAAAGTAAATTATAAAGTTCCTCCTGGGGCCGGAACTAAATAAGATCCTGCACTTGGTTCAGTCACTAGTAATTTCATGTGAGACAAGCTTCATATATTTGGAAGAACCTCAAAATCATGGATTCTAGGGATGGGAATGACCTCAAGAAAAGCTAAGGTTTGGTTTTGTCCAGTCTAGGCTAGATAAGCTCTGGTTACCACCATGTTGCACATGAGACAGTCACATGTCTGCACATTTCAGACAGAGAAGAAGCCTATATTAAATGGCAGGATGTCTTTTATCAGTGCATTGGTTAAGGGGTACAGTTCTCCAGATTTTGGGGTGTGCCAGTAACCATTGTCCAAATGGTTCTTCCCAGAGATGATTGCCCAGAGAACAAGGGGGTAATCTTGGCAGTGTGTGTGTGTGTGTGTGTGTGTGTGTGTGTGTGTGTAAGCAAGCCTAAAAGGCAATAGGAAGCCATTCAAGCTTAGGATTTATGGGGGCGAGGTGTCCTCATTTATGTACCAATTGAGGGATCCAAGCCAGTGAGATTTCCTAGAAGCAAATGTGGACAAGAGTCAAGATTGTTAATAGTCAGAAGTCAAAGTCCATCTGGATGGAGTGTCTGCCCAGGGACTCTAGAGACAGGAGCCATTTTAGGAAATCTGGGCCTTTTGGCAGAGCAGACAGCTTCCCTTCGGTGGGAGTGGTGGGGATCTCCCCCAGAGACCCTCCCTGCTTGTGGCCACCAAGTCTTCCAAGTGCTCCAGCCCAGACTTCTCTAAATCCAGGCTCCCTGGGGACCCTCCCACCCGATTCAGAATCTCTGCCTTTGGCTACAGTTTGAATGGAGATGACCTTGAGTTTCCTTGGCAAAAATGCACCTCTTTTCATTTCAACATCTCCAATGTGGGGTCCGCACTCCATCATTTGCCCTACTCTGGGGCAGGGCCCTCGCCAGAGAGAGCCCTGGTTTTCATTCTAAAGGACCCTCCTAGGTTATCATAGCAACTGGATTATTTCCCCAATACAAGTCCACTTGACGTGTGACGCAGAGAGTTTCTTTTGTCGGGTCAGGAGATGAAGGAGGAAACTATGGGGAAATCCCAAACTCTTAGCTAGCCCAGTTCCTAAAGCAAGCCTTACCCCAGAGTCATGACATGACTTTGGCAACCTTTTACATACAACCAATGAACTAAAGACAGATGTGTAAAAGTCAGATGCTTTTTGTGGTGCCACACAAATGCTTTATGAGATCCTTTTATGGCAGCCAGTAATCATTTACTTATCTTTTGCTGGACCTAGGGATGGTTCCCCTTCTGCTCAGAAGAAAGAAGGCAATTTCCTACGAAACAGGCTAGGGTGGCAGCCTTGGCAGGGAGAAGAAAGCGGTGAGCTCCTTCCTGGGCTTGGCTTCTAGGTATTGGTGATATCTTTAGAGATAACGCCAATCAGGGTGAGAGCAATGCCCCGCAGCTGCCTCCCTCTCACTCCACAGAAGCCAAGGCCACCCTACAAGTCTGCAGGCTCCTGGCCACTGGCTGTCTGCAGGAAGTCAGTTGTGTATTTGCACAGGAAGTGGGTGCTCAGAACAAATGCACCAAGCTGCCGCTGGTTAATGTTTCATTGGAACAGATGTAGGGACTTATCAAATCTGCTACATGTGACCTTGTTAAAACAAAGAGACATCTCTTGGCCTGTGACACTTTGCCAGCTTTTCTAGCACTCCCAGTGATTCAGTGAAGGCACAGGGCATCTGTGTTACTCTAAGGGTCTGTTCCACCTTGGGTTCCAGGTCTTCTTGTGGGAGTCTGGAAGGGGAGGGGTGCTCCAAACTTGTTCTCAGAAGTCATGGTCTCAATGTGATCAGTGGAAGTGGAGTTTTTGGGGTTCCTCAAGGCAAAGAATTTCCTGAGGCCCCCATGGGAGGGTGGAGTTTCATGGAAAGCTTTATCGATGATGTAAAATTGAGGAGATTCCCCTCCCCGGTCCCATCTCCATCCATCCCACCATGGGAAAAGTCCCATCTTGTCTTCAGCAGGCCCAGAATAAGGCCACTTCCCAGAATTTCTGCTCCATATTAAAGTCCAGTCCAGTCCAGTCCAACATCCTGCATGTGGAGTCTGCATGGTCATGAGCCATGAGGCTGCTTAAGGCCACATGGCTGTGGAGGCAAGCGCATAGGCGAATGTGGGTCACGGAGCAAGAAAGAGCAAGTGAGCGCCCAAGCAAGAGAGAGGGAACTCCTTGGGGATTGTAACTTTCCAAGATGTTGCCCTCTTTCCGTGACACCACCCTCCTTGCCAATGATCTTTTTTCGAGGCTAGACTGACAGATAAGCATCTTCCCTACGTCACCTCGACTTCACTGCACATGTACCTATCTCCCCTTTTGTTGGTTCCCTTCCCCCACTGATCTGCAGGGAATGGACCAGTGGTTCCCCGGGGAGCATGAAGCTATAGCTTCCTGGTGAAGATGCCCAGATGACCATGCTTATAATGTCTGGCTTCCCCTTTGCTCTTTTCCTATTGTTAAAATTAACCATCTAATTATGACAATAACATCAGGAAGAGCTTTCTTCCTCAGCCTGACCCTCTAAGGAGCTCAGCTGCTACAGTGACCTCAAGCCTGACTGTGACTACCACTCTCGGAATTTGAAGTGTGGATTATTCATCAGAATCTCTGTGATGCCCTAAGTGGTCTGGAATGCTCCTGCTCAGAGCTAACATGTGCTGACAACCAAGGGTTGATTCTTGCAAGGTGCTTACTTGTGTCATCTAATTGAATCCACACAAGAATCCTGTGCTCATTTTACAAGAAAGAAATTCAAGTTCACCACCCCTGGGCGAGGTAGACTCATCTACAGGTAGGAGACCTGATACCCCGGGTTGAGCACCCATCAGGAAGTTGCTATTTGAAATTCTAGGCCTCCCAGTGGGAAAATGACACCTTGGGGTGCCTTGGGTGTGACTGCTGTTGGGGAGCAATCTGCCCAGGAATGGGGAGCAGTGAGGAAACCCCAACCAGCCCTGCCAGCAGAAGCAGCTCTGTGTCTACTTTCCCAAGAGAAGCTGAAATCTAGGTTTTATTGTTTATGGGAAATCTTCTAGTTTTAAATGTTGGTAATTGATTTTTAAAAAGAAACAAAACAAAACTTGTTTAACATCCTGCAGACAAAACAACACATGTTTGTGGGCTGGTTGGCAACTTCTAGGTTAGGCTTTCCACTAGATATAAAAATTCAAACATAGGATAGAACAGGACCCCACCCCCCACCCCCCGCCCCCCGGGAAATATACTTTCTATTAGACTGTGTTAAAATTCTCCAAATTCAGAATGAAGTTCTAAAAGTATTTACGCTTAGGTATTTTTGTCACTACGTCTATTTTTTTAATATTAATACCACCTTCTATTCATAGTCAGTTTACACAGGGATTTGCGATCCAGGATTTATCCTGTTGGCTGCTCCCAAGGGAGCTGTGAGGGGAGCACTGTCCTCTCCCCAGGTGCTCACAGGACACTGAGCCTGAGCGAGGCTTGGCAACTGACGCAGAGCCACGTGACTGCATTGGCCCAACCAGGTTTCCTGACTCTGCCTGTTCTTTTCATTCAGTAAACTTTGATTTTTAGTCTCTCCCACCAATACCAGTATACTGATAACTAGTCTTTACTCCAGGCCGGACAGCTTTCTTCAAGGTGACCTCTAGTCATTAAATAGAAAAGAAGTTATGAGTGCCCCTTAGCTTGTTCAAGGGCCCACTAAGGTAGAAGGTAATGGCTCTTAACCTGGGGTTGTGGACCTCAGAGTGAAAGGAAGAAGGGAAACCCTTGTGATTGTTGGCAACGCTCTGAGCAGAGGTGCACTGGGCACGTTATGGGGAGACGGCCTGTCGCTTTCTCCGGAGGGGGCCTGAGTTCCTGGGGGAGGGGGGGGGGTCTGTGATCTTCAGCGCCTGACCTTCACTAGTCTCAAGTCAAAGCTTAGGCAGCCTTCCTCAATCTGCAAGCCCATCTCTCCCCCATGCCTTCGTTCTGTGGGGAAGAACTTGGGCCATCTTGTGCCAGGAATTAGTCATCACCATCCAATGTGCTCATCGTCTTGCCTGTCAATTCCTTATGATCACGGAGCAGGCTGTGTTCCTGCAAGACAGGCCTCCGCAGTGGTAACAACCTCCATCGGCCTTCAGACTCTAATTAGTTCCTTCTTAAAAGGCCCAAGCCTTTATTTCCTGTAATGAACATTGCAAAACACTTTTGAATAAAATATTCCCTTTTAAATGTGGCAATAATTACATCATGCTAACAATTTCATGTTAAGAATATGTCAAGAGCAGAATAAAGTGAACAATACAGTAGCAGGCATTTCTTCTGTTCAGAAGGCTTTCTGGGTAGTGCAAGAACCTTTCCGTAGCAGGTCTTCTCACCAGGTGGGGCCTAGAGGCTCGGCTATGGCATCACCTTTACAACTGTTTGTGAGAGACAGTGGGTGGAGGATTTTTCTAATGGGGAGAGCCCCAAAAGACAACATCATGGGGAACCACGTACAGGTGTGAGCTGGAGGCCTGGATTTGCTACCCAGCCTTGGACCAGCTTGTGGTGGGACTGAGGACATGTCATCTTACCTCTCCAGGTTCTGAGCTCCTCATCTCTCAGACAAAATGACCTCTGGGGACAGGAAGGTCAGAAGGGAAAGGGAAGACAAGAACAACATCTTATTGAGAACCCACCGGGCTGCCGGTCCCACCCTCTATTTAATCTTCACATGGGGACATTTGGATCCATGCCCAAAGCTACACAACTTGTAGGTGGCAAGCCCAGAGTCCACAGCTGGGTCTGTCAGACCCTAACACTGAGCTCTTGCCACCACGCAGTTCTCTAACTCTGCCAGTGAAAACCCCCAGCAAGAAAAAAGACTGGTGCCCTGGAGGAGTTTGCTCAGAGCTCCCCTAGCACAGTCTACTCGCTGGGTCGCTTACACAATGGTTTGCCAATCAGTTCTGGAGGCCAGAAGTCAAGAAGGTCAAGGCATCAGCAGGGTTGGTGCCTTTGGAGGCTGTGAGGAAGGATCTGTTCCAGGCCTCTCCCCAGGCTCCAGGTGGTTTGCTGGCAAATTTCAGCATTCCTTGGCCCGTAGACACATCACGCCTATCTCTGCCTCCATGTTCACACGGCCTTCTCTCACTGAAGAATTTTCCTCTTTTTACAAGTCCCACTCTACTCCAGCATAACCTCACCCCAACTAATTCCATCTGCAAAGACCCTATTTCCAAATAAGTTCACGTCTGAGGTTCAAGGGCTAAGGCTAGGTCTTCCATTTACTTGACAGGGACACAACTCAACCCATAATGCCACCCACTCAGGAGTCTGAGGGAGTGGCTATGGCACCTGCTAGAAGCATAAAATGTGTTCTGAAGCCTTGTGCATTATCTTTCAAAGTCACACCAATTGAGCACTCGACTCCATTGTTACGTCGCTATGTAACATATAAACACTTCCCAGAAGTCTGTGAGCAAAATGAGAGATCCCCAAAGCAGCTCCAGAGGATGCTGAGGATCCAGGACCCCGTGTCCAGGCCCCTTTTCACGTCCTTACGGGCTGTTCGTACCAAGTGTGAAAGCCCTCAGATGAGACACCTGCAAGAGGAAAAGGCAGGTGTAGCCTCAGCAAGTGTGAAGAGCATTGACTTAGATTGGGCTGAACAAGAAGCCACACAGATGAAATACACAGACAAGACACAGACCATGTCTGACCAAATCAGCAACAAACCAGACCAGTGGGGATATACTTGCCGGGAGCCCTGTAGGAACTGTGTGGCGCTTTTTTTTTTTTTTCATTCTCCTCTCTCTCCTTTTTAAAAGAAACCAGCATCATACAGGCACCATTCATCCCATTTCTCCCACACAATGGCTTTTGAAGAACATGCTTTTGAAGTGCAGGTACCGTGGTGGTTGGGGACAAAGGCGATGGTTGTGGTAGTGATAGGCTTTGTAACACACTCATCAGATTCGTATTTTCCTATTACAGTGAGTGTGCCTCAAGTAACAGAACTCACCAGCGACACTCACCATGGCCATACGGTTCTTTTATTTCCTAGAAATAACATGCTCAAAGGTGACAAAGGACTCTCTGACAAAGGCCCAGCAATGGGAGTGAGAATGACTCAAGTGGCAAAAAGGACTTCTCAGTGTGGTGAGCGGATTACACCCACAATTCGTGACCAGCAAGCAGGTGGAGCCCTTGCATTTCTCACCCAGAGGGATGTGCTGCCAGCCCAGCGGAGCTGCACGCCCGGCCAGGACCCGAGCCAGAAGCCTCTGATGAACGGGGCTCAGAAGACAGCGCCAAGGCATGGACAGAGAGATGGCATTCTGCTCCCATTGGCTGAAATATGGAGACCGCAATGTCTCTCTACCTTTCCCTGACCCTCTATTAGGAGAAATATGAACTTGACAATGGCATTCACTGTCCACTCAGCAGAAAGTGTTGATCAAAGTTAGACTATGGTCAAGAAGACATCTAAGAAGGGGTGTCCCACATGGTCTGGCCTGGGGTTATGGCCTAGGACAGCCATGGGGCTGCAGCTCCATTCAGGAGAAATTCCTACCAACTCCTTGGTTCTAGAAGCTGTGCACAGAATGTCAAGACTACGTGTTAGCCAATGTGGTGGCCAGACCCTGAGTACAGCATGTGGTGACAGGGGAGGAGGGTTCACATGGGAGGAGGGCAAAGAGATGGAGAACTGCCCTGGCCAGTGTAGCTCAGTGGTAGAGCATCAGCCCTCTGACCCAGGGCTGCAGGTATGATTCCCGGTCAAGGGCATGTACCTGGGTTGCAGGTTCCAGGGCATAGGCAGGAGGCAACCACTCTATGTGTCTCTTCTCTCTCTCTCTCTCTCTCTCTCTCTCTCTCTCTCTCTCTCTCCCCGTTCCACTTCCTCTCCCCAGTCTCTCTCAATGAAAAAAATATCCAAATATCCTCAGGTGAGGATTAACCAAAAAAATAGAGATGGGGAACCACCACTGCTAGGATGCCTGGCCTCCTGCCAGGGCAGCTCCCCTGGGGCGGCGGGGTGGCTCCCATCCCTGAGGAGACGAGCTTTCCTCAGAAGCAGGGCTGTTTCATCAGGCTCTTCCACAGCCCAGACAGAATGTCCCGCGAGCCCCCCGACTCCCTGTGACCCGATTCTACTTCTGCCTCAGCCATTGCAGCCTCCCGGCATCCTGATGACAGGAGCCCATGCTGGAGAGGGGTCTACTCGGCCTCAGGACACTGATATTTAAATGAAGCAGAAACTGTGAATGATTCCTGAAGACTGTGCACATCTTTCCGCTCTCCCTGTCCTCTCAGATCGCAGCCTCCGCTCTCTCTCCCCCGTCAGCTCCCTTGGCAGCTGGGACAGACAGAAGGAGCCAGACACGCGGCGAGGGCTGGAGCCCGCTGGCCTGGGGCCCACGTGCCCTCTGGACCACATTTCCTGCTGCCCGCCCCGCCTTCCAAGCCCCAGCTAAAGCTCCGGGGAGTTGTGCATGGTAAAGCTAGGCTGTCACAGTCTGCTTTGTAGCCTAGTTTCTGGAGAGTTCTGTTTGTGTGAATTATTGCTCACAGTGGCTTATTAATGCCCAGAAAAGAGAGAAATATCTAGTTCCTGGATGGGCAAAGTGGAGAAGCAGATAGATCCCCACCGTGTCCTTGCAGCGCAGTGTCCAGGCCTGGGGACAACAGGCAGCTCTGCGGGGTCCCTCCAGCCAGCTGCCTCTCCTATCGGTTCATCGTGTGCCCCTCAGAAGCCAGTGGGATTCTTCAAACAAGATGGACTCAATCCACAGAAAGTGAAGTCCAGTCCATTGGTAATGGTGGGGACGGTGGGGGTGGTGAGGCGGAGGGAAGGGGGAGATATGGCCCCTGAGGTGGAAAAAGGCCAAGTGGTGAAGTACTATGTAATTTAAGTGCATCTTGAGACTCTCCCCAAACCGAATAGGGCAGAACACCATGCTGGTTACACTAAAACACACACACACACACACACACACACACACGAACAAACAAACAAACAAAAACAACTGGCAAAGAGAGGAAGAAACCTGGTTATGACACTCACCCCTTCCCCGCAGTGGCTGGGGCCTCCAGCCCTCAGGGCAGTGCCTCCCAGCCAGTGTGTTTGTCCCTCCCAGTGGAGGCCTGTTTAGTTGCTGTGACTGGGGGATGCTCCTGGCATCTGGTGGGGTAGACATGAGGGATGCTGCTAAACACCCTATGACACACAGGACAGCCCCCACGACAGAATTCGATGTCCAAGTGCCACTGTTGAAAGCACTGCCTTCGGACCAAGATCCTCCTCCTCTCTCACCAACTCACTTGCAGCTATGCCAAACAACAGGTTTGGGGGGGACCCATCACCGGAGACAATCACAATAGAGACGGAGCACATACACCGAGTCCCGGAGCAGTAAAGGTTGGCTGCAAGAGGACCAGTGATCGGCTCCAGTGATTCTCTGATTAGGGCACCGTATTCTGATGTCCCTTGAGCGTCAAGCCACTGACTGTGTTATCCAGTGACAAGCAAAGGAGGTTCAACAGAGCCCCCAGCCCCTTGAGGGTTTACAATATGAGATTGCTAGTAAAGATGAGGCAGGGATAGAAGGGTGAGATGGGCAAACAGGAAAACTGAAAAAGAAGGCCAGTCCAAGTGTGCAAGTAGGAGCAGTAGGGATTCTGAGAAATAGCGAGGGAGGATCGAGTTATCACAGGTGAGTGAGGTGGCGTTAAAGGAATGTGAGAGAAGGCCTGGAGAGAGCGTCCATCTGCACCTCATTCATCCCTACTTTCACTGAAATATGCACCGCGTGCTCCCAGGCATGCACAGGTTCAGAGGCACGGTCCCCACGTCCAAGCACTCACAGTCAAGTCAGACTGATAAGATTCCTGCACAAATAAGCAAACTAGAAGAATGTGATTTTGAGAGGCACAGCTAGTTACATGTTACAGTGAAAGGAACCATTGCCTGCACACGGTAGGACTTGCATTTGACCCAGGCCCTGGAGTGTGGTGCTGCAGGGGGGGGGGGGGGGGGGGTGCGGGGAGGGGGGAAGGGAGCATGCAAAGCTGAGCTTGCCTGGGAGCCCCAGACCAGGCTTATGGGTGAGGGATTGGTTGTCATGCTGACAAAAATCTCTGTCAAAGAGATTCTGGCTTAAGGCATTTGTCCTGGCTTGTCTTTTGGTCACTCAGTAAAACTCTCTGTGCTTCATTCTCTCTCTCTCTTTCCCCTTTCCAAGCAGTAAGACCAGACCTGCTCTTATTAAGAACCACGGACAGCCTCTATGGAAAACAATTTGGAGGTTCCTCAAAAATGTAAAAATAGAACTACTTTATGACTCAGCAATTCCACTTCTGGGTATTTATTTGAAGAAATCCAAAAACACTAATTCCAAAAGATATGTGCACCCTTATGTTCATTACAGCGCTATTTACAATAGCCAAAATAGGGAAACAACCCAAGTGCCCATCATTAGCCAAGTGGATAAAGATGTGATACGTATATACAATGGGTTATTACTGGGCCATAAAAAAAAATGAAATCTGCCCAGCCAGTGTGGTTCAGAGGTTGAGCGCCAACCTATGAACCAGGAGGTCATGGTTCAATTCCTGGTCAGGGCACATACCCAGGTTGTGGGCTCAATCCCAGGGTGGAGTATGCAGGAAACAGCTGATCAATGATTCTCTCTCATCATTGATGTTTCTATCTCTCTCTCTCTCCCTCTCTCTACCTCTCTGTAATCAGTAAAAATATGTACTTAAAGAAAAGAATGAAATCTAAACATTTGCAACAGCATGGATGGGCATAGAAATTATTATGTTAAGTGAAATAAGTCAAACAGGTAAATACTAGGACCACATGATTTCACTTATGTATGGAATCTAAAAAACAAAATAAATGAACAAACAACACAGAAACAGACCCATAGATACAGAGAACAAACTGATGGTGGCCAGATGGGAGGAGGGTTGGAAGGCTGGGTATGAAAGGTGAAGGGATGAAGAAGTACAAATTGGTGGTTACAAAATAGTTGCAAGGCTATAAAGTGCAGCATAGGGAATATAGCCAATAATATTGTAATCACTATGTCTGGTGCCAGGTGGGTACTAGACTTATTGGGGGACGATCACTTTGTAAGTCGTATAAATGTCTAACCACTATGCTGTGCACCTGAAACTAATCCTATCTAATAAAGAGGGAATATGCTAAATGACCCTCACGCCGCCACAAAGATGGCAGCGCCCACAACCAAAAAGGAGGGAATATGCTAATTGACTGTCACACCGTCAAAGATAGTGGCGCCCACAGCCACAAGATGGCCAGCAGGGGAGGGCAATTGTAGGCGATCAGGACAGCAGGGGAGTGCAATTGTGGGTGATCAGGCCAGCAGGGAGGGCAGTTAGGGGTGACCAGGCCTGCAGGGGAGGGCAATTAGGGGTGATCAAGCCAGCAGGGGAGGGCAGTCGGGGGCAATCAGGCCGGCAGGGGAGCACTTAGGTGTCTATCAGGCTGGCAGGGGAGTGGTTGGGGGGTGATCAGGCTGGCAGGCAGAAGTGGTTAGGGGAATCAGGCAGGCAGGCAGGCGAGCAGTTGGGAGCCAGCAGTCCAAGATTGTGAGAGGGAGGTCCGACTGCCGGTTTAGGCCAGATCCCTGAGGGGTCCCAAACTGGAGAGGGTGAAGGCTGGGCTGAGGGACTTACCACCCCACCAGTGCGCGAATTTTGTGCACCAGGCCTCTAATCTATATAATAATGAGCCAGGGTCATAATACTAGACCATACCGGAAGACTGGATTTGCTGCGGGCACCCCAACCCAGAACTGACTGCCTAGGGAGCTGCAGATTAGGCCCAGAGAGAGGCCTGCAGAGAGAGAGGCAGGGTCTGATCCATAGCCCCTATGGCAGCCATTGATCAGAACTTGCCTCTCTTTCTCTCCCGGCCTGGCCAACAGGTGCACCTCCATTTCTCTCCAAGCCTCCACCGGGGCTGTTGATCAGCCCCACCTTTCTAATCAGGCCCCATTGATATGCTCAGAGATGCTGACTGGCATACAAACTGACCAACCAGAACCAAATTGGCCAGCAGAGGAGGGCAGTTGGTGGCAAGATCAGGCTTGCAGGGGAGGGCAGTTAGGGGCAACCAGGCTGGCAGGAGAGGGCAGTTGGGGGCAATCAGGCAGGCAGGCAGAGGCAGTTGGGGGCAATCAGGCAGGCAGGCAGAGGCAGTTGGGGGCAATCAGGCAGGCAGGCAGAGGCAGTTGGGGGTGATCAGACAGGCAGGCAGAGAGGTTTCGAAGGGTCCCCAATTAAAGTGAATGTAGGCTGAGCTGAGGGAACTCCCTCTCCATGCATGAATTTCATGCACCGGGCCTCGAGTATAAAATAACATTGAATGTCAACTGTAATTGAAAAAGAAAAAAAAGGAGCCACAGACCATTTGAAGCCCTGTAGCTTAATGGGGAGATGATCGACATTGGTGAGTTCAAGGGAGATGCTGGTGGTTATAACTCACAGGCCACCTCGTGCTGCTGTCTTTCACATGCCTCTCGCCTCGCCCTGTCACAGTACTCAGAAAACTAACTGGGCAAAAAGTCATATGCTTTAAAGATGTACCAATATTTCAACCACCTAAACATTCACCAGCATCCAATCTTCACCAGAGCCGCCAGCAAGCAGTCAGATGGACGGCCCTGTGAGCTTTCTCCTCCACAATGAACTCACAGAGAGGTCAGCAGCCGGACACCGAATGCGGAGCAAGGTCCTGAATAAACACAGACAGTTTAATCAGCCATGAAGAAACCCAAGAGTTGACTGAAAGTGCTTTATCAGGAGGCGAAGTGAGGCCCCTGCCCTCAGAAAGGCGAGCAAGGTTGGAGGTCACGTTAGCAGCCGAGAAGGGCGCAGACCACAGGGGCCCATTGCGGAGACTCAAAACAGAAGAAGGGGTCCATGGGAGAAAAAAGGGGACATATGCAATACTTTCAACAATAACGATTTTTTAAAATTAAAATTAAAACACACACACACACCAAAAAACAAAACAGAATTGGACCTGGAAAATAGTATGCTAAGTGAAATAAGCCAAACTGAGAAAGACAAATATCACATGATCTCACTTATTTGTGGAATCTAATGAACAAAATGAACTGACCAGCAAAACAAGAGCCAAAGCAGAGAAGCATGGAACAGACTGACATACCTCAATGTGGGGTTGGGGGGACAAGAAGAGAAGAACTTATATACTTATATGCATAGCCCATGAACACAGGCAATAGGGTAGTGAAGACCTGGGGTGGGGGTGTGAGGGCTGGGAGGAGGGGGGTAACGGGGACATGAGAGATATCTGTAATACTATCGACAACAAAAAATATATTTAAAAATGAAAAAAACAAACAAACAAAAACAGAAGGGTAGAGGGGGAGGGGGAAACTGGCAGCTGGGCATATTCCAAAGGACCTGGCAAACAAACATTCCCTAGAAAGAAGACAAAAATGTCGCTTGATAAGAAAGGAAGACACTGTTTTTAAAACCACTGTAATTCCTAAGAGTTGGTTATTTCTCCAAACTTCTGTCAATCTGTCATCTCTGATTTCAGGTTCTTGGTGTGCTTGAAAGACAGCTTTATTCAAATTACATTCATGTCATTTACTTGCATCTCAAAAAAATCAAGGTCAAGCTATGTTGATACGTGAAAGGGAATTTAGATGAATGAGGGCTGACTCCCAGTCTCCGGCCCTGTAATTACTTTCTTTGTAAGCCTGAATACCCAATCAGATGGACGCCTTCGCCACACTTTGTGTTATATTTATGGCATACCTTTAAACAATGAATCTGGAGACTCCAGCAACATCTGTGTCCAAATATATCCAAGCCTGTTTATGTTTTTAATTGAAAATCAAACCATTTCAGACGAACTCATCTAGGGCATCACTGAAAATGCACATTTTTAGGTAACTCTTGAGAGCATTTTGCAAACCATTAAAGTAACCTGACATCATATTGTAGCTTTAAAGGGTGTTTCTCAGCCATGATTACTATTGGGAAGAAATCAGGGATAGCATTCAAACAAGTCTGCAGCATGAAAAGGTTTGCATAAATATTCCGATTCCACTAGAAATCCATTTCTTTTAGGATGGTTTTGCCATTCCCCATTGGCTGATGTAATATGGTTGGTTTGTTCTCATTCCAATTAAAGATGCAATTTATTGAAGAGTCTTTAACTTCATTCAGGCACAGCTTTCTATTAATGTTATCAAGCATTGATGGGTTTCTAATTGGACATTCTCAGCAGGCAGGAGAACTCTACTTTCAAATTCTCTGGTTCTGTGTGAAGCAACTCTCATTTCTACACAGAGACTTTGATTTCTGTGGTCTGGCCTGGTACCATGTTTATTCCCTTATGCTCAGTCTAATTTACTTTAGGCCCAGATCTATGGGCCTCAGTCTATGGGGTTGATGATGTGTATAAAGGGGGTGATTTGTATTGGAGGACAGTGTGCTATTTTTAGTGAATCCTTGAGGATTACAAAAACTTAAACCAACTGAGGGGTCCCATCTGCTGGAGTTTCTTAGGAGGATATGACTTTGTAAGGGGTGTGGAAATTATCAAGAAAGTAATGTTCCCTTGAAGTGATCTGTAGATACACACGAGGAGTGTTAGCGGGATAGCAAGAGGAAGTGGTGCCTAAAACATGAGGACATGGATTGCTGTTTTCAAGGCCAGATGAACAGGAGACCAATGCACACGTTCCCCATCGACTTTTCATTTAAAAAAACAAAAATGGTGGCACTCAGGTACACCCTGAGTGTTCAGGATAATGAAGGGTACGTGAGGCATGAGTAGAAAAACCACAGTACTGGTATGGTGCCAAGTGGGTGGGTATTGGAAATATGGGGCTGGAGGGGGAGGGGGAGGGGGAGAAGACACTTTGTAAAGTATGATTATCTAACCACTATGCTGTACACCTGAAACTAATCCAAAATAATAGTGAATGGAAACTGTAGTTGAAAAATACAATTTTTAAAATTTTAAATAAAACACACACACACACAAATGGTGAGTAAAATAAGAAAAACAAGGATCCTTCCCTCCCCCCCCCCCCACTGTTTATTAATATTCACACTGAGCTGTGTAGTTTGGTTACCATGGGCGTGTGGCATCTGATGTCACAGGCCACACCATATAAAATCACAGCGGCCAAGACAGGCAGGAAGAGAGTCCGGGCCTTGTTGGAGTCATACAAACAGCCCAGTGTGCTGGCTGCAGGCCTGGGTGTGCTGGGCCTGGTGAGCCCAGCCCAGGGCCCACTGGCCGCTGCCTCACCTCTTCTCCGGCCTCCGCCTGCCCCCTAGTGGCCAGCTATGGGAAAGCATGGGCGTGCACCTGAGAGTCTTGGAAGGGATTGAGATACCAGTCCCTCTGAGCTGGCCTCCCCGAGCCCTGTTCCCCCAGGCACTGTCTGTGGAGTTCCTGGAGAATCGGGGCTTTGCCTGTGATGTGCTGGAGTCTAGCTAGGATGAACACCTCCATTTCCTGTGTCATTTTCCTGGGGCCTTCTTCTACCTCTGCTGGTCCTGTTTCCCAATATTCAAGCACCTTCCCTTATGCAGTTCCTGCAGGAGACATACCTTCTCTGGAAAGGACACATGATTCCTGCTTTGGATCCTGCAAACTGTAGAGAACCAACATGTTGCACAACTGAGCACATTTCCATACGGGAGTCCTTTGACCTCCTATATGTCCCTATGCGTTCACTTACTTGTAGAAACCTACTAGATGCCCCACCCTGGAGAAGCAGCAGACACTGGGCCCAGGTTCCTGCCTGAAGGAGCTCACAGCCCAGAGAGGGGACAGATCCTCCATCAGTTGCCGTGTGATAAGGTCCAGGGTGCTAACAAGACATCAGCCGTTGCTGCGCTGCGGGAGAGAGGGCCGTGGGAGAAGAGGTATTTGGATCTGCTATGGATTCTTGACACCACACGGTTAGCCCAGCAACTGTGACTCAGGAAACTAAACGAGGCTGGCACAGGCCGCCCTGACAGTGGTCGCCTCCAGAACACCCTGGTTGTGCGGGTGTTTCCATCCCTGCCCAAGGCACAGTGATCTGACTGGCCCAGCGGGTGCGCCAGCTGCTCCGAGGAGCAGGCATCCCCAGCGCTCCCCGGATGAGGCGCTGCATGACGTCCCGCCCTGGCAGCCCCAGCGCCTGCCAGTACCTGGCCTGCTCTGCTCACTTCAAGCCTCCCTTAAATTTCCTGAAGGCCCCCGTTTTCCACATCGCTGATTCACAGAGATGGAAGGCTTAGACAGAAAGGTGGTGAGGGAAGAGCATTATCTCCAATGACTCAGGAGCCCTCCCGGCCTCTGTGCTCTGTGTACAGACTTGCGCATTGAAAGCTGAGGGTAATCATGTTGTCATCTGTGCAGGAAAGGCTGGAAGAAAACCAGATTCATGCTCTTCTAAACCCCTGGGTCTTGGCAAAAATCACTGCGGGGAAAACGCATTCTGGATCCTGGTCTGACAGCCGAACACCTCCTCCGGACTGAAAGTCCCTGCAAAGAAGAGCCCCAGCAGGTGTCATGTTCCTGGGGTGAGGCCCCACCCTGCTCATCTCTCTCCCGGAGGCAGGTGATGTTTGTGGGATGAGTGGTTGCCACCTCCAGTCCTGTCAGGCCCCCTCTGCTGTGGAAGAAACAGGGATTGGGGCCTGAAACCAACCCGCAGGCCCTAGGCCCCTAGACTTCAGAAGCTGGAACAAATAAGGGGAAATGACTTGCTGGCTACAAAACTGCTGCAAGAGATGCTGGTTAAGGAAGGGAGGGAATCACCTAAGGGAGAGAAGAGGCGAATGGTTTATCACTCCAAACCCATGGGGGGCAGAGGTACCAGCAGGGGCAGCCACAGTAGTGTGGCCATCACACCCCCTGCAGAGAAGATGGGGGCCGTGGGTAGGTAGCAAAAAGTGCCTGGATAAAGGCCACAGGGCCCTGATGGGGTGGCAGCAATGCAGAAACGCAGAGCCCTTAAGAAGGACCCAGGAGGGCTCTGCCCCAACTGGACCCTTCCCCCACCGCCGAGGAGAGCTGCCCTGAGCCCCCAGGGAGGATGGGGCGGGAGGGTGTGGGAAGGCAGAGACAAAGGCTTCTGGGAATTGACCCAAAATCCTTGGATTTCCCTGGGGCTGTTGTGGCCTAGGGGAAGGGGAGTTATATATCTCTATAAATGGTGTCCACTCTGCAAATTCTGTAATTAGTCTAAGGAAACTCCAAGATCCTATTTTAGGAGAGTGTACATTCAAATGATCTCCCTGTGCCCCAGCTTTGGGTTCCATTAAATTCTCAGTCCTCCTGCATTTCTGCTTTTCTACCATGTTCCCCCAGGGGCACCCATAATTCATTCATTCACTCTACAAATATTGACTGAAAGCCCACTCTTTGCCAGGTCATACTAAGTAGCAAGAACACCATGTCAGCAAAAACAGACATGGTCTCTGGCTTTGCGGAACTTACACAGCACAGAAGGAGATGAGCTGGATAAAATACCCACACAGATTAACATAACATTGCAATGTGTGGTGCCCTGAGTACACAATAAGCGGTTTGACTTAATAATGGATGTCAAGGAAATCTCTGAGGAAATGATGAGTGAAATGGAATCTGGAGGACCAGGAGGATTAAATAGGCCAGGCCAGCCCTTGCATCAGCGTGGTGGGACAGCACCTGTGTCTTCAAGGCTGTGGAAGACACAAGTGTAACCAAAGCTCAGGCAGCAAGGGGGGCAGGATGCTCAGCAAGGCTGGCCTCGGACAGACCAGGCACAGTCACTGGGTGTTTAAGTGGGTGGGTGGTGTGATCCAATGTGCATTTCAGAAAGATTGCTCCAGACTCCCTGTGGACAGGAGCTTGGAAAGGGTCATAGTGGATGCCATGAGACGAGATAGGAAGCTGTTACAGGCAGGTTCGAGACTAGGAGAAGAGTGCCCTGGCCGGTGTTGGTTAGGTTGGTTAGGCGTTGTCCCGTGCCCCAAAGGGTTCAGGTTTCATTTCTGGTCAGGGCACATGTTCAAGTTGCAGGATCGATCCTGGTAGGGGGTGGTGTGCAGGGGCAGCTGATTCATGTTTCTTTCTTTCTCTCTCTCTCTCTCTCTCTCTCTCTCTCTCTCTCTCTCTCTCTCGCTCTCCTTCCCTTTCTCTCTAACAGTATCTATAGTAATAATAGAGGAATATGCAAATTGTCCAGGACGCCATCACAGTAACAGTAATGACCAAACAGCAGGCTGAGTGGGGTGACAAGGCTGGCGGGGGGTTAGTGAGGGACGACCAAATGACTGAACAGCAGGCTGTGTGGGGTAACCAGGCCAGCGGGGGGGGGGGGGGGGGGGCAGGGGGCGTGGTTGGGGGGCCATCAGGCTGGGGGGGAGGGAAATTAGGGGGATCAGGCCTGTAGGCAGAGGTGGTTAGGGGTGATCAAGCTAGCAAGGTGGGCCGTTAGGGGCGATCAGGCAGGCAGGCAGGTAAGCAGTTAGGAGCCAATGGTCCCAGATTGTGAGAGGGATGTCCAAGGGGTCCCGGATTGGAGAGGGTGCAGGTTAGGCTGAGGGGAACCCCGTCCCACCCCCCTGTGCATGAATTTCATGCACCAGGCCTCTAGTTTAAAAATAAAAAGACTTGGAGAAAAGCAACAGAGGAGAGAAAGGGGAAGGTTCTATCGAGGAGGTACAATTACCAGGACATGGTGATGAGTACATAGGCTTCCAATGTATTCCACACCTGTACCATCTTCCAACAACCTCCCCTACCATGAGCTCCTCCCTTCATGGCTAGACTCCCATCTGAGGCACAAGGACAACTTTCCCCTCTTTCAGGTTGTCCCTGAGGACGTCTTCATGGTTTCTTTCCAGCTTTCTCTAAAATTAAAAGGAAGGGATGTCTGTGATGCCTGGCACTCAAAGGTCATGGGTTGTAATGATGATAACAACTCGAATGACAAGACTGTCAACTTCCAAGCTCCGGTGACCTTAGCGGAAAAGCTGAGGAGTGGGGACCAGTGCTTCGTGACCATTAAGGCTGCTACAGCATCAGATCTGCAGATTGAGTGAGGGCTCAAAATTCATGCATTGCCCCTACCACACGCTGAGAGGATGCCGTGGCAGGATTCCTGTCCTGCATCCGCTGGGAGTGAAACCAGCTTCCACATGCTGTGTTCTGCCTAAGGCCCTTACTTCTGCAAACAGTCGTTGATCCGTCCCAGGAACAGTATTTCCCTGCTGTGCTGGGCAGGCACCAGGGGTTGGAAGATGGAGAAGAGTTTCCTGCCCTCCAGAAGTTGCACCTCACAGGCCTACCAGCAGGCAGAGTGCTGAGGGGACCCAGGGCAGGGAGAGCTCTGCCTGGCTGGTCAGGAGGGCTTTCCAAAGAACACGTCTGAGCAGGTGCCAAGGGGTAAGCAGGGATGTATCGGAGAAGAGGAGCCTGGTTGTTCCAGGCAGAAGGCACAGAGTGGCCCCAGGGTGATGGGGCGGGGCTGGAGCTGGAGGTGAGACTGGAGACAGAGCTCTGGTGGGGTCACTGGAGATTCTTAACTTCCTGCTTTAGGGGATACTCATATTTGTTAGTATTTCTACTGCAGTATAGACATTCACCTAAAACTGAGGTGCTTAAAACAATCAACTTGTTACCTCACAGTTTCTGTGATCGGGAACCCCGACACAGAGTAGTGGGCCTCTGGCTCAGGGTCTCCCAGGCTGTAGGCCAGGGCCAGCCAGGGCCACAGTCATCTCCAGGTCTGCCCGTGGGAGGATCACCTTCTAGACCAGCAGTTCTCAACCTGTGGGTCGTGACCCCTTTGGAGGTCGAGCAACCCTTTCACAGGGGTCGCCTAAATACATCCTGCATATCAGATATTTACATTACGATTCATAACAGTAGCAACATTACAGTTATGAAGTAGCAACGAAAATAATTTTATGGTTGGGGGTCACCACAACATGAGGAACTGTCTTAAAGGGTCTCGGCATCAGGAAGGTTGAGAACCACTGTTAGACTCATGCACGTGGCTGCTGGCCGTGCTCAGAAGCCGGTTCCTTGCCACTCGGGGGCTCTGTCTGGGGCAGCTCACAAAATGGCAGTTGGCACAAAGACGGAGAGAGAATGAGAGAGAAATACGAATGATAAAGGCATATTCTTCGGTAACCTAATATCAGACGTGACAGCCCATCACTTCCGTTATATTCCATTTGATTAGAGAGTCACTAGGTTCAGCCCACATGCAAAGGGGGAGGGGGGGCCTGCACAGGGTGTGATATGAGCAGATGGCGACCCTTGGGGTCATTTTAAAGGTGGCTCACTTACCCCCTGTACCGGAGCTCTTGGAGTCACGACTTTGGCACTACCCCATCTGCATAAATTACAGAGAGAGAGTGTGATTCCACTGCAGTTTAGTTTGTTTTTTGTGGACGGGTACACGCTGGTCCCTAGGAGCCCTTAAGAACAGCGTGCTTCATTTCACATCTCTCCCCAAGGATTTCATACAAGCCACTTGGCACGCGCGCTATTACGATCAGATGGGTTCAGCTGAAAGCTGCCTGGGTGGGTAGAGATAGGTAGGAAGGCAGGGGGGCAGAGAAAGGAAGTGATCGGGACCCCAGATTGAATAAATAAAAAGGTCACAGGCCAACTGAAAACGGAGCCTGAGCAGAGCTCAGCATCACGCTGACAGCTCATGCCCGCGGTGCCAACTTGCCACAGCGAGGCAGTGCCTTCCTTGGCTTTCCCACACGCAGCGAAGAGCAGCTGGCATTCATCCGGAGGGAGGCTGCTAAAATAAGTAACTCCTGGGAGCCACACCACGCTGCTCATTCAAGCTGGAAGCAGGCTGCAATTATTTTGCCAAAATTAGATACCAATGAAGTTGCCACTTCCGGGAAACTTTCCTCCTGTACTATAGTACAGAAAAGAAAGCCGTTGTGAACTCTTTCATTTAGACTTCTTTTTGCACAAATAAGTATGATCTCTGATGGATCCACAAAGGCAGACTGTGGATACTATTGTTACTATCTTGCGGGAATTCATGTCCTCAGGAGCCTGTCTTTTTGCTGTTCAGACTTGGGTTAGTTGCTATGGCTGTAGAGTGACAGGCTGGTGAAGGTGACCGGGGGTGGGGGTGGAGGTGGGAGTGAAGGGCAGCTTGCCCACATTTGAAGGATACCGTGTGGCTGGCACCATCATCTACTAGTAACCTGTCGGGGGTGGAGGAGGGGGGGCTGGCTTGGAACTGTCCCCTGGGGTGTCTGTGGACGGCTCTGCTCCCACTTTTGGGGGGTGGTCTGAAAGCTCTGGGAGTCCGCATCCATTTGGACAGAGAAGTCCTGCTATACCTTTAAAAGCAAAACAAACACACATGAAAACCAAAAAAAATAATGCTCATTTGGGGGTCTCCCCTTACACTTGGCTAGGAAGGAACTGGCTCACAGGTGATGAGGATGGTTGGGGTTTTCTGCTCTGGAAGAGCCTCCGAGTTGCGTTATCTCCCTACTAAAACGCCCCTTTTTCTGACAGCCTTTGGAAGAAGTGGGTGGACGTGTAAGCGCCCAGCTGTGCTGAAACCCTAGGAGGCTGTGGTGGCTTCTGGGTGAGGAGGTTTCCCCCCCAGCTTCGAATCCCAACTGCCCTTCGCAGGAGGCACACATGACTTGTTTCTCGTTGTTGGAGACATGGGTCACAGAAGAAGTACATGGAAGCCCACCCACCCCACACATTCCCACCCCGTATGCTCATTCTGATCTGGCAAACCTTAGAAGTGACAAGTCACGGACTTTACCGGGGCCTCTCCTCCTCCGTGAAGGTTGCCTTTGGTTTTTGTGGGGTTTTGCCTCCATAATTCTCAAAAGGGAAACTGCTAAATGGTCACCTAAGCAAACCCTTAAGATGGTGAATCTCTACAAATTCACTTTAATTCCAAGGGTTATTTCACGCCTTCTTTAATTTTTAACATTATTTTCAGGCGTTTGGGGGCATGGGGAGAACATGAAATTCAGTGAAGTGAAATCAGAGTAACCCGAATGATCTGAAACAAGTTGCTGTCGGCAATGGTTCCCCAAGCAGCTCTCTCCCCATCGCCTCTCCTGGAGTGGTGAGCTCAGCACCATTTATTCTGACAGAGGAAAACATAGGCCCAGATCAGCTGAAACTCAAACCAACCACCCTTTCTGGACAACTTTCTGCCTTCTCACCGCTTACAGGGACCAAAAAAATCCCTGTTTTGCAGAACAAAGACACCAAACAGGATGAAATCCCACAACTAAAAGCGGAACCGAATGGCATGTTGGTGGGAGGGCTCTCCTTCCGTCTCCTCCGGCCCACGGATCCAGACTTCCCGGAGGACTGTGTTCCCTCCCTGAGCAGGGAACATAGAACTCAGGTCAGTCACCCCTGACCTGGGTATTCAAAAGGTGGCAAACAAGGGGGCGGGGGCGGGGGAGGGGGAGGGGGAGGGGGGCGGGCAAGGCTGAGGAGATCCACCTGCAAACTCAGTATGCTGGCCTCCCATTTCTATTTCTATGCACCCTGTAGGGAACTTTTGGATTAGCATCCTTTTTCTCCCCCGAGTAAAAACACACACACACACACAAAAAAATTTATTTTTTCAATCATGAGTTCTGGGGAGGAACTCTGCAGCTGGAAGATGAATAAGATCCTGGGGTGAGCAGGGAAAGGCTGCAGAGCTGTCTCCCCACGTCACAACCTCCCCACCACTCTGCTCCCCCGCCCCCCGCCAGCGCCCGCGCGCGCGCGCGCACACACACACACACACACACACACACACACACTCGCACATGCACACTCCGTGTTCCACGGTGTAAAAGCAGCCGCCCAGGTTTTGTGTCCCTGAGCAGCGGAGATGGCGGGCCTCCCTGCAGTGTTCATGCCTTTTAGCTGCTCACACTATCGAGTGACGCCTCAGACCTCGCCTTCCCACCACCAGTGGGACGAGTGTCCTCAGTGACCTCAGAAGTTTTTACTTTAATCAGCAGTATCGTTTGCAGAGGAAAAGCCTCCCCGGTTGGCTTCCCGAGCCAGGGCTGCGGGGCCTCCCCTCCTGCACCCCGCAGGCCGTTGCAGGGGTGCGCCATCCTGCGCTGGGAAAGGACCGCGGCCGCTCCGTGCTGCCCCGCACGTCCCCGCGCGGACACCCGGACGCGCTCTCCTGCACGGAACAGCTTTCCCAGGGGCCTTGGGACAGGCCCTGGCTGTTCCCAACGAGGCCCAGGCACCTCCTTTGCGGGGTCCGTTTCGTTCCTGGCAGGATCACCCCATCCCTACCCGGGAACCGATTTCCCCGGGGCGGGGGAGGAGGCACGGGGACCCAGCTCCTGCCTGGCGGCCGGGCGTGCGCATGCGCGGAGAGGGGCCGCCTCTGCTCTGGGTCTGAGCGCTGGAGGCGGAGGGGCCCCCGCTGAGAACCCAGCTATCTTAATTCGGCTGCTCCCGGTCCAGTTTCCTAGCAGCTCCTTGGGGACACTGCACTGCTGGAAGAGAGCCACCGAATGCTAAAGGCACAGGCTCCTTCGAGGACACCTGCTCTATCCCCCCGTTTTACAGATGCAGAAACTGAGGTCCGAAGAATCAAGAGGAAAGACCCAATGCTGCATTTCTGGATTCTGGCGGCGGGGATCAGATCCAGCTCTTATTGGCATGGTTCAGGCGCTCCTTCAGCGCACACGCATCAGGCCCCTGGGTGCGGCGCACTAAATGTGTGTGTGGCACCAGCGATAACCATGGTACATCAGAAGTAGTGTAACCATGGCCGCCCAGCGCACCTGGGTTTGATCTGATGATTGGCAGGACTTCACTACTAGCTGGATGGCCTCAGCGAAGCAATTAACCTCTCTATTCCCTCGTTTCCTGGTCTGTGAGTGGGAGATAAAAATAGGACCTACCTGCTAGGGTCTCCGGGCTTACATGAGGTCAAATGCACACTGCTTAGCACAATGCCTGCGCGTGGAAGTCACTCAAATATTTGTGCAATGCTTTGAGAAGTAGAAAGTGCTAAGCACATAGGCGTTCATGAGAGGATCACGGTATACTCATTACCAGGCTGAAGTCACGCGGGAGGGGGAAGGTACTTTCCCGTGTGCAGCCCTTGGGCCGACTCACATGGGTTGCATGACCTGGCAAGACAGGGGAAGGAGGAAATGGCCTCCGTTTATCTTTCCTTCAGCTGCTCCCACCCTTTCCCCTCCCTCTCCCCTCACTCCCCTCCCTCCCCTCCCAGCTCACTGTGACTCATGGTGGCTGCAAAGATACATGGGGAGCTCTTATCAGGGTGAAAAGTGCTCTGCAAGGTGGTGTCATTAATGTTTCACGTCCTCCTTTATCACTGGGGCCTCTCCTTTCTTCCAGGCAGAACAGGCACACACAAAAAGGGAGCAATGGGGTTAAGTAGATAAGAAGGAAGGGTGGTTAAACGCCTAAGGTGTCAGGCGGGAGTAGTCTGGAATGGCAGTCCGTCAGAGTTGAAGATCACCTGGGACAATGATGTCCCTCGTGTTAATGACGACGTGCAAAACTGTGAAAGGTAAAACGTTGTCCAGTTTCAGCCTCAAGTAGAAGCCCTGGTGTCGTGTGTTCTCCTAGTTCACCCGTCCGTCTGCCCGCACACATATGATGCTTTGGGTGATACATCATGTACTGCCAGGTACAAGGCTCTGGGCCTGTGAGCAGGGAGTGGGGAAAGGAAAGCAGGAATCCAGGAGGACTGCCAGGTTCTCTGGGCAGGTTCACGGATGATGATAACATTTACTACTGTGAGAGCAAGTTGAGGAATAAATGATCTGAGAGGAAGACCGTGTGTTTAAACATCCTCGCTAGGTGCCTGTGGGGCTTCCAGAAAAGACCTCTTGGTGGCAGTTAGGAACATGGGTGCCAAGGGTGAGAGAGAGACCTGAGCTAGGGAACGGTCAACATAGAGGTGGTCACTGGAGCTGGGGTGGGGCTGAGGTGGCCCAGAGAGAGCAGGCAGAGTGAGAAGGTCGTGGGGTGGGTGAGAACTTAACCCCGACAGACACCAGCTTCTAAGGATAAAATAGGGATCTTGAGGGGCAGGCAAAGAAATGGAGGGGGAGCGAACACAGAAAAAATGGTGGCATGAAGCAGTCCAAGTGAAGAGATTCTCTGGGGTAAGAAAGTGGTCGGCAGTGAAAAATGTCGCTAGAATGTGCCCACTGGCTTTGACAATGAAGAAGCCACGAGTGACTCCTGTGACCCAGTTTCGATGGGGACATGAGAGCAGAAACCAAGTCACACTGGGTTAGAGGTAAGAGTCAGGACAGATGAGCCGCAGGGGTAGGGGGCACAGCCCGCTGCTTCAGAGGAGTTGGCTGGGCAGGGAAGGGGAAGTTATAGCTGGGAGGCTGGTTGAGTTCTTCGTCAGCCTTTTTATTATGAGAAACTGAAACACGCTTATGGAGAAGCAGGAAGCGTTAGCAGAGAGAAATAAGACGGGGTCTCAGTACAACCTCCACCGGGGTGAAAGGGAAGAGCGGGCATTCTGACGCCAGGGAACCTGGAGGAAGGATCCTTCTTCCTTTGTTCTTTTCCTTCTATCCGGTGGGAGGAGGCAATGCACTTGGCAGGCTTAGGGATGGGCTTCGGGGAGCTCTTCAAAACACGTGTCAGGATCTTGCCGTGGCAGCAACCTGACCATCAAATGGGTCTGACGAGCCCCATCTGCCCGTGGAGCTGTGCCCAATGCCACACAAATCATGTAAAATAGATGCTGCCATTACCACGTCAGCCAGGACTCCACGCAGCAAGTGACTAAAACCCAGCTCTAACCAGCTAAACCCAAAATGGAATCCACTGGTTTGCTAAACTGGGCACACTGGCTTTAGGCTTGGTTAGATTTCAAATGCTTAAAAGATGCTGTCGGGAATAATAAGGATGATGTTTTGAAATTTTCAATGTGTTTTTCCCTTTTGAAGCACATGAAGTTAGGCTACTCAAGGCGTTCATCTGCCTGGAGAGAACTGGCACCGGGGCGTTTACCCATGAGTTGGTCAGTGTAGATAAATAATGTCGAAAGTCATAAATCAAAGCAGAATTTTTCTCCTCTTAAATTTTTTTTATCACATTGATTCAATTAGTTCAAATGATTTAATTTGAGGAATATAATCAACTCCATGTCCAGCCTGGTTTAAAGCTTAGTGCAATCCATGAGCAGTTTTATTTAGGAAATGCTCAGTCTCTCCTCTTGGGAATATGAAGACAACTGTCTTACTTTTTCTCTGTATTATTTCCTCTGTTTAAATAGAGCCCCCTCTCCTACATCCAAGAGAAACTAGATAGGTTGTTTTTGCCTGTTTAAAAAAAAAAAGCTTTTTGTAATAAACAAAGTTTATTCCAGGAGAGATGATAAAGGCAGCATCAGCTCTTCTCCATCAACTTTTGTTTTCAATATCATAAAACACTCCAAATAATAATAATAATAATAATAATAATAATAATAATAATAAGTCAGCCCTAAGTAAAAACAGATATTGAAGGTCTGGGGAAAGGAAACATAATCAGTTTCACTCTAAGCATTTTTGCTGTGTCTTTTTGTAAATAGCATTCTTCCATAAGAGATACCTTAAAATTGACAATATGTCAAACGTAACTCTCCGACTTGAAGATTTTTTGGAACAAAGAAGTCATTAATCACAATAAGAAGAAATAAACTCATCATGCCCTGGTGTGTGAGTCACACAGTTAATTCAGAGAGGGCTGGTTTTGTCTGTCTGTGGGATCCAGGCATTCATTTAATCACCAACTATTTATCGCACCCATATAGCTTCTCTGCACTGTGCTGGGCACCAGGGATGTGGAGATGAGTAAGGCGGACTCATGTCTGGGAAGGAAGGAGACAGTGTGCAGGCACACTGAGGGCTCACAGCGAGGAGCCGCCGGTGGTTCAGGGGGTGGATGGCTCAGAGGCGGCCGGGATAATGAGCCGCCCGAAGGCTTGGCATTTCTCGCAGTGCCCAGAGCTGTGCTGGGGAAGCACTTGTAGACATTTTATTGCCCTGCTAAGACGAGGAAGTTTGGAAATCCTCTTTGGCAGCCCTGAGGCAGCTGGGCTCCGTGACAGTGGAGAAATGAGAACTCCTGGTTTTCCCCACCCCTCGGTGTGTGTGCTCTGGCACCGCCTGCCAAGGCCCTGGGCCTTCCAGTCATTCATCGAACACATAGTTATTGAGCTCCAGCCACGGGCCAGGCGCTGTGCAAGCAAAGCAGACTAAACTCCAGGGAGTGTGTCAGTATATCAAAGTGGCCATAAGTGCTATGGAGAAAAAGAAAGCAAAAATGGGAGGACAGGGAATGTGGGGTGGGGTTATATGGTATAAAATAGGGCCTTTGAGAAACCCAGCTTGAGACTCCCTTCCCCCAGTTCCTTGAGCCCCCGAGAATCTCAGCTGGTGGTGTCTGAGGGGCCTGCCAAAGAAAATGCAAGGCAATGACCCCAGAGTTCCTGGGAAGTGGTCAGCTCAGGCCACGCCAGGCTGGTGAGCCTGCCCTGCCCCAGAGGGTTTTCTCATCTGCTGAGTGGAGCTAGTACCGCCAGAGTCTGGAGCTTGTGCCTGGAGAGGAAATGGGGTCATTTGTTCTAGAGGGGAGAGAGGGGTTTGTTTAGGTAGAGTTAGGTCTCCTGGTAGCATCTGGGGGAGAAGGCTATTCAGCTCCCCATGGAGAACTTGGGCAAGGCCATGGTAGAAGGTGGAGCCAGGACTGGGTTCAGGCACTCTCTGAAACTAGAGTGTCAATCAGGAAGGGGGCAGACACCAGGTCACTGGACATGGGGGCACAGACCCCAAACCACTGCTGGGGACAGAATAAAGAACTCGGGGTCAGGACCTTTAGGCAGGAGCAGAGGGTTGGCGTAGGGTGGTCAGGTTGTAGGGGCTTTGGGAACTGAGTCAAGGGATTTGTGTCTTTCTCAGATCTACTAACACTGGCTAAGGTGGCTTTTGGCTTTTGGCTGCAGCCAAGACTTGCTTGTTGTGTCATCTGTGTAAGCACCAGGGTGCTTTTAGCCATGAGCCAAACAACGCTGAAATAAGTTGTAGGTCTATTGGGAGGGCAGCTAGGGATGGGGAGGAAGGTGAAATGGCAGGGGATCCCAGCTTCTTATGACTACAGGGCAATTCCCAATGGAATCCGGGCAGCCAGTAACTTAAGCTGCTGGGGAGGCGAAAAGTACGTACGGTAAACAGTGACCGGCACAGCGCGCCCTTCTGTATGGACGCCAGGGTCAGAACAACATGTCACGTTGCCACTTTGATCATGGGATTTGGACCAGAAAGAACCTGGGCTCTGGACTTCGCTCTGGGCTCGGCTCCTGTCTCTGCCACCTGTTGGCCGTGTGACATTGAGTACTCGTAAGTTACCTGGCCCGCCAAGCCTGCGCGTCTTCATCTGTACAGTGGGAGGGTACACGCTGGAGTCTGCGCTGGGAGGCAGTCATGTCTGGTGAGCTCGTGGGGAACCCCCGGGGCGAGGCCTGCCTTTCTGGAGGAGCCAGGCACAGTGAGCTCAGGAAGTGGCAAAGTGTCCGTGTCAGAGAAGGGAGTCGTCGGAGTACACTGTGGCCAGCCTGTCCTTGGCCCTCCCTCGTGTTGGATCTGTGCCTGGCAGCGCTGTCACTGAGAGCTAACAGGATCGCTTGCCAAATGCTCTGTACGACACTTTGTGACAGGGCCACTGTACAGGAGCCTAAGAGGAGAGCAAGGCATCTTCCCCACGGGGCAGCTTTGCCAGAGCAAGAGGGCCGAGCAGGGAGAGGGGCAGTGCCTGGCGCCCGGGCAGTGGTTGGGGTGAATACACATGAGACACCCTACCCCAGGGGCTCCCCAAAAGTGCAAGGGGAAAGGTGCTCTGCTGGGATTAAGTTCTACTGAGAGATGATGCTTACAAATTATTATTTGGATGAATAGTTTTGACCTGGCTTCATTTGCCGCACACAAGTCAGGGAATTTTGGTTAATGCCAGTTCAGTGGGGATCAAATGAGGGTCCCAGGCATGAACCTAAATGAAGTGGGTACATGGTGAATGTCAGATTCTCCTCAGAAGCCAACTAGGGGACCCACTGGCGCCCCTGGAGGACTGCTCAGGACACCCCCTAGTGGGTTTGGGGATTGAACAGCATTGTCACAGCAAAGATCAGAAAGTAGCCTGACACATATCTTTGCACACTTACTATGTGTCAGTAAGGTATACGTGCTAAGAGGGACATGATTTTTTTTCTCAGTATTTTACAGTTTACAAAATACTTTAATATGCATTTTATTCACATTAGTCTTCACAACAACCTAACAATGTGGGAGCCCCATGCATAGATGGAAAGATTGAGTGTCAAAGAGGTTAAGCAATTTACCCATAATCTCCCAACCCATGAGGGTGAAGCTGGACTCAAACCCGTTCTCTTTCTTTGATGGGAAGCTGAGACCAAACAAATGCAAGAGTGAGGGGGGGGGGGGGGGCCCAGCGAATACTAAAGCGTGAAGTTCTGACGGGAAGAGCCAAAGAAGAAGACAGGCCTTTGTGGCTGGACATCCGGCCGCGGCCAGCTGGGCCCAGGGCTGACCCTAACCAGAGGGCGAAGGCTGGAGACAGCGCAGGAGAGAGGCAGCCCTGGGGGCGGGGGCGGGGGGCTCCCAGGGCCTCTCACCTGTGCCCCTGGAGCTGCCCCTGCTGTCATATTTCAGAGAATATTTGTGGGCCTTTCGAAAGGAAAGCGCAACTCACTTCCCCACGTCTCCAGAAGTCCACAGAGACTTTGCTCCTATCGCTTTCCGGGCCATGACCATCCCCTCTGGTGACTTTGGCGACTGCCGGTCTCAGGGTCTGCAACCCCATCATTTCTGATTCTTCTTGGAGAATTATCTGCGACATCCTAAGAGCAGGCACAGCCACATGCAGAATGTGCCAGCCTCGGTCAGCCAGGAATGGTGCCCATTTCAAATTGCAGGGGCCAAAAACAACAAAAGAGACAGGAAAAGAAATGAGATTTTATGGGCCAGACTCTGTACTGGCACCTAGCACATCCGTGGCCTCTTTTAACATTCACGGCTGTGTAATGTGGAAGAGGACATCATTTCCACGCTGGCAGTGGAGGAAAGAGACATTCAGAGAGGTGAAGTAACTTGGCCAAAGTCACACAGCATAATAGGAGGCAATCCAGGCCTGACTTCAGAGCTTTCAATATTCTACAATGTATAGTGGAGCTCGGATAAAACTGAGAGGACCAATACACATAGCTTCATTGACTGTAAAATGATTGGCCCCAGTTTTTATTAATTCAAGTTTGCAAACCATGCAGTCTCCAAATTACCCACATCAGAAGAGTTCTGAGATCATTGCCATGCCATCGTCGGTATTCATAGAATCCCCAGCCATTGCAACCAGACGCCGGCTGGGATGCCGCCAGCGGACCGGCTAGAGCTGAGTGGTTCTACGGGTGGACCTTCACCTTCGACAGTGGCCTCTCAGAAATGGGGCCCATCTTCGCTGGGAAGGGGATGTGGAGGAGATTCTCACGCACCTGCCTGATTTCCTCCACTCTGTTCAATACAAGCCCCAAGTCTGACACATCCTAACTGCTTTACTTTCTCTGGCAACTCCAATTTTGACAAGAGAGCAAGAAATGCGTCTCCCTCTTGACAGGAACAATGTGTGACACGAACAGGTTCTGTGCTGGGTTTTGACAGTTCTTCCGAAGAAAGCGCCTCCTGCCTGCTCTGCTCAATGCCAGGCCAGGTGAGTCACCGCGCTTGCAGCCAGGCAAGTATCTTAAGACATGAGAAATCTAAGCCAGAACAGGCAGAGAAAGGTGAAGGATGGATTATCGACATTCGATTTGATGACGCCTTGTTGCCAAGGTGCTGGGAGAATCGTTCCAGTGCGTCTCGCTCGGCGCTGTTTTGCTGGGGTTGTTGACTTGGGCGGCCAGTGACCACCCCATGACCACCCCGATGCAGGCGTGGCGCACGCAGACACCCACTCCACAGGCTCCTGTTGGCCGTTTGGGATGTGGTTAAAAGGCCACAACTAAATTGGATGGCAAATCTGCTCCCTCTCGATCAGCTTGCAGGGAGCCAGCATGGCCCGGCCAGTCCCCCACCTCCCATGGCCTCACATGGAAGTTTGGGAGCAGAGTCAGTGAGGCCTGAACCGCCTCAGCCTCTGCTCCCGGCCCAGCATCTGGCCCTGGAAAAGGCTCTTTAGCATGATTCCAGGCGTTGGTCTTACACCATTCTGAGAGGCAGAGGGACTTCAACGTCTGCCGGGAGCTGGGGAGGGCAGTGGGTATGCTGCCCAGGGGAAGTGACTGGAGCCCATTGTTCGGGCTGCATTCCACAGCCTGGCATCGCCTGGGAGGGCTGGCGGCCTCCTCTGCGGGCATCGACACTGCAAGCCCTGCAGATCTGCACTGAAGGGGGTGCTCATCAGCACGAGAAGCTAGCTTTGAGCAAGAAAGTACCTTCTATTGTCACCTCCAGAGTGAACCACCCCAGGAAGCCAAGGGATGAACTCTGCTTCCCAGTCAGACTTCCCAAAGGCCCCTCCCTCTCTCCTGCTCCTCTTCCACAGGCCCTTACCTGGGGCCTGCAGGGAGGTGTATGTGGGGGTGAAGGTTTAGGGGGTCACCTTGCTATCTCTCTTTTCCTGATTCCCCTTAATTAAACTAAACCTTTAAATAAATGTAAAAAAAACCCAAGCAAGCTCCATACCTGACCCCGGCAGTCTCCTCCCCCAGATTCTGATGCAGGGGCTTGGGCAGGCTTATTTTTATTAAGGTCCCAGGAGAATGGATTGCAGGGGCAGCTGGGCCAGACTTTGAAAAATACTGGGGCAGAAAAAAAAGCCAGCAAATGTATGGGATGCCTTTGGTATCAGTGGCGATTCACTTCTTTTCTTGAAGCAGTGTTATGAGCTGAATTGTGTCCCATCCCTCCCCCCCAATTCATATGTGGATGCACCCAGAATTTCAGAATATAACTTTATACAGAAATAGGGTCATTGCAGATACAATTAGTTAAATTACGATGAGTTCATTAGGATGGGCCCTCATCCAATGATTACTATTGTCTTCATTTTAAAAAGCAGCTTGGACACAGAAATGAACATGTAGCCAGGGAGAGGGCCGTGTGAAGATGAAGGCAGAGACCAGGGTGAAGAAGGAACCAGATTGCTGGCAAAGCACAGATGTTAGGAGAGAGGCGGGGACCAGTTCCTCTCGCCCAGCCCTCAGAAGGAACTAACCCTGACAACACTTTGATCTTGAACTTCTGGCCCCAGAACTGGGAGACAAATGTCTGTGTTCAAGCCCTCAAGTGTGGTGCTTTGTTACTGCCACCCTCGATTCCACGTGGGACACTCGGAACAACAGTTATCTTATTATCTTTATAACGGAGATTTCAGATTCTTCTCGGAAAAATATACTCGGTGGATTCGATGATTTCTAAGGCCTCTCCCCGTCTCCAGGTCTAACATTCCGTTGACCGTGAGGATCATTCGACTCCACTGTCACGTGCACCCCTGGTCTAGCCTTCAAGCATTTCTTCCCTGTTTTAAAGATGAGCGCATGTAAAGGTGGTCTGCATCAGCTAAACAAAATAAAGCAAGGAACTTCCTTTCCTGTGTTGTGGGCCGTGTCCCTGTGCATTAGAACTGAAACCATGTGGGCCTTAATTTGCCTTCTGATGTTCCTGTTTGTGTCATGACCTCACTCGCCCTGGGTCTTTCTGAACCCCTTTCGCTTGAGTCTTCAGGTCTGCTGCGCTTAACCCACCGCTAGTGTTTGGGCTACAGATTCTGCAGGGAAAAGCAGGAATGGAAGGCAGAGGTAGTTTGCCGGGAGGTCAGAGTGTGCTACTGGCACCTGATTGAGGCCTAGAACGTTTGGGTTCTTCAAGGGGAAATGTGTTCCCTTCCTGTCATTTCACTGAGCAGACGAAAGCTGCTGTGAGAGGGTCTGAAAGGCTGCCGGCACCTTTTCTGTTTCTCGAACAAGGCGTGTTGGGCCAGTGCAGGGAACGCGGTAACGTGCTAAGCCCCTGTCCTCAGGCTGTAGTCGCGGATTCTCCATTGTCGAGCTGGCTTGGACCTTGAGGTCCCCGGCTTTCGGATTCTGCACGTCAATTCGGAAAATGACTTGCTATCGATGGGGTGTGGCCCCTACCCCTCATCTGTGGAAATAGGAACTTCCTGTTTGTGTGTGTGTTCAAAGAAAGGGCTTCAGGTTGCCTCTCGCCCATTTGCAGCTGCTGTTGTCAAGGCTGCCTCTCGGCTCCTGTCAGCCCCAGCCTTTGGCCAGGAGGCTGCCTCCAGCTGCTTTCCTGGAAGCACTTTTTCCTCAAGCCAACGGGCCTCTCTCGTCTCCCCACAGCCCAGGCCCTGCCCCAGAGCAGGGTGGCTTTAGCATTTGCTTAAGACTTTTCACCTTTGCTCCCTGTTTCTAGTTATCCCCACCCCCACGCCCCACCCCCATCAATTTTAGAAGTATGCCTTTTCCCAGCGTGGACGCAGCCTGATGGAATTCTGTTGGGATATGAAAAAGGGTTGCAGGGTGGAAGGTGTCCCTTTGGGGACCTCATGGTTGGTGATTCTATCCAGTGTCAACATGGGAGCTTTAGTTAAGCAAGAGTGTCTAATGAATGGGGCTACTCAGGAGTAGAGACCACATCTCTCACTTTTGAATCCTCAGAGCCTAGTCCAAAGCTTGGCACATAGTAGGTGCTCAATAAAATTATTTGGTGAATGAATGGATCTTGGTTTTCTTTTTTCTTCAGAAAAGTGTCTGACATGTGTTAAGTCCAAGAATCATGGCCCCAAACAAGGTTGGTAAATTCTTTGGCTTCATAAAAGCTCTCATCTCTCACGTCCAACAAAACGGTCCAAGACCAGGAGGCAGAGGACAGAAGTCCAGGTCCAGCTGGGCCACTGTCCAAGACACCCCAGGGTCTTCAGCCTCTGCACCCCAGTCTCCTCCATGGTGACATAGGGGTCATGATGCCTGCTCTGCCTGCCTCACAAGAGAACAGATGTGAAAGCTCTCTGAAATTTTTAAAAGCCATGCTGCATGCATTATTTTTATTATTACAAGTATTTGTAGGGTTGAGCAGCTCATAATTATGTTTGACTTGCTCAATCTCTTTTCTTCTGCACACTCTTGCACCAGGTGTACCTCCTACTCCAGCTGAAGAAATATCTATCCGGGTACATCTGCCAAGTGCCAGCTGGCCTCCTTGGGCTCAATCGTCTGCTTGGTCCACAAACATTTCTGCATCGCAAGAGGTGAATGACAAGCTAAGTCACAGGAGACTGGCTGGCAAATAGTTGCTCCGATACAGCTCCTGTGCCTGAAGCCACCGCAAGCAGAACCAATAGGTCTTCTCCCCGGAGGGCTGTGCTCTTCTACTCCATCCTTGAACCATCCAGAGAGCCCCAGCCCTCATTCTGTCTAGAGCAGGCCCAAGGAGGAGGTGGCTTGTTGGGGGGCAGCTGGCCAGTGGCCAGCAGAGCCCAGGCAGGATCCTGGCCTCCTGACTTCCAGGCCAGTGCTTCCTCCACACTCCATACCTCTCCATGTATCAAGGTGTGGTAGGTGGTGCTTTGCCTCCTCTTGGTTTCTGTTGCTAAGGTAACTGGATGAGCATAAAACAGAAACAACCCACGTGATCTGCCTCCACCCATGTGGCCAGACAACCCCCTGAGAGCCATAGTCAGGCTGATCAATTCCTGCTGAGCCTGTGTTTGCGGTAGGCGCTCCCCCGCCCCCCACCACCAGGAGAAACATCTGAACCTTGTGGCAGTCAATATTCTCTGAACACCCTCCCTGGGCAGACAAGATGTTGAAAGTGGGGTGGAATGGGAGGCAGAGGATGAGGGATGGAAATTACCTGAGTGTGCAGGTTGTCAGTACGTGACAAGGTTGAAATTGTTGGAGACCTGAGTTCCAGCTGCCAGTCCTTGTATTACTTGGGGCATCTATAGAATGAGAGGGCAGGATGGGGGGAGGAGGGCTCTCATATCTAGCTTTCCTGTTTCCTTCCAAGAACTGTGCCTCTAGCTTTCCTGCTTCCTTCCAAGATGAGCCCTTCCAAGCCCTGAGACAAGGACCTTTCTTTTTAAAAAAAAATATATTTTATTGATTTTTTACAGAGAGGAAGGGAGAGAGAGAGAGAGAGAGAGAGAGAGAGAGAGAGAGAGAGAGAGAAACATCGATGAGAGAGAAACATCGATCAGCTGCCTCACCTCCTACTAGGGATGTGCCCACAACCAAGGTACATGCCCTTGACTGGAATCGAACCTGGGACCTTTCAGTCTGCAGGCTGACGCTCTATCCACTGAGCCAAACCGGTTAGGGCAGACAAGGACCTTTCTTACAGAGCAATGCGATACCCTGAGAATGAGGGCAGGGTCATCTGATAACCAGGCAGCTCCCTGTGGGCCGAAGACAGGGGAGACGGTCAGAAGAGAGGAGAGGAGTGCTGGGCAAACCATCTCACAACGCCCATTGCAAGATCTTCCTCAACTTCAAGGCCCAACTCAACAATGACCTTCTCCAGTGATTGCAGAAAGTAACACTTCCCTCCTCTCTACTCTCCAAACACTTTCTTTTTTTAATCTTCACCCAAGGATATTTTTCCATTGAGTTTTAGAGAGTGGAAGGGAGAGGGAAAGACAGAGGGAAATATCAATGTGAGAGAAACACATTGATTGGTTGCCTCCTGCATGAGCCCTGACCAGGGCTCGGCCCAGGGAGGAGTCTGTAACCTAGGTACCTGCCCTTGACCAGAATTGAACTCGGGACCCTTTGGTCCACAGACCAACACTCTATGCTCTGAGCCAAACTGGCGAGGGTCTCTCCAGGTATTTCCATATGCACCTCCCTTGTGCACTGAGCACCTGTTTACCATGTATTCACCCTTTGAATAACTTTTATTACACAAAAACTCATATATGCTCATTGAAGAAAAAATTATAAACAAACAGCCACAAAGAAGAAAATAATCACTCAATTCTGCCACCTGGAGACAGTCACTGTTGGCATTTGGGGGCCCTTTTCTCTGCCTGCATCCGGCTCTTCAAAAGCCAAGTCCAGCCCAGCCGGTGTGGCTCAGTGGTTGAGGGTAAACCCATGAAACAAGAGGTCACCGGTTCATCAGGGCACATGCCTGCGTTATGGGCTCAATCCCCTGTAGGGGGCAGGCAGGAGGCAGCTGATCCATCGTGTTTCTCTCATCATTGATGTTTCTATCTCTCTTCCTTCTTCTCTCTCTAAAAAAATCAATGAAAACATATTTTTTAAAGCCAAGTCCAAATCTCACCTCCTCCCTGTGTACCCCCTCAGCCACACAATGCTTCCCATTCTCAGGGATTCCGTCCCTGCATGTTCAGTAAGTGGACAAATAAAGGAACGAACAAATGGGTGAGTGCACAGAGGTGGAGAAAAGTTCTTCTCTGTCCCACGCTTGTCCCAAGTAGAGAGACGAAAGCATCAGCCCTCACAGGGCACGTGCAGCCTCCCTCCTCCTCCCCTGCCCAGTCCTCTCGGCTCCCATCAGAGCAGAATCAACGCCAGGAAGTGAGTGGGGCACAGAGAATGGGCCAGACCTAGACCACGGTCATTGGTGGAAAGACAGAGACTGAAGCCGGATGCCTGCTGTGTGACGTGGACATGTCTGCAGTGGCTTAAGGGAAAAGGGAGTTCATGGAAGCCGCCAAGTCAAGGTCACCACATGTGTGCAGTATTTTAGGCTCAGCGAGCAATCTGGCGAAATCATAGCCTCTTGTAAATGGGCTCCAAGAACCCAGACTTCAGCAGCCCATTGGCACCTGAGTCCATCCCTGAGACTTGCCCCTCACTGGGTTGCAGATTATCATTGATTTATCTGGAGCAGAAATGGCAGGACACCACATCACATCTTAGAAAGCAGCCTGGACAAAGGCAGAGAATCAACAGATCTTTATTATTAATTCCAACACCACAATTTCCTGTGGGAGCAAATCATGGGCTCTCTTCAGAGGAGTTTAAGTGAAGCTAATGCTTTTAAGAAAGTGGGGGGGGGGGTGTCCTCACTCTTAACTACAAAGACTACCAAGCCTGGCGGGAGGTGGCGGGGCAGGGCGGCGGGAGGTGTGGGGGGGGGGGGGGAGCTGTTATATGCAAAGCCACCTGTCAGCTGGCCTTGCTCTGCACTTACTGCCAGCGGCTTCTCGATGCCTGGAGATGGCCCTAGTGCAGGCGCCTGTCACAGGCCCACAACCAAGAGAGGAGAGGATGTTTGGCCCCTGGCAGTGTTTTGCTTCTGACTGTGTCCCCGCCCCCCTCCTCCCCCCGAACCTCAGAGCAGCACGGGGGTGCTAAGGGAAAGGAGCCTGAATCTTGGAGGCCTACAGACGGGGCTCAGACTCCTGCCAGACCCCTTCCCAGGTGGGTGAGTTTGGGCAAGCCTCTCTGAGGCTTCGTTCTCTCCCCAACGAACTGGAAGTTAGGCCAACCCCACAGAAAGGTCTGGTTGCATAACGAGTACAATGCTGTTCAGTCAATAGTAGCCATTTATTATTGTCCAAACTAAACTCCACCCAAGAAGTGGAGTCGTGATTTTTTTTAAGCCATGAATTCACACGTATTTATTAACGGTCTATTTTTAAGCAGGAAGATGGAGAGAAAGCTTTCCCACCCCTTCCAGGAATGACGACTTAGGCAGGGAGGAGAGTCCATGGCACCGTGCAACCCTCCAGCAGCGCCAGCATCCGAGATACGGGGAGTGAGAGATAAAATGCTCCGGGGTGTCTGCAACTTGGGAGATAAAGGCCGTGAGTGTGGGCAGATGGAGGCCCCGCGGAGACCCCCTGGCCAAGACCCCCAGGCCACAGCTCGGGTCCCCTTCGCAGGCTTCGTTTCCACGCCCCGTTCTGGTCTCTCCCTTCCCATGAGTTTGCTTTTTGGCTCCTGCAGGTACTTGCCCTCCTGAGAGCCACCGAGCACCCAGAGCATCACCGGTTATCTGTCCCTGGGCCTGGCCGCCTCCTCACCAGACTCTGACCTCACCTCGGCGTCAGCCTTATCAGGTGAGGACAGAATCATCTCCCTGCCCTGCGAGCTCCAAGCCCAGGATCCCTCCCATTCCCGGGCGGAGGAGGGCCAGGCACCTCTGGGACTGAGCATGGCGGTCCCCTGCCAAAGCTGGAGTGACCACAGGCCCAGGGGTCTGCAAGCGCAGCCATGGGGCCCGGAATCCGGCAGGAAGCTAGAGGTTTACGTAAGTGTGAACGAGGAGCAGAGCAGGGGCTGCACTGGGCCAGGCAGGAGAGAGGGAGGACAGTGCCAGAGAAACACAGCAGCTCCCCAGCATGGGTCCCCAGGGGGGCACAGCCAAGGACAGTGGGTCACCGTGGGGGTTCCATCTCCTCGGGGAGCTGGTTCTCCTATGGAGCCGGGAGAGCTAGCTGAGCACGGTCTCTGTAAAGTGGGTCTTGCAGTGACTAAAGCAGGCCGTGAGGGAGCTGGCTCGCTCACCACTCATGATGGCCACATGTATGCACAGACTGTGTGCCCTGGGGGCCTTGAGTCACTCACATGTCCTGGGCCTGGCTCTGAGGGGTCCCACCTTGGAATGCTAAGCATCCGGGCCAGCCCTTCTGTGGTAGATGGAAATCCTCCACCAATTTTATCCGACACGTAGGGTCCCCAGCTGGCCCTAAGAACTTCCCCTATTCCAAATGTCTCAGAGCTTCACCACAGGCTGCACGCCCTGAGGCCACCCGCACTCCCTTCCGTGTGTGCGCACCTGTAGATGCTCCTCCTGTGCGTAGATAAGGAATTTCTTAAGAGGAAAAGCACCTGTACTGCCAGCCTGCAGGTCAAGGAACAGACCACTGCAGGCATTTCTTTTTAATATAATAAAAGGAACCGCTGTTTTTTAATAATACATTCTTAACTATCTACAGATGTAGTGATAACCTTGGGTTCACTTCAAAATAACCTGAAGTTGAGGAAAGGTGCAGATTTTTTATTTTTGATTTTTTTCAATTACACTTTACATTCAATATTATGGTGGTTAGACAATCATATACTTTACAAAGTATATTTACTAATATTTTCAGTACCGAACTGGTACCATATATAGTTATTACAATATTGTAGACTATATTTCCTATGCTGTAGTTCTTCTTTTTTTAAAAATATATTTTATTGATTTTTCACAGAGCAGAAGGGAGAGGGATAGAGAGTTAGAAACATCAATGAGAGAGGAACATCGATCAGCTGCCTCCTGTACACTCTCCCACTGGGGATGTGCCTGCAACCAAGGTACATGCCCTTGGCCGGAATCGAACCTGGGACCTTTCAATCCGTAGGCTGACGCTCTACCCACCGAGCCAAACCAGTTAGGGCGTATACTATAGTTCTTAATCCCTTCACCTTTTTCACCCAATCCCTTTCCCCTCTGACTATGATCAAATCAGTCTGTTCTCTGTATGTATGAGTCTGTTTCTTTGTTGTTGTTGTTGTTGTTGTTGTTGTTGTTGTTCCACCCACACCCCCCTGCCTTCCCTCTGAGGTTCCCCACTCTGTTCCATGCTTCCATGTCTCTGGATCCACTCTATGTTTCTGTTTTGTTTGTGTATATTGTTTTTTAGATTCCACGTATAAGTGAAATCATATGGTATTTGTCTTTCTCTGACTGACTTAGCATAATCCCCTCTAGGTCCATCCATGCTGTTACAAATGGTAAGATTTCACTCTTTTTTATGACCGAGTAATATTCCATTGTATATTTATGTACCACGGCTTTTTCATACACTTATCTATTGATGGGCACTTGGATTGCTTCTGTATCTTGGCTATTGTAAATAATAATAACGTGGCAATGAACACAGGGGTGCATATGTTCTTTCCAATTAGTGTTTTGAGTTTCTTCAGAAAGATACCCAGAAGTGGAGTCTTGGGTCATAAGGCAGTTCCATTTTAATTTTTTGAGAAACTTCCATACTGCTTTCTACAGTGGCTGCACCAATATGCATTCCCACCAACAGTGCATGAGGGCTGAGGGAAGGTGCAGATTAAACAAGTTTGGCCACAAAGCTGAGGGAGGCTGAGGGGTGGGGTGAAACTGTCTCTTTGGTATATAATTTTGTAATTGAGAATATGAGATTGGACAAAGGACCTGCATAGACACTTCACCAAAGAGAACATGCAGATGGCAAGTAGACATATGAAAAAATGCTCAACGTCACTAACCATCAGAAAGATGCATATTAAAACCATAATGGGTATCACCTCACACCTGTCAGAATGACTATCATCAATAAATTAACAAACAACAAGTGTTGGCGAGGATGTGGAGAAGAGGAAACCCCTGTGCATTGCTGATGTGAATGCAGACTGGTGCAGCCACTGTGGGAAGCAGCATGGAGTTACCTCAAAAAATGAAAAAATGGAATTGCCTTTTGACCCACTGAGTCCTCTTCTGGGAATTTATCCCAAGAAACCTAAAACACTAATTTGAAAGAATATATGCACCCCTATGTTCATTGCAGTGTTATTTATAATAGTCAAGATTTGGAAGCAGCCCAAGTGTCCATCAGTTGATGAATGGATAAAAAGCTGTGGTGCATTTACCCAATGAGATATTACTTGGCTGTAAAAAGGAAGAAAATTTTACCCTGTGGAACATTATGCTAAGTGAAAGAGAAGTACCATATGATTCCACTCATATGTGAAATTTAATGAACAAACTGAACTACCAGGTCAAATAGAGACAGACTCATAGTTAGAGAGCAGGTAGACAACACTGGGGGGCAAGGTAGGATGCTGGGGAGATGGAGGGATTGAGCTAAAAGAGAGAGAGAGAGAGAGAGAGAGAGAGAGAGAGAGAGAGAGAGAACTCATGAACATGGACAACAATGTGGTGATTTGGGGGGTGGAAGGGAATGGATGGAGGTGGTAGAGGGCATAGAGGGAATAAAAGGTGATGAAAAAATTAAATTTAATTTAAACAGAAAAATATAGATGAGAAAATAATTTTTTTAAAGCCATGGTTTATTTATACAACGGAATACTATTTGGCCATAAAAAAGAAGGAAATCTTACCTTTGTGACAGCATGGATGGACCTGGAGAGCATTATGCTAAGTAAAATAAGACAGTCAGAGAAAGACGAGTACCATATGATTTCACTCATATGTGGAATCTAATGAACAAAATGAACTAACAAACAAAATAGAGACAGACTAGTATGTAGAGAGCAGGCTGGCAACTGTCTAAGGAGGGGGCGAGGTAAGGGGGAGAGAGGGATTGAGCAAAAAGAAACAAAAGAGAAAAAACTCATTGACACAGAGAACAGTATGGTGATTACCTGAAGGAAAGGGGTGGAGGGAAGTAGGAGAGGGTAAAGGGGGGATAAATGGTGATGGAAAGAGACTTGGTGTGGTCTCTCTATACAGATGATGTATTATAGAATTGTACACCTAGAACTTACCTTATTTTACTAACCAATGCTACCCTAATAAATTCAATAAAAAATTTTTAAAAAAGAAAGAATCTGAGAGGTTTAATAGATTAAATATATAAATAACTTATGTATTTTTGTAGTTGTTAAACTTCACCCAAGGATACTTTCTCGATTGATCTTTTTTTTTTTTTTTTTTTTTTGAGAGAGAGAGAGAGAGAGAGAGAGAGAGAGAGAGAGAGAGAAAGGGAGGGGGAAAGACAGAGAGAGAGAAACATGGATGTGAGAGAGACACTTTGATTGGTTGCCTCCCACATGGGCCGGGGATTGAGCCTCTAACCGAGGTATGTGCCCTTGACAGGAATCAAACTCGAGACCTGTTAGTCCGCAAGCCAATGCTCTAATCACTGAGCCAAACTGGCCAGGGCAATAGTTTATGTTTCTTAAAATGAGTTTTCATGTGCCTACTTCCTCTGTGCAACTGAGAGCTCCCTACCGCTGCTAGGTTTTGAACACACTTCTCATGTTATAGATGAGGAAACCAAGGTACGGAAAAGAAAGCGACCTTTCCAAGGTGTCTGTCCCTTTGCCCTGTCTGTCTGTTGTTAAGGACAGAACCCAAGAGGGAACTCGGGCTCTGGAGCCCAGACTGGCCTCTTTTTATTTCACCATCCACTCGGTATCTGTGAATTCAGCACGCACCCGCAATCCAGTTTTCACGGGTAAAGAAAGAACTTCAAAGAGGTGACTGTAACTTTCCCATGACCTTGGGTCATGGTGACTCCATTGCTCTCTCCAGACAGCGTTTTCCACATTGGGTTATCTCCCTTATGCCAAGAAAACATAAAATTCAAAAAGCTTGATTTTTAAAACAAACAGAAAAGTGGTTCTTCTCACTAGAAAGGGCTTTGGTGCACATTTTTTTAGAAGAGGTGAACTCTCTCAAGTGTCTTTGAAATATGAGTCAGTTTTTAGCAATTCCATCTGCATCCAGCTTGTTGGGGACCAAGCGACTGAATAAAGCCCGAGCCAGGGCCCCACAGTCCCGTCATGTCACGTGTCACAAGAGTGCTTTCAACATTCCCAAGCCAGAGAATAAACAAATCGATGAGAGATAGCACACCAAGAGTGGAAATAAATGGGGAGAAAATATCTCAAGCATGTGTAACATTAAATACATATGTTGATTTTAAAAAAAACTTTTAAAGGTAAAATGTTAGGATAAGTGTGCCTTATGGTTAATTTTGTTGGCACTCAAGGCAGCAGAACTCTAGTGGTCTTTTGTGTTCCGAGCTTTTCCATGCAAATGGCTTTTGCAACTCGGGTCTAGTGCCTCTTTCAAGAATCTTGTGACTCTCCCATCCCCCAGCCTAACCGGGGGTGGCCGGATTTCTGTGCTGTTAAGAGGATTACTGAGACATTCCCTTTATATAACCCAGAAGACTCTGGGAATAACAGGAAAGAGCAAACAAGAGATGTCAAGGAGAGAGGTTACAAGCAAGGGCTGCACTTCAGAAAAGCTCTCTAAGCAAGTTGAGGTCAAAGAATGTTCTTTACGGACACTGATAAAGCCGGGGCTCTGCCGCGTGTTCTGGGAGCCGTTTACACAGGGCAAGCCGAGGGGTGAGCTTACAGCCATCCATCAAGGGTTAAGCTTTAAACCCAAGAGCTCCGGGTGAGTCAGGGCCAGAGCCCTGTGAAGAAAGGAGACACCTTATCTCTAATCAGCCCTGCCTCAAAATAGCTCTCTCTTCCCAGGGGCGCAGCGTGCACGGCAGCACAGAGGTGCCCCAGCCCACTTAGTCAGAGTCCGTGAATATGCTCCAGTCATCTCTTGCACCAAGTTAGCTCTCCCTGGGCGAAGCAATGAATCACTTCGCAACCCCCAAATGGTTTGCATAGAAGCAGGATGTTCTTGTCAGGAAGGGCCTTCCGATTTCACCTGGATCGACCCGTCGTTTTACAGATGGGTAAACTGAGACCCAGGGAGGTGACATGGTTTGCAGGAACACGCCCAGAGTCCTTGGTTGAGCTGAGACCACAGTCCTGGGCTACAGCAAGCATTCTCTTGCCCCTGGCAAGGCTGCCACGCTTACGTGAAAAATGAGCCGCTCATGCCCCTGGTCAGTGCTCCCTCAGGGTTGACGGAAATCATTTCCAAGGCTGGGAGAGTTCCCGAATCCACGGTCACAGCCAGCTCTTGTTGAATCTGTCCACTGCGTGTCTCTCAAACTTCCTCCTCCATCTTCATAATCCAGACAGCTTCGCTTTGAGGTTCGATCTATAGGCCGCCCCTGTCGTTGCTTCCCTGGCTGCTGGGAGCGACTGGTACAAACGGGTAATTGAAGTGCTTGGGGAGTTGCTCAGAATGGGGTCAGACAAAAATGCCCGCCAGGGCCATCAGCTGCGCCGCCCTGCCAAGGGCGGTGACTCACAGCTCAGGACTTGCCCTCCCAGTGGCCATCTGCGAGATGGCACCGCTCAAACATTCCTGCTGCCACACTTCCTACACGGCCATTTGCATACTGTGCCCCCTTTGTGTGTCCTCGACACAGTACGGGCTCTGTCCAGAGCTGTCTGAGGCACACAGGTCTGCGAAGGGGCAAAGGGGCGGGGGTAGGCCTGGGGCTGGCAAAGGCTGCTGGAAACCGGGCAAAGCAATAGGGACATAGAATGTGGACAAAGGGTTAGAATGCGCTGTTAGGCAACGCCTGGCTCCAACTCGCCTAAAATAGCTTTGTTTCAGGTTATTACTCTACGGGACATTGTGTCAGAGACTGAAGAAAAATAAAGTGCCAAGAGGCAGGAAATTGGATTTCAACCGCTTTTCCATTTCTCGGTGATTGTCATCTGTTAAATGTTCCCGTTTATTTCTTGCATGAGTCACTTGCGCTGGACTTATCACCGTTCTCAGGTGGAAATGGGTCCCTCGTTGTTCCTCATATGCAGGGTGTTTCTCTCCTAGCTAGACTCCAAGCTAATCCCATCAAGGCCTAGGGCTTTGCAATTCCCATAGGACTTCCTGCCCTAGTGATGGGCACACGGCAGGCGCTCGATACATATTTAGCAACGGTCTCCTACTGATCAGCACCACAATTCTAGACTTCCTTTGTGCTAAAGCCCCATCAGGGCACGAATGCCCTCATTTTACTCCTGAGAAGGCAAAAGAGCAAAGAAAAAGTGACTCCCAAGGTTTATACACCATGAATGACAGAGCCAGGGCTCAATCTTTTAAAACAAAATCCCACCTATCTATCTGTCCTCTATCTATCTGTCCTCTATCTATCTGACTATCTATCTGTCCATCCAGCCATCCAGAATGGAGACAGAAAATATTATGCTAACAACCTATAGGCTACAGTTAGTGAAATGTGAAGTAGTATTAGCCCATTGCTGGAGGGGGTCTTACTTACAATTTTCATGTCAATTTTTTTAAAGGACATTTTAACTGGTATATCCTTAACTTATTACACAAGTTACAGAAACATTTTCATACATTTATGTAATTATAAAAGTATGACTTTTTTTCTAGCAGGAGTTTAGTCATAATGAATTGTTTTATCAGAGTAAAAGTGGGTGCCTTTGTAGCTGAAGAACTAAAAGTAAGATGCAAATTAATGCCTAGCAAGTGAGATAAATCTCTCTCTTACTATTCTAATATCGACTCAAAGTGGAGTTTGAACTGCTCAGTTACATGCATATTCATGTTCAAAGATCAACCTATAAAAAGAACTCCAACAAGCATTCATTGAGTGCATAGCATGCTTCTGACTGGCCCTCTAATTCTGCTATGAACTAGCTATGGGGCCTGGGGTATCTACTAAAGAACCCCACACTTTTGAATGCCAACCTTGTGCCAGGAACCTCAAAATACACTGTGCATAGGTAATTTCATTTCATCCTCATGACAACCTTAGGATGTACAAATGAGGACTCTGAGAGGAAGTCATTAACTTGCTCAAAATCATGGAGCCAGTAAATGGCAAAGCTGGGGTTGGACCCAGATATTAGTGATTCTAAAGCCCATACTTTACCAGAACTTCTTGAACCTAGGTCATGTTAGTACCATCTATGGCGCTTTTGTATCACACTGATACCTGGGCGCCCCTCAGACCAAGGAATTCAGAGTATCTGGGAGGAGAACCTGGATTGTTAAAAATCTCCCAAGGTCATTCTAATACACATCAGGGTTAAGCTGGATGTGTCCTAAGGGTTAAGCAGGGTTAACATCAGGGTTAAGCAGGATTAGCTGTCCTAAGAGAGCTAAGCTTCAGTTTCTTCAACTGCAAGATGAGGAACGGATGGACATCTCTAAGAACCTTTCTACTTCTATAGTCACTAGAACCATGATGACAGCAGTATAGGGCCAATTGCTACTTTCATCTGGAGTAAGCGGTTGTCACCCCCACTGCCAAATGCTCTCCCAGCTTTCTATGTAAGTGTAGGCTATCAGTGACGCTAGTGAAATGTTTAGGGGTAAGGCTCTAAAGCATACAATTATTTCATATATTTATGAAAATTTATATTTATATTCAGGACAAGGCCTTAAGGCTCTAGAACAGCGGTTTATTAACCTGTGGGTCGCGAGCGAGCCCCTTGGGGGTTGAACGACCCTTTCACAGGGGTCGCCTAAGACCATCGGAAAACACATATATAATTACATACTGTTTTTGTGATTAATCACTGCTTTAATTATGTTCAATTTGTAACAATGAAATTAGGGGTCACCACAACATGAGGAACTGTATTAAAGGGTTGCGGCATTCGGAAGGTGAGAACCACTGCTCTATATTTCCCAGGCATCCTGCTCTCTTTCTGTCATCTTTTCAGGTCCATCATAGTTATTTGATGACATCCTATTGCTCCAGACTATTTTAGTGCTACCCTCTACATCAGCGGTCACCAACCTTTCGGACCTCACGGACCACCAGTGGTCCTCGGATCACTGGTTGGTGACCGCTGCCCTTCATCATCACATCAAAAAGTCTTTAGAAAATGTTTATAACCTTTGACCCAGAATTCCTCTTATAGAAATTTATTCTAAGGAAGCAACGAGAAAGCAGAAAAAGCTTTATGAAAAGAGAAGTTCATTGCAGTATTATATATTACAGTGGGAAATTGGAAACCACTCATATGTCCAACAGTAGGGGAATGATTTAGTAAACTATGTTACAGCCTACTAAATGGAGAAATGGCTATTACAAATTATATTTACATACACTTTTAAATACTGTGGGAAAATAGTAACATGTGTGATAATGCTGGAAAAAAATGTAGGGTACAAAATTACATAGAGTTAGCCTATGACTTAAATTACATAGAGTTGAATAATCTTAACTATGTACTTATTTTAATACATAGAAAAAATACTATTATGCAAAAGTTAAAATATCTAAAATTATTTTTACCATCAACCCAATTCTAAATGTTCGAAGAACAGAATATAAAAGTGGTTGTGAAATAGGCCCCATCCAGAGAAATTTCATATCTGGCCTGGGCCTCCAAACCTGAATAGACAAGGAGTTATAAACAGCAGAGTAGAAACATGAAACCACAGGTCAAGTGGTTCTTTTAGGTGTGGGAAGCAAAGATAAATTTAAAATTAGAGTCACTATAAGGAAAGACAAACTAAGAAAACCCAAAGGCCCAAATCAACTCTAATCTAGGAGGAAAGGGGATTGACAAGTGAGTTAATTTATGACAAGCAAGGTTGCCATTTTCAAACTGTTTTCATAGTTGTTGCCTCATAGGATCCTCGGAAGCCTGGGAGGTGGGTAGGAAGCTTAGTGTCGGCATTGGTCCCATTTCACAGGAGAGGAATGAGCCTGGAAGGCGAGTGTCTGACTTGGTGTGACGAGTGTGGCCAAGGCCCAAGCCCCCTTCGCTCCTGCCACTGTCCCACCAAGACTGAGGCTGGCAGCTTTGGGGATGAGGTGGTACCTCTGCTGGCCGGGTATGCTCAGGGTTACAGACCGTCCATGCAAGTGACAGACCACGTCACTTGGACAGACACGTCCAAGGAGCTCGCAACCCGGGAACCAGCTCATGCATGTGTTCAGCAGCCTGAAGCCACAGCACCTATGGCAGGGTCTCTCAGGGACACATGCCCTTGTCCAGGGTCTGCTGAATGCTGGTCAGGGCTCTGAGCCTGCGGCCAAGGCCCTCCCTGCACCCCGGGTCCCAGAGGGCCTCCCCACCCTGGTGCAGCCTTGGGCATTGGAGAGGCAGGGAGAGCTTAAGCGCCTTGGAGCCCACGCAGCTGGCCTGCAGGCCTCGGCCTTGCCTAGGGCCTGTGCCCTGTGCTTGGGTGTTTGGTGTTCCCTGTCTTTCTTACAAATTGAACCTGTTCTTTTGCAAACAACAGTTTGCTCAGTGATCTGAGCAGCATCCAGGAGATTGCAGGTGGGCCCTGGGCTGTGGGGTGGGTAAGAGGCCACGTGTTCAGGAAGACAGGAGGTTCTGGAGTCGCTCTGGTGACTTGGGCTGAGCCCCAGGTTCTGCCCTTGACCTGAAGGTTCCTGAAGCTTCTTTAGGCAGAGTTTAATAATGAAGGGTGTGCTGGGCCGCAGTTCAGTCACCATCTGAATTTTAACCATCTGAAAGCTGCCTTACCCTTAAGAAGCTCATGCATTTAGTGATGAGAGTGCATTTAGGAAGACTATGGCGATTCTTCGGTTAACTCCTGTCTCACCCTGCTTCTTTGAAATTCAAAACAGACCCCCTTTTTGCTATTGTTAACTTCAGAAACCCAAGCAAGCTATTCCAGTTTTTGTTTGAAATATAAGTGAATCAAATGTTGAGGTTTTGTTTTACAAGATTTGAAAATCTCCTTGGAATTTGCACGAATGCCTTTCACCTCAACACCTTTTTTGTTCAAATAGAAGCACAAAATTTCAATTCCCTTTCCTTCCATGGGCTGCACTTCAGATGTCCGGCCTACACAGCAAATTGTTCACCGTTAAACATACTCCTATTAGAGAGCTAGTAAATGGTGCTCTCCAGCAATGTTTCTCTCTGCATTTAAGGGGTAGGGCCGTTAGCTGTTGCCCAATCAGCAATGGTAATATACAAGGTACTAAAGTTTTCCTTCTCAGGACGTAACATTCTCTTCTGGACTGGGTTACTCTGGTGCTCAGTAGAGCTGTTTTCTCAGATCACGTATCCCGTGTCATTTGAAGAAACGGTCAAACGAAGAACAACCTTACATTCTCTGTAAAACTGCCATAGACATTCGTTACATTGCTTAATATTCAAAACAAAACAACAGCAAAAAAACCTTGCAGATAATTTCCACCTGGACTTCAGTGCTAGGATAAAGTCTGGCTGTGCTTATTTTATTTTATTTTTTTTACTTTTCAATCCATGAAAACAAAAATGCATTGTGTGGTTCTTTTGCCTCCGCTGCCAGGAGCCTCCGAGCTCTATTTTCTGCTCAGTGTCTAGGATCCCTCCTAGCCTAGGTGTAGGTCGGTTCGCATTCTCTACCTCTTGTTTCCCCCAACGACCCCCAGAGTTTTCTTTCTCTGATTTACTTACCCCATCTTCGCTTAAAGTGCCTCTATCTCCTTTAATGACCCCCCTCAAAACTCCCCAGAAGTGAGTGCATATAAAAATTAGCTATTCTGGATTCTCTAAAAACGTCTTAAACAGCATGTGCAATCACTTTTAGCTTTGGGTGCGTTTTACTTGCAAGACTCCCAAAAGCCTACCCGGGAATTGTGCACAAGCACGGCGAGCTGGGCTCTGCCCGTCTCCCTCCCCTCAAGAAAGCCCATCTAGTCTAATGTATGACTGTGGTGAGTGAGTCATCAGGAGCTTCAGGACTTTTTCATTAGTAACAACTGACTCGCAGCACGCCCCACGGCTGTGGGCGCCCCACCCAGCACCCGGACCCTTGGTGCGGGCAGCTGCTCTGGGATATGCTGGGACACCACAGCCGGTGAATCAGGCCGTCTGTTCCCTCCAGGAGCAGCACACATTTCCTTCATTTCAAGTGTCCGGAGTGTCCCACTCATTGTTCAACAGAGCCTAACAGCTGCGCTTCCTTCCATACAGCAGGAAGGCTTTCTCATTTCCCCAGAACGTATGTGTTCAGTCAAACGTGTCTGCCAGTGGTGAGGAAAATGGTGTTTGCAGCCGCTCGAGAAGCAACCGGGAAAAACTCTTTGGGGTTCTGAGGACTGTGAGAGGAAAGGCTGAGGGAGAAGAGGAAGACAGTGAACATTTCTTGCACCCCAGCCTTGTGTCAGGCACTGGGCCGAGGACCTGCCTCATTTATTGTCAGCCTTCCCAGCAGGCATCTGAGGTAGGCGCAGTTACACCCACCTTCCAGATGAGAAGACAGGCTCCGGAGGCCTAAAGGACTTGCTCACGTTACATCACTATGAAATGGTGGATCCTGGATTCCAACCCAGTTTCATAGATGGTGGGACTCAGTCCATGTCCACCCGAAGTACTGCTCACAGAGTGCAAAGCCGTTAATAGACTCCCAGGAACTGAGCACACAGGGCCCTCTAGGGTAGTCCTCATACAGGGACTCTGAAAACAGTGTGCCTGGGTTCAAATCCCAGCCCTGTCACGAGGGACATGACCTTGGACAAGTTACTTAACTTCACTGGGCACCTGTTTCGTACCTTTATAAAGTGGGGAAAGTTGTAAGGAACAAGTTAGTTAATCCTGGGACAGCATCAGTATTCAACAAGTGGGAACTCTCATTCTCCAGTTATACCCCGGTGTCGTGTTATTACAGGACAGGAAATGCTGCTTTCTTGCCCAAATGATCGTTTTTTAATGTCTATCACTTAGAAATCATTCACGTAAAATAGTAGACCTGATGCTGGGCTCATCTTTGGGACCTCCCAGGGAGTTTAAAAAAATATTGATGCTGTGCCTCCCTCTAGAGATTGTAATTCAATGGTTTGGGGAGTAGTCTAGGCATGGGGGGGGGGAGTGCAGGGAAGAGACTCCTTTTTAAAAATATATATTTTATTAATTTTTTTACAGAGAGGAAGGGAGAGGGATAGAGAGTTAGAAACATCAATGAGAGAGAAACATCGATTAGCTGCCTCCTGCACACTCCTCACTGGGTATGTGCCCGCAACCAAGGTACATGCCCTTGACCAGAATCGAACCTGGGACCCTTGAGTCTGTAGGCCGACGCTCTATCCACTGAGCCAAACCAGTTAGGGCAGGAAGAGACTCTTAGTGGTTCTCAAAGTGTGGTCCCTGGACCACAGCCCAGTGTAACCACAGGGCTTGCCCCACCCAGGCCTACTGAATCAGATAGTTGGGGAGCACAGCTCAGCAATGTAAGTCCTCTGAGTGACCTGATGTCCACGAAAGTCTAACAAGAACCATTGCTCTGAGGGAAGGCGAGGCCCTGCGAGCTCTCTTCATCCTAAAAACAAGGCCCAAGGACTGAGGCGGACCTGGAGCGCTCATCTATTCGCTTACACTGAACAGTGACCCGCAAGCTTGCTGGTCTCCCCAGAGCCACAGTGTGCTGTGACTCCATCAGCCCGTCCTCTCCAGCCCCAGCAGAGGCAGGTCCTCATCAGAAGTCTCTTCACCAAATGGTGAAGCACATCAAGCTTAGATAGCCCAAGTTGTATATTTCCCGATGAGGATCAGGAAACCATCAACCAAAATATTGAATTCCTCGAGCCCATGTTATCCAGACTCAGAACGGCCCCGCCGCAGACCGGCGGACACTGAAACCGCCTCTCCTCTCTCTGTTCCCACAGGGTGGGCACAGCTCTCCCTTGCCTTAGGGCAGTGATGGCCAACCTCTGACACCTCTGACACGCGAACTCATTTTTTTGGTTGATTTTCTTTGTTAAATGGCATTTAAATATATAAAATAAACATCAAAAATATAAATCTTTGTTTTGCTATGGTTGCAAATATCAACAAATTTCTATATGTGACACGGCACCAAAGTTAACTTAGGGTTTTTCAAAATGCTGACACGCCGAGCTCAAAAGGTTCGCCATCACTGCCTTAGCGCCTCTCCTCTTTCTCTGCTCCCACCATTTGGCTCCCTCTCCCATAATCATCAGCCTTTCTCTTGTCCTGATATGACTTAGGAAGCCTTAGTTGGGTCATCCAGGCCATAGGGCCACTCCATCCCTTGTGGCCACCACCTGACTGTGCTCTGAGCCCTGAGGTGGCACTCTGACCCTCTCACACGTGGCTGTCTAGTTCCCTCTTTTCCTGATGCAGCAACTCTCCCAAGCGCTGCAATTCCTCAGCGCTTGTGTCTCATGCCTGCTCCCTTGGCCACCATCAGTCTCTTTTGAAAATAAGACCTTCTTGCTTTAGACATTTGCCTTCAGTGTTTCTCCAACTTCTGTGGCACGTGTGGCCAGTTGTTTCTGCAATGTCATGTCATGTATCTTTCACCATCTGATTCAAGAGAAATACCACGGCAACTTCTAGTGAAACTAATGCCAGCTGTGTGTTTTGGGTGTGGTGACTTTGCACAGGAAAAAGCACCCATGGTCTCCTCATGCCCCATGTGACCATCCCCTGGGAAATGTACAGCAAAACTTTGCCATTTAAAAAAACAAAAACAAAACAAAACAGCTCATTTGCTTCTAGATGACTCCGCCTCAGCTTTAAGCAAGTGGACAGAATCATCAAAGCAAGAGAAAAGAACAACGGGACAGCGGCAAATGCCCAGGGAAGAAAGCAGAAGAGAGAAGGAGAGAGTGAGCTACGGGGAGGGAGCGAGGAGGGGGCAGAAGGGTAGACAGAGCCAAAGATTCAAAACTCTAGGCTGGGGGGAAGCCTCTCAGACAGGTATTAAACTTGGCCTTGGCAATGAAGGCAAAAAGGGAAACATGACACATTCCATTGCTCTGGAGCAGGATGATAAGGGGGCCTTTCCTGTTGCTACGGAATGTCAGCTGCGGACTAGGGGTATTATGTGGCCCCTGCACATCCACACAGAGCTTGCTAAGCAGTGATCAATAAAACCCAGCCCGGCGGCCTTGTGCCCATCACCTGCCACAGGGTGTGGAGAGGAGGGGCGGAGACTGAGGAGGAGGAGGAGGAGAGCGGGGGACTTCTTTGAGGAGAGCTGTCAATGCGCTGAGAATGTGAATCTTCACTCAGGCCAAGTGGAGGGCGCTTCCAGCAAACCACTGGGACCAGGCGGGATATCTCCCAGGAGGAGAGGGACATCTCACCTCCCAGCTGGGCAGAGCTGTGGAACTGGCCCCACGCCATCCATCGCAGGACTGAGGCAGGATGTGGGGAGAGGCTTCTTAGGAGGGCTTGACCTGTGTCCCCGGGAACTTAGGGAAACAGAGGCCGGAGCCCGACTGCAATGAGGTCTGCAATGTGACCTGAAATGCTCCAACATAGCCAGGGTGATGCCATGAGTGTCTGTTCGGCTCTACCCTTCCCCATGCTCCAGAGGCAGCGGCCTCCCACTGACCATCCAATGGCAGAAGAGGACTAGGATGGTTCAGAACACTGACACTTACCTGGAAAAATCCAAAGGTGGGACTCGGGCTGGAGCTGCCTGGGACAGGAGAGTGAAGAGGCTGGGTGAGCAGGGCGGGCACCTGCAGTGCTTTGCAGAGCAAAGAGGTGCCTCCATCGGGGTTCAGACGGAGGCTGTGGGAGGTGTCACCATGAAAGAGACTCCACCCAAGAAGATGGAGTGAGGTGCTCCTAACAGAAAGTTGGCTTTTTTTGCGGGGTGCGCTGTGGTGGAGGAGCTGAAGGAAAAGCTCTTAGGAAGCAGCCAGTAGTTGGGACACCTTGGTGGACAATTGTGTGGTTGGAGATCTCCCAAATCCTCCATGAGTAAGGAGCTATCCCTAGGGCATCTACCCCACTTGGAGTCGGTCCAATATGCCCCTTCCCACCCCACCTTGGAAGGAGCCAGAGCCTGCAGAGTGAGTGCAGAGGAGTGGGAGAATCAGGTAGGAAACTGGTCAAGAAGCTGACCGCCTTTCTCCCCAGCACACCCTCTGCTCTTCTTCATGGTTCAGAGTCTTATTCAGGCCCAAACTAGGGTGGAGAAGCTTTATATTCAACTAGGCCCAGTGAACGAAATTCGTGCACAGGGTTCCCTCCGCCAGGCTGGCGATCAGGGCTGATCAGGGCCATTTCACTCAGTCCCAATCAGGGTCGATTGGGGCCAGTAACTGGGGAGGGACCACAGGAGGGACCACAGTAGGGCTCCAGGGTGTGTCTGGCCCCGTCTCACCCAGTCCTGATCAGCAGACCCCAGCAGCAAGCTAACCTACCAGTTGGAGCATCTACCCCCTGGTGGTCAGTGCACGTCCTAGTGACCGGTCAGTCAACTGGTCGGTTGGACACTTAGCATATTAGGCTTTTATATATATAGATGAGAGATTAAAGCTTTGCTGTGAGACTAGACTGGACTTTCCATACCTAAAAGTGAGATGTTTATTAATACCTGAAAGTGACCAGAAAAACTTTGGGATAGCCTAGCATTTCACCTCCGAACGTGGAAGCATAATCCATCAGAGGGAGCTTAAGAGGTTGGTGATGAGAGAAAAATTCAGTGGTTTAGTTTTTATATCCAACTGAGTCCAAATTGTTCAGCCTCTATAGCTTTTGTTACTGAATGAAGGGACTTGGTATTTTTACCGTGATTTTCAGAATTATTTATCGTTGTATCTCATTAATTAGAAATCAAGGGGTAGCAATTTCATTTTCAAGCATATTCTTGAAGACCACAAACTAAACAGCAGTGGGATGGACAGGTAAGGTGACATGAATTAGTTACCTGGTGCTACCGTAATAATACATTACCACAAACTTATTAGACTACAGCTTTGGGGGTCAGAAGTCCAGCACAATCTCAGTGGGCTAAAATGAAGGTGTCAGCAGGGCTTCATTCCTTCTGGAGGCCCTGGGGAGAACGCTGTTTCCTTACTGTCCCAGCTTCAGGAGCCCTCCTGCATGCCTTGAATCGAGGCCCCCGCCCCATGTTCAAAGCCAGCAGCAAGCATCTTCAATCTCTCTCTCTGCCCCTCCTGCCTCCATCTTTCACTCATAAGGACCCTTGTGACTGAATAAGACTCCCCCAGATAACCCAGAGCAATCCCGTTAACCTCAAGCTCCCTCACTTACTTTATCTGCAGAGTCCTTTTTGCCGTGCATAGTGATATATTCACAGGTTCTGGAGACAGGGGTGGGTATCTGGAGGGGGTGTGTGTGTGGCATCATTCTGCCTGCCACAGACAGGCCCAAGCACAGGGCTGGGCCTGTGGCTCACCTCTCAGAGAAGCCCAGAGCCCTTGCTGACTGGAGCCAGGTGTCACAGTGGCCTCGAGGAGAGAGGTTCTGCCTAATCTTGGGGAAAGCACATCATCTATTCATACCTGTTTCTTCATCTGTGGAATTACAGAATTGGCAGTGTCTTCCAAATCTAAACCCTCGGCGCCCTTTCTCTTTAGCAAAATAAACATTGGAAGAAATCCGGCTGCTGAGCTCAAGAAACCAAACTGGCTTCGGGTCACTCGGGGCTCTGACAGCCGCAGGGAGGAAGGCAGGCAGCCCTCTGCTTTCCCAAAGGCGGGGGCGTCCACAGAAGGCACAGGTGTGTGGTTCCCCGGTTCCCCGGTTCCCCAGTTCCCCAGTGGGAGGCCTCTCCACGCAATGCTCTGCTCTATTCCTTTCTGCTAAATCACCCTTGAAGGCCTTGGGCGATGGTGCACTCAGCACTGCCTGAGTGGTCCAGGGAAGGCCCGGTGGAATGAGTAACTGTACGACACCCACCCCCCGCCCCCCCGCCCCCCCGCCCCGGGGCCTCCTCCTTCAGGTCGGCACACAGACTCCCTCTGAGCTCCTTGGAGCCTCTCAGAACAGGTCACAGAACATGAAATGGAAGGAGCCTCAGACACCATGTCACAGCCGTCCTTCCCATCATGTGGTCTCGAGCTGGTAGTGAGTTTTGTTGGTCCAGCTGTTCTGATAAATCGCACTGTTTTCGTGGCCTAGTTCCTTCTCTGGTCTGGCCTTAAAATTAAGATACACTTTCCACCTCAGCCCAATGACCTCAGAGAGACACCCAGCTCCTCAGGAGCCACCTTTCCCTTCCATTTTCCAGGTCATCTACCAGCAAGAGCTCTGGGCCATAAACCAGGACTTCCTGTTCCTGTCCTCTGCGCAGCCAGGGGCCTTCAGCCAGTCACACCATCCTGTGGAGCAGCATTGAACTCTATTTCCGCCAAAGTCCCTCCAGTGCCAAGATGAGGGGATGGGAGGAGGTCGCCCTAAAAGTCCTCCTCGGTTCTGAAAGCCCCTCTTCCTCTGGCCCAGAGCTCCTGACGCAGGGTCTGGCTGAGCCTGGGGAAAGCCCTCCTTGGGTCAGCTTTGACCTGTGGTTGCGACTGCCGTGTCTGATCACTTCCCAGGGAGGCACCGGACGCCCAGCCTCGGGGGAACCAGGCACTCTGCCCAGGCTCCTCTCCTTTCCTCAACAGGCTTCCCATCCCTCCTCCCAACCTAGACTAGACCGCCACCTCCACTCACCCGTCTCCTGGGGTTCAGGGGTGGGGCTGTGGAGATGCAGAGACAGAATGGTGACTCTGATTCTTCACCCATGTGACGGGCCTGTCATCCCTCCTCTGTGGGGCCTGCCTAACCAGACCAGCACTGGGTCACTGTGTGACTGGGGAGAGATTCCTGCCTGTTGGTGACCCCAGGGACAGGCCCTGCTCAGTGGGTGGATGTCACCTCTGTCCCCAGAGCGCCTGGCACGCCCAGGGGCTCCACCCACGGGGCCCCACCCACCCATCCCCCTGTCCAGGCCTCTGTGTAATGCCATGACTTGGCCTCAGGCCTGGCCACACTTGGCCAACGGCTACTTGTTCCCAGAACCCTCTTGGCTCCTTTGAACCACAAGGCTGCTCTCAGAAAGTACCAACCACCAGGGTGGCTTTCTGCCACATCCATGTCAGAGTCAACTGGCATCTCACGATTCCCCTTGAAAAATGCACAATCTTTTTCTGCTCATCCAGCAAGGGACAACCCGCCTTTTATTTCCCGATGTTCCTGTGTGCACTGCAGGCCACCAGGCAGCGTGCGGGGTGTCCCCTTGGGAGGCAGGAAAGCCGCCTCCGAGATGGATCCTGTGGTGCTGTGCTGTTTTCTTCTGGTCTTTCCTACCCCGCTGCTCCCCTTGCCCAGGCACTGCACGCAGACGGAGCGCCTGCCTCCTTACCCTCCGCACGGGGAATGCCTCCCGTGCGCCTCTGACATTGCTCAGTTCTCCAGGGAGGGAGGGGATGAATGTGTCTCCCACCTACAGGCTCAGCCTGCGGTGGGCCACGCAGACGGAGTGAACAAAGGCATGCCCGGCCCCAGGGAGGCTGGGGGTGGGCCGGCCTGGAATGCGGGGTGGCCTCTGCCAGGATGTGGAAGGGCTGCGCGGCATTGCCCACATGGTCAAGGGTAGGTCGGGCCGCCCGGTCCTGCCCTGGTCTGCTCGGAGGATCCAGTTCGGCTGCGGCTCTGAGGGAGAAGCACCGCAGGAAGAGCCAGGACAGTCTGGTCGGCCCGCCTCTGCCTGGGTGACCCCGACCCACCGGACCCTGTACCTCCCGGCGTGAGCCTGTCCTCTCGTCGGCTGCCCCGCCCGCCTGATGGGGGCGGGGTGGGGCTGATGCGAGGCGCAAACACAGCCCTCTCCGAGGGAGGAAACGCCGGGAGAAGCACAAGCCTTTTGTGAGTCAGCGGTAGGAGTCCTGGCTCAGTCTTTCCCCACCATCTACCTACCGCCCAGATTTCCCGAGAGCATCTAGTGAGCTGGTGCTGCCCCCCAGCGGCCAAATCGCTCCCCGTAATTCATTTCTCTCACATTTCATTTCAATTACCACCACAAGGAAAATCACATGAATATGTAATAATGAACTTAGCCTGGATTATACCTATTTTTATACCAATGCAGTCATAAAATATAATTTTATTTTTAAATATGATTTTAAATTTATATATTTTAACGGAGGAAGTGGCCCACAAAAGGAGAAGCGTATAATGCAGCCTGGGCCCAGGTGGGAAGTGCGTCCCAGCCGCCCTCCGCCGCCCCGGGCTGCTCCTCTGAGCCTGCAGGGAGCCTGGCTGAGGCCTGATGGTGTCACTTGCTAAGGCTTCCCCCAAAGGGCCCCGTCTTTCCCCCAAGAGGATGGGGACAGGATGGAGGAACAGGTGAGAAACCAAAAGCACTGAACTGCTCTTCAGCCTTTAAGACCTTTACAAATCCCCCAAGGTTTTGGCCTGGAGAGAAATTAGAGTTCCTGCTTATTTAAGTTCATGACAAGTGACCAGTCACTGCTGTGTTGTTGACGCTTTAGGAGAGGCCTCCTGTTTCTGAGGCACACGCTCTCACCGACTGCTACCACAGCAGCTGTCCCTCTTTCCAGATGAGCAGCTTTCAGTTCCAGAGGTCACATGCTGGAGAGAGGGGAACAGCCTGCACCCGGGTAATCTGGCTTCACACCGCGCCCCTTGTCCCAGGACATTCTTGGCGTTGGACGACCCTGGGCCTGCTGGTTGAGAAGGAAGAAGGAGGTGCCACTGTGTAACGGTTAGCACTCTGGACTCTGAAAATGCAGAATGAGGACAGTCTGCCTGGTGGTGGGGAGAAACACTGCAAAAAAAAAAAATAAAAAATTAACAAGCCTTTCCCTTCATACCTGTGCAATAAACAATCCAGTCAACAGTCATCCTCTAGGCACGGTGAGTAATCCGCTGAGACTCTTGCTCTTTGATCTGGGCAGCTACTTTCTGTTTCCTTTCTCATTGGACAGAGATTCCTACCGAGCCTTCGGCATTCCAGATATCCCTTTACCGCCCTGACGGCCTTTCCCCTGGCCCCCGAGGGGCTCCCTTGGAGACTCAGCTTCCTGGCGTTGGGACTGGGATGAACGGTTCCCAGACTGCTGAAGGTTCCCCTGCGTGCCCGCCTCCAGGGCCCTTACTCTCCCCATCCTAAGTGGGCAGGATGACGGGCATCCAGACACTCACTGCAGAACTGAGGAAAACTGGGTCCACCTGTGGCAAGTATCACCTTGCTTTAAGGAAACCAGTGAGCACAACACGGAAAAGCCTGGAGGGTCTGAAAGTGAAGGGGCAACCTGGCCGGTGTGGCTCAGTGGTTGGGCATTGACCTAGGAACCAAGAGGTCACGGTTAGATTCCTGGTCAGGTTGTGGGCTCAATCCCCAGTAGGGGGCATGCAGGAGGCAGCCGGTCGATGCTCTCTCTTATCATTGATGTTTCTATCTCTCTCTTCCTCTCTGAAATCAATAAAATTTATCAAAAGTGGAGGGGCATGTGAGCAACTGTGTCACAGAGGCCTGTAGAGACACAGAAAGACAGTTGATGACCCATCACAGACACCACTGGATCCAGGTGGGGATTTCCTGAGAAGGGCCCCTGTCACCCACAGGGCAATGAAGTGACACGCAGGCTTGCTTCTTTATCCATGTGAGGCTGCGCCCAGATCTTTGTCTCTGGGGTGGAACTAAGTCCTTGGGTTCTTACACAGTCTAGGAAGACTCCCATTTCGTCAACACCTCCTGTGTGCAAACCCCTGCCTGGCATGCCTGCGTATGGCCTCCCATTTCACCATTAGGAACACCTGTGAGGTGGGGCTCCTTTGTCCTGCTTTACATATTAGTAAATTGAGGTTAAGTGAGGCGGAGAGATCTGGCCAAGGGCACAAAGCTCCTTAGGAGAGTATGATGTCAGCTCCAAAGAGCACTGCGCGTAGCTTACCTGACCCAAGACACGTCTGGGTCCTTTTCTGCTTTGGGCCTGAAGGGAGTCCCTCGGCATGTGAGGTGGGTGCATCTGATCTTCCTGTTGGTTGGATTTACAGATGGAGTGATCACATCCCTCAGCTATGCATATGTGTGTGCCTGCACTCATCATTGGCCTTTGTCCCAGTTTCCTGTCCTCTTCCTCCACCGCACAGGAAGGCCAAGTCATGACTGTGCCAGGCCCTGTGGCCTCATTTGTCTGTCTGCCACAGAGGTCTGGGCAGCTGTGGGGCAACGGACTAAGATAAGAAGGGAGAAAACATGGGCAAGTCAGGCAGAAAACCCAAGTCAGGCAGGCTTGGGTCTAAACTCCAGCTCTGCCATAGTTTCAGGAAAAACCACCCAGGTTCTAGGATGGGGATGGGGACAAGGAGGTTCAAGTCAGAATGGTGTGGCCTCAGCCAGCATCTGAGTAGAGGGCAGATGCCAGTGCTAGCTCTCTCTTGAACAGTGGTTCTCAACCTTGGCTGCACATTAGAGTCACCTGGGAATCTTTAAAATCCTGATTTCTGGGCCTCATCCTCCGGAAATTCTGTTTCTTTGTTACTAATGTTGTGGCCCCCACCCCATAACAAAGAAACAGAATTTCCGGAGGATGAGGCCCAGAAATCAGAATTTTAAAAAGATTCCCAGGTGATTCTAATGTGCAGCCAAGGCTGAGAACCACTGCTCTAGAACATCCAGAGATGAGAAACGGGCCGCTGCTGGTTGCTGGCAACCCTCAGCTCATGGGACACAATGTTGGGGGTCCCAAACAAGACCCAGGTGGCTCCTGTTCCCCCAGTTCTCTCTCACACGCTGTTCTAAAATGCACTGAAGGCTCTGGTCATGAGCTAAACGTAACCACCCCTGGGACAGCACTTTGCAGTGCTAAAGAGCAGCAAAATGGAACAGGGAAGAACATGTGCGGAGCCCATTAGAATCAGGCTTTGCACTCGGTCTCATGGCTTCTGTTCTCTCATCTTCAACATATAATTGATAACAACGTAGAGGGACCACTGACAGTGTCGGGCTGCTCTATGCAGTTTTTACATAAATTAGCTAATTCACTAGTCAATGCCCACGGTAGCCTGATTCCCATTTTCCCAGGGAGGCGGGCATGTAGGTCCATCACGTGCCCAAGGTCGCATGGAGTGTGAGGAGCAAAGCTGCACTTTGAACTCAGCAGTCAAGTGGCAGCGTCCCTGCTCTTGACCTCTACACCCACCGTTCTTGTTCTTCGGGGGCTGCGGAGGCCTCCCTCTTAGGTATGAGGGCAGGATTGAGAGAGATCACCTAAAGCTCCTGACACCAAGCAAGGACTCAATGAATGCTCTTTCCCTTCCTGGCCTTTTAGACGTGAGAGGAGAGAGCCACAGCCTACCTGTCTCAGCCAAGGTCTGCCTTGCACATATAGGCACTCGGCCAGAATCTGAGGCATGAACGAAAGGGCAGATTGTGCTAAGGTGGGCGGCAGGAGGAAGGGGAGCACTGGAAATAGACATGTGTATGTGAGGCCGAGGCCTGAAGCTGTGGCTAGTGCCCAGGTTTTCTGGGGCCAGGCCTGCATGCTCAGGTGTCACTTCACTGGCTGGGGCTGGTTCTAGGATGTTGGCTTCAGCTTCCACCTCCCCTATATCAGTGTTAGCCTCGGAGCTCACTAAAGGCCTGGGAGCCCCGGATGACTGGAAAGCCACTGGAGAGGAGGAGGCACCTGCCCTCTCCCAACACTCCCGAACTCCCCCCTTCCCGCTCCCCCCCCCCCCCACACACACACACACTGCTCTAGTGCTGAGAAAGGACCAGGGCTGCTCATTAGGGGTGGCAGTGTAGGGTGGGGTGTAGAGGGTGGGGGGCTGGTATATGGAAATAGGACTGTTCTGTTCCAGGCTTATGATAGCCCAGGCCCATACCCAAGCTGTGGCCACCGCACCCATGCTCTGGCCCAAGCCAACCACTGGCAAATGAAATGTTCCTGAGAACCTGGAACGAGGTGTCTGTAGGGGCAGACAGAGACCAGCTCTCCTGATGGTCTCCAAGCCATCTTGGCACATTTCAGCCAGAATCTGGCTGCAACAACACAGGCTGGCTGTCTGGGCAGTGGTTATTGAGGTGCATTCACTTCTATTTATCAAGATTACACGGGTCAAGGTCAGGTGTGCTTGGGCCAAAACGAGCCAGACCTTGACCGGGCAACATACCAAAGTATTGGTTTCACCGTGTTCTTTCTGAATGTCCCTCCGCTCAATTGATACATGGTGATCAGGATGGATTAAGATGACTAAAATGGCCCGCCACTCCCTCCTTTGACTTTATGTCTGTTTATAGGCACCGCCTCATATCCCAGGGAAGGCGAAACCAGGGCGTTTTTCTCAACAAAGTGGAGTCACTGAATCCCAACTGCTTGGATGTTTTGGGAGTGGTGGTTTAAAAATCCTACCCAGAATAATAACAAAAAAAGAGGAAGGAAAAACAGAGAACCCTAGCCAGGTGGCTCAGTTTGTTGGAGTGTTGTCCCAACCAAAATGGTTGCGGGGTCTATCCTCAGTCAGAATGTGTATGGGAGGTAACCAGTCAATGTTTCTGTCTCACATCAATGTTTCTCTCTCGCGCTTCCTTTCTCTAAAATCAATTAAAAAAAACAACAACAACACATATCCTTGGGTGAGGATTAAAGAAACAAACAAAAATGAAAATAATAAAAACAAAAATCCTACCCACTACTTTAGTCTGCTCTGCTCCCTGTAAGTACAGTCATCACCCAAGACTCCAGGACAGACTAATCCACTGCTCTTGTTCTGTTTCTTTCCATGTGACCAGCCAAACTGGGCTTTTTCTTGTGCAAGATCTGCAAAGTATAGTGGAGATCCTGCTTCAATCGCAGGCACTTCAGAAGGATTCTGGAAATGGCAAAATGGTCTCTTTGCATCTTTGCATTTGCATTATTCATGAATATTTATGAAGTGCCCACGCCAAGGTTGCTTGCCAGTTCTGAACCCAGATAAGAGGAAAGGTTCTTTATTCTGTTTCAGAGAGGGCTGAGTTGGTAAACTCTGTTTCTCTTAAATTCTGAAAGCCTTCCTTTTCCTGGAAAAAAAAAAAAAAAAGTCATGCTGTTTCTGCAAATGAAAGAGTAAAACTTTTGCTAATGTAGAGAATTTCTTCAGTTATCATTTGGGTTTGCAGGCAGTGCTTGCTTTCTGAAACCCTCAAATTACCTTATTTTTCTGCTCTAAAAATACTTAGTCATTTGAACATTGGTTGAACTCATGACTTGTGGCAACTTGTGAATTCAACAGATGGTTTCATTTTTTCCGACCCATCCTCCCCCTTTCATCCACTCCACCCAAGAACAAATCATTCAGATACTGCGCTGCTGGAATGAGTCACGAGGGACCTGTCCCTGACCGAGTTCTCTGCTACCCGCAGTCCTGCGCTGTCCCCTCGTGGTGAGGACAGCATGGGCCAGCTCCTGCACTCACCGTCTCTTTCCCTGTGAGAGCAGGGGCTGCTGGGCTGGTCTCAAGGAGCAAGTGGTAGAAATAGCTTGTGAGGGCCTGGATGACCTCCCGGCCCTTAGGCACTGAATGCCAGTTGTGTCCTCTCCAGGGCGACATGGCTCTGGGCTGTGGACTTGGCCTTTGCCTGGAGACCCAGGGAAGCAGACAGTCTCAACAAAGGAAGCCAGCCCCTGGGAGCTAGATGCCTGGAAAGGAGCATGAACTGCTCCAGGCCTTTGCAGAAACTTGTAGCCAGAGTAGGAGCTCCTGTAGTGGGGGCTGGGTTTTAATCACCTCACTGTTCCCAGAGGCCGGCGCATTGCCAACACTGGGTGAATAGTTTCCATAAATACTTGTGAAATGGCTCCAATTAGTTCTGTTAACAGTCATTTGCCGAGCAGTGACTCTTGGGGGTCCCTGGTTAAGATAGGTTAAGATAGGTTACAGAGAGTTTGTATAAAGGCCAGTCTCAGCTCTGATGGGAGTCTAGTTAGAGAAAGGCAGGGATAAGAGATGACACTTGTCAGCCTATGAGTTGTCATTGCTCAAGGAATGACACAGGAACGGGCATTTAACTTTGAAGTGTCCTCTGCCTCTGTCTCTGGACTTGACCATGTGCCTGGCTTTGGGTGATAGAATGAAGCAGAAGTGCGAGTATGGTGCTTCTACGTCTACACCTCGAGAGGCCTTGCTTTCTTGTGCTTCTGTCATCTCCATGAGGACATTCCTGAGGCAGCTACTGGCATGGAACAGATACGTGGCAGAGACTTGAAGTGCCCAGGCAGCCCAGTTGACACTCGTCTAGAATCTAGTGGTCGGCAAACTCATTAGTCAACAGAGCCAAATAGCAACAGTACAACGATTGAAATTTCTTTTGAGAGCCAAATTTTTTAAACTTAAACTATATAGGTAGGTACATTGTTATTAACTTAATTAGGGTACTCTTAAGGCTTAGGAAGAGAGGGGAAACAAAAGAAAACAAAACAAAACAAAAAAAATAAGAGGACAGGGATCCCAGGCTTGGATGTGGGAGGATTGGGTTACCATGGGACTCCAGCAAAGCCGTGCTGGTGCATACACAAGGTAGTGGGTAAGTGGATGGGCTCTGGGTTTCAATCCTGGCTCATCTACGTACTAGGTATGTGAAATCAACTCCTCACGGACTTCCCCCCTACCATAGCATTTTAAACAGATGTTAAATGTTACATATATATGAAACAGAATGGCACCTGGAACATAATGCTTATCTTATGTGAAGTAGGGGTTGCTGTCTGTATGTTTCTGTCAGCAGAACTTCAGCAAAGACATGCACCTTTAGAGTTATCAAAGGTTCAAGCCTGGGTTAAGACCTAAATGAGGCCTAAGTGGGAGTGTCTACAGACACTCATGGTCCTTTGGAAACAGACAAATCTTTATTGTATTCAGAATAAGGCTTGCCAGTCAGCTGATGAGAGAGTTAGTGAAAGATCTTCTGTTACATGTAGCTGAACAGTGACCTCTAGTGGCACAAGTACTTGTTATATCTATCTTGTACTGCAAACTACTGGTAAAAGGCTCTTGTCGGGAGAGAGCAGATTATAGGAGTACTAGAGGCCCAATGCACGAAGATTTGTGCAAGAATAGGCCTTCCTTCCCCTGGCTGCCAGCACCGGTTTCCCTCTGGCACCCAGGACCTGGGCCTTTGCTCTGGCCACCGCCTCCCCCCTTTACTCCAGGGCCAGGAGCCACCTCCCGCCTTCATCCTGGGCCGGCTGCCACCATCTTTGTCACATTAATTTGCATATTCCCTTCTTACTGGCTGTGGGCGCTGCCATCTTTGTCGCAAAGTGATGGTCAATTTGCATATTCCATCTTTATTAGATAGGATGGGAACCGATCATGCATTGTCCTACACCAAAAGGAAATTACAGCCATGAGGAGCCCTGTACATTGGCAGTGTCATTGCATCCCTCTAAAGACAGTCCTGATGAGAAAGCCCATGTGCTTCTCATTAGACACTTCTGGAAAACACACAAATGGTGTGAATCTTTTGGAAAGCACCACAAGTGAAGAAGGGCATCTCAAAGGATATAGGATGAATGTTCATCTCAAAGGACATAAGACATAGCTTCAAGGGATCCCTTCCCATTGGCCCCACCAACAAAATAAATGCTGAAATATTTAGGGGTAATGTTAACTCAAATGGTTAAAAAAACATTATATATATATATATATATATATATATATATATATATATATATATCCATCCTATATAATAAAGAGCTAATATGCTAATGGTTGTGACACCCTCATGCTGTAATGACCATTCACCAGGAGGCTGCATGCATGGCGGGGTGGAGCCACCATGTTGCTTCCGAGATGGGGTGGAAGCGGGGAGGCGCCCAGAGGTGGCGGGACCAGCCTGAGGCGACTTGAGGTACTGAGGGCGGGGCTTGAAGCAGCCAGAGAAGGCCGAAGGGGCCGGGGGCAGGGCCAGGTGTGCTGGAGTTCTGGGTGGAGAGGTTAGGGTGTCAAGGCAGGGCAGCGCGTGGGTGGGTGGGCGGGCGATTTCACACGCTGGATCAATTAGATAGATAGATTAGATAGATAGATAGATAGATAGATAGATAGATAGATAGATAGATGATAGATAGATAGATATAGATATGAAGCAAGTGTAGCAAAATATTAACTGCTATTGAATCTTAGGTAATGAATATAAGGGTATTGGTTGTGCTACTCTTGCAGGTTCCTCAGAGATTTGACATTTATTAAACTATTAATATTGGGGAAAATAAACTTCCCACAAACAAAAAACAAACAAAAATGTTAAGGTCATGAAAGACAAAGTGAGGAACTATTTCAGATTAAAGGAGACTGACTAAAGGCAACATGTGATTCTAGATTGAAGCCTGGACCAGAAAAGGGCATTAATAAGAAAATTGGCAGTATATGGAAAAAGCCAATAGATTATAGTTTTGGTCAATATGTTTATTTCTTGACTTGGATAATTACATTGTGGAAATGCAATGTCTTTGTTTTTAGGGAGCGTACCCTGACATACTTAGAGGTAATGGGACATCTTGACCACCTATTACTCTCAAAGGTATCAGAAAACTCATGACGTATACGCACACAGATATTTGGAGAGGCAGTGATGAAGCAAGTGTGGTTAAATGATAGCATTTGGGGAATCTGGGTGAAGAATATATAGGTTCCTTGTACTATTTTTGCAACTATTTCATGTCTGAAATTATCTCAAAATAAAAGTTCTTTTTAAATGTTCACTTCCTATTCTCATTCTGTCTCTCAAACCTACCACTTTCCCCACCCCCTTCATTCCCCACCCCCTTCATTCCCCACCCCCTTCATTCCCCAGGGCACACACTCTCTCTCTGGCACCCCCTAGCCTTTCCCTCTCTCCTCCCCACCTGCATTCTCTCTGCCTTTCTTTTTCCTAAGCTCCTAAGGCCCTTCTTTGGCCTCTGTAACTTGTTTCCTGAGCCCTAACAGCTCAGTTGGCTCACTTCTTCCACAACTCACTTATTCTAGGTAGATCGCTTCCATGACAGCCCACATCAGGTTACACGCAATTATAGTAGACACTTAACATTTGCAATTTGACTCTTTTCGAGTAAGTCAAGTTAATTTGCTGATTCTTACTATTAACTGTGAATAAAATGTGGTCAGCTAGGAACTGAGAGCCTGGCTCATAAATTTCAGCATGGCTCTGTTCACTGTTACTCTATGTTGCAGTAATTATCAAGTGAATAAACTTGGTCTGTTTGATAAGATCCGAGAAAATAATAAATACTGAACAGAAAATTAGTTTTATAATTTAGTGTGAAATATTAAACCTCCTGGTGGCTTAGATTTATGATGTGTCTTGTTTTCTGCACAAAGATCTGATGTGTCATATCCTATATAATAAAAGGCTAATATGCAAAGTGTCCCCTCCACCAGGAGTTCGAACTGGAGTTTGACCAGGGGGAGGGGCTGGTCGGCCAACCAACTGCCCGTGGCTCCTCCCCCTGGCCAGGATCATGCACCGAGCCTCTAGTGGTCTCTATAAAAACAGGAGAAGTCCATTTGTGGAGTTTTTCTGCAAGTGCTCCAGCAATGCAAGAGCTGCTCGAGGGAGAAATGCCAGTTTTGTCAGCAGTGGTTGGGGTGGTCTCTGGCCAAAGATACCCCAGGCCAGAGACAGTACTCTTTGCCCCCAGTTCTTGTCCTACTTATAGGAAAAAATTCAAACAAGAAACAGCAAATAACAGCAAACGCAGGCAAGAATTGATTTGTAGGGAAGAAATATACTCAGAACCTGAGGAGGCAACTCAGCTGGCCAAAACCAAATGAAGTGCCACGCTATTTGGAAGTCCAGAGGATGTATTCCCCTAGGCTGGAACGCCCCTCAGTAAGTCTCCCGTCTCCTTCTTCCACCACACACACACCCCCCACCCGCCAAAAATAAAAGGCTCCGTCACCTAGATGCTATGCCGCCAGGTAGACCACGTCCTGGAGGAGCTCTGAATCATCTTTCCTTCTCACACAGGGGCCTGATGCCTCCACTGTCTATTTTTGGTTTGTCTCATCTCACATGTATCCCCACCAAGCCCTACCTACCACCTCTCCCAGCTCCTATCTACCTTGCTGCCTACTCTAACAGTTTGAAAACGTTAACTGTATTATACTGTGGTTAACTAGGAGATATAGGGCAAAGAACCAATTTGATTTTTAACTGACCCAGGAGCTATACACGCAATACCACATTCACAGATGAGGAGTTCATTAAGTCTTGTCTTTTGAGATGTCAGGGGTCTACTGCAAGGGCCAGGCAGGTAACATCACTAAACAAAAGGAGCATCACTCAAGAAAAATACCCTTATCAGCACACTGGTAATGCAAATGAACACTTGCCTTCAGTGTTTTGATTATGAGGGAGTGGAAGGAACAGTAATGCACTGGAGTGCACACCCCCCAACCTGGGGTTATTGGGGCCAGTCAATCGTTGCCTTGAGGGGCTGACTGTAGATCTCATGTCTTCTCATTTTTAAAAAGCTGGAAGCCTAGGTCTTTGTATTACGATTTCCAATTTTAAAATGTTAGCAGCTAGTTCATTTAACACAGACATTGCACAGCCCAAAGGCACGTACAAGCTAGGATTTGGCTCATGGTTCGCCAGTTTGTTACTCCTGGGCTGTTGTGTACATGTCTGTCTACCCCAAGAATGTCAAACTTGCGGCCCAGCCAATATAATGGTATGTAAAAAACATTTTAATAAAAATTTCATAACTTAATTTTTACAATATCCTGTTATACATAATTATTAATAATGAACTACAACGTTTGCTAATGACTGATTACTGTAATCGTGTTGCATCATTTCCCTTACGCGCCTTATGCGCAGGCGCAACATTTCTCTCCACTAATACTAGCAGTGACTATTTTAGCAGCCGATTGCCACGTCATTAGTCTTGTACTGACTTGTTTGGTGTGTGCAACAGGAAATATTTCACTTTTGGAGAACAAGGAAAATAGGTTTGTGTTACGCTTATTAATTTATGCAGTTATTCAGTGTCTGGTAAGTTAATGTTCAAGAAAAAATATTAATTTTTATTAAAATGTTCTATTATTTTATGTTAACGATTACTCATTTATTTCAGTCCTTTGTATTCAGCATGTCTCTATCAAAATAAATCTACATTTCTATGAAAATTGAAGATTCTGGTTTTTTTGTGTTTTTTTTTGTGGCCCATATAAACTTAAACCTTGTTTATTTGGCCCATGTTAGCCCTTGAGTTTGACTTGCTTGGTCTACCCACTTTAGACTGTGAACTCCAGGTACCTAGAATGGCAGTTGTTCACACTTGAAAGAGTGAGGAGGGCTTAAAAGTGTCAAGAAATTAGTGGTATGTGAAATTCATTACTCAATGTTGATTGCATACCCTAATACCAGCAAAGCACTGTTGTAGGATTAGGTGAAGGGGCATGCAATAGTGAATAAACTGCATTCCTGCTGTTCTTTTAAAGCTTACATTCTAATGAATAAGAAAGTCAATTATTAAAATAATTTCAGATAATGATAAGAATTATGAAAAAATTAATGCTAAGGAATAGAGTGGTATGGGGTGTCTAAAAGGGCTTATTTTAGTTAAGAGTGGAAAAGATCTCTTTGTTTTATATTTTTACTAGAGGCCTGGTGCACGAAATTTGTGCACTGGGGGGGGGGGGCAAGGGGGATTCTCAGCCTGGCCTGCGCCCTCTTGCAGTTCAGGAGCCCTCAGGGGATGTCCGACTGACGGCTTAGGCCTGCTCTCCATGGGCAGGCCTAAGCCATCTGTTGGACATCCTTAGCACTGCCGTGGAGGTGGGAGAGGCTCCCGCCACTGCCGCTGCACTCACCAGCTGTGAGCCTGGCTCCTGCGTTGAGCGTCTGCCCCCTGGTGGTCATGATAGCAACCGGTGAGCATCATAGCAACCAGTCATTCCACAGTTTGGTTGATTTGCATATTAGTCTTTTATTATATAGGAATGATTTCTAAGAGGGAGAGGGAGAGAGACAGAAACATCAAAGATAAAAGAGAATCATCAATTAGTTACCTTCTGCACGCCCTACATTGGGGATCCAGCCCGCAACCTGGCCGGGAACTGAACTACAATCTCCTGGTTCATAGGTCAAAGCTCAAGCACTGAGCCATACTGGCCAACTGTAAAAGACCTCTTTGGAGACTGACTTTACAGTGGGGACTAGAATGATGATGCCATCACCTAAGATTTGGGGGAAGAGCATCCCTACCAGGGAGAACAGCAACTGCTTAGGAAGAGAGCTGGGAATTTAAGGGAGAGGTTAGTTGATGGAAGAGGCTGGCAAGGGTCGGCTCACAAACAGACAGAGTCAGGGGTTTGTATTTTATGCAGTGAAGTGGGAAACCATCAAGTTTATCTATTAGAGCAACAGGTGATTGTTTTTAAATAGATTAGCTATTGTCTCAAGAATTGTAGATAGAAATGCTACTACACATATTATTGAGGTGATAGCTGATACAGGGAGAAGGAATTTGATGACATATAAAAGCAAGCGGGGTAGGAATTTCTTCTGTACTTAGAACTAGGTTAGAATTATACTGAGCCGAAACCGGTTTGGCTCAGTGGATAGAGCGTTGGCTTGCGGACTGAAAGGTCCCAGGTTCGATTCCGGTCAAGGGCATGTACCTGGGTTGCGGGCACATCCCCAGTAGGGGGTGTGCAGGAGGCAGCTGATCGATGTTTCTCTCTCATCGATGTTTCTAACTCTCTATCCCTCTCCCCTCCTCTCTGTAAAAAATCAATAAAATATATTAAAAAAAAAAAAGAATTATACTGAGCAGAGGTGACAAAAGCAGAAAGGTCAAGAGGACACCTGGAATCAAAGTGCACGATACTGCCATGCTTTATGAAACTCAGACTGTTGAGAAATCAGATCTAATCTGAAGTAGCATTCTGAAACAGCTGTGTTTAGAATGTGTCTATTCAGGGATGCCCCCTCTCACCACTCCTGTTCAACATAGTACTGGAAGTGTTAGCCATTGCAATTCGGCAAGAAGAAATAAAAGGCATCCAAATTGGAAAAAAAAAAAAAAAAAAGAATTGTGTCTATAGGAAACAATTTAAATCTTAAGTTCTTGGATGTTTTCTTTTTATATATGTATCTTTTTATTGATTTTAGAGAGAGAGGGAGAGGGAGAGATAGAAACATCCATGATGACAGAGAATCATTGATCAACTGCCTCCTGCATGCCCCCTAATGGGGTTCACAAGTCAACGCTTAACCACTGAACACACTGGCCAGGCAATACTTGGATGTTTTCTAATAGGAATTGTTTGGATTGCAAAGGTAAAAATACAACTGCCTTATATTTGTCTAATACACATACCATACAAAATACTGCGAGGTAAGGACCAATTTGCAGACAAGAGGTTAAATGACTTGCCAAGTTACCTTAGTAGAGGAATGACTTGAGCTGACATGAAAGTCCATGTTTTTTCATCCCAGAAACAGACCAAGTTCAAATGGTTACAAATATTGCCAAGCTGTGACTTCCAGCCACACAAATAGCTACTCTATGAGATACAAGGGGATCAAGATTCACACAATGAATGCTCTGCCCCTTCCAATTTTCCCAGTGGGTTAAGTGATGGTTTTCCTTATCAAACCCCATGTGCCTTCTGTCTCTAGAGCTAAACTAAGCTCTCAATATGCCTGTGCTTTTAACATGATTCCTAACAATCTGGATTTAAAAACAAAAAACAAAAAAACACCCTAAATCTTCATAATTATTTCTTACAGCCCAAAGTGAATTAAGAAATAGCTCTTAGGACAACAAATACTTATTAGTAAAAAAAATTAGCTTGTTTTTGGAAACTTTCCTGAAAGCTAACTTTAAATTTTTAAGTGAGACTTGATGCAGGTTGTGGGCATTAATAATGGGGTTAATTTCTGATGGTAACAGTGACATTACTTGCACTATAAAGCAAAACTTAGAACTTCAATAAAGACGTACTCATTTTTATGATCATTTTGTTTTAAAATGGAAAACTGATTAGGAATTTCACTGGTCTTCCTGAAGGATTAAGATACTATTGTAGCACTAACTGGTATGTTCAGTGGTTAGAACATAGGCCTGCAGACTGAAGGGCCATGGGTTCCATTCCAGTCAAGGGCATGTACCTCGCTGCAGGCTCAATCCTCGGCCCTGGTCAGAGCATGAGCAGGAGGCAACCAATCTATGTGTCTCTCACAACCATGTTTCTATCTCTCCCACTCCCTTCCACTTTCTCTAAAAATCAATGGGAAAAATATCCTTGGGTGAAGATTAACAAACAAAAAAGCTACCAATTGCAAAGGACAAAGGTAACATTTTATAACATTAAAGGAATTGTATTAAGAATTAGAATCATGCCTTGGCCAGGTAGCTCAGTTGGTTAGTGTCACCCCAATATGCCAAAGTTGTGGGTTTGATTCTTCAGTCACGGCACATACAAGAAGCAACCAATGAATGCATAAATAGGTAGAACAACAAATTGATGTTTATCTCTCCCCTCTCTAATATCAATAATAAAAAAGGAAAGAAAAAGATTGAAGTCATTAAAACAAATACTAAACAACAGCTCATATGCATTAGGTTTACAGCCATAGTAGGAAACAAAGGTATAAGAACATATAGATACAATTGGGGAACATATATACAAGACTGTCAAGGTAGACCAATAAAAAGTTTTCAAACCTAAATTTGATGCAGACTTACAATATGTAAGTTTACAATACAGGGGACAAAAAATATATGTTCAGTGACACCATAGGGTTACAATGAGCAAACTCAGAATATGGAAAATTCCTCAAGACAAATGATCCAATTCTTTAAATTACACGGTAAAAAAAAAAAGGAGAATCTTGTGACTAAAAGCAAAGCCACATATATAGATGGTATTTGAACAAACCAATTATAAAAACAAATCATTAAGAGATAAGGAGCCCGGTTGGCATGGCTCAGTGGTTGAGCATCAACCTATGAGCCAGGAAGTTGCAGTTTGAATCCAGGTCAGAGCATATGCCCAGGTTGTGGGCTCCATCCCCAGTGTGGCGGCGTGCAGAAGGCAGCTGATCAATGATTCTCTAGTCATTGGTGTTTCTCTCTCTCCCTTCCCCTCTGAAATCAATAAAAATGTATTGTCTAACTGAATAGTAAGACATTACTGTTAACTTTTTAAATAATAATAAAAGTATATCGTTAAGTTTAAAATTCTTACCTTTCTCTTGAATTGGAATATTTGGGGATGAAGTCATTTATCTGAGATTCTCTTCCAAATAAGGGCAGGAGGTAGAGCAGTGAATTGGTGAGGTATAATCAAGGCTGGCTGACCACGATTTGATCTGTGTTTTTGGAGCTGAGAAATGGGTACTCTACTACTTCTATTTGGTATTTCCCAGCATAAAAGTTTAAACTTATTTTTCCAAAAAAAATGTATTTTAATTCAGTTGGAGAGGTGTAAACTTGTAAACCTCTTTACAAGAACTTAGAAAACTAATAGCACAAGACAAAAATTAGGGCACAGGGGAAGATATCCTTGGCACAGCTACCACTGACATATAAACCTTAACCCCCATGCAGGTGTACCCTCCACATCCTCAGTCTTCTAATAGTGAATTTCACACATCCATAGTTACTTCAAAACAAGACGGTAGGTAAAAACTTAAGTCACAATTAAGAATGCAAGATTAATCTCTTGCCCCTAGCTGGTCTGACTCAGTGGATGGAGTGTCGGCCTGCGGACTGAAGGGTCCTGGGTTTGATTCCGGCCAAGGGCACATGCCCGGGTTGTGGGCTTGATCCCCAGTGGAGGGTGTGCAGGAGGCAGCCAATCGATTCTCCCTCATCATTGATGTTTCTTTCCCCCTCTCCCTTCCTCTCTGAAATCAACAAAGAAATATATATATCTATATCTATATATATTTAAAAGAAAAAGATTAATCTCTTAAACAGGACCTTTGTTGACATTTGCCTTTGCCCTTCTTCAATGCCTGTCATGTAAAGGGACAAACTGTTCACTACTTAGAGGCAGTTTTAAGTTCTACAGAAATATTATTAGAACATGTAAAACACTCTTTATTTACCATCTCAAAAATTACTCATTCATGCTAGGCTGTATTAGTTTTTAGTTAGAAACAGAACGTATTTAAGTGGCATGCCCAACATTTTTATATCCAAAGGAATCTTGTTTCTGTCAATGTAGCTGCTTTGTGAGGCTTTCTACTTTTTCCAGCCCTACTGCCAGCCACTGGTGAAAATTTGGAAACCTTTGGAATCCTCCTTAGCTGTAACTATTTATTTAAAAAAAAAAATTCTTAATGGCATTAAGTCTTCATCTCTTTGTGGGTGTATGTGATTTTCTGAAAATGCAACAAATCATTTGGAGCCACATATAGTTGATTAGTAACCAAGGTGGGTGAAAAAACGTTAATGGAAAACCTAATCCTATATAATAGAAGGGTATTATGCAAATCGACTGAACTGCAGGACTGGTTGCTATGACACGCACTGACCACCAGGGGTCAGACGCTCAACACTGGAGCTGCCCCCTGGGGGTCAGTACACTTCCACAGGGGAGCACTACTCAGCCAGAATCTGGCTCAAGGCTGTCAGGAGTCTCTCCCGCCTCCGCAGCAGCACTAAGGATGTGCGCCTAGAGCTCCCAGGCTGGGAGAGAGCACAGATCAGGCTGGGGTGCACCCGCCCACACCCAGTACGCAAATCTGATGCACTGGGCCTCTAGTGTAACTATAAAACACTGCAATATTTTATTATGGCCTTTTAAAATTTCTAAATTCACTTCCAAAATATTGGGAAAATAACTCTCAATATAAGTAATTTGAAAAATATTCATTTGGATACACAATAATGGCATTTTCAAAACTTCATTTTTGTGTCCAGATTTTACTTTATCAGCCAACCAGGTTCTGAGGGCCTCACCTCATTACTGAATTATCCTAGCCTAGATAAAAATCATTGAATATATAAATAAACTTTAAAGCCCAATAGTTGGGTCTGACTCACTGTCATGTTAAAAGTTTGGGTTTGTTCATGAGGACAGTTCACTTTAGAAATAGTACTTAAAACTGACTTATCCTTTAATGTTACACTCCCATTTCCTTTTTCCATATAAACAGGGAAGACTTAAGAAATGTATAATCTCAAACTAGGTAAGAATAGGTTTGCTAGAAAATCAGTATAGTCATTTTACTATTAAAATTCTGCTCATTTAAATAATTTATTTAATAAAATATTTGAAGAAGCAGTTTAGAAAAACAAGATTTGTATTTTATTTCCTTGTAAAAATCTTTACACATGCAGACAAACCAGTGTTAAGAAAGTATTCACCATCATTTAAACAAATAACCACTTAAATAGAACAGTGTCTGCAATTTTATCTGTATAAAAATAAGATACATTTTTACAGAATTCACACTCCAGTTCTTATAGCAATAAACAATACACAACTCTAATAAGTACAATTGAACCCGACCATGGTTTTCAATTAGATACTGCTAGGGCATTTTAATGTGCAAAAAAAAAAAAAAAAAAAAAAAATTAACATAGTTCTTTTCAAGAGAAATTGTCCTCAGTGTTTCTAGAGACCTAGAGGGTTTTTAAGAAATCAAATCCTAATCAGTTTGCTTTTAATGTTTTGATTATGAGTCCATACATCACACTGTAGATAGGCAAAACCAGGAATTGATGCAGGCTCAACCGAGGAAGTCAGCGCCTGTGCCTGCCATGTCCTGAGCGGCTGCCACCATGATGCTTGCCTTTATGGGACCTCTCAAAGGAGCGAGATCTTTCACGCCTGTCCCTATGATGTCCCCTTTCATGCCTGTGTTTCTTGGCCGCATCTGAGTGATCCCGAGACTTGCTCTGAGATCGAGAACGAGACTTTTTCCTTTTATGACCATGTCTATTTGAACTTTTTAAATCATCTCTGGTATGCTTGGCCTTAAGGTGAGGAGAACCATGATTATGATGTCTTCTTGGGCTTTCACTGTGACTGCGGGACCTGCTTCTTGATCTCGAGCTGTATGTTCCAGATCGACTCCGCCTATTATTGTAACTTAGACAATAAAAATTTGAGATTTAGATTCGATTTCTGCTGGAAACAGATTATTTTGGTGGTGCTCAAAACAAGTTCAAAACAAAACTATCAGGCCTGTACTGACAACAGGCTAGACTGAAGACTTTTATTAAATTTCTCCCCCTCACTACCTTCCCTCAAGCCTATACTGACAAATCTTAAACAAATGTAAATGTCTATATGCCAAGGAGAGTATTTAGTAAGTTTTACAGGATGTTCTAGATAGCTATGCTTTTTATTAAGTATTTCCCATACGTTAAAAAGAGCCACAATCTAATTATAAAGCTAATTAGAAAATTCTTTGGCTATAGTTGATTTATTAACCAATAAGTGATTAATGAAATAGTCAATTTTCTAACAGAAATCAGACAGAAAGACAATTTTTTCACACTTAATTTGTTCAATTTTTTTTTAAAGAGTAACTTTTTAAACACTCCAAATAAAGTTGTTTTTTCTAAGAGAATATTTACTTACTGTCTTCTTGGAGTATGTGATCTAGAATGTGATCGTGTTCTTGACCTTGATCGACTTGCACTTCTGCTATTTCTACTTCTCTTGCTGTCTTTTCTTACACTTCAAAAAACATAACAAAACAAAAAAACCAAACAAACAAAACAGTGTATTAGTTACGTATTTAGTGTGTTAGAAATTAATCACATATAAGATTCCTGGGGCCAATTCTAACTCAAGTATACTCACCCATTATAAGGGCTTTTGGAAGCCTGCTGTCTGTCTTCAGGTTCTTTTTTGACCATCTTCACATTAACGGAGATAGGTGACTTCTCTTCAGCCTTTACTTCTCTTGGTGATGCTTAAATAAACAAACATAATAAAGACATGTTAACTACTGGATTTAACAGAGGCTCAAAAGTTGTTCGTGCGTATAATGCAAGTATCACGCTTTCAAGTATGTCTTCAGTTGACTGTCAAGAGAAAATAGTAATGGCTTCTTAACATCGTTTCCTTGCAAATGATAAATGCTAAAGCATTCTAATAATCACACACCTTCAGTGCCCACCTCATTTCAATTCTGAATAAATCTTACATGGTTTAGAGGCTGGAGAAAATCCACCAAGGGTTGAAAGGGCTGGAGTTCCATCAGGATTCAATCCCTTTGCTTTTAATTTGGCTTCTTGTAAGGCCACTTTTCTTTTCTCCACTTCTTTTTCCAGCAATTCATAGTTTGGCTATTGGAGGAAAATGAAGTTAGTATCTCGCCTTCACAGTTTAGAGTGTTAGCATTGAGAAAGTATTAGCACAAACACGAGTAAACAGAATTACCTTTTTCCTGGTATAAAGCCTAAGAGTTTCTACACAGATATCCTGGATCTCCTCTTCAGTAGTACCAAAAAGAAGAAACCAATGGGGACGAGTGGGCAATGGAATCTAAACAGTGAAAAGAGAGTGGTTTAGATCAAATGTTTACTGTTTTTTATTAGGAGGACTAATTTATCCCACAGAACAAAACGGGCTATCTAAACCTACCTGAAGAGCTCTAGCTGCAAGGTAGATGCAAGCACACGCTATAGTCTCTGGTTGAAATCGAACAAATACATTGGTTCGAAGACTGTCATTCATATAATTCCTGAAAAATATTTTAATCATAAGCTCTGTACATAAACCAGTTCTAAAGCTTACATAAAATTGGAGACTCAATCTACTTTATTCTTTTTTCTTCTCGTATTTATATCTATATCTTCATATTCTAGCAAATAACAATTCTTAACTCAAAAATCAGAGAGATAAGAATTTAACACTAGAACAATTCTTCAGCTTTCCTATGACTAAATTCTTTTAAAATAATTCTATTATTCCAAATAGAACATATATGTAAAATTTTAAAACTATATTTTTATGAAAATCAATGCTTTAAAAGTCAATTCTGAATAACTAGTTTCAGAAATGATAAACCACTCCAACAATACTTCAAGCCATTAATTATTGACCATCTCTCCTTTATCCACAATGAAAAGCAGTGTCAACCAAGTTCTTTCAAAAAATTCAAAGTACTGTGACAGGGGTAAAAAGGTAAGCACTCACCAAGTTATATTAAGAAAACTAAGTACTTCAGAAAATCTAGACAGGGAAGTGAAGAGCAATAAATATATAAAACAGCCTTGTTTATATACCTTTTTTTGTGACTAAGTACAAAGAAAAGCAATTAACTACTTCAGCTAATAAACTGCTTGATTTCTTTAGTGAACCCTCCCCACAACATCCCTGAAGTATTGAAAAAATTTTACAAATTGTTTAAAAGGTTAAACTACAAGGTTGTTTCTTAAAAATCCTTACTGTAACTGCTAAAATCTGTTTTACAGAACATATATTAAAAATGTCATGCATTTTATAAAAGCAGTGAAACTTTTCTATTACTAATATTTACTGAATCCAAAACAAGTATGGCAGTCATAAGTCCAGAACATAAAATTAAGTCCTGTACACCTATTGTGTTGAGACAGTAGTTATGTCTGGACAACAAATCCTTGTTTTACTTTACCTTTAAATAAGCTAGCATTCCAAATCACATATCTGCATCTCAAAAGTCCAAGTTATAAAGTGCTTCGAAAAATCAAGTACTTCTTAATTCTGTTATTGTCTGCAATAGCCCAGCAGCTAGAAATTCATCCAGAATGGAAATGGTGACCACTTTAAGCTACAAGCTGTAGCTTCCTTTGGTAGAATTCATGCTATACATACTGAAAATTGAAATCTAGTCAAACTCCTAACAAAAAAATCACTTAATTCATAATGGTCGAATAACAATCTATCAAAAGTGAACTATTCATTTTGATAGTTACAGGTATACATTCAATACATAGGCATGTTGAATAGTTACTTCTAGAAGCAAATATACAAATCCTTTTGACACCCCGACAGAACTAGAAGATGCTGCCAGATGGATATGGACCACTTCAGTGAATCTCGGATGAGAGCTTGCACTGGATTGGCTGGAGAGCAGGGCAGCCAATCAGGCCATCCTGAGGTCATGGGCTGAAGTGCAGAGGGCAGAGTTCTATGACTTACCATCATGGACTACCCTTTAATTAAAGAGTAGAAAAAAGAACAAAGTTAAATTGAGTTCTCCATTAAAAATAACTAGTCAAGCCAAGAAAACAGGAAGCAGAAATAAGCATTATTTACCTTTTGATTAAAAAACAAAACAAAAAAAGCACCAAAAGAAACTCATCTCATTATTTTGGAAAGGGAAAACGAAACTTACTTTATTTCTGCTTCTGTTTTCCTGACTAGGAAAAAAATGTAAAAAAAAAACCAAAACAACTTACCAGGCAGTTTGAACCAGGGTTTGATTACGTTCACATTCTAAGACTTGTAAATACATAAAAATGATCTGAAGGACAAGGGGAAAAAAACTCAGTTTAGCACAACATTGGTTCTTTCCGAGTACAGAGTTCAATGCATATAAGTAACTGAAAATGTTAGATTCAAATTTTAATTCTTCTGTAAACTACATAAATTATACAGACCAATCTAAAATGTATCTGAATCAATGTGGGTTATTATGCTACAAGATTCCATAAAAATTATTTTAAAATGTTTCAAGATTGTACAGGGAAAAAAATTGGGTTATTTCAATAAAAAACAATTTTTCATGAATACTAAGTGGCAGGCATTGTGTCTACAAACAAGATTATAGCATTTAATTTCCCAAGGTACAACTCTGCCTGTCCCAAACCCTAAACACTGTTTTAAAAGTTATATAATGGGCATGATACATTGTAAAGCTCGAAGTGGGTATTATAGTAAGTATCAAACACTGAATGTTTCTACAGTGAAGTTTATCACACTATATATAAGTAGCTTTACCTCAGTTCAGATGAGGTATTTTAGGAACTGTATTACAACTTTAGAGTTGTGAAATCTAAGAACAGAGATATCTGCCAAGGTCACTCAGCTAATGGCAGAGACAAGTTTCTATTGCAGAGAGTTCTGCTTTCAGGGCATCCATTCTTGTAACTATTTTGCTGTTACTTATGTCAGCCACATGCAAGCCAAGACTTGCTAGAGAAACCTTTGAACATTCAGAAACAGTAACAGTAAGCAGCCAACACAGCTTGAACATTTTACAATGCAATAGGTAGCATGCCAGACTTTTTTGTGCATATACACACACCCACATATATATATAGAATTTATTCCTTGGAATGAGTTATTTCATAAACTCTGTTTCTAGGTAGGGAAAACTGGGTTAACCACAGAGGCAAAAAGAACTTATCAATGCCTACACAACAGTAAAGTTTTGAATCTGTCTTTTTGACTCCCATTTTTCTGATAAACTTCAAAATCTAAAAGGTCGCATTTAAAAACCAAGGTGGACTCTCAAATATAAACATATATTCATGTAAAATAAAAGTTTAAAAAAACCCTAATACTTACGAATACAATTCCTGTACTCTATAACTCACCTTATGGGGATGCTTGACATGAACACAAAATCCCAACTCCTTTAGCACCCTCCTCTCTGCTTTGATAACTTGATTTTTGGTGTTAATGTAGTTCTGATCAAGGATGAGGGGGCTTGGAGTCCTATAGTTTGTAAGAAATAAAATCAAAACTGTTTTGCACATCCAAAAATTTTTATTTGTGGCATCTCCGTTTTCCCTTCCAACCAACTATTGGCAACAGAAACCAGCTTTTTAAACTCCTGCAAACAAGTTAAGGCATTAATCTTGTGCTGTCCAAGTTATGCTAATTAAATATATACTTTCTAGACTAAATTCCTATAGAACTAACTCAATCCTGCAATGGAAATAATTCACTCTACCTCTCTTGTATTTATCCTTGGTTATTTCATATGGATACTTTGGGAATATATGTTGCTTAACGTCAGTGACAGCTATCACAAATCTCATTAGTCTCCAGACTCTCTGCACTGACAAAATCAAAGTGCTCCTGAAAATATTTACTATAAGACCTTATAAGATTATAGTGATTTTACAAAATATCAACTCTTGGTTACTTTATGGCCAAAATTAAAATTAAGGGAAAAAATATTGGGTAGCTAGTCCACATTTCCCCCGCAATGGGCAATTTGTTTAAGCAAATTGTTCTAAGATTCTATTTCTGTTAAAGAAAATAATCTGGAAACCAAAGATTTAGTTCAATTACCAAAATAGTTTATACAATTAAATCAGATTAAAAATTCAAAGTGATCAATAAAAACCATGCCTAAATTTTGTTGAGTTGTAGTTATTAGGCAGTATATTTAGCAATGCAAGAGAAGGGAGGACCATAATGAGGAAACCAGGACAACACTCAAGGTCTCTGTGCCAGATTCAAGTTTGATAGCTTCCAAAGTTATGATGCAGAAGGCTATCTAACAGTCAGGGGCTCAATGCTTTAGAAACAGCACATTCAATTAAAAGACTACCTTATTTAAGTCTTAAAATGAAAAACCGGTTTCTTTTATTTAAAGCTTTTAAAGCTTATGTTCAAAATTAGCTTCTTACTGAGAATTTTTTTTTGTTAAGACTTGGACTTTTCATTTAAAAGCCCATAAAATGCCCTAGTGTCCTTTGTTTGATACATTTTTAGACTGAACCAACAAAAATATATTTTTGTTAAGATATTATTAAAAATATTGATTATATGATATATACACGTATATGTAGGATATTTAAATATTTTCCCCATACTCAATTATCAGCCAAAAGATTCAAGAGCTTCTGCCCTAGGCAGAACACAACATCTATTTTAAAAACATAATAATTCTGAATATTACCCCAACTCACAACTCCTTTTACCATGCACAGCAAATCCAGAAAAATGTAAGCTAACACTTTAAAATCAAAAACCAATTTTAATACATCCACTTGAAAATTAGGTAACAATGTGAAATAAGCCACATTAACTACCCCTGTGGTGACATGTTATCAGAGAAGAAATCACTTATTTTCTCACATTTAAAATGATGAAAACTAGAATGCTTGCTAGGCTATTTCAATTTTTTTTAAATCAAATTGTATTAAACAAGACAGAAGCTGGCAAGCTGACAAAATGGAAAATAGCTGTTAAGATTAACAATGCTGAAACTGGCCTTCACTCAGTTCAATTCCTGTTACAGATATAAAAGGTGTGAGAAATGAGGCCATCAATTGGAGAGGGCCGATTTCTAGCATAGTATCAATGAATCCATTTTTATTAGGACAATAGGCTACAAGTTAACTATTCTTTGGAGGGGAAAAAATCAAATTTACCTCAAGACCAATAAATGTATACATGAAAGCATATCTCAAAGAACTTAAGGTTTATTATTTTTCAGGTTTCATCATGACAGGAAATTTAGAAGTTAAATCCACCTCAGGCTAATGTCTCCCTCAACAGGCATTAGGAGAAAGGAGACCTTCCGTGTTATAGTGGCACCCAGAACTTTAACTGTTAATCCATTGCAATTGGGACAGCAAAACTGCACCATTAGAAACCATATAAAAGCAGTTTTGTCTCATTTCCCATTTCTTTTGAGTAAACTCATTTATACATCTTACTAAAGCTTGCTTTAAAAGTTTCCTTCAAATTGTTAAAATTCATTTTTCTTGTAATTAACCAGCTAGATACTTATACTTGTTCAAATTATGGCTACTCTCTGCTAGTAAATCAGGCTTAATTATCAATTCTGCTTAAACCAACTGTTATTTTCCATCTACTCTGCCACGATCTTTACTTTCCCTCTATTTTGGTGTCAACACTCCAATAACATCAAATGATTAAGGAAACTAAATCCATTATCCACTATTAATTCAACTACATACTCAACTTTTTGCTTAGGCCTACTAATACCTACAGTTTTCAAAGTTAACTTTGTGGGTGTATAATCTAACACCTTCATTTTTGTGCAGAATTGGTTTTACCTCACAAACCAAGGAAGGCTCAATAAATGTATAATTTACAACTTGTATTTTGTAGGAGAAAAATGTGTTCGGATAAATAAGCAAGTAAAGGATCAAGAAAACCGTCTAAGCAAGTGGTTTCTTTTTATTAACATAGTATCAATTAGTACTTTCTGTAGCAATAAGCACATTAAATTGAATTAAGGAATGCCTTCCTCTCCAATTATGTTAAATCTCCTTTCTGATAAAAGTTTGAAGAGGTGGCATTTTAAAAAATCTCTTAAAAAAGAAATCATTTATTAAGAGAGAGAAAAAAATTTGTTATCAACTAACAACCAAATCTAACTCTACCTTACCGGCTTTGAAGTTTGTCATACTTTTCAAATTAATTTATATGAAAAGAACGATTTCCAAATTTTAGTCTTAATAGGAAATCTTGGGCTTTGACCATTAAAAGTTTATTATCTGCCCTCTTAGGACAGCTATTTTTCCGTTAGCATGACTTAGTTCAAATATACCTCAAAGACAAAGAAATCAGGATCAGGAGATGCAAAGTTTCACTCATGTAGTATGAAAACTAGTTCTTCAGGAACTATACTATAGTTTACAAAGAGGCAGACTCCTCCTGCTCAATACACAGAAATCTGCAATACGACTTCAAAGGAACATTCTTTTTTAGCAGTGTTTAAAAACAAAATGAAGGCCACCATTAGAGCCATAAAATAAAACTGCAAATGGAGGCTGGACTTATGACCGTTCTAACTTTCATCCATGATTTATATACATGTTGAAAATACACCATATGTACCAATGAGAGTGGTTGCACCAGTCTGAAGATGTCTTCTTTTAGACAACGAAGTCTTATCTTTGAAAGTTGTAAATTACACGTTTAATTGAGCCTTTCCTTGAAACCACAGAAAACCCTAATTTGCTGTGAATATGTTCCACCCCAAAAGCAAATTATAATTGGAAACTATTAAATTCAGCCATTTATTCTGAGTTTAAAAGACAATTACCAAACTACCAAAAAAATCAAAGGGGGAAACAGTCAAATAATACGGAATGTGGCTTGGGCATTGGTACTTTCTAAAAGTTCACCTGGTAATTCTAATGTGTAGCCGGGACTGAAAAACAATATCTAAAGGCTACAGAAATGATTCCTCCTTTGTAATTTTCTAGTTCACACTACAATAAGACTTTCATAAACTTCATTAAAATAAATAACATTAAAATAAGCTGACATTATTTTACCAACTGAAGTATAATACTGACAATACTTTCTAATGACATTAATCTATGAAAAAACAATATTAAGCTACAGTTATATAACTTGGACAGCAAAGATTAAAGCTTATAACAAGAAACAGGAGTTTTTCTAAATGGTTCAGCAGTGGCCAACCTGTTAGTCCCCGATTCCAGTGACCTATTCTCAGAGCACTGGCTTCTCCTTGGGGATTTTCCATACTTCACTCACTGTTGCCATGACGACAGCTTCATCGCTATGTACCACTCCACATCACCCAGGCTTTGGTAAATGTAGCTGGTCGCTGTATAGTCGGTTGCAAGGGAAAAAAGAGTTGAAGTTAATAACATATACAAGTTACGTGTCTGAGTAAACTTGTAATATGCATAGAAACACTTTTACATCCTGCTTTTTAAAAAAAAGGCTTCCATGCAATTAACAACTCCTTTTAAATTTCATGCTAGTCACTTCTAAGATCGAGACAAAAATCAGTCTCTTTGTAATGACCCCCCCAAAAAACCAGTTACAGACACAAAAGTCAGGTGAAATGTTTTACATTCCAAGATTTTTATAGTTAAGAACTACTCTCTGAAATGGAGGAAGAATGCTCTAAGGCTCACAGAGAAATTTCAAAGTAGATAATCATTATTAAGTGATAAGAGTTGGCTCAATGGTTCAAAAAATAACAGAAAGCTATTTCCTTTACACCAGCATAGAATCCTTTCACTGAAGAGCCTTGTTACTAGTGTGTTTTAAACACCCTGAAGAATCAGTGAGATATCTAAATGTAAATTTTAGCTCAGACCACACTAAATACCAAATTGAAATCTTCCCAATTTCCAGGAATTCCTCACCAAGAAGCTAAAAGATATTTTAAAATGAAATAAAAAATTAGTCTATCCCTGGATATGGTTAGGGTGAATGAGGAAAGATGGCAGAAAAAAAAACGTAAGAAAACTAAAAAAATGTGAAAACTATCTGAAGAGCAATGTTTCAAACTTTTTAACTCATCGTTTTAAGGTTACTTTTCTATTTGCTTGTCTCTGAACAGGTCTATTATGCCAACCTACAGATTCAGCTGATTAAGAAACACTCAGGTAGGATACTAAGTTGGCACTAACCAACACCCAATCCCCAAAACAACTTAAAATCCTTTTATAACTTCCTTTCAAACTCCATACAAGTTTATCTAACATCACAATTTCTTAAAAAGTGAAAAGACCTAATCTATTCCAGCTATCTCCTTCTGCAGCATGCACTAGAAGTCACCTGAAGTGCTGCAACTAAAATTTCTGGTCCTGTTCACATGAACATTAAATCCACATAAAGTGTTATGACGTAGCCACAACACCTAGAAGGCACTCTTTTGGTCTCTATTTTCTTAGAAGAGAAGTTAAAGAAGCCTTATCTAAATATAACCCAATCAATCAAGAGTTATTTTTCTAACCCACTCACTGGGACTTATCTGACCAAGACAAAATACCTGTTTAATCCCTTTGACTTCAAACTTTATCATCCTGCAGTCCTTTCAGATCCGGTATATCGTAGTTCAATGTTGAAGTACTCTTAACAAAAGCCAACCTCAATTGATACCGTGTTAACTGGGACTTCCGAGTAGAGAAACAATCTACACAAAACTGTGCCACGTTATGAACTTGAACTGCCGTTTAAACTTCCAGCCTTCAGTCTTCCAGAGAGGGGTGGGGAGAAACAACTTACAGATACACTCACACTTGAGCCCAACGCACTCCCTTTCTTGTTTAATCTTAAGCCACAGGACTGCTTCACAGCACTGTTAGGATTGTCCATAAATGAACTGCCTCTACAAACTCCAGATAGCTGGTTAATGGTGGGGGTTTTTGGTTTTGGGTTTGGTTTTTGGTTTGTTTTTTTTTTTGGTTATTAAGTATCAGTGTGCTCCTATGTGAATTTCAACACCTAAATAAGTTTCCCTGTGCATGGGTTTTCACTTGAGAGGAAAGCATGTTTGGTTTGATGATTGGTGTGCACAGTACAGCAGCAGCGAGAGATGTTGTGCTCAATCATGCCAATCTTACCTTTTTCCTCTTAACTGGCGTAGGTGGTGGAACACGTTAATCACGTCTCTTATTCTTCGGGGCGCTTCTTCGATTTTCGATGCAAGATTAATACAAGCCATGGCGACAATCTGAAGGAAGGAGCCAAGGAAAGCTTGTTAGAGGAGGGCTCTACCCCGCGCCGTTCGGAAACGGTGCCCCTCCCCAAACCTAACTGCCTTATTCTGCTGGAAAAACTTGGGGAGGACACAACTAGGACAACCTTCGGTGAAATAAAATTAAGATGACATTTCCAAGCCAGAAGCTTCCCGGCCACGTTAATTCTGTGAATTATTTTAATTGATTAATCCCTCCATTCTGAATCCAGAGACAATCAAGCCCAGTCTCACAGGGCTTTTGAGCTCAGCTGAAAATTCCAATTACTGATGGGAGGGCTCGGGACCCGGGACCCGGGACCCGGGACACATTCCACAAGCCCCCACTTCCGGGAGAGCGAGAACCAGGTACCGCGGCCCAAAGGAACCACTATCTTTCCGGGAGAGCTCGCTGCTAGCGCCGCCCCCCCACCCCGCCCCGCACCCCATTTCCGGATGGGGAAATCCTTTTGCCCTCGCCCCCGCCGTCCTTACCTCGAAGCTGTGTTTGACGAAAGACTTGGAGTAGAAGAACCGATGGAACAACACCTGCCCCGTTGCCATCGCCACCTGCAGACGAGAGAGAAGAGCGGAAGCGCCAGGGTCAGGCGGGCCCGCACCAGGCGCCGCCGCCATTTTGTGCCGCCGCTCGCTCCCCGGCCCTCCCCACCGCGAGCACCGCGGGAGCCTCGCCTCCCCGCCCACCGCCCCGCTCCGGCTGGGACCCGGGGAGAAAGGTCCCGAGGGGGTCCTTCCCGGCCCGCCCTCCCTCCCCCCGCCCTGCCGGCACCTGGTGGGAAGGGAATGCCGGGGGGGGGGGGGGGGGCGGGCGGAGCGGGGGGAAGAGGCGCGCCCGGCGGCCCGGGCCCGAGCACCGACCTGCGGCAGCCGGAGGAGGATGCCGGCGGCTTGGATGAGCTCGCAGCCCAGGATGCGCAAGTCCGTCTCGCTGCACAGGTCGAGCCCATCCTGCATGGACGGGGTGGGCGACAGCCGCTCCTCCGGGATCAGCGAGTGGTCGATGGTGAGAGAAACTTCCGAGTAGAGGCGGTCTCCGATCAGAATCCCTCCCGACGTGGTCGTGGTCGTGGTCGTGGTCCCCGAGCTCGAGCCGCCCGCGCTGGGGGCGGCGGCCGACGAGCTGGCGGCGGCAGCGGTCGCTGTCGGGTGAGGCCCGGACGCCATAGTCTCCGCGAGCTGCACGCACGCCCGACGCAGCCGGAACCCGGAGCGAAACTAACCAGCGTCCTCGGCGCGACGGATGTGCCCGTGACCGCCGCGTTCCGAGCCGCTTTACGCACCGTGCGCTTCCGCTCTGACGTCACCACGCGCAGCGGCGCGAGCCAACTAGTCCCTCCAGGTCCTCCCCCCACCCCACCCCGCCCCCCGCCGGCGGCGCCTCCTCCCGCGCGGCCCGGGAACTGCGGCCGAGGTGTGGGACCCCGGGGGGGACCTGGGTGGCCTGTCTGCTGGGCCCCCCAAAGTGGTCGGGGTGGCCCCAAGGTCTTTTTAGCTAAAATAGGTCCAAACGGCCTTGTCTGTAATGTTTTCAGCCACAGTAACAATGCGGGAGTTTTGCAAGCTCACCTCCTCCCCAAGTGAGACTTGGCAACAGTTACCACTGCCTCCGCGCGATGTTGGTGGTTTGTGTGGACCCTGCGTCCGCGGGCTCCCTTCGCGCGCCCTCTCCCGAGTGTTCGCATCTGCGGGGCGCAGTGGACCAGGGGGACCCCAGGGGCGACCTTCGCCCCCTCGGGCCGGTGCGAGTGCTAACCCAGATGTGTGGGGACACGCGGGGAATCCGGAGAGGAGTGCTTTATAGAATTTGTAGAAGACGGGAACGCCAGCCGCATCGGTTCCCCAAAAAAGGGCGTGGGGGAGCGAGTGGGGTCGGAGGCTGGAGGCCCGGGAGGGCGGCTGCTTTCGCCGGCCGCCGGGTTGCGGAGCCCCGCGCCGGCTCCCGGGGATCTGGAAAATCCCTGCTTTCCAGAAATAGCCTCGGGAGGAGAGTCTTAGGGGATGATCTGATTGTGCCCGGAGAGCCTGTCCTCCTCGGGGTTAGCGCGGCCCATATTGTTTCCTCTCTACTATTGGCTAGCAATCCCTTAACGACTGAAGCCGAACAATGATGCTGAGCCAAGCTGCTAGGTGTGGAGTTGGTCTTGGTTCACTTCATCTTTGGGTCCCACCCTTGAACTTCTGAGAGGTTGTCCGGGATGAGGCGCCCCGTTCCCTTTGGTTACACAGCTCGGCTTTAAGGCTTAATCCGTTTAATGGTGAAAAGAGCGCTGACACGGGGATCTGTAGGGCAACGGGAGTTTGAATACATTTCAGCTTTGGCAAGGATGTCACTAAGGCAAAATGCACTCAAAAATTCACTTTTGTAAGAGCATTAAGTCAACTCTGCTTAGTAAAGACTGACCAGTGGTTCTGAACCCTGGCTGCACATTCGCACCCTCTGGGGAGATGTTAAAAGAGGCTGATTGAGCCCTAGCCGGTTTGCTCAGTGGTTGGAGTGTCGGCCTGAGGACTGAAGGGTCCTGGGTTGATTCAGATCAAGGGTATGTACCTGGGTTGCAGGCTTGAGCCCCCGCCTCTCTCCCTCCCTCCCTCCCTCCAACCTCATTCCCTTCCACTTTCTTTAAAAATAGATGGAAAAAATATTTTCAGGTGAGGATTAACCAAAAAAAAGGAGGGGTGGAGAGAAATACTAAAATTCAGATTTATAAAGGGTCCAGAATTAGGAAGAACTAAGCATATGTTTTAATTGTCTAAAAATATTGCCAGAAATGAATTCAGGCAAGTGAATCTCTTCCATTAGGAAGGTAAATGATTGAGTTTTTTGTCACTCGAAGAAAAAAATGAAATGGAAAGTCTGTAATATAGTTTGTGTATTCTTTCAACAAACGTCCTACTCGTAGGCCCTTAGTCCACCCAGGCCTAAAAGGAAGTCAGTGATGATAACTAAAGTTGTGTTTCTGTTTCAAGACCTGCAGGCTTCAGATAATGAGTAAAGAGACAAACAGCGATATTCCTGATGTTTGTTGTTGTTAATTCTCACCCAAGGATTCTTTTCCATTGATTTTTGGAAAGAATAGAAGGGAAGGGGAGAGACAGAGAGAGGCACATTGATTGGTTGCCTCCTGCATGTACCTAGACCAGGGCCAGGAATGGAGCCTGCAACCGAGGTAGGTGCCCTTGACCGGAATCAAATCCAGGACCCTTCAGCCCACGGGGGGATGTTCTAATCACTGAGCCAAACCAGCTAGAGCATCTTGATGCTTAAGTCCGTTCTCATTCCATTAGCCTCTCTGGGGAGTGTGTTTTCCATTATCTAAATTTTCTGGTTCTTTAATTCTAAACTCACAATTGGTATAATTTTATTAGTTCCTTCAACAATTAGTTATTCATCAGACCCCCAGAATTTAATAATGCAACACTGTAATTTTGGCTAAGGGCAAATCTTCACCTTAATAAAGAGAATGGCATACACTAAGACCATCAAGGTGACCAGGAAGTGCAAAAAGCAGAAAAGGAGTAAGCCATGCTGGTTACTGTCATCAGGGAGACTTTATAAACCTGAGAAATGACTAATCAAGTTTCTGTTCACAGCAGATATCAGAGTACCTGACTTTTTTGTGAACTGTTCATATAGTTACATGACTAATTTTCATTTAGTCTGGTGGCGGTTATTTTTATTACTTTCTGGTCTAGTTACTCTCATTAGAAATACTCATTCTGGAAATGACATCTGTGTAATTCACTCTTGGCATATACTGCTTAGAAAATCTCATGCCTGCACTGGCCTGGGCATTGAGACCTGGTTCTAAGACAGGGGTGGGCAACCTTTTTGTGAGTGTGTGCCAAAACCAGCAAAATCTCTGACTCAAAATTCTTCTGCGTGCCAACCCTAATTTTTTGAGAACATGTTACGCCTACTTGGTATCTCAAGGTGTATGTATGTGAAGAACCTTGAAGAAATAATGAAATTCATTCGAGCGACAAAAAACACAGTATGTGATGATGAAAAATACATTTATTTTTTAATGTATACATGTACACTGATAGTTCGACAGAAAACTTTATGACTCCATTTGATATTATCAGTGGGACTTTTGCTGCTGCATCACTAATGACAGAGCTTTTACATCAGGTTTATATTTAGTGACCTTCAGAGATATGCACGAGCTACTACTTTCATCCGTCAGGCTACTCCTATTACGAGACTTAACAAAATTCGTCACTGAGAACAAAGACTCACAAGAGTATGTGGATGAAACCAAAACACTGGTAGGATCTAGGAGGGCAGGGAGAGTTAAGGCAGAGGCATAGAAATTGCTCTTCCCCTCTCTCGTCAATCCATGTCTACGGTCTTTAAGATAACTTGTTATGTAAAATTATCTAAGATGCACCGACACTGAATTTATCTGAAAAATAAAGAAGTCGACATTAAGAAATTGTAAATGGAAGATTATAAGAGAGGGTTTCGCGTGCCAGCAAAAGTTACTGGCGTGCCATGTTTGGCACACGTGCCAGGGGTTGCCCACCCCTGTTCTAAGACTTTCAACAACCAGTTTTTACCCCTTGAAGATTCACTGGGCCCCTTGAGGGTCTAAAATTCTTTTGGAATCTGGTCCTCCAGACATCTTGAACCTAAACTCATCTTTGGTTCCTAATTCTTCATTCTATTTTAGTTACTCAGTCCTGTTGTTCCTTCCTCCAAGGAGATAGTTCTTGAATCTGTCTGTTCAGTCTGTTCTGCCGTATCTGCTGTTACTTCATGCCTGGAACACTACAACAGTTTTCTTTTTTAAAATATATTTTTATTGATTTCAGAAAGAAAGGGAGAGAACCATCAACGATGGGAGGGAATCATGGATCTGCTGCCTCCTGCACGCCCCCCACTGGGGATCGAACCCAAAACCTGGGCATGTATGTGCCCTTGACTGGAATCAAAACCGGAACCCTTGTGTCCGCTGGCTGACTCTCTGTCCATTGAGGCAAACCAGCTAGGGCATATGACAGTTTTCTAAATGACCTTGCCGCCATTCTCTCCCATCCCTCCTTCATCCTGGGAAATTGGTAACTATCAAAATAACAGTTTCTTTATCCCACTTCCTCAAATTAAAAGCTCTGGAGATAGCCGAAACTGGTTTGGCTCGGTGGATAGAGCGTTGACCTGTGGACTGAAGGGTCCCAGGTTCGATTCCGGTCAAGGGCATGTACCTGGGTTGTAGGCACATCCCCAGTGGGGGATGTGCAGGAGGCAGCTGATCGATGTTTCTCTCTCATCGATGTTTCTAACTCTCTATCTCTCTCCCTTCCTCTCTGTAAAAAATCAATAAAATATATTAAAAAAAAAAAAAAAAGCTCTGGAGATAAAAGATAGAGCTCAAACACCTTTTGGAAGTTGAGGCTTTCTACAATCTCAACTTACCTTGTCATTCCTTTCCTTATTGCATTATCACCTCACCTTATCTCCCTTCCTCCCCCTCACATCTCCGCCTGAACCAAGACCAGCCAAACCTATCTCCTCACAGACGTGTCATTTGCTTCCAGGTTTCACACTTTCCCTCATTCTATTTCGCAAGCCTGCAACATTCTTCTCCTATTAATCAAATCCTACCAAATTTTTAAAGATCCAGATGAAGTTCTACTTTTTGCCAGAAGCCTTCCCCACCCAATCTAGTTTTCATTAATTTTCTCTTTGGATGCTCTTAAAGTATTTATGACCTCTAGTATACATTTGGACACATGATTCCATACTATTATGCATTGTTATTTGATCACTTTGTGGGTGTGTGTCTTGGCTTTTTAAAACAGTACCATTTTGGGGTTTATTTTGTATTCTCTACAGAACCTGGTAGACACTACTGTGTGGAAGAAACTTAATCAAAACTTTTGCGCTGAATTGTATGTTTTTCTCCTCGTGCCTTGCTTGGCAGCCTGGTCTTGCCTTTTCCTTTCTGTCCAGGGGCCCATTTCACCCTCATCCTACCACCACAGCCCTCTCTCCCTAATAGAGAGCTGCAAGTCCTCAGCATCCTGTTCTCTTTGCAGCCCTTGTAACAGAGCAGCCACGTTTCCACGTCTGCTCAAATCCCTGTCCTTACGGTGGGCTGGGTAAATAGCACACGTCTGTTCTATACAGGCATGGGCTGCAGAACAGGAGGCCTGCTGGAATTGCTATAACTAGAGAGTTTGGGGGAATGGGAGTTCGCAAAAAGCAACACAGTGAAGTAGTTTTGTGTCTGAATGTGGACATAGGCTCTGGACAGTTTTTGGAGGTGTGTCCAGAAACTGGGCATGTGTGACTAAGAGTTAAGGCAGTGCCAGTTTAATAAGCTAAATTATAAAACCAACAAAACCCCAGGTTTGCTTTGGGAGCTAGCTTAAAGTTATTATCTATTCTCTTCTTTTTCACACAAGGACACTAAAGTCCAAAGAGGAGACTGCAAATAGTAGATACACAATATTTGCTGATTGCGAATGATCCAGCCAAGCCAGTCCTTGGATGGATTCACTCTATAATATTTAATGTCAGAAGCTGACCAGCTACGGACATTGACCAAGGAATTGAGAAGCTTTGCAATAGAGACCTACACAAAGTAAATGGCAAAGGCCCCATTCCTATCTATTTGTATCCTCCAGTCTTTCACCAAAATTATCTAAGTACCTTCCCCAGAGGTAATAGCATGATGTCAATCCTTCCAGAGACATACATATCTCTATATAACATATACAAATTGTTAATTTTATATGAAAGGGAGCACACTATACATATCCAACATGGTGTGGAATGGTACTCCTATATAATCCAATAAAAATGAATTGTCACTAAAATAAAAATGTTAAGTATATTGCTAATGCAGGCCTGAAATGCTTATTATTAGAGCCAACAGCCATAAAGTTACTGTGTCAGATTGCCATAACAACTTCTAGATATTTACTCTCAACCTCTGTACTGATCTCACTGAGGACTCATAACAAACAGTTCAGAGTTGGGTGCCAGTCTGTGGGCCACTCTTGGAGTGGTATTACTCTTTGAATTTTTTTAAACATATTTTTTTATTGATTTCAGAGAGGAAAAGAGAGGGAGAGATAGAAACATCAATGATGAGTCAGAATCATTGATCAGCTGCCTCCTGCATGCCTCACACTGAGGACTGAGCCTGAAACCCAGGCATTGATTTTTAAAATTTTCCCAATTCAATCTGATAATAATAGAAATAGGTTTAAGGTACAGAAATGGTTCCTAGGATGGGTTAATTTTGTAAACACGCAAACAAGGCGGCAAAAGGGAGGTGATATGTATGATCGTTTTAAAGACTGCACAGGCATTTGTCAGAAGAATAAATATGGAAGAGCATCTTAGGCAGAGGGGAGACAGGAGCCAGGGTGGGGAGGTATGAGGTTGCTAGGGGTGTTGAGAAATACAGGGGACATCTGTTGTTTTATCTCGGTATTCAACCACCCTTCTGTTTTTCCTTGTGGACCCATAACTTCTCGGTCCTTAGTGTAGGTGGTTTGGGTGGGGCTGACCTTTTCCCCAGCTCATGAACTAATAATCAGCATCGCCCAGCCCTCCACTTCCTCTCAGTGATTAGTTCAGAATGGCAGTCAAGTCCAGGACTTTTGCTGGAACCTTGGCCAGGGCAGGGGAGAGAAGTACTTACTCCTGCTGGGATTGCTGAGAGGAGGATGTAAGCTCTGAGGTACAGACTGCATGGAGAAGAGGGCCAGTTTGAGAATGAAGCCAACAGAGAAGAAAAGCAGAACAGAGACAGGAACCCAACCCAGTGATTTCATTTATGGCCCTGCATGTAGCATACCCTATATTTTATCCCTGGGGTTTTCAGTTTCATGGACAAATAACGTCCTTTTTAATTCATTTACTCTTAAACTCACCTTAACTAAAAGACTTACACAAGGAATATTATGGAGTGATAGAATATTGTGTGTGTGAGTATGTGCATGCGCACTAGGCACTAATGAGGCTGCAGTAGCAGGCAGGGCTAGAATATGAAGGGCTGAGAAACAGGCCCTCATTTCTGGGGGGGTCCCGGGAGCTCTGGAGGGTATAAAGTGATGACCTCAACAAGAAGCTCTAATATTAAGAACATTAACTTCCTCAGGCTTTTCTAGTGGTTTCATTTTTGTTATGGTTTCTCTCTGATTGGGGCTAGGCAAATTAAAGGTAGAAAGGAACGAGCAGGCTCCTGAAAATAACATTTTAGAAAATGATTCCATTTTCCTTTTAAGGATTGAAAGTTAGTTTTGAGTCATGAAGTAGCCGACCCTGTTTAGTACTCTTTTCTATTTACAATAAAAATTCAGTGCAGGCAGATTTTCAGTGCAGAAACTTTTAGGAATAAGAAGAACCAGCTTTTCTGAAGCTTCCTACAATTAGTTTTCTCAGCAGGAACAGGAAGTGACTCTGGGAACCTGAGGATCACGTTTAGCCATTGTGAACATTATAAAACAAAAACAGAGGAGCCTCACCCTAGCTGGTTGGGCTCAGTGGATAGAGCCTCGGCCTGCAGACGGAAGGATCCTGCTTTTGATTCCCTTCAAGGGCACATGCCCTGGTTGTGGGCTTGATCCCCAGTGGGGGGCGTGCAGGAGGCAGCCTATCGATGATTCTCATCACTGATGATTCTATCTCTCCCTTCCTCTCTGAAATCAATAAACATTATTTTTTTTAAAAAAAGAATTCTCAAAAAATAGAGGAGCCTCACATCAAGTCCCCTGCAAAGAGCTATCATGTCTCTTTAACCTAGAACAATTCCCTAGGGTTTCTGTCTTTTATGATGCTTTTCGTGATTTCTGGCCAACTCTTTTGCAGCATGTCCCTCAATTTGGATTTGTCTAATTGTGTCTTTATGGTTAGATTCAGGTTAAACATTTTCCCAGGAATGATGTTGTATCCTTCTTCAAGCTTCACATCAAGGGCACACAATGTCCATTTTTTTTTTTTTTTGGTTAATTTTGGTCATTTGGTTACTGTGGGGTCCACTAGATTTAGCCATTAAAAAGGTCCCTTTACACCTTCGTAATTAATACAGCCCATGGAATGATTCTTTAACAATAGCATTCTTAATAACAGATCTTACCCACATTATTTCAAAGAGGAAGAACTATCCATGGTGAAAATCCGTAGAGATAGAATTATTCCCACAAACCTCTAGTGAGTACCCAGTAAACACTTGCCAGGGGTGTTGAGAAATACAGGGTTTGAGAAATTATGCTTGGGGTTAAGACCAAATTGCTAGGAGCCCAAAGAAATGTCGTTCTATGATCTGCTGGCCATTTTAGAACTTAGGAAGTGTAATGGTCAACTAATTAGAAAGAAGCATCTGAGGATAAGGAAAAAAAAAAAAGACTAAAGTGATGAGGACTGACCAGAGTATACCATATGCTAAACAGAGTCCATGAAATGCTAAAAGAAAGGGGAAAGTACCACGGAATTCAGGAGAGTCGCAAAAACCATATTACATGTGAGGAAAGGAAAGTTCAAAGATATGAAATGACCAAGATTTTAGAACTATCTTCTTTTTATTGATTTCAGAGAGAGGGAGAGATTGAAACATCAATGATGAGAGAGAAGCATTGATTGGCTGCCTCCCACACACCCCCTATTGGGGCGGGGGGTGTCAAGCCTGAACCTGGGCATGTACCTTTGACCCCAGTGGAACTGGGGACCCTTCAGTCCACAGGCCCACGCGCTATCCACTGAGCCAAACCAGCCAGGGCTAGAACTACGTTTCGGATGCCCCGTCAGTGTTCCTTCCGCGGCAGCGCCCGAGGCTCTCCTGCAGTACCGGTTCACAGGACAGGTGCAGCATTTGTTAGGACACAGGTGTAACATCTGTTACCAGTGAAAAACAACCCATGATCTGAATCTCACTAGGTAACTGAAAGCACACACCTTCTCCAGCCCCACCAGCAGGTGCGTTAGAGGAAATGTTGTTTGGATGGACTCAGTCATGTACTTTGAGACATTAAACTCTCTGAGACCCAGTCTACTTTTGCCTCAAGGAACAGGTGTCCTCCCAGCGACCATGACACATACACACCACACAACCGGATATTGCTCACCTGCCACACCTTAGGACGATCACAGTACAATATGTTTCTATTCACAAATACGGGAACATTTCAGAGGCACGGAGCGCCTGCCTCCCGGGAGCAGCTGTTTGCGGCGGATACATCATTTCTTTTCAGGGCACAGTGTGTTCATATGTATCGCCGGGGCCTCACAACCAACCCGTTACTCCTTCCGTGAGGACCGGGGACCAGCGTGAGGTGTCCACTGAATTCTGTTTTTTTTCTTTTCTTTTTATTTTTAAAAATATACTTTATTGATTTTTTAGAGAGAGGGAGAGGGACAGAGAGTTAGAAACATCGATCAGCTGCCTCCTGCACACTCCCCACTGGGGACGTGCCTGTAGCCAAGGCACATGCCCTTGACCGGAATCCAACCTGGGACCCTTCAGTCCGCAGGCCACGCTCTATCCACTGAGCCAAACCGGTTAGGGCCGTTTTTTCTTTAGACTTAACAATACCGAGTGTATCCCTAGTTTTCAGAGTAGAAAGTAAGGATCGCCTTACACAGTCACTCACTAGTTTGCATTCATTCATCGAGTCCCAGCGGGACGACCGCAACCTCGAACTTAAAAGCTGGGTCTGGAGGCGAGCTGTTCTGGGCGCTGTTTTGGTGAATCGTGTGATTTCTTCTGCTCTGTGGACACTGAAGTCCCAACCTGAGCAAATTCGGGGAGAAATTAGTAGCTGCGGGGACAACAAAAGCTGGAGACGCTCCATTCTACACACTCAGTCGTTTCAAAAGCTATTTTTAAACGCCAAGGCCACCGTGTCCTGTGCCTTTTGCTGGCCCTGCACCTTCCCACGAAGTCACATGCGCAGCCTGTTTGCTGTGACTTCACCCCACAGGTATCGGGACTTTTACAACATTCACAGAAGGACCTGGCCATGCATCAGTCACCACAGGCCGCCACGGGGAGACTCAGGGGCCGGCTGCCCGGGAGGGTCCAGCGGGGAAATGACCCCCGGGGGCTGGTCGGTCGGGAGTCCGTTTCCCCTTCCCACGATCTCGGCGGGAGCCCGGTGCCCACACCCAGGCGGCCGCCCCCCGAGCCTCACGGGGCAGCTGCGCTCGGCTCTGCGTGGAGCTCGTGCCAGGTCTGGCCGGGCGGCCGAGGGCTCGCGGACGAAGGGATTTCGCAACGGCCAAGAGGGAGGAGGGCGGCCACCCCGTCATTTCTAGGAAGCCTCCAGCCTCTCGGGCCGCGGGGGCTGCCGGGAAAGCCGCTCACGAGCCGGAAGAACTGCCCGTCCGGCCTCCTGCGCACGCGCAGCGAGCTCTTCCCGTGTGTGGCGCGGCCGAGCGGCTCCCTCCGCCAGCGGCCGGATCTAACTTGTCGGCTCGCTCGGGCCGCTGTGACGTAGCGGGTCCACTCCCTGGGCGCCGCGGCGCCGGCCTCTTGTGACGTCACAACGGGGTCCGCCCACGGAGTCCGGCTCTGAGGCTCGTGGGGCGGGCCGGATAGGGAGGTTTCTGGTTCCTTTCCTGTCTTTTGTAATTTCCCAACACTTCTCGAGAAGGCTTTGAACTCTGCCCATTTCCTAATAAGGGTGAAGAGGAGGGCAGCCCTCACCCCGGCTCATTTCCTTCCGAGCTGGGAGTTCTGCTGAAAGTACATGGCAGCACGGCCGGTGTGGTTCAGTGGTTGGGGCACACCCCTGGGTTGTGGGCTCAATCCCCTGTAGGGGGCGTGCAGGAGGCAGCAGATCAATGATTCTCATCATTGATGTTTTTCTCTGTCTCCCTCTCTGAAGCCAATTAAAGAAAAAAAAAAGTACATTGCAGCCCAGCCCTGTGGCTTGGTGGTTGAGCACTGACCTGTGAACCAGGAGGTCACCATTCCATTCCCGGTCAGGGCACAAGCCTGGGTTACAGGCTTGATCCCCAGCGGATTTCCATCCCCGGTGGGGGACGTGCTGAGGCAGTCCATGGGTGATTCTCCTTAATGTTTCTCTTTCTCCACCTCTCCCTTGCTCTCTGAAAGCAATAAAATATGTTTTTTTTAAAAAGTACACTGCAAAATATGTCATTACTCAGTGTTGCCTGGGAGCTTTTGTTTGTTTCTATGTGTTCTCTTAGTGTGTAAATGGGAAGGAAGGCATCCATAAAATGGCAACTTTGTCTACGGACACAGGGATAAGCAATATCTACTCTGACTTGAGGGAACTAATGTAACTTTAATTTAGTTTAAATGTAGTTTTCGTTTGAATTATCTGGGAGTGGCTTCTTGAAAGGCTATATGTTGAAAGCACTTTAAGAGATTAGAAGAGTGATTTTTTAAAAAAAAAAAGTTATTTAAAGCCCAAATGAAAATCAAGGTGTATGAGAAATAAAATAAGAATTAAACTTACAAAGGGCTAAGGTTTTGTTTACATTTTACAGATAATGAAATAGGCCCAGAGATTGCTGGGACTTGCCCAAGAGGGTGGAATTCAGGCCACTGCTTTCACCATGCAGTGCTCCCACCAGCTGGCGAAGGCTGCCTTCCGAACAGGCTGGGCCTGGACGGGTATTGCCTCCTTCCTCGCCTTCCTCACTCCCCCACCCCACCTCCACCCCCATTTCCATGATTTTGGTTCCTGTCCTGAGTTCTCTTGTTTTCTGTTTCTTTAACGTTTTATTTTTTTGATAATTGACACCACCCCCTCTTGAAACTTCCTTTCCTTTAAATCTCTCCCTCAAATGACCATAAAAGGAAATAGAATAGAATAATTTTAAAAGTTTATTTTCATAATGGTTATTTTATTGTTTTAAGAGGTATTTTTTTTGGGGGGGGGGGAGTGGGTGGAGTTCATATAAAATTTCCTCTAGTAAAAGCTGTCTTCTGCTTCCATAGGTGCTCAGTGAAAGTGTGTGTGTGTGCGTGTGTGTGTGCGTGCGTGTGTGTGTGTGTGTGAGTGAATAGTGAAGAAAAGATAGAGGTAGAAGAGAGTGTGTGGCAAGCTGTTTAGAATCAGAAACCGAAAAGATAATCTGTATAAACTCTACATGATGCAAAACTCAATTAGAAACAACAGCAGAGCTGCAGAGTCTATGAAACGTAAGAAACATCATTTCCAGTCAGTCCCTGCATGTGCCTCTGGGAGGCATTTCCTTAGATGATTTTGGTCTTTCATGCAATAAACCTGGAGCTCCAGCTTCCCCAGAAGAAGTAATTACAGGGACTCTATCTGTGAAATAATAAAACATCAGTGTTTCCAAGCTGTATGGCCGCCCGTATGCTGCTCACTGTGGTGGCACCTGTTCTCAGCCCCACCTGTGGATGTCATTCTCGCTGCGCTTTGGAAAGATAAAGCACAGAGAGTCACTAACCTAATATAAACCTCCAAGAAGGCAGAGTTTCTGCTGCTATTTCCAATTCCCCAGTCTCCGAGTGAAAATGTCTAGTCATAAGGAATTAATGTTTAATTTTTAAAAACATATTTTTATTGCTTTCAGAGAGGAAGAGAGAGTTAGAAACATCAATGAGGAGAGTCATTGATTGGCTGCCTCCTGCATGCTCCCTACCAGGGACCTAGCCCACAACCCAGGCATGTGCCCTTGACCGGAATCAAACCTGGGACCCTGCAGTCCACAGGCTGACACTCTATCCACTGAGCCAAACCGGCTAGGGCTAATTTTAAATGAATAATAGAATTCACTAAAACGTGCAAATACCAACTGACTGAAGTATGCTCTCTCATTACCACTTCAACTTTCTCTGTTTCTTATTCTACTTGGTCAAGAGTAACTAGCAGAAATTGACTGGAAATATGTTTTGTATTTTGCTAAAGCATTTGAAGTTTGGTTTATGTTCTAGTTCCCAATATTGAAAGACGTTACACTGTTCTGCATTCCATAATTTGAAAATAATTGGAACCTTGGCATTATGCTAAGTGAAATAAGTCAGAAAAAGGCAAATACTCTACGATCTGGCATACAGTGGGGCCTTGACATACGAGTGTCCCGACCAACGAGTTTTTCGAGATACGAGCCGACTCTCGGCCGATTTTTTGCTTTGAGTTGCGAGCTAAAATTTGGGTTACAAGCCAGCTTCAGATACTCCACCGCTAGTTGGCGCAGCAAATGTCACAGTGAACGCCACAACATCAGCCCAGCATCACGTGTCTCACTCATTCACTGTTGATTTGCCATAGGAGTAATTTGAGTTACGAGCTTGGTCATGGAAGGAATTAAACTCATAAGTCAAGGCCCCACTTTATGTGGAATCTAAAAAAGCCAAACTCATAGGAACAGACAGTAGAATAGTGATTACCAGGGGCTAGGGGACGGGATGTTGGTCAAATGGTGCAAACTTAGTTATAAGAGGAGTAAGTTCTGGGGGTCTAATGTACATCGTGGTGCTTATAGGCAACAATATAACCACCATAGCAATAGCTAACCACCTCCAACCTGCCACATTATTACCATTTCTTTCTTGTGGTGAGAATATTTAAGATGTACTCTCAGCAATATTCAATATACAGTATTACTAACTATAATCACCACACTGTACATTAGACCCCCAGAACATGTTACACATATAACTGGAAGTTTGTATCCTTTGACCAATACCTCCTCATTTCCTCCACTCCCCAGCCCCTGGTAACCTCCACTCTACTGTCTGCTTCTCTGAGTTTGGCGTTTTTAGATTCCACATATGAGATCATAGACTGTTGTCTTTCTCTGTATGACTTGTTTCGCTTAGCACAATGCCCCTAAGGTTCATCCAAGTTGTTATAACCCACAGAATTTCCCCAGCTTTTGTGTGTGTGTGTGTGGCTATGGATGAATATATCTCATCTTCTTTATTCATCAGTTGATGGACACTTAGGTTGTTTTCATGTCTTGGCTATGGTGAGTAATGCTGCAAAGAATGTGGGAGTGCCGATATCTCTACGAGATCCTGATTTCAATTTCTTTGCTTATATACCCCAGATTAGGATTGCTAGATCAAATGGTAATTCTATTTTTAATTTTTTGAGGAACCTCCACGCTGTCTTCCATAATAACTGCACCAGTTTGCATCCCCACCAATAATGGGTAAGTTTTTGTTTTTATCCAGACCCTCACAAACATTTACTTCCTTGCATTTTTATGATATACATCCCAACAGGTATGAGGTGGTGCAGGGGGAGCATAGGGCTCTGCCCCATAATGCACAGCCCTTTCCCCAACATTGAAGAGAAAGCTGGGCCTTGAGTCTGTCCTGCATATTCCTATAGCTTCTCAGATTCTTGCAGACAGTGACCCAGGAGGCAAACCATGCATGAACCATCTAGGAAAAAATAAGAAAGGAAGAAAAAAAGAAGTAAAAAAATATATATTTTATACCTTACTGTAAATTTGGGAACCTGGATCCTGGAATGGTAAAACACAAAGCTTGCTTAATCCAAATAGCATTTTGTCTAATTATAGGATTTTATTATTATTACCATATACAGTGTTTTAAGGACAGAAAGCATTGTGGGGGTTAGTTTTACTTTTGTGGTTCTAAAATACAAACAAAAATCATGATTTTGTTAGTCTTTTTTTTTTTTTTAATGTTTTATCTCAGTATTTCTGTAATTTTTTTTTAAATATTTTATTGATTTTTTACAGAGAGGAAGGGAGAGAGATAGAGAGTTAGAAACATCGATGAGAGAGAAACATCGATCAGCCGCCTCATGCACATTTCCCACTGGGGATGTGCCCGCAACCCAGGTACATGCCCTTGACCGGAATCGAACCTGGGACCCTTCAGTCCGCAGGCCGACGCTCTATCCACTGAGCCAAACCGGTCTCGGCAGATTTTGTTAGTCTTTAAGAAGTCAGCAATCATGTTGACATTTTTACTGCTAGAACTGCTAAACATACTAATAAGAAATCATGTCATCACCAGAAAAGTTGTACTAATCAATTCTCTTCCAGGAAAGCTTGAAAATGCATTTTTCTAACAACACCTGCATTCATGAGGTAAAATTTAAAATGGAGGCTCAAAGGGCTATATTTGCTAATTGTAACCCTTATGTCTTACAACAATAGAGGCTCTCACAATTATGCAATTTGAACAAAGCATTAGCAAGGCTTTATATATTTTACTGCTCTGAAGCTATAATAAATCATTTTTAAAAAGTGATTTTTAAAGAGAGAGGAAGGGAAAGGGTAAAGAGAGAGAGAAACATCGATGCTACATCAATTGGCTGCCTCTTGCATGCCCCCTACTGGGGAGCAAGCCTGCAATCCTGAGCAGGAATTGAACCAGCGACCTTTCTGAGTATGGGACAAAGCCAACCAACTGAGCCATACTATCCAGTGCTAACGCTATCGTAGAAAACACACACGTGCAAAGATTACTTCAGATTATTTGGAAAAACTTTTATTCCAAATTATTGTAAACTTCCATTCTGCATGGAATATTTGATTGGAATATCAAATGATTGGAATGTTTTTGAATAATTAATCTATTCATTCACATTGATAGATCTTTTTATTTTTATTTTTATTTTTTTTAAAATATATTTTATTGATATTTTTACAGAGAAGAAGGGAGAGGGATAGAGAGTCAGAAACATCGATGAAAGAGAAACATCAATCAGCTGCCTCCTGCACACCCCCTCCTGGGGATGTGCCCACAACCAAGGTACATGCCCTTGACCGGAATTGAACCCGGGACCCTTCAGTCCCCAGGCCGACGCTCCATCCACTGAGCCAAACCAGCTAGGGCGATAGATCTTTTTATTTATTTAATTTTTTTGTTAATCCTCATCGGAGAATATTTTTCCGTTGATTTTTAGGGAGAGTGGAAGAGAAAGGGAAGGAGAAAGAAACATCAGTGTGAGAGAAACACATGGATTTGTTGCCTCCTGCAGGAGCCCCGACCAGGGCCTAGCCGGGAAGGAGCCTGCAACCAAGGTATGTACCCTTGACTGGAATCGAACCTGGGACCCTGTGGTCCACAGACTGATGCTTTATCCACCGTGCCAAATCGGCTAGGGCACATTGGTAGATTGTTGACCCTCCTGGTTTATTGCAGTTACTACTGCTACATAATAAATTGATCCAACCTTAGCATCTTGAAACAACTGTTTTATTATGTTCACAGATTCTGTGGGTCAGGGATGGTTAATTCTCCTCCTTGAGATCTCAGGTCTCCGTCCCTTGGGCTGGGTTGGTCAAGAGCAGAGTGGCTGACAGGAGCTCTTGCACTCGGCTTCTTTATGTGGCTTGGCTTCTGAACAGCTACTGATCTCAGGCTAGACTTTCCGTGGCAGCTCCGGGCTCCAAGCTAGAGTGTTCCAGTGCATAAGCCGATGCTGCCTTTCCTTTTATACCCAACTTTACTATTTGGTCCACCGTCATCTTTTAGCTGAAGGAGTCATGAGGCTGCCCATAGTCAGGAAGCATGCCCACAGGAACCCCCTCTCCCTCATCTCCCCATGAGAGGAGTGTTGAGAGACTTGGGGCCATGTTCCAAACATCCCGCTTACTCCATATCCAATTCTCCCACACTCATAATCAACTTGAAAAGATTTCCTCTTTAGATATTTTCTCAAAGTGAATACAACATATTTATAAAAAGCCTTACATGGGGCCACGGCTACTGAAACCATGTGATGATTTTTCTTTCTCAAGGGAAGCAGACGGAATGACCAGCGTGTGCCTACTGTTTTGAAACATGCCTTGCCAGTATCTGTGTGTCCTTTCCCAGAAATGAGCCCTGTTTCTGCAGTGAGGGAGAACATGAAGTCATCCCTCAGTGAATAGGTCAACTCGTTTATTTAGAGACCATGCTTGCTTGCTTGCTTTTGCTGTTTGTTCTTTGAATATGCCTACATGTCTTTGCAAATAGACTGAGCAGAAGCTTGTCTGTGAGCACCGCAATGAAAGTAATGAAAACATGCCCCTGGACCTGGATTAGGGAGAAGCAATTGAGACACTAGCTGCAGCTGCAAAATTTAAGGGGGCGTCAAAACACTCAGTAATCAAGACAAGTGTTTTAATGCAATATTAAAAATAATAATTAATGCCAAGCAGTACATAATAAAATATCAGAATTTTTAAATAGTCAGTGATTTGTTTGCTGTAACAAAGTGCCATAAACCTGGTGTCTAAAAACTACAGAAATATCTCGTCTCCCAGTTTTGGAGGCCAGAGAAACCTCATGCCTCTCTGCTCGCTTCTGGTGACTGCTGCCATCTTTGATGTTCCTTGCCTCAAAGCTGCATCATTCCATCACCGCCTCCATCTTCACATGGCCTTCTTCCTTGTGTTTCTCTGTGTCTCGCCTCTTATAAGGACACCAGTTGTTGGACTGAGGGCCACCCTAATCCAGTATGATTTCAACTTTTAATCGCATCTGCAAAACCCTATTTCCCTATAAAGTCACATTCTGAGGCTCTGGGTGGAATTTTTGAGAGATGCCAATTTAACACTACGGACAGCATCAGTATTATGTCGTTTGCCTCAGGATCCACCATAGCTCAGCGTGGCCTCCCCCATTTCAGTAGCTACTAGCATGGGCTGGCCACTGCCAGGTGAGCTGCTATTGCATCAGCTCTGGGGCCCAAGACTGAGGAGGCTCCTTTGTGCATTCTTCCTGAGAAGTTTCACCCACTTACCTGCTTCAGCTTCCACATACCTACTTGACAACTCAACTCCAAAATCTCTCTTTCAAGCCTCACTGCTCCCCTGAGTTCTAGATTCCTCTTTGCAGTGACTTCTGGACATTCCAACTAGTTAGTCTGAAGGCATCTCAAATTTAACTTGTATGTAACTGAGGTATTCATGTCTTCTTGTCTTCTTTTGCTGTGTCCTTTATTGGTGGGCTCATCACTGCACCCCCACCAAGAACTTGAGAGGTGTCTCTCCCCTATCGTTTCCTTTGGTCCCACCTCAGAGATGATTCTGGATCACCATCCTCTGCCAGAGCTCACAGGTCTTTATCAGCAGGTTTGTAGATATCCCTATAGACTATTATGCTCAACATGACATGCTTTGAAAATAAAGTTGTGATTTTGTTACAGGTTGAGCTATCAAGCATACTTGGGCTCAGGAATCCCAATGATTATAGATAATTTTGTAGTTGTCAGCCCAACGTGGACATTATGTCTTGATGTTTGGTATTGCTAAACTTGGTTGCCCTAAGCAAATTCCTTCTCTTCTCTCTCATCTCTAAACTCTCCCTTCCTTCACCTCCCTGCTATCACAGAAACCCTGCTCTGCAGGAGGACACTGTTCGCTGCAGGTCTCCCTAGTGTGGCTGGTCAAAGGCCTTCTGCCGCCCCTGGGCCTGGAGGAGGATGGGTGGGGGGTTAGGGGTTGCAGGGAGTGGGTGTTTTCTCCTTTTGGCCACTTCCAGACCACTTCTCCCCTGCTCTGTTCTCCTCCTCCCATGTTTAGTCTTAGGTCATCAGACAATACCTTATTCTACATCTCTTATAATGCAGTCATTATGGGCCCCTGGGTTCTTCCCCCTCATATGTTGAAGATTTTTATCTGAGGGCTCACTGCCATTCTCTGAAGCAACTCCTTATTTCAACATGAAAGTGGATGGTCTTCCCAATAGACAGGTCTCATGGTTCCTTGACCCGTCCTCCAAAACTCATGCCCTTTCCCTTAACAGCTGCTCAGCTCCCATGGACCTGCTCCAGACTTCGTCACACCACATCCTGGCCATAATCTCAGTCTCACTGTATGTCTCCAATCTTTGCAGGTAACTCCTTCTCATAGTCCTTTTGACCCCACGTCATTTCTCAATATTCCCTTTACCTGGCTTGAATGCCATGATCAGTCACTGTAATTACTCCCTTGCATAACTCTCAGCTCCCAACCTAAACCCACTCAGCATACCATAGCTGCAGAAAAACATTCCAGCATGCCAACTGGGATTACAATGCATGACCTCAACCCACCGTGGGCCTTTTCTTCTGTCAACTATCCATTTCCCTGAAACATTCACCCTCTCTAGATAACTCTTCCAGATAACATGTGCACTCTTCTAAATAACTTGTTTACATACCTTCTCTTATTTCTTCTAACCTCTACCTTTCTCATCCTCATTCTTTTGGTTTTCTTAAAAAACAGAAGCAATCCAAATAGAATGTCCCTTGCTTTCACCACCATGGCCCCATTCCATCCACATCTGGGCCAAATACTTTCCTCCCATTCCTGTGCATGGACTGTGCACATTCCCAGATAAGGGAGGTCATTTTGCTGTGCCCAAGATCAATTACCAATAGTTAGAAAGAAACACTACACCCAAAATGGAGTCACTTTTGCTAAGCTCCCCCAAAGTTTCAGCCTCTCCCAGAAGTGGAATTTTAAACCAATCAGTCTAGAATTTCCTGCTCAGTACTAGTGAAGTAATCTTCCTTATAAACCCCCTTGCTTCCCCTAGGGAAAGATGGCATTGCCTGAATAATCCACTCTTTTCACTGTCTTGTCTCACCATCTTTCTGCCTATAAAAACCTTCCATTTTGTACAACCCCTCAACCCTCAGAGGTCCCTTATACTTGCTGAGTGAGATGCTGCTGATTCATGAATTGCTTGACAAAGTTAATTAGATCTTAAAATTTACTTGCTTGAATTTTGTTCTTTAACACAATCAGTTAAGACAATTATCAATCAACTAGAGGCCCGATGCATGAAATTCGTGCAAGAGTAGGCCTTCCTTTTCCCAGCTGCTGGTACCTGCTTCCTTCTGGCACCTGGGACCCAGGCTTCCCTCGCAGCCCCGGCTTCATCCGGAAGGTCGTCCAGTCTAATTAGCATATTATGCTTTTATTATTACAGATGAATTATTTTTCATCAATATACAATGTGTTCTTTGTCTAATAAAAAAACCAAACAAGCCCTGACTGGGTAGCTCAGTTGGTTAGAGTGTTATCCTGACACACCCAAGTGTGGGTTTGATCCCCGGTCAGGGCACATACAAGAATCAATCAATGAACGGATAAATAAGTGGGACAACAAATGGATGTTTCTTGTTCTCTCTCAAATCAATAAATAACATTAAACAAACAAATTTCTCTCACATGTTCTCTAGCTACTGCCCCAATCTTTCTGCTTTCCTTCACAGCAAACAACCCAACACTCCTCCAACTTCACTTTCTGGTCTTTTTTTTTTTTTTTTTTTAAATATATTTTATTGATTTTTTACAGAAGGAAGGGAGAGAGATAGAGAGTTAGAAACATCGATGAGAGAGAAACATCGATCAGCTGCCTCCTGCACATCTCCTACTGGGGATGTGCCCGCAACCCAGGTACATGCCCTTGACCGGAATCGAACCTGGGACCTTCCAGTCCGCAGGCCGACGCTCTATCCACTGAGCCAAACCGGTCTCGGCCACTTTCTGGTCTTTAATGGACCCATTCAAACCGGGTCTCACCCTTGCCAGGCCATGGAATCTGTTCTTGTCAAGGTCTTGACTTCCATATACAGGTTAGTTCTCTCACCTCATCTTTCTTGACCTACCAGTAGCTTCGACACAGTGGTCTCCTAATTGACTTCCCTATTTGTACCCATGTTCTCTTTTAGTCTGTTCTCAACACAGAAGCCACAGTGATTCTTTGAAGACCAAAATCAGCTCATTTCATTCCTTTGCTCAATAAATTCAGAATAAAATCCAAAATCCATACCATGTCCTAAAATCCTCCCTGAACTGACTTCTCAGGAACTCTGGAAACTTCTGTTACTGTCTCCTTCCCAGCTATTCTCCCAACAGACCTGAGAGTACTTCCACTCAGGACATTTCTGCAGGGAGTTCACTCTACCTGGAAGGCTCTCTCCACCATTATTATCTGCCCCTTTCTTCTATCCCTCTTTCCACACTCACCATTAGAATGGTACCCCTCAAAGGCAGGGAGGCTGGTCTCTTCAGTGACTGCTGTAATCGCACTGCTTTAGGACTGTGCTGGACACATAGTGGGCCCTTATCCAATATTTGTTGAATGACTGGAAAAGTGCCATTCTTTGTCTTGAAATAATATTTTCTAATATATAACCCCTATTCAAATTTACCCAATTGTCTCAGTACTGTTTTCATGGCTTAAATTTTTTTTTAATCCAAGATCTAATCAAGGATCGCCCATTATTGCCGGAGTCCATTCATTGTCTTCACTAGCTGAGTTTAGACAGAGACCCCCCAAAAGCTAGTAGCCCTTGAAAGTCCTAGCAAAGGTCAGGGCTGTGCACCACCCAGTTAATCTAGAAACCACTCAGTTAATTTAGGTAATAATAGTTGAAGCATCCCCACCTTAGTTCCCTTAATTCCTTAGATACTTATGTAGATTGTTGTTGATTATTGTTAATAAGATACTCCCGGAAATCTATTGATGAGCTAATCAGATACTTTGTCTATTCCTGGAAATTGTCTGCTGATCTGTGTGTCATTGAAACCTCCTTACCCTAAGGGCTACTCCAGATCAATAAAAGATTGGAGCGGCCTGAGCATGGAGGAAGTCCTTCGGGACTTGCCGCCTGGTCCCCCAATATTGCAAAATTATCTCGTGTCTTTTTCTCTCATTTGTTGTGCGGCTCCTCTTTCAGATACCGAACCCTACTCCACACAGAACGTGGAGGGAGTCTTACTCGACACATTATCTTGATTTTAAAGTTTGCCTAGTTTTTAATGCATCTATCACTACACTATCTCATGTCCATAATTTCCAAAAGAAGAGTAAAATATCCTCTCAGAAGATCAAATAAATGAGAAAATTTGTGGCAGGGTAGTGAGAAGCTAGGAAAATTACTGGGCAAGTGGAATGGGGAAACTGAGACAAGAAAATTAAACAAGGCCAAACAATTTGGGCAGTTTGCTGCCAGCTTGTGAATCATAAGCCCTTATCTTCCCCAACCAAGGACACTTGAGAGCAAGTGGTTTATACCTCTCCTCCATAGCCAGAGAATACATAGCTTAAATCACTCTGGTCTGGGAAAATAGAGAACAAAGACCCAATTAATGCCATTTGTGCCAGCTACATCCAAGGACAGATAAAGTCTGGGGGACAAATAACAGAAACCTCCAAAGTGGTATCACTTAAGGGGGTAATGCTAGGATGAATAGCTGCTAGGGAAGGAGGTGGGAGGGGGCTAAAGGGGGGAGTTTATCTCACTCACTGAAGAAGGAAGTCATCAGTCTTGGGACTTGCCAAGATAAAATAGCCAGACCTCATAAATTCTGAGGAAAGCAGCAACAATGTAAAAGGGGAACCTTGAAGCCTATAGGGGGGGGGGGGGGAGTATAAAACTTTTGCTCTCCCACCAGGTGGAACACTCAGATTAGCAGAGTTGCCCTCTTGTGCTTTATGCCAAGTGTATTCTTAATCAATCTGCTTGCTTTGTCTCCCTAATAAATTCTCTTGCTTTGCTTCAACACTGTTGCCTGTCACTTGTCTGAATTCTTTCTCATAAGATGGTAAAAGCCAAGAAGGGGAGAACCCCTTCTGACTTGGGCAGTTCTCTGGTAACAAACCCATCAGTTCTACTTTTATTTTTCTCTTAGAGGTGCCCTCTCAAAGGTCTCCATCCAAACAAGTTGTGTCTCATGGAGTAGCTCTAGAGCGTCCCCTGCACTTCCCTTTGCCACCATCGGAGACTTTCCTCGCCCTCTCTCCTAGGTTGGATTCCTTGTGGCCCGGATCCCAGGTTTCCCTCTGTCCTGATTGAATCCCTTGTTTTGGTAGAAAACTTCCTCCAGTAGCTTCTTGTGGAAGAGGGTGCATTAAAGGTAAGTTTTCTGATAATTTGCATCTTTGAAAAGACCTTTATTCTACTCTCAAACTCTACTGAGAGTTAAGCTGGATTTAGAATTCCAGGTGTAAAATAATTTGCCCTTGATATTTTGAAGGCATTGTTTTGTTGACTTCTAGTTTGCAATGTGGTTTATGTAGACCTCCCATTTGTTCTGATCACTTGGTCTGTGTGTATAACTGTGTCTCCCGCCTCCACAAGGCTTTTAGGATTGTTTCTTTATCCCTCGTATTCTGAAATTGTACAATAATATGCCTTGTAAACTCATTTCTTTCAGTTTGGGCAAACGTTCTTTTATTATTTATTCAATAATTTTCCCCCTTTGAGTTATTCTCATTTCTCTTCCTGAGGCTTCTATTACTGTACTGTTGGGGAGCCTGGATTTATCTCCTAATATTCCTATCATTTTTTTTTCCTTTTGTTTTTTGTTTTATTTTATGAGAAGTCTTAAAAATTATCTTCTAACCTTTCTTTTGAAATAGTTTCTATTCTACTTATTATACTTTTAGTTTCCAAAGCCCTTTCTTTTTCTGATTGCTTCTTAGAAAAAAATAGTTTTAATAACACCTTATTCTAGACCAGTGATGGCGAACCTATGACCCGCGTGTCAGAGGTAACATGAGAACTCATTTTTTTGGTTGATTTTCCTTTGTTAAGTGACATTTAAATATATAAAATAAATATCAAAAATATAGATCTTTGTTTTACCATGGTTGCAAATATCAAAAAATTTCTATATGTGACATGGCACCAGAGTTAAGTTAGAGTTTTTCAAAATGCTGACACGCTGAGCTCAAAAGGTTCGCCATCACTGTTCTAGGGTATGTGTCCACTCGTTTTTCTTCTTTTTCAGAGGGTACTAGTGAGTTTCTTAGAAATTTTCTTCTGTTGTCTATCTGCATTGTCTCTTTCTCTTCTAAGATTTCTTTTTTCCTTTTTGTTTGGACTGTGTATCTTATGTTGGAGTCTTTCCTAAAATATCTGCTGACCCTTGGCTGTCTGTATTTAAGAGTGAGTATTGAAAAATCTGATTTTGGTGGGAAGGGTGAATTCTAATGACGGGTGAGTGTTACTGGAGGATTAAGAAGCTGGGGTGAGCAGACTTCTAGTGGACTTGCCTAATGTGAGCACTCAGAGGATCCGCCACTTTCTGGCTTTAGAAGGAGCAAATCAACCAGGTCAGACAGCTTTCTGGGAAATGCGTGGGCAAAAAGGCTGGGAGGCCTGGCGGACTGTTTTGCAGTATGAATGAAAAAAGGGGCCCGGGGTTCTATGTAGAGTAACCTCACAGGGTGCTCTGATCATAAATTCCCAACTGGGCAGGTTGTGGTGAGGAGTTAGGCCCCAAGACTATAACTTTTAAGTAAAAGGTTTATCCTTGCCTTAAGCTAGCTCTGTCTGTTGTTTTCGTGTAACCTCTAAGCACAGACCCGATGGATTCGCAGCCAGGCTCTGCCACTTACTAGTTTTGTGGCCTTGGCTAAATGGTTTAATCTTTCTGCGTCTCGGTTTCCCCACCTATAAAGTAGGAATTAGGATAGTGCCCAGGTGATACGGCTGTTGCACCAGACTATGCGAGTGTCTCAGGGCTTCCTTCCCCAACTAGCAAATAATGCAGGTTTCCGAAAACACTCTCCCTTCCCTCCTCAGGGATGACTGAAGAGGCAGTCTCCCATGGGCATCGTCTAGAGCAGGGGTGGGCACACTTTTTGACTCGAGGGCCACAATGGGTTCTTAAACTGGACCGGAGGGCCGGAACAAAAGCATGGATGGAGTGTTTGTGTGAACTAATACATGTTAACACTGCTGCTGGTGAAGGAGCGGAGGGGAGAGCAAGAGAACCCTCCGCTCTTTCGGCTCCGCGGGCCGGATAGAACAGCCGAACGGGCTGGATCCGGCCCGCGGGCCGTAGTTTGCCCACGGCTGATCTCGGTTGACACATCTAGGAAAAAAACAAAAGAGCACAATATCTTGTTAAATTTTATAATCCAGTCCCCACTTTGCTTCTCCCACCGCCATGTAATTTTCCCTAAATTTCCTCCTTAATTTCAACTGCATTAAAGAAGCTACAAAATGTATTCGCGGGAGCATTTGAGATCTTGCTGGCTGGCATATGTCATCAGTTTGGCTCAAATAAACTCATAAAAATTCTCTACAGGTTTGAGTGTTTCTTACATTGACCAGTAGGTTTCTCCCATTTGTATTCTATTTTCAGTCCACCCACGGCCCCTGCCTTTCTAGGCCCAGAGGCGGGGAGTGTGGGAATTAGGGGCTGGGGTGGGGTGTTATTTTGATCTCTGAGTCACCACTCCACTCCCTTCTCCCCCTGATCCTGGTGTGGAATAGGCTTGCTTCTCACTTGTGCCCCTCCGTTGATCTTGGGTTTAGCTTTTTCCTAGGTTAGTCACACTCAGCCACTGGTTGCCAGCTTCCTAAAAATGTGATCTATTTGTTCTCTTCCACTTTTTATTTCCTTGTGGATTTATAACTTTCACTTTCCTTTTCTTTTTTTTTTGGCTGCAAAAATTTTATTGTTTCATTTGGTCCAATGCATGGGAGAGGGCTTCAGGGTAGTGAACAGAATGGCTAATAGTTTCAGAAAGAGGCTCAGGTAAAAGCCAGACACCACGGGATGCAGAGGGGCCCCTCAAAGGCCTCTGGGGTCCACAGGCTCCTGGTCATGCTTGAGGGCGGGCCTTTTGAAGAGGTACTTGCCCAGCCCAGTCTGGGGGCTGGCCAGCCTGCAGAGGTGAGTCAGGTGTCGCCCATCTTCTTGATGAGTTTCACCTCCTCGCCCTGGAAGTGATTCTCCAGGAAGTCACAGAGCTGAGGGTCTGGGGGAAGAACCCAGGGCCTGTAGCTCCCAAAGGGCCTGGGTCAGGCTCCTCTCCAAGGCCAGGGCGGCTCCCATGGGCCCTGAGTTTTGCCCACTCATCTTGGGAGGCTTCAGCATATCCTGGAGGGAATGCAGCCAACACGCGGGTTTTGCAACTTTAAGAGACGCTCAGCACCATGTGCTTCTTCTCTGCCAACTTGTGGAAGAAATGGCCCACGTCCTCGAGAGCCACATCGCCCCGGTGGAAGTAGAAGCCCAGAGAGAGGTAGGTGCAGGAGGCCTGCAGATGCGGGCTGGCCAGGCGGTTGGCCGCAGCCCCCATCTCGGTGGAATAATTCTGACGATTTGGGGAGCTCATGGTTGTTCGTCTATGAGTTAAGAAAAAACAACGGTGTTGACTGGTCTCAGGTGGTTCTGAAAGTGATGACTGGCTAAGAAGCAGGAGAGTGGCCGGAGGCTGGAAGAAGGGGCGGGGCGTCCCTGGGTCTGTTCGGACCAAACACTGTTGGAGCTGGAGACAGTTCTGGGACAGCCAAGGGCTCGGGCCCCATTTTCTGTCTTTTGAGGGGCATCTGGAAGAGTTCAATTCTCCATCTTTTTGATAACTAATAATTTTGTTACCATACTAAAGGGGTTCGTTTGCCTGTGTGCATCAAATCCCAATAAAATTCTAGAAGTTTGCAGCAAAGAAATCAGGGGTTTATTAGTTCAGGAAATAGTGCCAAGTTTGGAGACTCAGGTAAGCTAGTGCTCTAAAACCTGGCTCCCCGGTGGCTTGCACGGGGACAGATTATATACAGGAAACATTATTAATCATGGTGATTAAGAGGGTGGGGGCCAGGGTAGGGAGTCGTTGATTATTGTGTAGCTCCTGATGTCAGTCATGGCATCATTCTGTCTGGTTTTATAAGGTTGCGGCCAGTAGGGTCTTTCCACTTCCATGCACCTGGGGCTGAAACACAACTTAAGTCAAGATGTTATCTTTAGTTTGAGGGAAACTCTGTGTCAGGTAAAAAGGCCTGAGGCTTTGTTCTTTATTCTATTCTATTCTATTCTATTCTATTCTATTATTGCTAATCCTCACCTAAGGATATTTTCCCATTGATTTTATTTTTTCGAGAGAGTGGGGGGGGGGGGCGGGGGGAAGACACACAGAGAGAAAACCCTGGTGTAAGAGAGACCCATCGATTGGATGGGTTGCTGCCACACTCACCCCGACCAGGGCTGGGGCTCGAGCCTGCAACCCAGGTACATGCCCTTGCCAGAACTGAACCCCGGGCCCTTCCCTTCAGTCCACAGGCCGATACTCTATCCACTGAGCCAAGCTGGCTAGGGCCTGAGGCTTTGTTCTTAAGACTGTTTGATGCTGACCAGAATCTGATGTGCTGGGGACTTAATGATTAAGGAAGGGAGTGTACAGACAGAAAGGAGAGTCAGGGTAAGGAAATGGAGTTTCTGGGCAGATACTGTTCTTTATTATTAAACTTTTTAGATCATTACAGCACGGTTTTCTGACCACATGTATAATTAAATCTGCCCATACTTTATTTTATTGTGGGAATAAATGCTCCATCGCTTAAAAGAACTTAATATGTATTAGTGCCATCTAGTGGACAATGTGAATTTAGCACCATAGGCTTTAAAACTGACGGGGCACCTTCTGAAATGAGCGAGAAAGCATCCGGTGCTCAATCCTCGGTGTCTCTATTCAAATCTCACTAGATAGAAGTGTCTCTTCTCTTATATGGAAAGCACATACACACTCATTTCAGAACCGATTTTATTTCATCGTTACGGCTATCTTAAAGTCTTACTGTTAAACTTTAAATTATTATTATTTTTTGCTAATATCCTTATTGGAGATGAAAAAAATTGATGTTACCTTTTATTTATAACAGTCTTTTTATTCAATGAGGATTCGATTATGTTTTTTCTCCCATGGGATGTTTCACAAGTCCACAGCTGGCTTTTCCAAAGAATTAATTGAGAAGGAAATGGCAGAGATGATTAGACTGCTGCACCTGCTAAAACAGTAGAGGCCAGGCTCGGAGGTACCCTGGGCAGCGAATTATGCTGCTCTGTGGTTATTAAGACTTCATGCTACACCGGTGAATTGAAAAGACATACATGTCCAGTCTTGCAATCGTACCCTCAATAATTTACTTAAAAAAAAAACAAAACCCACAAACGGATCTGAAAATTTCAGGCAGAAATTTAAAATTACTTGTCTCTTTTCATAACTCCAAAAGGATTTTGTATCTGTAACTGCAGAACCTGCTATAGATATTCCTAAGCTTCAATTCTGCCAACTCCTGAGAATTCTCATGGCATCAAAATACATGAATCACCAGTGCTTGAACCAAGTGCAAAGCAATTAAGCTTTTAACTAGATCAACTGTGAGCTGAAATCTGCTACATAATTGAAATGCCATCTAGTGGCCAAGTGCCATTTTTAGTCCTCAATCAAAACAGCTTTGCCCTGGTTGGTTTGGCTCAGTGGATAGAGTGGCGGCCTGCGGACTGAAGGGTCCCAGGTTCAAGGGTCCCGGGTTCGATTCTGGTCTAAGGGCACATGCCTGGGTTGCGGGCTCAGTCCCCAGTAGGGGGCATGCAGAAGGCAACCGATCCACGATTATCTCTCATCATTGATGCTTCTCTCTTTCTCTCCCTCTTCTTACTCTCTGAAATCAGTAGCAATATATTAAAACACACACACAACAAACAGCTTTGGTGCCTTCTAGAATTTTTCTTAGGTTGATTTATCAAATAGTTTTGAATCAGGCTATTATTGCTGCTTTTGCTCTTGCAGTGAGATGGCATTGGAATATTTCCTTATCATAAAAAAAATGTTGAACAGCTTGAAATGTTCCAGCTCTTATTCTAGGCCCATCTGTTCATACAGCTTTGAAACAAACAGTTGTTGCTTGGTTTGGTTACTAAGTCATTAAATAACACCAGTAGCTGTAATTTATTACTTTGTAGTTGAAAAATAAAAAGAAGTATATATGTAATGTCAGGTAACTAACATTCTAAATATTGATGGCCAGAAGATTGAAAGAATCGACTTTCAGTCTCAGAAACCTGAAGAGCTGTGAGGGAGACATATCCTTTGTCCATGAATGAATGTCATGAACAAACAAAAGAGTGTGATAGCAATATTATTGGCGATAGGAACAGCAGCTAACATGTATTGAGTGCCTACATGCCAGACACTGTTCTGAGTACTCACTTGTAATCAGGCTTTTAATCTTCACGTCAGCCTGAAGATGTAGCACTATTGCTATACCTATTTCATAGACAAAAGAAGGCCCAGAGTGGTTACACTGCATGCGCACTAACCGAGAGGCTGAGAAGGGAGCAGAATATTCGGAGTGCCCTTTGGTCTCTTCGCTGGTTTAGATTTTGGTTAGCACTGCTTTGATGGAGGATCCTTGGAGGACCATGGGCGTCCCTTTGATAGAAGCAGGGCACAGTCAGCACTGGATCATTCTGGCCTGGGTTTGGCAATGTTTGTGAAAGGATGAAGCTCAGAGAACAGGGCTTGCTTTGGGTCCCTCACCCGATCAACTTTGATTACACCGGGAGAAACTGTGTAATTTTTAATGGTGAAGAGGGAGGAAGAACAAAAATTAGGAAAAATAAAATTGTTATATCAGTGTTTTAATCATATTCCCATTATATACTTATGTACCCAATTTATCTCTACTTAATGGGACATAAATATAAAATAATCTAACTTTTTCTTATCCTGGCTGTGAAGTTGTGATTTATAACAGGAAATATAGATTTGGTCTTCCATTCAGGCTTATTTTCCAGGGAAAGAAAGGACAGATCAAAGAAGTTCTGAAGGAAATTGGGACAATCAGTGTTTTCCACCCAATAGGAAGAGAAAGTAGATAACACTACGTTTCTAGGAAGCTGTGTGTGGGGGGAAATAGTGGGGAGGTTTGGGAAGGAGAAACGAACATACACACGGAAGCACATACTCACACACTCTACACCCAAGACAGGAGAGAAAGGAAAATTCAGGAGGAGGAAGGGAGAGAAGTGGTCAAATAAATGCACCCTGATTTTCTCCTCATACCTTCACAGTGTTATTTGTAAGCTCCTCCGCTCTTCTCCAGGTAGTAGGTAGTGGATTGATTTGCGTGTAACCAAACTAGCTGTGGATATGCAGTAAATAGGTCATCATGAAGTATTTTTCTTCTTGTTCGTCACAAATCTGGTTCTATTCTTTCACTTTGGGCGTGTGACCATTTAAATCCGTAAAGACAAGTGAGCTTAATACCTCACACAGTGCTTTGTTGCTTTCAGTGAGCCTCACACAGTGTTTTTGAGGTGGATGACAATGGGTTTACTATCCTCCATGTACAGATAAGGAAACTGGGACTCAGAGAGATTAAGTGGCTTGCCAAAATTCACATGACTACTGGCACAGAACTAGAACACCAAAGCATTTCATTACATTCATTGACACACACACACACACACACACACCCCACATTTTTCCAAGCATGGAGTATGAATATGTGTGCATGCACAAATGCCAATGCCAATTGAATGTTAGGTAAGGTAGCCTGATATAAAAGGGAAAATTATACTAATTGCAATTTTATCATCTGATTTTTACTTTCTCAGAGATCTTACTCTTCAGAGATCTTCAAAAGAAAGTCAGATAACCAAATCAGCTAAATAGAATAGATACTTTAGGTGTTTTACAGCCCCGAAGGAAAAATCTAGGTAATCTTTCAAGGTTTACTCTAGTCTAATTTTATTTTAAAAATGTAAAATTCTAATTCTTTAAAAAATTTTGTATTTGTGAAATAACATACTTCTTTAGCAGCTTTGCAAGTTTATCATGCCTGGTACAATTTATCCAGAAGGAGGCAGCATTTTACTATTAAATTGATGCTTCTGCAAAGATTCTAACAAGTTTTTTTCCCCCCCTTTAAAGATGTAGATTACCTAATCACACACATCCAAAAACACTTCAGGGAAAAGATTCTTGGATGTCACTAGAGCTTTGCATATTGACACAGTATGTAAAAAGCCAAATTCTGCTCAGATTAATCACATTTAAAATTACAAATAGCGTATATGGTGCCCAAATTCATTGGCAGGAACCAATTTTGCAGTCAAGATACTGATTAAAATAGAGTTACACAGAAGATGGAGTGGAAGAAAGGGAAAAGTAATGATTCAATCATTGATAACTTGTAGAAAGAAAATATTTGGTCAATAAGAGATCAACTTTAGAGAAAAAAAATCTTTAAGTTACTCAAAAATAAGGGTAATGAGTTTTAATCATCTGCCTAATGTCATGAATGGAACTTGCTTCTTCTTTCCCGGTTTTCATAGAATCACAGGATCTTTTAGAAGGGACCTTGAAATGTTATGTGACACATCTCAGTGAAGTGAGGTCAGAACTCATTTTATCCATCTAGGGAAGTGAGAGTCCACCTGCTTTCCAAAAATCACCTCGTTAACCTAACAAAAGACCCCTTTATTACTCTCCTGACTTAGGAAATGCCCAGGGTTTAAGGAGCTCTGTGCCCGGAATGGAAGACCAAATATATATTTCCTGTTATAAATCACAGCATCACGGCAAGGATTAAGAAAAAGTTAGATTGTTTTATATTTATGCCCCATTAAGTAGAGATACATTGGGAACGTGATTAAAACACTGATATAATAATTTTATTTTTCCTAATTCCTGTTCCTCCTCCACCCTTCACCATTAAGGCTTATTTCTCAGGGAAAGAAAGGACAGCATCAAAGAAGTTCTGAAGGAAATTGTGACAATCAGTGCTTTCTCTCTAGGAAGAGAAAGTAGATGACAGTAAGTTTCTAGGACGCTGTGTGTGTGTTGGGGATGGGGGCGAGGTGGGGAGGAGGGACAGACATATACATCCGAGCACACACTCACACACTCTACACCCAAAACAGGAGGGAAGGGAAAGGTCAGGAGAGGGGGGAAGGGAAGAAGTCAAATAAGTGGACTTGGATTTTCTCCTCATACTTTCATGGCCAAAGGAGAGAGGGAGTTAAAAAAAAATTTTTTTTTAAGGGTGGATATTCCCAGAGCAAGAAGGTTTGTGTCTAGTTTCTCTAGATACAGACTAAGAACATTTCAAGACATCTAAGGGAATCACAGTATGTAATATGGAGCCACCCGGCAACAAAATTGAAATGGCTGAAAGTAGCATCTAAGCATAGAGAGAGTCAGATATAGAGTCCCAAGGATCCCTTGGCTTCCGTGTGGTGTGGAAGGATCCAGGAGGTCTTCTATACCCTAATGCAGGAACTGAAGCCAGATGCCTGCTACGGCTGTGGTAGCAATAGGTGGGAGGAATCCAAATGAAGGCCTCTCTGAGGGCTGCTGGAAGCCGTAATGGATATAGACTTAGAGGATTTGCAGGGCCAGCCTGGGCTAAGCTGGGACCAGTTAAGAGAGGGAAAGACCCCCGAGACCCCCAGCTTTGCCAAAAGGAATGACCACGACTTTCATCAGAAGATATGACCAGGTAGTGCAGGGGGCATCTCTGAGGAAGCCAGCCCTGGGGTCAACTTTGCCCTTCAGCCGTCCCCTTGGAACAAGAGAGGAGAGACAAGTCTTAGAGGAAGTCTGAACTTTGAACTCACTGTGTATTTATCTGGAAGGGAATCTTTAACCCAAAGTAATGGATCGATTCTTAACTGGCACATTTGTATCTTCCCTTATTCCACTTAACCTAACCCCCTCAAAGAGCACAAATGGGGGTGTTACCCATTGGGGTTACTGGTTGGGACCTCCATTTTTTTCTCGACGCAGAAAAGATTTTAAGGTCAATGAAAATGAAAGTAAAGCAAACTGGGGTTTATTGAAGATACATTCCAAATGAGGAGCAGGCCAGGTGAGAGAAAGCCTGGCCCTCAACTCCTGGGTTTAAAAGAAGGATTGTCTGCCTGGCTGGGGTGCTCCGTGGTTGAACGTCGATCTATGAACCAGGAGGTCATGGTTCGATTCCCGGTCCGACGGGGCATATGCTCAGTTGTGGGCTCAGTCCCCAGTGTGGGGTGTGTAGGAGGCAGCCGATCAATGATTCTCTGTCGTCATTGATGTTTCTATCTCTCTCTCCCTCTCCCTTTGTCTCTGAAATCAATAAATATATATTTAAAAAAATAAGAAAAGAAAAGAACAAAAGGAATTTTCTGGATGGACACTTTCATTTTCATTCAGAGATGATGGACAGAAACTATATTTCTTCTGGGCATGCCCTTACCCGTAGCAGGCCTTTGACCCCACGAAGGTAGGGTCAAAACCAAAATGCAAATTTTATTATAGATAGTCCAGGGCCCTAGTAAGGTCACATTGGCATTGAGATAATGTCAATTTCCTCTGAACGTGTGCCAAGAACTGGCTGGCTCCAAGCATGCCTGCTGGCAGTCTGCTGTCCCCCCATAGAGAGGCGGTCTGAAGGCAGTGTTGGTCTGATCCCTGCTCAGGACCCCAGGGCAGGCCCCACCCCAGCCACTCCTGTCTAACTTCCTCCCTAACAGGGTGGATTGGTCAGCACGGGGTACCATAACAAAATACCATCGACTGAGTGGCCCACACAATACACATTTATTTTCTCATAATTTTGGAGAAGTTTAAGGTTCTGGAAGTTTAAGGTTTGGTGCCAGTAGATTTGGTACACTTTCTTGACAGAAGGTGTCTTGAGAAATTCAGGAGGGTGTTGTATCACAGAGCAAGGCTACCTGAGAATTCTCTCTAATTCCGATTTCCCCCCAAATTCCAGTCTTCCTTGGCTTGATTCTCATGGCAAAAAAAGAGAGAGCTCTGGTGTCACTCCCTCTTTAATAAGGACACTAATCTCTTTCTGGGGGCCCCACCCTCACGGCCTCATCTGAATTTGCCAAAGGTCCCTTCTCTAAAATGCCATCACATTGAGGGCTAGGGCTTTCCCATATGAATTTTGTGGGGGAAACAATTCAATCTGCTGCATGGGGCTTGTGAGGAAGCTTATATCATTTATGGAAAAACACAGTACCACTATCTTTTGGCATGTATAAATTAAAGTGTGCCATTAAAAACCGATTGTATGACAAATATTTTCAGTTCCCCACCTCCTCGCCCATAGGAACAGTGTGTGTATGAGTAGAGAAATAGACTGAGGGTGGAGGGACGGAAAGAGAAGGAATGAAAAGGGTCGAGGAGGGAGAAAAGGAGAAAATTAGAAGGAGGTGAAGGAGAGAAGGAGTGAGCTGGAGATGGAGAGAGAGTGGGAAGAAGGGAGAAAGAGAGGAGGAGAAGAGGGACTAAACTCACGGGAGCACTGGAGCAGGGGAGTTTGCCAGAAAGACTGGAATTTGGGGGGAAATCGGAATTACAGAGGATTCTCAGGTAGCCTTGCTCTGTGATACGACACCCTCCTGAATTTCTCCAGACACCTTCTGTCAAGAAACACATTCCTATTCCTCCCATTTACAGTTGAGTTTCTGTTTTTCATTCTGATAGTTTGCTGTGTTGGGATCTTTGGGGGCCTTGGGGTCACACACTTTTCAAATAGTGGTGACCCAGGCTACAGTTTAACAGGCCCCCCTTATTGCGAAGTCTGTCTTGTATCTGATCCCCCCCTGTTTTGGCCCATTGGAGAGCAGCCTGTCCCTGGTATGCCTAACAGCCATTGTAAAGGACAGTCTGATAGGAGAGCACTCGGGGTTTTTTCTCTCCAAGCTGGAATAAACTTATTTTCTTTGTTCTCCTAGGTTTTCCTTCCGAATCACTGAATCATCTTTAGTATTCCTTGAATTTGCCATGTGCTAATTAGCCTGGAGTGGGATTAGCAAATACCACAAAACAGTGCTTGGCTCATGTATTCTGAGTCATGCTCCGTCTCTTTCAACAACTTTACATTTCTTTTTTTCTGACTATTTGCTTAATGAAATAAAAGGCCATATTTTAGTTGTAATGGTCCCAGTGATTTCAACTATTTGCTGCGTTATTCCGACTCCTTCAGACTTTGTGACAAGATTGGCTAGAGGACACTGTATGATTTTTAAAAAAAATCTATTTTCAGTGTAAAACTCTTAGTGAATATTTAGAAGTTTGATTTATTACAAAGTTTAGAGTGTGTGTTTATTTAAAATGAGAGAACTCTAATTCTATCATAAATGTCCATTTTGGTTGACTACTTGCCTAATGAGGCATAATATACAAAAATGCTGAACATTCCATTCAACCCTGTGGGACAAACTGGGAATTCTGCAGGATTGAATTTCAGCATTAAAAAAAATGAGAAAATTCCATACAATTAAGAGGATATTGGAAAAAGGAAATGGTAAGTTTGTAATATTCTGGGGAAAAAAATTAAGAAGGATTTTCTTCCTGTGTGAGAAAGTAGGGGAAAGTTTCAGAATTTATAAAGTATATAGATTGCCTTTATGTCTCCGAGTAGATTTTTGTGGTCTACTTTAAGGCTTGAAAATAGTGTTTGCAAAACTGAATGGGTTAGATATACTGAGGCTATCTTTCACAGTTAAAGGTTATCTGGAGATAAGCACTGTGATGTTTGAGAATATTATCAAATACTTCAGTACTCATTCAGTACTCATGATCCCAAGCACAAAGTAATATAAGTAGTTTTTAAGGCTTCCTGGAAGCTATGTGGAAATTTTTTGGGCAAGGTCAAAGGTATTTTGAAATATCACGTACATTATTTTGTCTTTGACCAAAAGAATAGAAAAGTAAAATCATGCTTAATTAAATAAAAAAGTAGCAAATTTGAAAAATCAAATATGCTTAACATCTGGACTATTTAAGAATGTTGTTCGAAAAGAGTGACTCTATTGTATCTGTGTAACATCACCCATGTTCTTTTTGGTAAATAAAAATGGAAATCACTAGTTGAAGACAATAGCAGAATTCACGTTTTCATGATCCCATATCTCAAAATCAAAATATCAATGCACTGTTCCAAGAATTTGTCAGTTTCCATATGATTTATTCTTGTTAATAAGGGCAAATACATTACAGTTTTGTATCAAACCTGTGTCCTAAAAGATTTAAAATAAACCAGTCTGAATGACAAACAGGTATGATACAAAAAAAAATCACTAATGAAAATAAGGCAGGATTCCAAGTGTATCAGATGTCCACGTTGGTGTGTGTTACATATTAAAATAATGGATTTGTGATATCAGAAACCTTGACTTGATTTAAGGTTTTGGTATCTTAATGACCCACCCAGCCCCTTTCTTCATTATTCCTTGACTATTCCAAAGCCTCTACTTCTCTACTTCTGCCAACCCTTGGTATGCTCATGTCCTATCACCTGCATTTTTTCCCCTTTGGTCACAACCTTTTTGCCTTCAATGCCCCCATTCTCAACCCCTCTGAGATGGTTCTTTTTCCCATGGCTCCCCTGGCACTCTTCCACGTAGACTGTGGCAGGCTCGCTCCAGCCTTTGTCTCCCTCTGCTCATTTGGGGGCCTGGAATCTTGTCTGGGCCAGACTTGGTCCTTATATGACCTCACTAATATGTGGAATCTAATGAAAAAAATAAACTGACCAACACAATCCCCAGAAGCATGGATACATGGCACAGACTGGTGCCCAAGTGGCAGGGGTTGGGGATGACTGGATAAGGAGGGTGAAGGGATCAGCTAAAGAACATATATGTATACCCTGTGGACAGGAACAATAGTTTGGTGAAGGCCAAGAGACAGGGAGGGAGAGATGGGGGTGTGGAGGTGGGCAAAAGATGGGAAAAGGGGGATGCCTGCAATTATGTCAGCATTAACAATTTTTAATTGAAAATAAGAGAGAATGTGTTTTTAGAAAGGTGAACAGCTCTGATGTCCTTTTCTATAACACCACCCTCCCTCTTCTTCCAGTCTGTTGGCCCACAATTTTCTTTGCTTCAGCTGCATGTTTGGGAAAGAGCTTAGGAAAGGCACACCGTACATGTGACCACCTTGCTCAGAAGTGACCCTCATCACTTCTGCTCACAGTCGATTGTCCAGTAGAATGGAAAGGGAGGCAGGAAAATGTAGAGATACAGAGAAATCTATGAGCATCAATTGTTTCTTTGTTTCTTTGACATTTACCTTGTAATTGTCTTGAGAATTAAATATGTTCACATCTGTAAAATATTTAGCTCAATGGTTGGTAGCTCAATCATTATTTGGTATTCCAGGTCAATGAAAGTTAGTTGTTTTGCTCATTGTAAGTTGATGCATTTGCATTTTCCTTTACATTTAAATATTTCTGTGAGTTTGGTTAATGCAAGCGAAAGTCAGAGAGGTGGCTTCAGACTCAGAGTGCCGATAAGACAACCTTTCTGGGTCAGCAAATGCAATGACTGCCTAGAAGCACCACCTTTGGAGTCACATCATGGGGGCAGTCAACTGTGAGGTGAAATTGCTCAGTCACAACTGCTGCCTTTCCTGGAACTGTACCAGCTTCTAGAATATATTTTTTCCTTCTGGTCTTAGCTGGGCTTGAAATATACAGAGCCAGGGGTGGAGCTACCTACCCATATGGATCTTTGGTCCTCCTTGGTGATCTCTGGCCAGCTCCTTTCCCTGTCCCCACAGCAGTTTCTGAGCTTTTTGTAGATGCCTGCTACGGAGTTTCCCCTGGTGTAGCCTGGAGTGGCATTTGTCTGGAGGTCTTGCTACTCAGTTGGTAACCACTAATATTCCAGCCAGCTTACTCTCTAATACCAACCCTCAATATGTTGCTTTTTCTAAAATTACATATCATCATCCTTCTGCCACTTGCCTCTCAGAGCACAGCATGTCCACCCCTAGGAGAGGAATGGCATGTCTGCCTCAGAGTCAATTTTACTGGCAACAAATAAAAATTATTAATTTTATTTTGGAACAAGCATAAATATGTTAGAGGTAGAGTGTAAACTCCTCTTAAATTTTAAATCTAGAACTACAAGAAAATTTCTCCTATAAATTGGGTGGATCCCTTGCTTCATTTCTACTTTCGTTTCCGTTGCCATTTTGGATATACTGGGGGAGAGTTCAAGGACCACCACTTCTCTCTCCTGCCCATTGGATTAACTTGGACTTGTTCTCACTGAGTCTCTTTCATCTTCTGATAGGCCATTCCTGAGGTCCTTTGGCTGGTGGAGATGCCTCTTTTTCATTCTCAGAGCCATGCATGGTTCTCCTATGGCCATTCTTCATATTTTATTATATATTAAGTTATTTAATACTTATAGCACTTAGTAAGGGCAAGGCAGTCTTCTAAGTGATGAATATATATTTGATTTCAAAGAAGAGGGGAAAGGAGAGAGAGATAGGAACATCAATGATGAGAATCATTGATTGGCTGCCTCCTGCACAACCGTCCCCCCCCTCGCCCCCCCCCCCACCCCCCACCACCAACACCACTGGAGATCGAGCTCACAACCTGGGCATGTGTTCTGACCAGAAATCAAACTGTGACCTCCTGGTTCATAGGTTGATGCTCAACCACTGAGGCACAGAAGTTCAATAATGTTTTCAAAGTCACACAGCCAATCAATATAAGCCATAAACCAGAGTCAGGATTTGAACTTGGATATCTCATTTCTAAGTCCATACTCTTAGTCACTATGTTATGCTGCCTCTTACATTAATTGCTGGTTAATTTTTCTGTAGACTATATGGGCCTGGAGGACAGAGTTTTATTTAAAGCTTAGAGTGAGACCAGCACACAATAACAGTGTAGCAGATATTGGGGAACCCTCTCCACAGAGAGGTGAAGGTCACGAGGGCTGTGTACCAGGGCCAGGTGATGCTGTGCTTAGTCACCCCATCCGCTTCTTTATGTACACAGCCGGCAACCTCTAATTGCTAAAGGGATTTTAAAGTTATTTCATCCTGTGCTTAGTGGAACAAGTTGTGCAACTTTTGTATATAATATCTTTAGATGTTTTCCTAGAATATTTTAACAATTCTTTGTGAATGCCTGAATGGAAATTCTAGGAGTTCAATTTCCTCCGACACCCTGTTGTTGGACTTTAGGAAATACGGTTTAGTTGTGCCTGTTCAAGATTTGTGGAAGTTTACAAACCTTTGTGCCAAGATCTGAGATTTCAGTCGGTACTACCTGTCTTGGAGTTTTGATGTCAAGGGCAGACTAACAAAAACAAACAAGCAAACAACCACCACCCCCTAAAAAAAAAAAACAAAAAACACCCAACATTTTCGAAGCTTTGATAGTAGAAACGAATGCCATTACCTGCCGTGTCAGCACTTTCCCTTGGAATCTTTCCTCAGTCACAGTTCAGGAAGGTGGTTTGGGATCACAATTTTATATTCCCTGTGAGCTGACACATTTTGAAAACATACTCATCATAAGTGATGACTGGTTAGAAATAAATCTGCCGAGTGTCAGCTTGATGTAGGAGTAATCACCAGAGCTTAAGAAAGCAAAACCATGTTTTTCTTAGAAATCATTTTCTTCACTAATATCAAGCTGGGGATCTTCCGTATCTTGCTTATAATCAAAGGGAGGGCTTTCATTACAGCAAATTTTGACTCTCTCGTGGTTCTAATTTTTCCTGGTTGACCCTGACTTATTATATACACATTCGCGCGCGCACTCCCGCCCCCCCCACACACTTTGTTTGAAAGATTTTGAGAAAATGTGGTCTCCCTGCTGTCAGTCCCCATGTCAATGTTTATTGACTCTAATACAGTAAACATGATATGTAATTTTTATTGTTACTTTGAGGCAGGGTAGTAAGAAGGTAGAAAAATTCCTTGGCAAGAAGAATGGGGAAACGGAGACAGGTAGCTAAACAAGGCCGAGCAATTTACAGCCAGATAATAAATCACAAGGTCTTATCTTCTCTAATCAAGGACACTTAGAGGAGCAAATGGTTTGCACATTCCAGACCCTGCTGTGGGCAGACCTGCCTCCCTTCCAGTCCTCTCTGGTGACATTCTTTGAAGTGAAACTGACCAGAGAATGACCCCGACCCCTCTACACTCATTCTGATGAATTAGAATATTAAATAACACAGCTGGAAAGCTGGTGAATATTTTATTGAGATCCTTCCAGGAGACCTTCCCTAAAATGCCAGCCTTTAGAAAACAGATATAAAACTCTTAAGACAAAGGACCAAGGGTGTGCTCTCTCTCGAGCTTGCCCCTGCATTCCCCCTGTTCTTTCCTTAGGCATGTATATCTTTGCTATTTTTCTCCTTAGCTCAAAGGATTCCCATGAGACTTGCAACCAGGGGAGCAGTAGGCAGCAGCAGCTTGTCCTGGGCTAACCCCCTGAACCTCTCTCCGAGAGCCCTTCTTTTTCTTCTGTAACTTGTTTTCTGAGTCCATGTAGCCCAGGTGGCTCACTTCTTCTGCCTCTGTGACTTTCTCTCTAAAGGACCAAGGCATCCTCACCTAGGCTCACCTCTCCTTCACGTTTCCAGAGCCAAGGCAGCTCCACCTAGCCTCACTCCTGTTGCTAGAATCTTGCCTCTTTCACCATTTGTTTCACTATCCCCAGCGTTAATAAATGTTACTTTCAAAATCCCCTAGACTTGTGTTGTGAAATCTTTCCTGCACAAAGTCAAGAACCCACACATTGCAGATTGTGCCAGGTCAGACCTATCTCAGTCCCATTCCCCTTCCAGTGACAACCTAACTTGCATATAATTTTCCATTTCAAAAACTAAAAATAGTTACACATGTCTTTCCATAATCAGATAGTTAGAATCATGTCAAAATTATTCTCTCCCTCTGTTTCCCTCCTACCTTGACCCCTCCCTCTTTTCTCCTACCTCCAACGTTGAAAACAAACTATTGATGTTTTTGTAGTCAGAGAATACCTTGAGGGCAGTCTAGTAAATTTTGCTAACACACTAAGAGGTGTGAATCAGTCCAGCAAGGCCAAAGGGATCATATGGCTGAATTCAGACCCTGAAGCAGTTATTTGGATATAAGTGACTTCACCACTCGCTGTTTATGATTTATTAAAGACTGTAGACTGCAAAGATTATTAAATAGCAAGAATTTAGGGTAGTATATTTGAATTACTTGTTGAGTATTACCTGTGGTAGATAGACATGGTGTGAAAACATAACTGACCCAGCCAAAGATCAGTGCTTCATATATTCACAATGAGAATGTATGTATTTATTTATTTACTTATTGCCTTTCTTATTCCAGAAAGGATTTAAGATTATTTATCAAAATATACTTGACACAAAGAGATAAATAGAAAGCCAGGGGATGAGGGGACTGGGCCCTAACTGAGGGTAGAAAAGAGTCAGGTGAAGCTAGCAGTGGCCTTTGAGTACGAAGAAACTCTATGATTATAATTCCCCTAGTACTTTGGGCAGCTAGAATTAAACAATTTACTTCTTAATTAGGCCTCTGTTCAGATGTTAACTGCTCTTCCTGCTCAACTGCTTTTGTTTTCACTAATGTAGTCATAAGTTGCTGATATGAGGTCTCTTTATCCAGCAGGAGGAGATAGCTTCAGGGCCACTCAGAATGTTTTGCAGGAGGAAAGAATGTCCTCAAGGTAGCTGCGAGTGGCTGACCCCCAGGGTCTGATGGGAAAAAGCATCATCTGTGACTAAAGAAACACAGACTTCTCTCTCAGTTCCCTGGAACGCTCCCTCTCTTAGTTTCCTGGAGGTAAGAAATGTCCAAACCTGTAGAGAATTTTTATGAGCTTAATTGAGCCAAACTGATGACAATTGCTAGGAAACAAAATCTCAATGGATTGAGAAAATGCTCCGGAAAGGGCAGATTTACCACATAAGGGGGGGTTATATGAAATCCACTGGTGATAGGGAGGAGGGAGAGAGCAAAGCAGGAAAATCTCTGGGACTGGATAAAAAGTAAAATGAATAGACACTTCTTTTACATGGGTGGGCATAGGATAGTTAACAGTTAACGTGCTAAAAATAAAACAATGAGGGTTTCTGAGGTCCCAAGCTCTGGCGCAGTGATTGTGTCCTGAGGTGTCTGGAAAAAGGGGAGTTACTCTGACAGTCCAAGGGTATGTTATCATAGATGCAAAAAGGCAATAGACAGGCTCAGTGAAGGTAGAGATTGACCTTTGTCAGGAAAGATAACTAACCTACACCATGACTATTCACCACGACTTGCTTTTAGTTAGAAAGTTTTAATTTTAGACCATCCTATGTGGTTACTTTCGGTCTCTGAGTTTGTAAGCATTCAGGCCTCCCCTGAGCTTGTCAGGTTTAGTATGTGCTGCCCCGAGCGCCCCCCCACCCCACCTTTTTTAATCCACACTTTCTAGCTGCATCAAATGACTATCTCTGGTTGATAGTGCGGATTGGCTGTTAACTGGTTAAAAATGCAGATTAAATATTAACCCATTAATAGTGCAGATTTTGTAATCAAAGAAAACACGATACTTTCAAGAGAAACATCAAAAGTCATGTCCATCGCTAGCTACACATTTCCCCCATCGTTCAGGTAATTTGTGGATACCATCCCAATAGAACTTTTCTTGTTTTGAGGCAGACCTTTCAGAGACACAATTTTCCACTTCTTCGTACATTTTGAAGTGCTGCTCAGAAAGTGCCGTCGATCAGAACAAGTAGTAATCTGAAGGAGCAAGGTCTGGTGAATACAGCGGGTGGGTTAATACTTTCCAGGCAAGATCTTTTAACGTGTCTTTAACTGGTTTTAAAGGGTGTGATGATGCATCATCATGAAGCAAAATTACTTTGCTGTGTCTTCTGGCCCATTCTGGTCATTTTACGATCAAAGCGTGGTTCAAATTGATTATTTGTTGTCGGTAGCAATCAGTATTAACAGTTTCACCTGGTTTTAGAAGCTCATAATACACCACATCTTCCTGATCCCACCAAATGCAGAGCATTGTCTTCTTTCTGAAGCGATTTGGCCTTGCAGTTGATGTTGATGGCTGACCTGGATCAACTCATGATTTTGTGCATTTGGGATTCTCAAAATAAATCCACTTTTCATCGCCAGTCACAATTTGATGCAAAAAAGACTTTCTTTCGTGCCGTTGAAGCAACATTTTACTGATGACTTTTCGGTTTTCCATTTGTCTTTCGTTCAGTTGATGTGGCACCCATTTTCCTTCCATTAAAATCTTTTCCATTGCTTGTAAATGATCGAAAATTGTTTGCTGAGCAACGTTTAATCTTCCTGCAAGTTGTTTTTGAGTTTGACCCTCATCTTCATCCAATAATGCTTGCAATTGTTGGTCTTCAAACTTTTTCGGTTGACCTGGACGTTCTTTGTCTTTCACATCGAAATGATCACTTTTAAAGCGTTTAAACCAGCGTTCACAAGGATCTTGAGATGGAGCATGTTCACCATAAGCTTCCCAAAGTATACGATAACTTTTTCTTCAAAATAAAGTAATGAATTAAAACTTCCTGCAAATGCTCTTTTTTTTTTGTTCACGAAATTCCAACACTTTTATTTTTATTTTTTTAATTAAATCTTTATTGTTCAGATTATTACAGTTGTTCCTCTCCCCCCCCCCCCATAACTCCCCTCCTCCCAGTTCCCACCCCACCCTCCACCCTCACTCCCCACCCACTGTCCTCATTCATAGGTGCACGATTTTTGTCCAGTCTCTTCCCCCATCCCCCATACCCCTTTCCCCCCCAAGAATAGTCAGTCCATTCCCTTTCTATGTCCCTGATTCTATTATAATCACCAGTTCATTCTGTTCATCAGATTATTTATTCACTTGATTTTTAGATTCACTTGTTGATAGATGTGTATTTGTTGTTCATAATTTGTATCTTTACCTTTTTCTTCTTCTTCCTCTTCTTAAAGAATACCTTTCAGCATTTCATATAATACTGGCTTGGTGGTGATGAACTCCTTTAGCTTTTTCTTATCTGTGAAGCTCTTTATCTGACCTTCAATTCTGAATGATAGCTTTGCTGGATAAAGTAATCTTGGTTGTAGGTTCTTGGTATTCATCACTTTGAATATTTCTTGCCACTCCCTTCTGGCCTGCAAAGTTTCTGTTGAGAAATCAGCTGACAGTCGTATGGGTATTCCCTTGTAGGTAACTGAGTTTCTTTCTCTTGCTGCTTTTAAGATTCTCTCTTTGTCTTTTGCTCTTGGCATTTTTTTTCTATTTTTTTATTTTTATTTATTTATTTATTTATTTTTATTGCTTAAAGTATTACAAAGGGTATTACATATGTGTCATTTTTTCCCCCCGCCCTTGACAATCCCCTGGTCTCCCCTACCCCCCAGTGTCTTATGTCCATTGGTTATGCTTATGTGCACTTGGCATTTTAATTATGATGTGTCTTGGTGTGGTCCTCTTTGGATTCCTTTTGTTTGGGGTTCTCTGTGCTTCCTGGACTTATAAGTCTGTTTCTTTCACCAGGTAGGGGAAGTTTTCTGTCATTATTTCTTCAAATAGGTTTTCAATATCTTTCTCTCTCTTTTCTTCTGGCACCCCCATAATTTGGATGTTGGTACGCTTGAAGCTGTCCCAGAGGCTCCTTACACTATCTTTGTATTTTTGGATTCTTTTTTCTTTTTTTTTCCTTTTGTTTTTTCTTTTTTCCCCAGCCATCAGCAGAAGCTCCATCTCGGTCGGTGGGATTCTTTTTTCATTTTGCTTTTCCGGTTGGGTGTTTTTTGCTTCTTTGTATTTCAAATCTTTGACTTGATTCTTGCAATCCTCTGGTCTGCTGTTGGGAGTCTGTATAATATTCTTTATTTCAGTCAGTGTATGCTTAATTTCTAGTTGGTCCTTTATCACAACATCGAGGGTCTCACTAGATTTCTTGAGGATCTCACTACATTTATCGGCGGTTTCTAGAAAGTTCTTGAAAAACCTTAAAAGTGTGGTTTTGAACTCTATATCCAGTAGTTTGCTTTCCTCCATTTCTGTCATTTGTGTCCTGTTTCTTTGTCTCGGCATTTTTTATGCTTCGCTGTGTCGATAGAGTGGCTTTCTGTGCTAAGTGTCCTATAGGGCCTGGTGGCTCAGCCTCCCCAATTACCTGAGGTAGACACTCTTGGTGCACCCCCTTGTGGACTTTGCGCACAGTCTTGTTGTAGTTAAGCCTTGATTGTTGTAGGTAACACTGGGAGGATTTGACCTCAGGCCAATTGGCTGTGAGAATCAGCTGTGTCTACAGTGGGAGAACTTCTGTGCTGGAGACACCCTTCTGGGGCAAGACTTGCTTCAGTGGGGCTTTGGTGCTCACTGAGTCTGCCCCTGAGTGTGTTCCTTATGGATCTGTGGAGTTATAATTGGATGGTCCCACTCTGACCTCTGGGTACACTGGCTCTTGGATCTGAGGAGGTGCTAATCTAGCCTCTGTCTGAGGCTACCCTGCAGAAGCCAGCTGTAAAGCAGTGCAAGTTGCCCTGGGGCCTTGGGCAGCTGCAGTTTGTTAAGTAATTTTCAGATTACAAAGGGCCAGGCCTTTCATATGCAAAAGCCTCCGTGCATGGCTTGGGTGGGGTGGAGCCCCAGGGGATCAACTGGGTGGGCAGAGTGAGCAGTATGGCTGCTCTCAGTCCTGTCCTCAGAGGCCCCGGCAATCGCTGTGTGTGCCTCTGAGAGAAAGCTGCCCTCGAGTTCCGACTGATGCTAGACAGTCCCGCTTCTCCCGTATGAGTCTGTGTCCCCAGAGACTCACCCGGAACTGGAGCTCAGAGCCTGAGACACCCTCCCGATTGAAAAAGACAATCGTGACCTCAGCCACCAGCCCTCTCTGCATGCACCTCTGAACCTTTGTATTTTACTTCCGTACCGCACCTCCTCTGAGTCTCGGTATGCTTTTCTCTTTCCTTCTAGTTGTAGAATTTCCACTCAGCCAGCCTTCCTGTGGTTCTGGATGATGTCCATTCCGTCCTTTAGTTGTATTTTTGAAGTGGTTGTGCGAAGCAGCAATCTCCGGTGTTTACCTATGCCGCCTTCTTGGTTTCTCCCTTCGACACTTTTAAGCGTAAAAATATCTATGATGTTAACACCTTCAGCAAATTTGACATATGAAGTTTTGAAGCTTGTCAATACAACAAAATAGCATGCATATCAAATCGCATATATATCAACATATGTGTAACTCCATCTGTTGAAAAAAATCCGCATTATTAACCGGTACACCTAGTACTGTGTCCCACTTCCTGGCTTCAGGACTGTGCTATTGGGAGGGAAAAGAGAGGAAAAAAAGGAGGGATAAAAAATATGAGTAAGGTCTATTTTAAGTTTGAAGGAAATGAAACAATGTACACAGTCTATTTTTTTATACACCAACAAAAAGTGAGACTTTCTATGGGTCTTTTAAAGATTAAAAGATTTTTTTAAAAAGACTAAATGATTAAATATGTTTTTAAGTTTTACACTTATTTTCTTCTGGGGACTAATGTAATGCTGGATAATTAGACTCAGGTTTCTTATTTATATTCTTATTTGGGGCAAGAAGAAAAGTCTCTTTTAAAATATAACCTTCCCTTTTTAAATATGCCCATAAGGACTGGAAAATATTGGGAATTAACAATTATTGGTGAAGAGACTAGATTGTAAAGCTATTATAATTTAAAATAAAGGTCAGCATTGCTTCCTTTAATCACTTCATGCAATTTCACCCCAAAGGCATTTATTTTTGTCTTTATCTGTTAAAATACATTGTAAACCTTATTAATTTAATCCAGATGAAGTCAAACAGTAATTTTTTATTCCATTTTGCTGTTCTATTAAGGTAATTACTACCAAGTGATCAGTGATTGAATCTGAAAAATGCATTTAATTATTATTAATTGAATAACCACTGAGTTAATTAAATTGTTCCAGGATATTAGACTGGAAATTAATTAATTATAATATATCTATCTACCTTCAAGAAATTATATTCTGAGGGACATAACAGAGGAGGAATAATACTTTTCACTTAGATAAAAAGATAATAAATGCTCATTAAAATAAATATTTTCTTAATATTTGAGAGCTCGGATGGCTTGGGGGAGATAAATAATAATTTTCAGTCGTGCCAATTTTTACTATGGCAAACATCTCAAATTAATTAGCAAAGTTGTAAAATCCAGTGTCTTCTCTGAGAATTTTAATATCTAGCCAATACATGTGTTTATATAGTCACATTTATTTATTTATTTATTTATTCATTCATTAACTTTTGTATGTAAAAGCTAGTAACGGTCAGATTAAATTAAGGTAAGTACCCTAAAGTCAAAGGGCTTAAAAATGGCTACAAGCCCATTCCTTTATTTTTCTTTTAAAACTCAAGAAGCCAAGCAATTTTCTCAAATAATAACAGAGCATAAAGTACAGGTTTTCTGTCTCTGGCTTAGCCTTGCATTGTTCCATGATTCTGGCTCAGGGTTCTTGTTAACCATAAACGTGGAAGAATTGCAGGGCCTTAATGCAGGCCATGACTCTGGAATGACTGTCTCATAAATCCACAGATTAAAAAAGAAGTGAGATGTTTTGCACTTGGAAATGCAATGAGAGGGTTTGAAGCGGTTTGGCAAGTAGGTTAAGTGCCTCTAGAGAACAGAGAGTCCAGGAAGCTAAAATTACTCACTGAAAAGGAAAGATGACCAAAAACCCAACAATATGCTTAGTGTTTCATCATGACCTTCAGAATACATTTCACTTTTCTTAAATGAATGTGTGTTTAAATACATTAAACAGAGTCTGAATTCAGTGTCAAGGATTCAGCAATCTTTGAAGAGCATTGAATAATAGAATCAATAGAAACAAATGGAAGGAAACTGTGAACGTGGATGATATGATCAAGGTCTCTGGAAATAGTGAAAAAAGAAAAAAGATTCCTGGTCACTGAATGAGACCCCCATTTGAGTTCTGAGACAATAGAAAAGCAATAAAGTGATGAATCAATAGGAAAAGTACTTTGCTAAGAGGCAAGAACAATACCTTTGCCTTTAGAAGCAAACAACTCTGAAACTTCAAAGAAAACCTTTCTTTTTTTGGGTCTATCTTTCATTTTCATTTTTTTGTTGTTTAAATATTTAAGAACCTAGTCACAGAACTGTGCCTGATAATAGCATAGTGGATTTTGGGAACCACTGCCTCATGCCTGGTCTGTTAAATCAGTCATCTGCAACATATCTTATAAGTCCCTGCCCACCTCCCCAAACCCTGGACTATTTCCAGACAGAGTCCATTCTGAAACCGTATCTGAGTTTTAAAAAGTTTGCCTGAGAAAACGGAGTTCTCTTAAATGTATAGAGCTTAAAAGTCTTAAAAAGGGACTTTTTCCAAGCACAAAACCAGGTTAAGAGGGAAGGAAGGGCTGTCTTTCTGAGTACTAGTTTGTGTTCAATTTATAAGTACAAAAACATGGGGGGCCATTACACAACAATGCAAAACCAGTTTAGGAGATAAGGAAAAGGACTGATGGGGTAGCTGTGGCCCCTTCTGTGTGGGCCTTAGAAAGCCCAGAGGAGCAGACCTGAACCCAACTGGAAGCCCTAAGTTCAGCCTGGCCCCCCCTGAGCCCAGCCAACCTGCAGACTCATTAGGGATATGTGAGGATGTGTCTGTACTTCACAGGCTTGCTTTCATTTTGGTAATGTAGAAACCAAAAGTTTATAAACTTCCTCAACCTGGAATTGCTGACTGTTCAGAAAGTCCACAGATGGATCATGAGCCGTGAGCAGCTGAAGGGGCTCTGGGTGTCCCTGATGAGTCAGGTTAATGTGTGATGTACATTGGGGATACAAAGGCGAATGAAACACAATTTCTAACCTCAAGGATTTTGATTGGAAGGGCTATTTTAATAATGTAGGTGTGAGTAGATGAGGGCCTGGGCTAGATAGAGTGCTGGTGAATGGAATGAAAGGGCATAATCAGAAAGGAGAAAGATTAGAAAATAAAAACAAGGTATTAGATATGTGAGGGACAAGGAGGTGAATAATAATAATAATTTAAGAATGACTCTGAGATCCCATGTCTGTGATGCCATTGGGGGAGGTTGGAGGAGGTAGACGATAAGATCCTTTTATGTGTTGAATTTCAGGGATGACAGCTCATTCATGGAAAAATGTCCTTAAGGGCAATTTTTGAAGTGGGATTAGATGGGGCTTGGCAGAGAAGCCATGCCAGAACTAGAAGGTTGTAGTGTGTGGTCACACTGGAAACAATGAGCACATGAGGTCTTTAAGGGAGTGCTTGCAGAGAGAAGACAGCACAGGGCTTTGGGAGAAATGCACATTTGGGTACAGGAGAACGAGGAAGAGTCAGAAAAGGAGACTGGGGAGAAATCAGAAAGGTGGGAGCGGTACAGGTAATTTTTATTGAGCACTTACCATGCCCTGAGAATTTTATATGTATCCATCATCTAATCCTCACAGCCTCTCCAGGGAGAAGAGTTATCAATATTACAGTTGAGCAAACTGAGATTGAGAGCTGTTAAGTGTTTTTCCCTAAGGTCAGATAGCTACTAAATAGGGATGCCAGGTCTACTTGACAACAAAATCTATGCTCTTAATCATTGCAAAAACTCAAATAATCTGTTTTACACAAACCAATGCATGGGAAATGGCTATTGAGGAGGGGTTGACCAGCAGGCCACATGCTGTAGAGTTCAGGAGGAATACTGATTGAGAAAAGTCCATTTATTTGATGAACAGGAAGTGATTGTTGTGAGCAGAATGATGGAGCAGGAGCTTCACTACAGGGCAAAAGTGTGGGTGGGTGGCGACACATGGAAGGAATTGGTAGAGACAACCAATCAAGAAACATTTGGTGAAAGAACAAGAGCAAGGATTAGATCCTAGAGGGATGTTGGGGCTAAGTTAATGTAAATAAACTTATTAATTTCCATGTAATTATTTCCAAGACAAAGAGGCTGCTTATAGACCACACAAAAGGATATAGTAGAGCCTGAAAATGAAGGCTCCACAAAGAGGGTGCAAATGGGGTTGGTAAATTATGGAGGAGAATAGAAAGACTGCGATCTAAAGTCTGGGATCCATAGGACCAACTGTGGGGCGGAGAAGGGCACCTGCTTATTTCCAGACTAGAGGGAAGGGCCAGCTGAGTGGAGGTATTTATTCAATTTATTTAAATTAACTGAAGTTTCTTTTACTGCACTGACACCAAATAAAGCCAATTTTAATTTAGATTAAGTCAAAATTAAATTTTCCAATTATTAAAGTATCTGAGAGTTTGTGAAAATGTGAGGACAGATTTTTAAGCTTATACGTAAAAATTTTATTTGTAAAAAAAAAAATTATAATAATTCCTCCAAGTTATGCTCCAGAGTCCTTAGTAGTATATTTTAGGAAACACCTATTTCTACACCTGCTGAGCTCACTTCCATTGCCTGGTCTGTATTTTGGACTCTAAAATAAAAATTCTATTTAATAAAATACTCTTCTTTTGAATACATCTTATGCAGCTCTTTTAAAAAACATTATTAAGAACATCTTTGCATCTTAAGTTTGTGTTGGCAGCTTTAAGCATGATATACAGATCTCAATTATCTTTGAAATAACTTATTGGTTTCTTATATAAATTCCAAGCCACTTCTAAGGGTCTGTCATTGCAACTCGAATCAACTATTTTCTGAGCAAACAATCAGAAGGGCTTTAGGATGAATTACATACTTAAACATGTAGTAACTCCCCAGAAAAATCAGTGAAATAAAATGTCCAGAAATCGTCCCCTCCATTTGCTAACTGAAGCCAGACTTGCGGACTGTCCTTGGCCTTGGAAGGATTTAAGAAACATGAAGATTATTAGGAAATTCTTACAAGATTTAAAAAGGACCAGGAACATGCTATAAAAAAGGGAAAGAACTCAATATATTTGTCTGAAGCAAGTTTCCTCATATAAAGGAATTGTAATTTAATTTGCATGACTTTTTGTCAACGCTGGTTTATTTTGTTGCTTTTGTTTATTTATTTGCTTGGAAGGTTTTGGCTGTTGGGCCCTTGGACTAAGACCTGAAGAATTGTGAATTCCATTACCCTTGACTTACCAAATGGTGTAGGGAAATTGCATCTTATTTACATTTCTGAGTCTTGGGACAGAGGGGATTATTATGCCACTTCTGTTTTTAGGAAGCCTCGAGAGTTTTATTATGTTTTAATAGTCTGTGTTTTCTGAGATTTGATTTGTTTTCATAATCAGAAAAAAATTATTTTAAAAATGTGAACTGGTGATAAAGCAATGGGTTCTCTGTACCCATAAATATTAGCAGCTGAAATGACAGCTCCCAGTGATGACAAGGAAGAGGCTTCTCCATGGGGTGAGGGGAGTTGGACCCTACATGCTCTAAGGTCTTTGCACTCCAACATCCGTGATACTGTCACATGAATGATAAATGCTGAGTCCCCTTCATTGGAAGAATTGGGCTAGTTACCTTGGCTGCCTTGCATTCTGTTAGTGGCCTCTTTATACTGGAAGCTCACTGTGACAGTGTTGGCTGCAGTGGCTATCCATTTGCATGCATTTGAAGCTGATATAACAGTAGGATTTCGGGAGACAACAATATTACAGTGATGCCAAGAACATGAATATGTAGGGGAGGGGTGTTTGTGTGGAAAAGCATAAGATAACCCTCTGTGAAATGTTCTAGTGAGTCCTGATTAAAATGCTCTCAAATCAGTACTTACAACACACATACCCCAAATATTATATTTCATGGTTAATTTTTCTAGATAGGCATTTCCCAACTGTGGTTTTAGTTAAATGAAAAAGATGGGCCCTATTCTGATTTTTGTGTTTATGAGCTAGTTTGGCAAACAGGATCATTGTTTTTCACTCTCAAGAGAAAAGGCATTTAGAACATTTCCTCCAAATCATAATAGCTCTGAATTAAGAGGGAACACAATACTCCCCGGGCAAATCTGGTGTGTAGAAGTGAATCTCTGTTAAGAACAGTGCTACACACATAGAGTTCTTACTGATTACACACAATCCCAGCCTAGATAGACAGAGGAGGGGGGAATCTAACATGAAATAATGAAATAATAAGATCGATTTCTATAAAGTACGTGTGAAAACAATTGTTTTGTTGTCATAGCACCTGTGTAAAAATAGGTGTATGTATATGTCTATAAATGTGTACTATACTGACATGTGTGTATTATCCTGATATAAGGTGACTGGTAGTTAAAAAATAAAATCAAGTCAAAGAGAATTGTAAAAGAATTCAAAAAGGAAAAATTGGAATTTACTATTAAGCCCCCACTCCCCCACTTCCTATGAGGTCTCATGGAACATGGTGATTCCTATGAAGAAATGAGTCTGTCATCTGTTTGAATACTTTCATTTTCACATTATTTGAGTACTTTATTACTTTTCTAGGTTCTAAGTATGAAGTGAATTCTAATCAGTTCATTGGTTGAAAAACAGATGAAACATATTTTCTTTCTATTCAATGCAAATTTTGAAAAAGTTCATCCACCAAAGCGTAAGGAACTATGTAAACACAATGTGTCTGATTATCATGCTACAAAAAAATTCACAAGAAAGTTCCAGGATATCTATCTCCCCTTCCCTTAACCCCGGATAGATTTTCTTTGAAGAAAACACATTCAATATGTTCTGGATGGGGGGTGTGGAATGAGAAGAATGTCAGTATCAAAGGTGCTCTCCAAGGCTGGGGTCCTCATGATAGGACCCAGGAGCCAAGGCCTCGGCCAGGGCTGCTTGCCTATTCTGCCTCGTACATGATGAGGGCCTTGTGCAACCTGGTAACAGAAGCACACACACAGGAGGTGGGAACCTGCTTCATCAGCACCCTTCTCACCTAGGCAGGTATCTGAGAAAACATAACCTTGGGAATTGTCCTGCTCCTATAAATTTTATTCATCCCACTACCTGTTCCACCTTCTTGGCTCTACTCCTCTCTCTTTCCTGGTCCCCCAGCTTCCAACGTGGCTCCAGTTCTTGCTTCCCTGCTGTTGTCTCTGGTATGGTTGACCTTGAGGGCCTCTTATGGAAATGCTGCTCCTTCTTGGTATGGAATTCCTCCTCAGACACCATCCCAACTTCACCTCCAGGCTCCCCAGTCTGTGACAGTGGGTGAAAGATACACCACATGCCCTCTACCCTCACCCCTGCCATCTTGGCCCATTCCCTATCTAACTTCCCTGCCAGGGAAGGGGACTTGGGTAAAGGGGAGCACAGCAAGGGGGTGCAGAGGCATCAGAAACATGGCTTATATGTGGGCATTAGTCATATTATTTCCATTAAATAGAGGGTGTGATGGTTAATTTTATGTGTCAATTTGACTGACCTAAGGGATGCCCAGAGAGCTGGTAAAACATTATTTCTTGGTGTGTCCATGAGGGTGAATCTGGAAGAGGCTGGCATTTGATTCAGTAGACTGAGTAAAGACATCTACTGTCACCAGTGGTGGGTGGACAGTATCCAATCCACTGGGGGCGGAATGGAACACAAAGGTGAAGGAAGTGAATTCTTCCTTTCTTTTTGAGTTGGGATGTCCATCTTCTTCTGCCCTGGAACACCAGAACTCCCAGTTCTCGGTTTTTGAACTCCAGGACTTACAGCTGGTTCTCAGGCCTTTGACTTGGATTAATTCATCCCACTGACTTTTTTTGGCCAATCTCATACTTTTAAGAATGGGTGCATTAGGAGCATTGTAACCATTATAGTAAAAGGCAAAAGATTTATGAGATCTGAAGAGAAACCAGAGTATACCATTTTAATAGATTAAAAAATTTCTCACATTTGCCATATGCCCATGTGCTTTAATGTGCATAAAAACTTTTACATTGCAGTTTTGATTACTGTGAAACAAACTCCTGTGGAACTCTTAAATTAATACTTCTGCTCATTTATTTACATTTTTCCTCCCATATTTTAACAGTTCTGAATTCGGGATGAGTCTTACGATGGTCACCCACCAGGAATGACTGTGACTGGCTGTCACTCAAGCTTGGTGCTAGTGCTTTGTGTTGTGACTTCAGTTGAGTCATGTGCATGGTCGACACCACATGTGCTAATTGAGGTTTAGTAGGTCTTAAAAAATTATATCATCTGCCTTTGAAAAAATAAAGTTATCATGTACACAGAAAAGTACAGAAACAGAGGTTGGGGATGAAATGGGACTTAGTGAGTCCAAGAGCCGTTATTAGAGGAAAGTCTACAGTTCCATGCGGTGATGCAAAGCAACCATTAAGTGCTTTACCTAAGAAAGAAATACACCACCCTGTGGATAAATCCATGCTTCATTTTGTTGCTGAAGTGGATACAAAAGAATTACCTATCACACACCACACAGAGTACCTAAAGTCAGAAGCAACTGCCAGGTCCCTCAGATAACAGATAAAAGACATTTTGAAGTAAAGCACTACTCATTGGACATTATTAAGGCATCACATCGTAATTTCATTGGCAGGATTTTCCATTTCCTTAGTGGAGTGTCATTATCAAGCACCTATTCAGTTAAAGGTTCTCTGCAGGTGCTTTCACATGACATTTAAGCCTCACACCAATTCTGTTCCATCTCATCCCAACCTGGAGGTGAGAGCTGAGCATTTTGCTCAGATTGGTACTTTGGTTTTGGTAGAGTTAGGACTTGAATTCTCATGTATTCATGCCCAGAGCCTGTACTTCTTCCTCTAGACTCCACTGTCCTGGTAGAAATCTCCCTGATTTGCCGACCTTTCTACCCCTTTTCTTTTGTAGGTGTTTTTTATTTTTTTCCTTTTTATAATTTTAGTTGTTTTAAATTTATATCTGATAACATATTCTGAAAACACCATCCTGAGGCTGTTTCCAGAGGGAGCTGAGCTGTTTACACAGCCCTGCCCTGTCTGAGCAAGAGCATGCATTTGCACCTACACCCACCAAGGACCAAGGGCAGAGCCACCTGGGCCCAGCCCTGTGCCTACCCATCTAACAAACTGCACATCAGAGGTGGGAGGACCTCTCCCTGCAGCCCCTGCTTCTGGGAATTTCTGATCCACACAAGCCTGGCAGGAAGTGATGCGATGGTGGGATGGTCTGGATCCAACCCCTCTATCTTTCAGAAGAATCTGTGGGGAGGAATGGCACCAAGATGTCTATACTCAGGATGACATCTTGGGTTTTTCTTTGTTTTTCATCTGAAAACTGAGTTAGATTTTGGGGACTGGAAATCCCGATGAGGGCACTGTTGGTGTTTACTTCTCGTCAGTGCACCTTGGATTCGGCTCACACAGTCTCTCGCGTCACCTCACAATTGTTTCCTAAAATGGAAAATGCTTTTCAACCAGATAATCTTTACTTGTGCCTGAGAATAAGCCATACTCAATGGGCCCATCTTCAAGTCAAAGGCGATAAATTGAAGATGATCCAATAAATGTCCCTCAACATCTCCAGCTAAGGATTTTCTAGAAAACCTAGTATTAAAAAAAGCATTGAGCATTTCTTTTCACCAACTGCAGGTTCTCAAGAAATAATCAGATGAGATTCTCACACATAAACATTTACTATTTTCCATGGCTATTTGGGTGGGAAAAAGAGTCAAAATGAAGTAAAAAATGAAAACCACTTGAATTTCTGTCCATGCTTATAATTGTATTCATACCAACAGTTTTAAAGGTTTAGACATGTTTAGAAATGTGGTTTCTTCTGAGATCAGGAGCAGGAATGGCTGCCCTCTTGGGAAAGGCCAGCCTGTGGTGAGCTAGCCGGCAGCAAGGGTGGAAGTGCCAGAAATATCAGTGGGAAGCTGAGGATTCTGAAATTCCTCATGTGATTTGGAACCCAGGAGAATTTGACTGCATTTGGAATCACTGCATCATGGAATGAAACCAGAAAGAAGATTATTTACTCCTCATACATTTATTTCTCTTTAGCTCTGGTTCAAAGGCTTTGAGAATAACTAGAGGTATTTCATTAATTAAGTAACAAGGACGTTGTAACAAGCAGCCAAGCTAATTATTTTCCTCCAAATTGAGCTGGTCGGGCCATTCTCATCTTTCTGAGGACAAGCATTTAGTGAAAACAGAATCAGCACGGAACCAGCGTTTTACTGTAATCTCGGCTATGAAAGATTTGAGCACATGATTGGCATTTAAATTATTAATAAGTAATGCAGTGTCACTTAATATTTTATTTCCATTCATCAGTTACCAGTGTTTCTTAATCAAACTAGCTAGAGTTACTCACTGACTCTTAAGAAAGAGCTGGTAACCCTAGCCGGTTTGGCTCAGTGGATAGAGCATTGGCCTGTGGACCGAAGGGTCCTGGGTTTGATTCTGGTGAAGGGCACGTACCTTGGTTGCAGGCTCCTCCTTGCCCCAGGCCCAGGGCCCATGCAGGAGACAACCAATCGATGTGTTGGTTGCCTCCTGCACAAGCTGGTAGAGTTTAAAATAATATTTAGAGAATCATTTACAGCTATACCTACTCTCATACCTTTTCTTGCCCAGCTCCACAGAAGGGGGTGTCCCTCTAGTCCAGTGATGGCGAACCTTTTGAGCTTGGCGTGCCAGCATTTTGAAAAACCCTAACTTAACTCTGGTGCCATGTCACATGTAGAAATTTTTTGATATTTGCAACCATAGTAAAACAAAGACTTATAATTTTGATATTTATTTTATATATTTAAATGCCATTTAACAGAAAAATCAACCAAAAAAATGAGTTTGCATGTCACCTTTGACACGCGTGTCACCTTTGACACGCGTGTCACCTTTGACATGCGTGTCATAGGTTCACCATCACTGCTCTAGTCCAAGGTAAATCACTTGTCTATACTCTGAATGTACACATTAAAATTTAATTTGCCATGGGCCCACCTATCAAGCTGTTGATTGGAAATTTTTTCTCTCAGTGAACACTGCTATCTTCATTAGGTTTCCGAAGAAAGCATTAGGGGCCATCAGAGACTCCTCCACATTCTGACATCCCAGCTCTATCCAATCCATCAGTGTCCTGTCCATTTCACTGGTTCAGTATTTTTCCTGCACTTTCATTTCCCTCTGTCTCTCAGCTACTACATTGGTGTAGGTCCTCAACACCTTTTAAGAACCTCCCAGATCATCTCCCTGCTATAATATCCAATATCCCTTTCTCTATACCACTATCAAAATGATTTCTCTCTTCTTAAAACCTTTTAATGGTGCTTCGCTATCTTAAAGACAAAGTTCAAGATCCTTAGCATGGAACCAAGAAGCCCTTTATGCCATGGGCCTGCAGGGAAGCCAGCATCATCCTGCACCATTCCCCAGAAGGCCCCATATGTTCCAATCCGAGGTCAGGAGTTGCTGTTTTGAAAATGGACCATGTTCCCTCTCTCTCCTTTGCCTTTGCAAGGTGGTTCCCTCTACTGACCATTTGCTCTGTGTCTGCCAGCAACACTCTGAATAGTTCCTTAAGGCAAGCTCATTATTTGACAACTCTGGGAAACAGGGAGGGAGCCCACGCTGAGTACAAAGTTAATTGCTGTGGTGCCTTCTCCTGTGTTCTCCCAAACCTCCATCAAGGTACTTGCCATAGAGCATTTCAGTGTTTGTTGTAAACATCTGTCTCTTCCACTACACTGTACGTTCCTTGAGTGGAGGAGTTGAGTCTTTATTTTTGTCTTTCCAGGCCAAGCATGGTACCTGTTGCTTGGTAGCTGCTCCATAAATTGTTACGGCATAAAGGAGTTTAATCTTTTTTCATTGCTTCTGAAAACTTTCAGGTAGCCCTTAGAACAGCGGTTCTCAACCTGTGGGTCGCGACCCCTTTGGCGGTCGAACGACCCTTTCACAGGGGTTGCCTAAGACCATCCTGCACATCAGATATTTACATTACGATTCATAACAGTAGCAACATCACAGTTATGAAGTAGCAACGAAAATAATTTTATGGTTGGGTCACAACATGAGGAGCTATATTTAAAGGGCCAGAAGGTTGAGAACCACTGCCTTAGAAGGTCTTTTGTCTTGCTCACCCTGAGTACTTTCATCTAATTCCACATGTTCAGTGACCATCTGTATATCCATAAAGGCCAACTTTTGACCTCCAGAACTCCATGTCCCACTTGTCATAACTTCTGTGTCTCACAATACCTCAAAGTTTATATGTTAAAAGTGAATCGTTTCCTTCCTCCATTGGCCTCTTTTCTACTTCCCGTCCTAGTGAGTTAGCAGTGGTCAAGGATTAATTAAGGGTATCGACTACTTGTAATTTTTCTCTGGGTTTCTATGCTAAATCACACAGTTAGTAAGTTTCTAGGAAAAATTGATCCTTTATGTATAGTCCAAGTTTGCTTTTGTATTAGTGATCTACTGCTACATAACAAATCAGCACACACTTGGCAACTTAAAAAAGCACATATTTATTATCTCGAAGTTTCTGTGGTTCAGGAGTCCAAGCAGGGCTCAGCTGGGTCCTCTGCCCAGGGTTTGCAAAGCTGCGGTCAAGGTGCAGTCAAGGTGGCTGGGCTCTTACACGAGGCTGGGGATCCTCTTCCAGGCTCACTGGTTGCTGGCAAAGTTCATTTCCTTGAAGCTGCAGGACTCATAGCAGCTTGCTTATTCCAGGCCAGTGAGAGAGAGCCTCTGACTTGCTTTTAAAGGGCTCATCTGATTAGGTCAGGCTCACCCAGGATCATATCCTTTGGATGACCTCAAGGTCAGCCGATTAAGGACCTTCATCATATCTGCAAAATCTCTTTACCCTTGCCATAGAATGTCACATAATCAGGAGAGAGACCAGTCTATCTCTTCTGCCATATTCCATTAGTTAGAAGCAAGTTGCAGGTTCTACCACACTCAAGGGGAGAAGGTTATACTGGGTGTGGGCCATTGGGAGTTATCCCAGAATTCTGCTTCCTACAGCTTAATTCTTTAAAAAAAACATATGGTTAATGGCAAAACCCAAAATCTCAAGTGTAAATGGGAGTGGCACAGAATTTGGGGCTGGAGAAAATGGTTTCCTAGGCTTATCCTAGCTTACACCAATGTCCTGAAGTTAATGCAAATGCCATTAGGATGTAAGATGTGCTAGGAATCCTGCCGCTTTTGGGTACTGCTTCGGAGGAAAAACTGTTCCACTGGTATTTAGTAACAAACACATGACTCGGCGAATTTATCTTTTTTTCTTGACATTGGCAGTGATAATGCAATGCCATTGTACACAGTCAGTGTGAGGTCGGCTTGCGAGTCCCTACAGATATGTGGTCACCTCTCGACTTTCTCTCTCTTTTGCTTGGGCAACTGCCACATTGATGCACTGGAGCCACTCTTCTGCGTTCTTCTCATCCTTGGCCTTGAAAACATAGGTTTTATTGTCTGTGAAGATTTCAAAAGCCCGAGGGAGAGAGCGGTCCCTGCGTTTTCTGGCCACAACCTTCACGCTCTGTACTTTGCTGAGTTCTATTGGTGAGTCATCAGGATCGTCTTTCTGAAATGCACATGGGAAGTAAAACACATGAGCTGGCTCCCAGAACATGGAAAGATCTCTGGCTACTGGAGGACTTTCCAAGAGGATCAGAATCCTTTCACTTCCTATGGCTCAAGGGCTTTGTTATTTGGGGCACCATTGCCTCAAAGCAGGGGTCCTCAAACTACGGCCCGTGGGCCACATGCAAATACAAACATTGTATTTGTTCCCGTTTTGTTTTTTTACTTCAAAATAAGATATGTGCTGTGTGCAGAGGAATTTGTTCATAGTTTTTTTTTAAAACTATAGTCTGGCCCTCCAACGATCTGAGGTACAGTGAACTGGCCCCCTGTTTAAAAAGTTTGAGGACCCCTGCCTCAAAGGGTCATTAGAACAAGAAAGGAGTGAACAATTGGCCCTTTGTTATCGTATCATAAATTGGCACAAGTTAGCTAATTTCTAGAAATTCTACCTTGGGATTGGGGAAAATGTTTAATTCATATTTCTTTGATTTTATGTCATTTTCTATTAATATTAAAACTTCATTAATAGAGCAAAACATAACAGTACAATTTGGAGTACCATTAACTCAGAATTTAAGATAATTTGGGAAGCATGGAATTTAATTTTACTTTGTGCTATATCTGAGGAAGAGATATTCATAGAATAAAAAGGGTTTCAGTGTTTAAGTAGATCAAACTAGTTCAGTTTTTGAACTCTGTGGAACGTTGAAAGCGTCATTTGTCTGCTAGCATGAATAGTTTTAAGGGGTCAGATACTTGTTTAAAGCAATTTCAGGTCTTTAACTCCATTTTGTCTCCTGGAGAATGTACCTGTGGTTGAGGATCTTGTCAATTCCCCTTTCCCACCTCTCCTGTACAGTCACCCTTCTTCCACTTTGCAATGAAAAGATACCCTTCTCACTCATCCTAAACTTTCCATGGTGTATTATGCAACTTGGAAAAATCTCAAGAGCATCATACAAATTTTAAAAAGCAATACAGAATATTAATGTCAGGGAAGCATCCTTTAAACAAAGCAACAATAATCCCCATTGTTGATTAGGTGATGTATTTCCAATAGCATTTCACTTTTTTATGTTTAATAACTAGTAATATAATAATACATTTGGTATTATACTTACGGCTTTTCATAAATGATATAATTTTTTTAAAAGAGAAAAATATAAAACCTTGGTATTTAGAGACTGATGGTCACAAGAAATTAAAATTAAATTTCAATTTATATACATAGTTTTATTGCAATGAAAAATGATAGGGTCATTACAGTGAAATGCTGTGGGAGAGGTAGAACAAAAATATGATTTCAAGGAAAAGTGACACAATGTAAACATTTTTATTAAAGAAGAACTAATTTATGTAATTTTTAAATGGTTAGTGTTAGGTGTCAAATTGCTATGGTATTTTATTTCAGTGGTTTCATTTAAAGAAAATATGTGATATTTTTATTTTAAAATGAAAATGCTTATAATTCAACAGAAATTACAGTTTGTGAAACTGTTTAAACTTATGATTAAAGTGTTGATGCACCTTAAAATACTATAGGTAATATAGATCTTTCCAAATTCTTTTAGGGGCTATATAGGATAAACTTGGAAAATATCTGCACTAGACAATATTTGTCAGCTTACTGTGGTTTACAGTATCTGAGCATAATAAAATTGTATTTCTTTGAGTTAGCCTACAGTACAGAGACTGATAAATGAAAGAACTGATAAAAAAAAAGATGTTATCATAGTTATTTCAATAAGGACAGTGAATTAACCAAGATAGAAATGGCCAGGAAGTTAAAGGACACCATTGCCTAGCTGGTTGGCAGAGATCTTAACAATAGAAAGTAACACTATAATCTTTTAGTTTAAAATGCACATTTTTTTCTCATTTACAAGAAAGGGCCTTTACGATGTGGCTAGACTGCTGACCACTGCTAGGTTACTGTGTCCCTGGGGATGAAGGAGATTTTGCTGTGGTCCTTATACTATTTCCCAATATTTGAGCCATATGTTTTGTCAGGTTTCTGGAATGTTAAACCATTATTTTCCGATAAAGATGTCAAACAAGTTAGCCAACTATAAAATAGCTCTTTCTCTAAACTTTATTAAAAAGCTCTGAATCAAGAAGGATAAAGGTCATTATTTGAGTTCAGGAAAAACACTCTTATGCACGACTCTGCTTTGACTCAAGAGATCTGATAAATCACTACATTTTAACTTCTATTCCTGCCTTTTTATATGAAAACAGGAAATTCAGATGGCCATTTTTAACACTTTAAATGTGAGCCTATACTAAAAAAAAATATAATGTTTCTTTAAACAGCCAATAACTGTCTAAATCAGCGGTTCTCAACCTGTGGGTCGCGAGCCCTTTGGGGGTTGAACGACCCTTTCACAGGGGTCGCCTAAGACCATCGGAAAACACATATATAATTACATATTGTTTTTGTGATTAATCACTATGCTTTAATTATGTTCAATTTGTAACAATGAAATTGGGGGTCACCACAACATGAGGACCTGTCTTAAAGGGTTGCGGCATTAGGAAGGTTAAGAACCACTGGATTGAGCACACACTATACTTCCCTTTTAAAAAGATCTTCAGCCACAAAAAAATCCATCTGTATATTTTATAATACATACAAATGAAGAAAGTAACATGAGTTCAGAATAGGTGTCATCAAAGCCTTTTTTTTTTTTTTTACTCAAAAAGTTAACATGAGGTTTTATAGATTGAAAAAGCACTGGCCAGAATCTGTGAAATTCAGCTACACCATATTTGATTCTCTTGGGTAATAAATAAATTTTATAATGAGCACTCTAAAAATATAGTGCGTATGTTCTCAGTGCATTGTATTTTTAAGTAATTTAAGACCTTTCATTAATTAATTCAGATGCAGTTTGCTTTGCCACTGGAACTCTGTTTAAGTGTATAGGGAAGCAGGGCTAAGTACTCACTTAAGAACATGTTTGGTGTCATGCTGCCCAAGCCTGACTCCAGTTTCACCCTCTTTACCTTACTGGCTCTGTCTCTGGTCAAGCCAACCATCTCTTTGAGCCTTGTTTCCCCTTCTGTGAAATGGCAATAATAAAAGTGCTGACTTCAAAGATTGTTTGAGGCAATCCAGTGTTGCATGTGAGCTCTGATGAGCTGCTATTATTATTATTATTATTATTATTATTATTATTATTATTTTTCAGTGTAGCCAAGAAGTAGGTCAAGATTTTATTTCCCTGATCCTGATTGAGTAGAGTTGAAGGATAATAAATCTGATTTGAAAAGAAGGGGAAAACTTTACATTGTTAATAGGTTTCCCCCTGAAAATTCAGAATACAGATATTTACTCAGCATCCTTGTTCAGATGGAAAATTCTATTAAATGAATATTTATTGATTCTTTTAGAATCCCATTTTATTCATTCACTGAATGAAAGATAACATTTTTTTTCTAATCAAATTAAACTTTGGTGATTTCAAAAGTAATTTAAAATAGACCAGCCTTTTTTTCTTCCTCCCTGTCTATGGTTCCCCTTCCTTCAGTCCCCACCTCTAAATAAAACCTGTAACTATAAAAGAAATCAGTCAATATGATGAGCCATAAATGTACGTAGGTGATCTGCAGGGAAACAAAAGGCATGGTGTTCCAGTCAAGAGCAGTTTATCTTCTAAAAACTTAAGTCAACAAAAAACAGCTCCCCACCAAAACTGGTTTGGCTCAGTGGATAGAGCGTCGGCCTGCGGACTGAAAGGTCCCAGGTTCGATTCCGGTCAAGGGCATGTACCTGGGTTGCGGGCATATCCCCAGTAGGAGATGTGCAGGAGGCAGCGGATCGATGTTTCTCTTTCATCGATGTTTCTAACTCTCTATCTCTCTCCCTTCCTCTCTGTAAAAAATCAATAAAATATATTTAAAAAAACAAACAAACAAACAGCTCCCATAATAAAATGAAGAGGGACAGTGAACCAACTAACATAGAAATGAACAGAATGGGCAGTGAAAGGAACATGGTAATAAAATAATACTGTAAAATTGTAACACAGAGAAGGAAAAAAAATACTGATATTTAACCCAAGACAAAATGCCTACCTAGCTGTTTGGTGGAAATCAAGACTTTAAAAATGCAGGTGGAATAAACAGCAGAGGAACTTACAGACTTTCCTTTTTGAAACAGAAGTTGGTTTCCAGCCAGTGTGAAGTAACGGGTTTTCCACCTTTTGATGAACTTCCATCTGACTTGCTTCTCTTTAAGTTTCCCTTCTATGAGAGGCTGGCCGTCTTGATTTACAACTGTTGAAGGTAACAGACTGATCAAGCCATTTATTTTCCATTAGTTATTTGGCAAGTGATCAAAAGTCAGAATTGTCCAGGGAACCAGAACCCAGTAAAGCATATTTGGAAAGTGGGCTGATAAATTATGAATTTGGTTAACCTTTCTCCCTTTGTCCCTGAAAGGATGCACAGTTTAGATGATGGGAAAGTGTTGAAAGACCTCATAGAGATTTTCAAAAGAAATATGGTTCACAAAAAGAGCATCTGGTTAGCAGTTTCTAAGGTTGATCCAGATAGCCAGCTTTCTGTGCTTCGTAATACTTTGTTTCATGATATTCTGTTCACATGAACCGCTGAGAAATATAACTTCATAAATAATCACAAAACACATACATTTAGCTATTTGGCAGCAAAAGTCAACACACTACTCCAAAAAGACATGTTTTCCTAAAAGCCGTAGCAGCTGCAAAGGCAAATTTACCCAGTTCTTTTGAACAGGATATTTCCACCCTCTGGAACCCACATACTCTCTCTTCACCCGCCACACTCCCATCTTTGCCTGGTTAACAACCAATAATGCATTTTTCAACTCCAATGTTGCTTCCTTTGGTAGACCTTCCTAAAACCCAGACCAGAGTGGCTTTGCATGTTATATGTTCCCAGAGCATCTGGCATGATTCTTTTATAGCAGGCATCATCATCTGTAGATGGTTAGTGGTGTTTATCTAATGCAGTGGTTCTCAACCTTCCTAATGTCGCGGCCCTTTAATACAGTTCCTCATGTTGTGGTGACCCCAACCATAAAATTATTTTCGTTCCTGCTTCATAACTGTAATTTTGCTACTGTTATGAATCGTGATGTAAATATCTGATATGCAGGATGTATTTTCATTGTTACAAATTGAACATAATTAAAGCATAGTGAGTAATCACAAAAACAATATGTAATTATATATGTGTTTTCCAATGGTCTTAGGCGACCCCTGTGAAAGGGTCATTCGACCCCCAAAGGGGTAGCGACCCACAGGTTGAGAACCACTGATCTAATGAATGTCTTTTTCCCCCATCCAACTGAAAGCTCCCTGAGGGCAGTGTCCCTGCTTTCATCACTGTTGCATCACCAGGCTTTTAACACAGTGCCTGGCAAATAACAGGAAGTCTATAAATATGTGTTGACTGAACAGATTAATTAGAGTCGAAGTACAGTGTTTATCATTACATTATTATTACACATAATCATAGAATTATGTGTTACCATGTCAGAAGGTTAGATGTTGAATGGAGGAATTTAATTTCTTTTAATAATTACATTAAATTCACTTCTTAAATTTATATAAAAGCATCTAATTTCTGGGGTGTATGACAAAATTTACTTCTGTCGATTTATGTTCAATTTTCACAGCAATTTGAAAGGAATGACATATTTTCTATCACTTGAAAATTTGGACAATGCTTGTTTGACTGTATCTTTCCTACCCTACCATTTCCCTTTTCTAATTTAGATCAAATAAGTATCTCAGAGGAAGATTTGTTCATCTTGACTGCATTTTCAAAGTAAGAATAATGAAGTATGTAGCTTTCACAAACAAAGTTCTAATGAGGCTAGTTTGGCATTGTTCCTTGTCTGAAAAGTATTCAATTAGATGTCTCATTGTCAATCCCAAATTAAGGCTATAAATGGAAAATACATATCAAATATATATATGATAAAAATAGAATAGAGAGTGATTGACTTGGGGTTGGTGCACATGCGTTTAAGTCATCAGAAAAGAGCTTGGACATTCCAGGTGACACTTGATCTGAGACATCAGTGTTGAGAAGCGTCTCCCATCCTCTGAGAAACTTCACGGTGGTTAGTATTGTGCATAACAGAGCCCAGGAAAGCAGGAACCCAGGAAGTATTGACAATCACATCAAGAAAATGATTTATGGATGCAAGGATAGTACAATATCCACAAATCAATAAACATGATATATCACATAAACAAATTGAGAGATAAAAATCACATAATCATATCCATTGATGCAGAAAGAGCATTTGACAAAATCCAACACCCTTTCTTGATAAGAACTCTCAGCAAAGTGGGAATAGAAGGATCATACCTCAACATAATAAAAGCCTTATATAACAAACCTACAGCCAACATCATACTCAATGGGCAAAAACTAAAACCATTTTCCCCAAGAACAGGAACAAGACAGGGCTGCCCACTTTCACCACTCCTGTTTGACATAGCACTGGAAGTGCTAGCTATAGTGATCAGACAAGAAGAAGAAATAAAAGGCATCCAAATTGGAAAAGAAGTAAAACTGTCATTATTCATAGATGACATGATATTGTACATAGAAAACCCTATGTTTTTTGATTCCATCAAAAAACAACTAGACTTAATAAATGAATTTGCCAATGTAGCAGGATACAAAATTAACACCCAGAAATTTATGGCTTTCTTATACACCAATAATGAGCTCACAGAAAGAGAAACTTAAAAAACAATCCCATTTACCACTGCAACAAAAAAAATTAAGATGCCTAGGAATAAACTTAACTAAGGAGGTAAAAGACCTGCACTCAGAAAACTACAAGACACTGAAAAAAGAGATAGAGGAAGACATAAACAAATGGAAGAATATACCATGTTCATGGATTGGTAGAAGCAACATCACTAAAATGTCTATACTACCCAAAGTAATCTATAGATTCAGTGCAATCCCCATTAAAATACCAATGGCATATTTCACAGACGTAGAACACACTCTCCAAAAATTCATCTGGAATAAAAAAGACCCTGAATAGCAGCAGCAACCCCGAGAAAGAAGAAAAAAGTTGGGGGGATCATAATACCAGATATCAAGCTATATTACAAAGCCACTGTTCTCAAAACTGGCTGGTACTGGCACAAGAACAGACATATAGACCAATGGAATAGAATAGAGAACCCAGAAATTGTTCCAAACCACTATGCTCAGTTAATATTTGACAAAGGAGGCAAGAGCATACAATGGAGTCAAGACAGTCTCTTCAATAAATGATTTTGGGAAAATTGGACAGATACATGAAAAAAAGAAAAAGAAAAATGAAACTAGACCACCAACTTACACCATGCACAAAAATAAACTCAAAATGGATAAAGGACTTAAACGTAAGATGGGAAACCATAAAAATCTTAGAAGAATCACAGGCAGCAAAATATCAGACATATGTCGTAGCAATATTTTTACTGGTACAGCTCCTAGGACAATGGAAACTAAGGAGAAAATAAACAAATGGGACTACATCAAAATAAAAAGTTTCTGGGATGGGGGTAACATGGGGATAAAGACACATATTTAATAACTTAATCAATAAGTAAAAATAAAAATAAAAAATAAATAAAAAGTCAAAAAAGAACCTAGCTAGTGTTAAAGTACTCAAAAAAAAAAAAAAAAGTTTCTGCACAGCAAAATAACCATCAACAAAACAACAAGAAAGCCCACTGCATGGGAGAACATATTTGCCAATGTTATCTCCAATAAGGGTTTAATTTCCAAAATTTATACAGAATTCATAAATCTTAACAAAAGGAAGATAAACAATCAATCAAACAATGGGCAAAGGACTTAAATAAACACTTTTTGAAAGTGGACATACAGCAGGCTGAGAGACATATGAAAACATGCTCAAAATAACTAATCATCTGAGAGATGCAAATACTAGTAAAAATGACAATGAGGTACCATCTCACACCTATCAGAATGGCTATCACCAACAAATCAACAAACAACAAGTGCTGGAGAGGATGTGGAGAAACCCTCCTTCACTGCTGGTGGGAATGCAGACTGGTGCAGCCACTTTGGAAAACAGTATGGAGTTTCCTCAAAAAATTGTAAATGGAACTTCCATTTGACCCAGTAATCCCACTTCTAGGAATATATCCTGAGAAATCAGATATATTTTACCCAATCAGAAAGGATATATGCACTCCTATGTTCATAGCAGCACACTTTACAATATCTAAGATTTGGAAACAGCCTAAGTGCCCATCAGCAGGTGAGTGGGTTAAAAAACAGTGGTACATCTACACAATGGAATACTATGCTGCTGTAAAAAAGAACTCTTATCTTGCAACAGCATGGATGGACCTGTGGAGCATTATGCTAAGTGAAATAAGCCAGTCAGAGAAAGATAAATAACACATGATCTCACTTATTTGTGGGATATAATGAACAACATAAACTGATGAACAAAATAGAGCCCGAGTCATACAAGTATCAAATAGACCATCCAACCTAAGAGGGAAGACAGGGTGAGGATGGGTAAGAGATCAACCAAAGGACTTGTATGCCTGCATATGAGCATAACCAATGGACACAGACACTAGCGGGGTGAAGGCATGTGCTGGGGGCGGGCTGGGGGGGGGGGCAGGTGGGAGTGGGGGTGGGGAGAAGTCAATGGGAGAAAAAGCAGACTTATATAATACTTTAAACAATTAGAATTAAAGAAAAAATGATTTATGTTCTGCTTTGTTTTATTAGTATTTGCATCATCTGAATTAGACCATTCTTGAAGTTAGTAATATTCTTTGCAAATTTAAATTTTCCATAAGCAAGGAGCTTCCTTTGTGCAGCCTATCTGCAGTTACTTCTGGTCCTACTTCAGGTAAAGTCACCTCAGGTGGAGCACTTAGGACACAGCCCTTCTCCAGGTGCTATGCTTTCCCAAGAGCAGGAGCTGCCTCACACAGTGTCCGCCTGGGCTGTGTGTTCAATGAGTGTTTCCTCACAGGGTGCTGTTGAGGCAGAATGAAGGGCACAGTGGCCTTTCTGGGAAGAGGAAGGAAAGGTCCAAGAGCAGATCCAAGAGGAGAAAAACAGGAAACAACAAACCAGCAATAAAAAAACTCAAACCAAAATAGCTTAAATTAAAAATCAATCTATCTATCTATCATCTATCTATCTATCTATCTATCTATCTATCTATCTATCTTTTATTGATTTGAGAGAGAAAGGGAGAGGGAGAGAGAGATAGAAACATCCATGATGAGAGAGAATCATTGATTGGCTGCCTCCCGCATGCTCCACACTGGGGATCCAGCCGGAAATCCAGGAATGTGCCCTTGACTGGAATCCAACCTGGGACCCTTCAGTCCATAGGCCGATGCTCTATCCACTGAGCAAAACTGGATAGGGCTAGATTTTTAAAAAAATTTAACACCATTTCCATGCTTTCAAACTAGAAAAAAAATTTGCTAACTTAATTATAATATTCAAGGGTTTTAAAAGAAAATTTCAGAAGAGTTAGATTTGAGTCTTCTCAACTACAGTTTTCTGATCAACAATGAAGACATAATAATAGCTCTCTCCCGCTTAACAAGAATGTTGAGAGATCGAAGTCAAAACAAAGACATTTATGTGAGGACACTAGGTAGGTGGCAGAGCACTCCCCCCACCCCCTGTCACTACTTTCATTAAAGACTTTACTTCACAATTTGTAATCACACTGCTTTCTTCCACGGTTTTCATGGAAAGATGATTTAAGGCAATGTCATTTACTAACAGGACATTTTTCCTGTCTTAGTTTTCCATATTTACTCAAAGAAGCATTTGAGATAACCATGAGACCTGAGCTGATTTGAAACCATGATTGATTTAGGTAATATTTAGGCACATAGGAGATTAGCTACAAGTATTTCTCCTCAAGGTAGGCCCAAATGTTTCACTTGAGGAGTATGTGTCAACAGTTTGTGAGGAGCACTTGGCAAAGTAGTTGAAGGAGTTGTTTGAGACAAGGTAAGGGTGGGTCATCATGCCCACATACCCGCTTGGCCATAATGACAGCGAAGCACTCAAGACAAAGCAATAGTCTTCCTTGAGAACAAAGGAAGAAGGACTATAGAGAAATGCTGCTAAGCAAAGACTTAAAAGTCTGTGGAAAGGGTTTTAGGAACTCTCACATAGCTACATGTGAGGGCTCTAATTTAGGCATCAGAGTTAGCTTTAGATACTTCTGTAAAAGCCAGGTTATTTGTAGCTGTAGGATTAACTTAAAAATATTTCAAGAGGCAAAAAAAGAAAAGACTTAAAATTTTTTCCAGCTGCTATCTCATGTCTTATGTTTTTCAATTTGTCTAGCATATGCATGACTGACCATGTGTCATTTTAATAGGTCTGTTGCCCATAGCAGTCCTTTGTAAGCAATGATTCTCATATGATATTACAGTCTCTTCATGCCTAAAACATGGAACTAATTCTTTCTAAGGATGATCATATTTCATTTGAAAAATACGATGTAGAATGAGACTTTGAGGGAATGAGTATGTGTTTAAAACTACCTTGTTTGCAGGTAATGCATACAGGATATTTAAATATTTTCTCACTTGTCAATTAGCACATTCTTCCATTCAAAGCACCACAATTTGGCTAAGACATTCTCTACCAAGCTGGATCGGTTCCTTTCCTTAATTATCAGTTGGCTGAAAGAACTATGGAATATTAAACTGAATTCTTTAGTGCTATTGGACCTCAAGCTGTTATCATGTTTCTCAACATAAAAGTCTTTCAGAATGCTAATGCACATGTTTATACAGTACTTGTATTTCTTTTGTGCACCAAGTGTTGAAAATATTTATGTTGATAAAAGATGAATTTTGAAGGTGTTAATCTTACTCAACATGAAGTTGGTGAATAAGAATGAAATAATATCAAACAGATACCTTAAAGCTCAGAAACCCCACTGTAGGAGGAATAAAGCAATAAAGAATAGGCATCTATTTATCTCTCAACCACCCAATCATCTTATGCATACTTTTGGGCACAGATAAGCTGTAAGGCACTGTGTTTGGATCTGAGGGGTAATAAAGCCCAGCTTAGCGGGAGCTTGAATTTATCATCTTGTGGAGATAAAGTATTTTACAAATTCTCCAGCTTAATATAGAGTCTGGTGAATGCCACTGGAGAAGTAAAAGCCAAGCATTATAGCACTTGGAGAAAGGAAATTCTACTTCTAGCTGTGAGGAGGTAACATGAGAGCCAGGCCCCTGCTGAAGAAGGGAGAAAGCATATTCTAGAAAGAGCGCAGAAAAGGACTGAGGTAACAAGAGGGATATGTGAGGGAAAGCACATGAAAAAGAACAAAAACACCTAAAGAAGCTGGAAGAACGAATGAACTCACAAGTAAGTCATAAAGCAGTTGTGTTGGGGCACAGTGATGCGCTGAAGGCTGAGGATATGAGGGTGATTCATAATTCCTAGATGCAAGATCCAGGAAGAGACTGGCTATCAAATGGCCATGGGGAGGTCATACTGGGCTTTATTTTAAAGTTCTTCTGAAGCCCCATGAGGGAGGACCTTGCTTTTTCAAGGATGGAGGGGCCCAAGGCCTGTGAAGGTCCAGTCAGCACAGCTACTAGATGGTATCAGCTATGCTCCATGCAGGATCCTGGCAGGAGATAGATGGCACCTCAGGTTGGTAAATATGGCGAGTTAATAAAGGGACTATTTGCATAGATGTGGGAAATATATAGGAAAAGCACCATGCTACTCTGGGCCCAGAAACTATGAGGAGGCATAATAAACAATCATTTGCCTGAGAAGGAAAAGGGAGAGGACAATTAGCGCCCAGAGGCAGACCTGGGTGGAGGGTGCTGCCTGACAGGAGCTGTGGCCATGGGTGGAGGACACAGTCAACCTGCAGCGACCAAGCAGAGAGGAAGCTGGGCCTCATGCTTCTCCTTCTCTCTCTTTTCTATTTTTAAAATTATTATTATTTTTTAATCCTCCCCCCAGGACATGCTTTTATTTTATTCATTTATTTAAAATATGTTTTTATTGATTTTAGAGCGAGAGGAAGGCAGAGGGAGAGAGAAACATCGATTAGGTGCCTCTTGCAGCCCCACAACCTGAGATCGAGCCCACCACCCAGGCGTATACCCTGCCCAGGAATTGAACCAGTGATCTTTCGGTTCATGGGCCAATGCTCAACCAACTGAGCCACTCCAGCCAGGCTTTTCTCTCTTATCTTTTGCTGGTATCCCAAAAGCCAGAGATAAGGGGGACTGGAACAAACAGGAGAGGCATGTATTCTAAACTAGGGTGTAGGAAGCAGGAAAACCTCCTGGGACCAATGTTGACTGAGCTGAACTATGAGGGACAAAGAGCAGTTTTGCACATAAAGGAAGGAAGGGTATTCTTGTGTGTGTGTGTGGGGGGGGGGGGAAATCATATGCAAAGGGTCAATGCTGAGAGAGGGGGCATCAAATGTATTTTAGGAATTATCACTCATTCTATGTGATGGAATTTGGTGGGACTTGAGAGCAAGGGATGAGGAGTGAGAATCAGGAGACCAATCCTCATGATCATTGGACATCATGCGAAGTGGAACCTAAAACTTTGTAATGTAGCGTAATGAAAGATAATAACGTCTGTAGTTATACACGGAGTATAAGAATTCAACAATTCTGCGTTGAGAATGTTTTTCACTGTACCTGTGGTTCTCCCTTTTCCTCCAGATTTCCTGCTTGTTCTTATGACAGAAGATGGTGACCCCCACATAACTACTATTCACATTGCACACTGACTTCCAGACTCAGAAATTACTTCTACTGTATATTTCCCAGCGTATGCAACTTGTTCTACCTTGTTCTAAGATTGCTTGCAATTCTGACTGTCTTTATCCAACTATAATTTATTGAAATATGGTTTGTTTTAATTCATGTTTAGTCCTTATTACAATAGATCATATAGGGCTGAACCAAAAACATTTTTCTGGTAGAGGCCTGTAGTTTTAGTTCAGTTGAAGTCCAGAGCCTGCCACCTAACAGCTGACTGGTCTTGTGCAAGTTATTTAACTGCACTGAGCTTTAGCCTCCTCCTCTCTAGAGCTGCCATGGTTAACAGCAGGGCCACCATGAACGGCTGTGCAGGCTGTTCACTGCTGTAGAGCACACAGCCAAGGTGGTGAGTTGGGGCTGAAGTTCAGCCTGAATTTTGCAGTTGAAGCCATGTAACCCCAGTGGACTTCACCCACCATCATTAAAGTCACATAAAAGCACCATAAAGGTGCTACTATAATCATGATCATGAGCATTATCAACATGAACACTTAGATTTTAAAAACACCATATCCTCGTGATTCTTGGATAAAACCCATCTCTCCCTCCAATCTAGAATGTAAGGGAACATAATGAAAGCCTTAGGCATAGTGAGAGAATTCAGCATGAGACAAGAACCCTTTCAAGGTTCAAGGACTTCAGGCTTTGAACTTAAGGTGTGACAGGCAATTCAAGGTCCTCAAAAGGCGATAAGCTCTTGTTTTTGAGTAATTGGTCCTTTTATTCACCAAGACTTCCATTTTCAAGCCAACCCAATAATGGATTGGGCTGCGTTGAGAATGTTTTTCACTCTACCTGTGGTTCTCCCTTTTCCTCCAGATTTCCTGCTTGTTCTTATGACAGTAGATGGTGACCCCCACATAACTACTATTCACATTGCACACTGACTTCCAGACTCAGAAATTACTTCTACTGTATATTTCCCAGCCTATGCAACTTTGGCTTGAAAGTATTGCATTGTGCATGAATACCCCATAATTGACCTTGTCATGAATCTAATTTATGATATTTGAATTCTTAAATACTCTTTACTGACAAAGATACCTTCAGAAGAAGACATATTCTGAAAGAAAAGTTATAAATATCAAATACGTAATTTTTAAATAAAAATTGAGGGAAAATATGTCTTAACATCCCCCCTCCCCCCCCCCCCCGCCCCGCCCCTGAAATCCCTGCTTCTGGGACTTACAACTCCTATATAGTCTGTGGGGAATTTCTTTGTATGTATTGAGAGTCTCAAATTTACTTTAATTTCCTTCCATGGTTTTACTGATTTGTGTGTGAGTGTGCCAGTTGTAATAAAGCCAACTGTGATTGCAGAGAATATGCTTAAAGAGGGATAGAAGCAATATTAAATGAGGAGGTCATGGGAGCCACATTTAGCAGACTGAGCGTCTGTGGTTTTTGAAATCACTAAGGATCGTAGTGAATGGCATGTTTGTTATGAATATCCAGGCAGTGTTTTAGCGTGCCATACCTTGTCAGTAGTGAATAAATGAGGAAGCATAGATTTTGTAACATCCTACAAGATGCTGTGGGTCCAAAATGCTACAGACAAACTCAATTTGAAAGCAGACCTTTGAGGGCACTTTTACATGTGATTGAATGTCTTCCTTTCTCGATCATTTCATGCCCATCAAAATGTAATATGCTTTCTTGGCTTCTCTATCAATCACTGAAATATTGATCTAAAAAGCCCCAGGACTACTATTTTGTAAGTCTGTAGAGCAATCGTTTCAAACTCTGTTCTGAGGGCCACCTACATTGGAATTAACTGCTGGCTTATTAAAAGGCACATTCCAAGGCACCACTCCAAACCTCCTGAATCACAATTTTTGGATATGGTGAGGGATCCACCCTTCTTAACAAGATCCCCAGGCAATTATACTGGAACTTAGGAACTTCTAGGATATGATGGAAGCCTCATGATAAATCACAGTAATTGATCATATAATATATAAAATAGTAAAACTGCAAAACCAATGGTGGTAATAAAATTGTTGCCCTAGTGGGTTTTGCTCAGTGGATAGAGCCTCAGCCTGTGGGCTAAGTGGTCCAGGGTTCAATTCCCATCAAGGGATATGCCCGGGGTTGTGGGCTCGATCCTTTGTAGGGGGCATGCAGGAGGCAGCCGATCAGTGACTCTCTCAACATTGATGTTTCTATCTCTTTCTCCCTCTCCCTTCCTCTCTGAAATCAATAAAAATATATTTAAAAAATATTTGCAAAAATTGTTATGGCCTTTGCATGAAATTAAAAAATGAGGTAGTAGAACAAGATCATACACATATTCTTGGCTTAAGTCAACAGAGTTACAGGGGGAAAAATGCTCAGAATCAATGTTTGTGGGATTTGGCTTATTTACTGTGTCATCAGTGAAACAAAAATTCTAAAGTCACTTGCCAAGAAAGTAACCTTTTTAGTTTCAGTAGTTCTGAGAAGTAATCTTGGCCACCTCTGTGCTTTTATGAGAAGATGTAAAAGAAGATTGGCACACACTTACCAAGTAATGACTGACAGGGACCCATCAGAAAAGAGCAGGAATGGTGGAAATGAATGGAAATAATTGTTCAATCTTAGAATCGACCTTTGAATAAGAAAAGGCTGCACACACATTTCCCATGTTGGTCCCATGTTGTCGTCCCATTGATAGGATCTCATGGATGGGGATTATGGGCAACATCTGGCTTTAGGATTTTAGAAAGTTTAAAATGTTGAGTGCTTTCCCACATTGCCTGTGCATTATATAGTTTTCCTTACATGGCAAAACACAGATCGGACATACTGGCACCAGGTCTGTGATAAGGAGGGTCATTTTGTTTGGGTTGTACAAGTTGAGAATATCTTAGCCATTTTCCCACCTGCCTGTGCATTCTAAGGCATTGTCTATCTATAATGTTTTTATGGAATTATTTAACACAAGTTCTATCTGTTGTGGTTGTGGCCTCAAACCATTTTGGCAATAAATAGAAGTTTTACAATGTCTGCACTGGAAAGTTTATGTATGACATATACACCATCACACTCTGTGTGTATTTGATTATATGCATACACCCACAATACCTTACTCTCCGTGAAATAAAATGATGTTATAATATCTTTGAAAATAACTTATTTAAGAAGATATTGTTTATATGAAGGGTACATTTGACACACAAAGTACACCGGAAATGTCATCATATGAATATGATTTTTTTTATCTTGAAATGTATTACTGTGAATTCATAAATTTATATTTTGTTACCATTTGCATAAGAAAAATTTTCCTAAAAAATTTCTGAGAAGATACAAATTTTGGATATTCACTTATTTGGTAAATATTTATTGTGCCAGGGATTGAGAATGGATGGATGAGGGGAGCTTCCCTCATAGAACTTAGTATTTATTGGAGGAAATACATATTCATCAAACACTCACACGTTAAAAAGAAAAAGATGGCAGCTGTAATAAGTGTGATGAGCAAAAGTCCTAGGTGCTTTGAGGATCTAGGTATTCATTAGGGAGGTACCAGAGGGCGCCCCATGGCAGTGAATTTGAGTTGTAATGGGAAGGCTAAAATCTATGTTCATGAATGAGGCAAGGATGGGAGAATGAGCACTCTGGGCAGAAAAACAGCCCATACAAAGCCTGATGTCAGGAAGAAGTGGGGTGTGTATGGGAAATGGAATGAAGGTCCTTCCCACCAGAGCAGAGAGGAACAGCGCATGGGGTAAGTTGAGGCTTGGAAAGACCATTGCATTTGAGGCTGTGAGGGGCATGTTATGGAGTTTGGTCATCAAAATAAGAGCTGTGGAGAGTTATTGTAAGGTTTTGGGTAGGGGCTGGCACCATCAGCTTCTTGCTTTAAAGAAATCATTCTGTCTGAGTGTGGGAGGGAGACCAATAGGGTCCAGATTAGCTCAGTTAGGAGGCTATTGCCTTTATTTTAGGTAAGAGGTGATGGCCTCTTGCTCTAGGGCAGTGCTTCTCAACCTTGGCTGCACATTAGAATCACCTGGGAATCTTTTAAAATCCTGATTTCTGGGCCTCAGCCTCCGGAAATTCTTTTTTTTGTTGTTGTTGTTGTTGTTGTTATGGGGTGAGGCCACAACATTAGTAACAAAGAAACAGAATTTCTGGAGGATGAGGCCCAGAAATCAGGATTTTAAAAAGATTCCCAGGTGATTCCAATGGGCAGCCAAGGTTGAGAACCACTGCTCTAGGGTGTTAGAGAGAAGCAGACAGAGTTGAAAGAAATTAAGAAATGCACGATATTGGGTGATGGATTGGAAGGGAGTGAGGGAGAGAACAGTGGGTTGCTGGCTGGTGCAACAGAATAAGTGATGTTGTGTTTACTGAGATAGGAAATTCTGGGAGAAAACCAAGTGGTTTTTAGGACAAGGTTGAGACAACCATAAGCTTTAATTTAATGAGCCAAGTTTGAGGTGCCTTTGAAGCAGTTGCGTAGGCCGTGGTAGATGTACATCTAGAGTTCAAGGGAGGCCTGGACTGCATATGCACATTTGGGAGTTGTCTCATCGAAGTGGTTAGTAAGCTGCAGAATCTGCAGGATTGACTGGGGATAGCGTGTACAGTGAGGAGGAGGGAGATGCTTTAACAGTGAATAGCTGGAGAGAGGAAGGCAGGCCTGGAAAGGAGGCTGAGAAGTGTCTACAGAGTCGGAGGGAGAGCAGAGGAGTGTGTCACAGAAGTTCAAGGAAGAAAATGTTTGAAGAAGGAGGAAATGGTCAACAGAGTTGAATGCTGCAACAAGGCAAGCAACACAAGGACTGAAACATATACAGTGCATGGGTGACTTGCAGGACTTTAATGGCCGTAGAGATAATGGCTCAGCAGCCAGACAGAGAGGGGTTGAGTTGGGAGGAGAAGGAGGCAAGGGTGTGCAGAGATTGAGCATTGGCAACTCATTTGGCTTTAATGAGGAGGTGAGAGAGAGGCAGCAGGTGAAGAGAAAGGAGAGAGTAAGCCAGTGAGTGTGTTTAAAGCCAAAGGGAGGATTCAGTTGGTATGGAGAATTGATTAGAGAGAGAGAAATGATAATCAATACAATAGAGTTTCTGAGAAAGTGGGAAGATTTAACAGAGGGAGTAATGCCCAGAGAAGTATAAACCATGGGAAGAGGAGGAAAGGAAGAAGATTCCAGGATCACAACTTATCTCCGTTGAGAAATGTGTTTTTGTTTTGGCATAAAATAACTCAAAGTATCTTTAAACAACAGGCGGAGGTTTTACATAATCAATACATATTCAGGAGTCACTAGCAGTATGTAGATGTAGAAATGTCCTACACAAGCACTGAGCTGGTTTTGGTGCTCTAACAACACTTAGCATATACAACAATTTCTGACATGTGGTAGGAGGGAAGGCATTCTAACACAAACCCAGCCACTGCATAAATCCAAAATGGGTTTTCTTTTGTCACCTTTAAAGTTCCATGAACATTGACACTGAAATTAAACAGAAAAGTTCCAGGTGAATGGACTTACAAGGCAATTTGTGTCCTACAGTTGGGTTGGGTCCTCAGAGGTCACTTAGCCTATTGTTACATTGGCTTCTGGAATGGAAGGTCACCTAGCTCACCTTGAAGGTGTCCAGCAAAGGATAGCCACAGATCTCCTTACAAAGGCTTTTCTTATTCTGATGTAATTTTGAAACCATGTCTACTTGCCATGAATATAACAGCACGCTCTTACAGCACAAATGTTAGACATCAAGTTCTAAAGAGGAATCATGATAGCAGGTTGTCTGAAAAAAAATCCTTTCATTTTCCTTTATAACCTAAGAAGACCTCCTATTGACCATTACATGCAGAATCTAAACATCTAATGACTCAGAGAGCAATCACACTGGGGAGTGCTCAGATTTGTGGAGGAAGACACAAGTGCCAAAAGGGAGCCGTCTTGCAGTTGTTTTTTGCAGGGCGTAAGAGCACAGGCATCCCACATGTCTCAAGGAACATAGTGAAAGTTATGACCTAGTTATCCCTCGTTCTTTTGAAAAATGTGCCTGAAAGAAAGCCAGACGTGTTCCAGGACGGCCAGCTGACTAACTCCTACTGTTAACATGCACCAGCAATTCCAGGACAGGAGGTGACTGAGAAGCAGATTTGCTTGGTTTTCCAGAAATAGGAGCTGTTCTGTTAAATCTACTTGCTCAATCTCCATCCTCCTGTTCGTGTGGCGTAAAGGGATTGGCAAGAAACACTACCAGGCAAGTCCCCCAGGACTCTTAAGTTATTTCAGTAATTTTCTAATCTACTCAGGACTTTTATAAACTGATTATCAGAAACTGAATCAGCAATTGGAGAGTTTGGACATAGTTTCTAATGTAACCATTTCCCGCATGTAATCATGACTCACACATTTGTGCACAAAGTCCCTGCTCTTCTTTAAGCAGAATAAGTTGGCGGGGAGGAAGCTCACTCGTTGGTCTTTCCATGATAAGAAATTTGAATAATCATTCTTGGAATTTCCAATATTCCATGTCCTTAACTTGGATTTGGTCTAGAGATGGAAGTTTCAGGTTGATGAATTAACCTAGATTTTAAAATTCTAGTTCTGCTTAGTAGCTGTGTTACCTTGGGAAAATTACTTAATGATGAAAAAATAAGAAAAAAATGCATGTAAAGTTTAGCACAGTTAGCATGATAAATGCCAACAATTACAGACACTTTTGGACCTTAACACTACTCTAGCATTCAGTTTCCTCTGACTTTACCTGCATCTAATTGGATAAAAACATATTTTATTGACTAGCAGGTATTAAACAGAGATATTTCTGTGTGTTGGTGGTAGAATTGGTGGAGTGATGAGATTTTTACCTGAAGAGGGGAATGTACTTAAGTGACCATGTAAGCTAGCTGATTGGCTGGCAATTTCTGGAGTCCCATAGTTCCATCTCCACACTATTAAGAACTATTTATATTTCATTATGTCTAATTGAACTTCTAATTGCCTTGTGTGTGTGTTCCTCATTTATGGAAATGCTGCAAATATTTTTTTTTCAATACTAGAACAATACATCGTTGACAACAGTTACTGTATCATTTGTCAGTACCTTAAAAAACAAACCCAAATCCAGTTTCTTCAGCCTTTTGTCTTAGACTCCAATCCTGCTTCTCTAGACCCTCCTTCCTGAGGCTGACTGAAAACCAGAGGAGTAACAGGACTCGGCACAGAATGTCCAGCACTAGACCGAAAGGGAAGTGGACCCTTTGTGTTACATGAGGTGACTTCTCTCAAGGAGGAAACAAACTCCAACCTCCATTGACCAGATTCCAGATGTACTGGGTGTGGAATAGTGATGTATTTGACATACTTAACACATAATTACAATCTTGAAACATCAGACTTTAATATTCAAGGCTTTGGCTTTGCCATTTCTAAATATTCATTCATTCTTTCATTCACTTACTCAACAAGTACTTATTGCGTGCTAAAAATATACTAGGAAGAATGCTAGATTTTTCTATCTGTGTCTTCTAGTCCTAACTGGATTATGTCTCCATTTGGAGCAAAGATATTGTACTTATTCATTATTCAACATGTGGCCTGTAGGAGGGATTCAACCAACTCAATAAACGTGCATTACATAAATGAAAAATGAGATGCAACTACTATGCCAGACATACATAACAAATTACAAAACATGTATTCCTATGTCTTGATCATCTTTAAACTTACAATTATAGCAGGATATGAATGCAAATATTATATCCATGAATAATATATGTACCATCAGTATTTTGTTAGACCTTTCACTTAGATTAAATATATAATTTATATGCTTATGTAAAAATAAGATAAGATCAACAACCATGTAAAATTTTCAGGAATTCAAGAGCTTTTGGTGAAAATTGAGTTTAAAATAGGACTTCTCTCCGACGCAAACCCCCTTTCATGTAGCAAAAGGAAATGAGCAAAGAAATCCAAGCACACTGAAGTTCTCAGGGCCAAACATTTTGATTCAATATGTTCTGCTATAAAATATTGGCCTTGTTTGAATTTTTATTGCTATATGTTCTCAGTCTATATTTAACTGTGAGAAACACAAATAAGAAAGAATGTGCAAAATAGTTCTTTTCAAGTGCATGGCAGTGAATTTGAGAAAACATATATTAAAGGAACACTTTGTATTTTTAACTTTCTACCCCTTTCCCAAGGCCTCCCTGGGCCAGATACGATAAACTGTTTATTGAACAAGAACCCAGCTCGCTTGGAATGAAAATTCTGAAAGGCTGCTCAGAACCATCTATGGTACGCACCTTACTTCACCATGTTTTCAACATTTCTTTTAAACTCTTTTCCTAGGTGAAATTAGAAATGTTTACAATGGAGACATTCAATTCCCCAATTCCTCATTTGCTCAAATTAACTTTTTAAAAGTTGCGGTGTTCACTCTGGATCAGCTCAATCCTGACTAACCAGCCAACCATCTGCCTCACCAAGGCTGCATCCTTATCTGCCAACCTCTTCCATCCACCCCTTTTCCATGGGGTAATACATTTTAATTGGTGCTTCTCTGCAATCCCCTCACATCTCCATCTGGCCAAATAAACACATTTTTTTTTTCCCTATTCAGCCTCAACATTTTGGCAGTTTGCAAGAGGATCAACTTGCCACACTGGGTAATCTCTAAGCTGCAAAAATTCTAAAATTAAAGGCACAGGTACAGGTGGTATAATCAATGGCTTTCTCGAGGATGGCTCATGTACAAAGTGGCTTTGTGCTCAACAGTGGTTTTGCTTTTTTCTTGATTTTTTAGAGAGAGACAGAAACATCGATGAGCGAGAAACATCAGTTGGCTGCCTCCTGCACACTCCCCACTGGAGAGCGAGCCCACAACCTGGGCATGTGCTCTGACCAGGAATCGAACCTGTGACTTTTTGGTGCATGCATCAACATTCAACCACTGAGCCACAACGGCCGGGCTCAACAGTGTTTTTACACTGTTTCCTTGGTCTGCATCGCAGTTCCTGAGCAGTGCTCATGTTGAGAACTGTGTCCTCTCCGAGGGCAAATCACTGATGACATATTCCGAGGCCAGCATCACTTTTGAACATAGGCTTATTACCACCCAATATCTACTGGTCATATTGGGACCAGTATAACCAGGGGACAGAAGGGTGAAATGGTGAAGACTATGGGCTCTGGCCCTAACTGGTTTGGCTCAGTGGATAGAGTGTTGGCCTATGGACTGAAGGGTCCCAGGTTCGATTCTGGTCAAGGGCATGTACCTTGGTTGCGGGCACATCCCCAGTGGGAGGTGTGCAGGAGGCAGCTGATCGATGTTCCTCCTGCATCGATGTTTCTGACTCTCTATCTCTCTCCCTTCCTCTCTGTGAAAAATCAGTAAAATATATAAAAAGACTGTGGGCTCTGGAGGCAGGTTGGCGTTCCTACCAAGTTGCTCCATGCCTCAGTTTCACCACCAGTAAAAACGGAGATAATATTAGTACTAACTTCATAAGATTACTGTGAAGATTAAATGAAGTATCTGACATGTTTAACACAGAGCTTGGCTCATATTCACAAACAATTATTATTTTTAGGGCAGGGAAGTAGACTAAATTCTTTGGGCAGCAGGAAGGAAGGGGAAGAATAACCAGTCATGAAGTTACTCCTCAAATAAGTCCTTTCTCTTTAAGTGTTTAACTTTTTTTTTTTTACACGGTTTAACTGTAAAGCAAGGGTAAGGGATGACTGGAAGATTTCATGGTCTGTGTGATCATTCATTCATTAAGTGCTCTCTCATTTTTTTGAGGCTCTGGACAGAATGCTCCTTTTCCCTCAAACCCTCATGGTCATTTGTGTAGAAAGGAAGAATGGCCAGTACTGCTTTCTTGGCAGCTATACATATAAGGTATTGTTTTTCTCACTCATTTCTGGTTTATGTGTCTCTCCCTTTCAGCAGCTCTTTTCCTCACTCCCACTTTGATGAGATGCCTTTCTCAGAACTAAGCAGTGGCCATCAGGCACACCTCTGCGCGTTATTACAACTGAGGATGTTTATGCAAGAAGAGGGCCAACTAGAACGGGGGGGCTCACAGGTCCCTGTCAATCCCCAGGGGCACACATGATTTGGAGCGGTACGGGGGTGTCTCTCACCGGCTGCTTTCTCAGGGTTGTTGCACATGAAGCATTGCCATGCTCCCGCTGCTTCGCTGAAGCCAAACACGTCAAAGAACCTCACTTCTTCCAGATGGAGCTGTACCTGGTCCAGATCCTGTTCCAGGAACACAAAGCACAGGGAACATCAGCGGATCTGCCTGCTGCAGGGCATCCTGAAACTGGAAAGGGGGCCTTGGACGCAGGATGGCCAATGCTCAATCTCAGTGCTAAGGACGAGGAGGGAGTGTTGAGAAGGCCCCTCTTCCCTCACTGTGGAAAAGAACAGCATCTCAGACTCTTCTGGGAGTGTCTTAAATGCAGTGGGCACGGGCCCCAGGGCTGGGCACCAGGGTAAGTGGTGAGGTGTCAGAGCCTGAAGTACCCAGAATGTTATTGCATCTAGACACAGTGCCAGAATTTCTAAAAAGAAGGGATATCCAGGTGGCAGTGGGGTTAAAAGGAACACTATTGGGGGATTTGTCTTTTAGTTACCCTTGACATGAACTTGAGAATCAATTATCCCTATCAAAAAATTATTTTTATTAGGTTGGTTTGCAGGGGATTGGTGGAAAACATGAAGAAGGGCTTAATCCTTCAGCCCTTGGCCCCAGTATTGCTTTAGTTGTAGGCTTTATCTTAAAAGTCTATGCAAATTTTACAATCTATTCTCTAATATGACTTTATTGGTTTTAATGGGAAATAATGTCTTAAATTACATATCAGTAAATTAGTTAGCCTTTTCCCCTCCAAATGGTTGAGTAGAATTGACACACCAAGAGGACTGACCATGTTTTATGTGTCCTGTGGCATTGTGCCAGTGTGTCCCTATTTAAGAGGCAGAGGAGAGAGTTTCCATTACACTGTGAATGGATGGAAAATGATTAGCCTAACCAAGTTAAATAGCTCTACTGTACTCCTGAGGCTTTGCTATTATGTAAATGACGTGTATCCTTTGCTACAGGACGGCCAGAACTGCACTCTTAAAAGGTTGCTTTCCTAAGGGGGAATTAATGTTCTTGCTAGCCTTGCACGTGCCCAGCCAACTTATGTGTTTATCCTCTGTTGAGCTGTGATTTTATTTCTTTTCCACCGACCCACACACTCTTAAAAAATATGTTTATTGATTCTTAGAGTGAGAGAGGAAGAGAGAGGGGTAGATAGGAACACCAATGAGAAACATCATTAATGGGTTGCCTCCTGCATGCCCCCGACTGGGGATCGAGCCCATAACCCCAGCTTTTGCCCTTACTGGGAATCAAACCCATGACCCCTTGGTTCCTAGGTTGATGCTCAACCACTGAGCCACACCTGCCAGGCTGGCCCACATACTCTTCTCTCCTACCGATAGTAACATCTCCTAGTGTGTCCAAGAGCTGAGGGATGAACTGCTTATGGTGGACCTAAAATAGAGGATGATCAAGTAGATACCTATATTTCTGCCAAGTAAATTAGTAAATTAGTTAACCTTTTCTAATTAGTAAATTAGATAACCGTATGGGTATCTACTTGAGCATCCTCTATTTTAGGTCCACCATAAGCAGTTCACCCCTCAGCTCTTGGACACACTAGGTTTCCCAGGACAAATGGTTTCCCAGGTCTATATCTGTTGACAGAAGTGAGGAGTATGCTAGACTCTAAGCTCATTGAGGGTAGACATGTATTTACCTTGTTCACAGTTGTATTCCCAGACTCTAGTCCGACATCAGGAATGGATTAATGTCATTGGTTTGCAGGCCCAGTGAAAAGTTTACAGATAGACTATACAAACAGTATAGTGAGAATTTTAAAAGGACTTCTTTTTAGAGAACATTCACACTCACTGGAACATAAACCCAACGAGGGCAGAGGTTTTGTCTGTTGAATTGGCTGTTGCAAACTCAGCACCTAAAAGTGCCTGTCACATAAGCAAGCCTTACATAAATACATGTGGAATAATGAAAGCTATAAACTGGGACTAGAAATGAATACTTTTCAAACATCCTTTATTAAGATTATTACAGCTCATGTGCTTGGATTGGACGCTTTGGAGGCTCCACATGCTGAACACACCATTTCAAGTTGCTAACATTTAATACCATATTTTAGGCATTCCATCAGGCACTGTATATACAGAATGTTGTTTCAACAAAAGTGACTTCAAATGCGTTTAATGAAAAAAAGGAGGCTTAAACATTATTTTCTTAAAACCATGTTCCCAAGATAAAGACCGAAGAAGCACCTGGGAGTTTTGTAGGTTTCAAAGGATGAAATCCATATTAAAATTTATGGAGAAAAACAGATGTTCATAAATACCAGTTTCAAAACTGCTAGGTCTCTGAAGTCTGTACTTGGCCATTGGCATGCAAATCACTTCCCTATTTTCCCACACAATTAGAGTTCAATTTTTCATTCACCACAAACACTGTTAGCAAACAAAGTATTTAATACTTAAGGGTTCCTTTATTTTTCCTGTCCTGAGACCAGAAATGTCCCAGGTTGTTACCTATAAACCACATTTGTCTTGGTAGAGAGTTATTTAAGAAGTTTAAGGCAGATGGCAAGCTCCATCCCAGTGTTCACGTTCTGAAGTCAAAAGCATGCAGTTACAGACCCTCCCTCTTCAGAGGGGTGAGGTGTCATGCAGAGAGAACTAGTGAAGAAGAGAGACGGTTCTGTAAACTGTTGAAGTCGGCAGAACAGCCACCTTGAATGGAGAGATGGAGGAAATGCAAGCAATTCTAAATATTGGTGGGAAATCAAAGCAAAATAAACCACAAAACAAGCAAACAAACCATCAGCCAGTGATACCTAAATGTTTGAAAATTTGATCTCTTAATAGCCTCGAGGTCATTATTTCTCTACTTAATCTTCTTTACCCTCCTGGGTCCTGTCGCTTCCCCAGGCATTGCCCAAGAATTTCTACACAACTTCCCTCTTTTTTCAAGACAAGAGAACTAAGACGGACTTGATTAGAGAATTGCAAACTTCCTTTAAGACAGCTAGACTCCAGAAGAGTAATAAAAGTCATTCATATCTAAGTAGAGTCAGTCATTCTCTAAGTACTTCATTTCAATGGGATTGCAATGGACAGACCCTAGAGTGACACCCCTCCCCCTAATAATTGTGTTCATCCCTTTGGAGAGTCCCCTGCTCTCAAGTGTGGGAGGGACCTGTGACTTCTTCTAAACAAGAATATTATGGCAAAAGTGATAGGACATCAATCCTATGATTGTCATAATGTACACACACACACACACACACACACACACACACACACACACACACACACCCCAACCTGTCTTGCTAGATGCAAAGGGAGACCCTCCTCCTGGACTTGAAGAAGTAAACTGCCAAGTTGTGAATGACCCATGGACAGGGCCCCATGGCAGGGAACTGTGGGTGGCCTTCCAGGACCTAAAGGTAGCCTTCAGCCAATAGCCAGTAAGAAATCCTGGCCTTCATTCCTACAAACCCCAGGAAATGGTTTCTGCCAAGAACCTGAGTGAGTCTGGAAGCAGATCCTCCCCATTTAAACCTCTAACAGAACACAGCCCAGACAATATCTTGTAGCCTTTTGAGACCTTGAGCAGAGGACCCAGCTAAGTCACAAGCAGACTCCTGACCCGAGGAAACTGTGAGATAACAAATATGTGTTGTTTTAAGCTTCTAGGTTTGTGGTATTTGTTATGCAGCATTGAGAACCAATACTGAGATTGTGCCACGAAGAAGGGAAGGTCACCCTGTTGGCCAATTCTCCATGAAGATAATGATTTTGCTTAGAGGGGACACGTTCTTCCCAGAGCACTTCAAATCAGGCCTCAATAAACCCGAAGAATTTTGAAGTCCAAATTATTTCTGCTGACTTAAAGAAAAATATATGTAACCATAGCAAGCATGCCATTAAGAAGGATTTTTCTAATAAACACCATCTAATTCAAGAGGGGTAAAAGCCCCTGGAGGGAAAATAATGTTTTTAACCAGTTTTAGAAGAAAATCATTAATGAGAGCAGGAATTTGGGAAACTACATAAAAAGTCCCGTGTGAAGCCTCCTCAGGGAAAAATCAGCCAGGCAGCATGGAAAGATGAGAGGGTATTTACAACATTATTTTGATGACAGTGACAGCATGAGTCAGCGCTATGGATTCCATAAAAGTGCAAAGTGGCCGCTGGATGTTATAATGTGGTCTGTGTACTGTGAGAGGGCACTGAGAAGCAATTTTCCAAAAGTCAGTGAAAGCATACATCTGGAAGAAGTTTAGATCCTGGCACATTTAAATTCTGTTCTAAAGTTATTTTTGCACAGATACAAACATAGGATTGCCTCATGTGCTCTGTGTGCCTGTGATTAATAGGATCAATTCTAGGCACATACTTTAAGTATGTGTTTAAGAAACATAAAGGAGAGGTGTATTTTTTTTTTTAGTATAAATAATCCCCAATATTTTCACATAATAGCAGGGGATTATGGCTATTTCCAGTGCACACATTCTAATTATAGGGAGACCAGGGTGTGAAGTACATTTATTGAGGGAAGAAAATGAATGATTCATTTCTATATTATTCATCTTCATATTATTTGTATTGTCCTACATTTTGTAGGCATAGTGTCTTATAAGAAACACTGTAGACTGAATGAATATACTAACAAAAGGACTCTAAAGAATATTTATGGCCTGACTGGCATGGCTCAGTGGTTGAGCATTGACCCATGAACCAGGAAGTCATGGTGCAATTCCTGATCAGAGCTCCCCCAGCAGGGGGTGTGCAAAAGACAACCAATCAATGATTCTTTTTCATCATTGATGCTTCTATCTCTCTCCCTCTCCCTTCCTCTCTGAAATCAATATAAATATATTTTAAAAAAAGAATAGAAGGGAACTTTAAAAAATATTTATGCTACAATTTAATTTTTAAATTTATTTCAATTTTTAAATTTATTTCAATTTCTGAAAAATGATACAATTAAATTCAATTCATAACACTTAGTCTTTACAGTAACGGGTGTCAGGAACCAAGGACAAATAGATGAAGGAGACAGTCTTGTATTCCAAGGAAGTGAGAAAGCAATTCATTGGGTCCACACTACTCCTCATGGAGGAAAATTGAAATATACCATTATTAGTATTTGGTTGTGATTGTTATTAAACTTATTTTGGCATGAATCTTTTGGTCCTCAACTGGATTAAAGCTCTTTAGCAAGGAGACTGACTTATTTTGTAGCTTTGGAAAATACTTAGCATAGCACTGTTCCAATAGTAGTTGTTCAATAAATTTTTATAAATTTTTACTGACTTTATCTCTAATTTATATGAAACATAGGGTTTAGGGTTTCATTTTTTTTATGTCTATTCAACTATGACCATAAAGCTCTTTCAGAACACATTTCTTTTAAAAAATATGTAGCAGCATCTCTATGTGTATTATAGGAATTCATTTTATTTAATTTTGTGAAGCAAGATTTTAGAATAAAATGTTAGTAATTGAAGAAAAATGTTGGTCTGACTTCATCATAATAGCATGTTGAGTTCATGCTCTCAAGATTCTTAGCTTTTCCAGATCGCCAGTGCTCAGGAGTCAAGGGAAAGTTGTTAAAAACACCAGATACAGATTCCACTCCTGGAAACCTAACCCTATATGCCTGTGTTCAGGCCGGGAATCTGCATTTCTAAACAAGCTCCCCCAGGTTTTCCGGTATTCACCGACTGGGAAATTAATCCTACACCCTTGGGAACAGATGTGGGGCTGGCTGATCTGTCTCCATTAATTGGTATTTGTGGGATTTGTCAGCCCTCATGGGCTGGACTACAATAGGTTTCATATGACAACATATATAATCTGGTTGCAAGAGCAAAAATTCCATTCTTAAAAATCAGAGATGTTATTATTCCAGATTGTGCAATATGGAAGGGAGAAGTGAAGTGTGAAAATTGAACTCGTTTGGCCTTTTCTGAAACTTGGCAGAAGGCTGGGCTGTGTGTGAGGGAGGGTGGGACAACAGGTGGGAGACAGACTCTCAGCAGAGGCACCAAGGGTGCTGATCTGGAAGAACTCAGTGTGGTTCAGTATTGCACTGTCTCCCCTTTTCTATTCCAAACTAGTAAGATAACTCTAGGCACACATGAGTAGATGAGGTCAGTGTAGCAAGCTTCTTACTTTTACTGGAGATCACGACATAGACATGACTATTTTCCTATCCTTGGAGTCCCTGTATGTTGGGAAGCACTGGGTTGTTTCTTGGCAAGTCCTGGCAATTCTGACTGTTGGTCTGGCTCTGAGTGGCTGGAAGAAGGCACTCATCTTTGTTTCATTCATTTCAGAGAGCAGTTCTAAAGAATGCTTTTATTTGAGAAACAACCAATGTGATAGATTATTTGACTTGGTTCAAAAAGGCAAATTTTCACACTCATCTAAGGATCATGAATAAATAATCTCGTCACAGAATGTTGGGGGTAAACATGGCAAGAGTTTATATAAAGTCATTTATAGAAAAGCAAATAAAAACACATGAATTGATTAGAAAATAAAGGTGGCACAGTGAGTAAAGTTGAATAAATGTATTTTATAAATGCAATTAAAATATTTTAGCCCACTAAATTCAGCAAAGCATTTTTTAAAAAAAATCAAAGTGGAAGCAAGGACAAAAGATTACCAGTTCTCAAAATGTTAAGAAAGCGTTGACATTTCTATAGTGGTGATGGCAGTAAAACGTAATCACCAGGACTGTTGGCAGTGAAAGCCAGCACCCACAGGATCGCCTTTCACATTGGAAAGCAAAGAATTGCAGTGACTTTTTTTCTAATTGATCATGGCCACCTGCATTTAGCAACCATGTCTTGAGCATCTAGTACAATTATGCACTACTGTGTGGTGCTAGATCACAGGGTGCTGATGTGGAAGAGCTCATTGGAGGGGCTTTCCTTTTTTTTAAAAAAAAATCCTCACCTGAGGATATTTTTCCCCACTGATTTCTAGAGAGAGTAGAAGGGAGGAAGGGGATATATATATATATATATATATATATATATATATATATAGAGAGAGAGAGAGAGAGAGAGAGAGAGAGAGAGAGAGGGAGATTGACGTGAGAGAGACACATTGACTGGTTGCGTCCTGCACATGACCCTACCGGGCTAGGGAACCTGCAACTGAGGTCTGTGCTCTTGATGGGTATTGAATTGTCAACCCTTCGATCTGCAGGCCAACACTGGCCAGGGCTCTTTCTTCCTGTGAAAATCAGTTAGTGAGGTTCTGCTCCTCGGCTCTGGAGGCTCTTCTGTTGGGGGCAAGGTCCCTCCCTTGTCTTATTTTTTCCCTTTATCCCTGATACTGCTCTCATTCCCAGACTGCCCCTCCCATCTCCCCTTTACATATGTTCTCACTCTTTTGAGTTTGATATGTGTCTTTGAACAGACATATACTCTTGAAAAATATGAGCAACATTTAGTGTATTTTTCATTTTTCCCAAATGATGTTATGCCATAGACTGCATTTGATTTCTTGCTTGTTTCACTCAAGATCTCTACGTGGTGTTGTATGTGTATTTAGTTGCCTCTACCGCTACAAAGTGATTTCACAGTGTGCATCTACCACCCACCACCCACCACCCACCACATTTTACCTAACCATTCCCCTAGTGATGGGCCCATGGGTGCTTCCACCTTTTCACTTACATGGACCATGCCAACAATGGGTAACTTCATACCTGTCCCCTTGTGGATGTGAGCAAGAATTTTTTTTGGAATAATCATCCCAGAGTGGATCAAAGGGAGGTGGAAGGCTGTAGAGGAAATATTTTTATGTTTCTGCACAGTTTGGGTTTTCTGAGCAAATTTTACTGAATGTTGGACCTGGGCTAAGAGAACAAGCTTTCAAAGTTCATTTATGACTGATTAGAAGTGAGAGACCATCTTGAGAGATTTCTCTTCCCAGAGTATGAGTTTACCTTTCAGGGTGGGGCTGAGACCCAGGTTTGGAGACATCCCTGGTTGTCAAGCTGGGGACAATCGTCTTACCCTCTTCTTGGGAAGATTTAGGTGCATCCAAAAGGGTCACAGTAGGAAACCAGTATCTTTCCCAAGAAGCAAAGATCTTTCTTCCCTTCTCCCAGAAGAGTGGGAACAGCTGTCCATCCCTTATTTAAACACCCCAGATTCATATTTTCAGGGCTCCCTAACTACAGTATAGGCCCTAGAATGTGTAGGATGATATTTGGTTCTCCCAGTGTTGTCCTAGGCAACGGAGGCAAAGGGAAACCAGTGAGGTGATTTGCTGTAAATGATAATAATCATCTGCTTTGCTCCAGAAGCCTTGTTTGCATGAGACATTAAAAATGCAACATTATGCATATCCTTAACTTCACTAGGTTCTGATAAATTGCTTTCCAAAATGGCTGTCCAATTTACATTCCCACCAGCACAGCATGAAGAATTTCTTTTCCACATCATAATGAAAGGGCTTTCTCAGCTTTGAAGTTTCTGGGAGAATTTCCATCCAACAACCCTTTCCCATGTCTGAAGCAGGCCATCTTTTTGGTGACCACAGACGTATTTGTCTGATTGCATTAGGGGCTTGCAGCAGTCTCCAGTGACTTCTTAAAGCATTGCTTCTTAAACCATGAGAAAAATCAACCACCCTTCTGTAGCAATTGTTGCATTTCTCTCCATTTTTTATTGCCTTTTGCTATCATAAGAAGTATTCCAGGTCCTGGGAATCAGACCACCCTTTTCAGGTACAATTATTTTAATACACTAGTACATGCCAACATTTGGCCACGGTCTAGTTTTACTTTAAGAACTATTCTTTTATTGATGTGTTTACTACTTGGAGCAGTTACAGAGGGGATCAAACTACCATGACTTTACCATGGACTTAAAGAGAAGGCATTGCTCTGCATGCTGTGGGAACTTCAAACGTCTCACTTAGTCATTCAACAGATAGAGCATAACCCTAAGCATTGGTGAAGTAATAGTGATCAAGGCAGACATAGTAAGTAGAACTACCCCTTAGTAGAGAAATGGATAAAGCGAACTATGGCCTATTTATGCAACGGAAAATTTAGTAGATGCTAAAATGAATGAGCTAACTCTACATGTATGAACAGATATATTTTTAAAAGATAATCTTAAGTTCAGAAAGCATATTGCAAAAGATACACAAAGTGTAATAACACACATGTAAAACCCCAAAGCACTCAGGGAACTAATACCAACCTCAGGAGCGTATTCACAACATCTTCTTTCTGTTTGTAAAGAGAAATATTTGAAGTAAATATGGAAGAAAGGTAAGCACCTCTTCTATCTTGTGGTGGGAATGGGTATCACCTGTCTTTACTTTTCTGAATTTGTCAACTATTTCTGAATTTAATAAAAATAAAAGTGAGTTAGAGAACACAGTGCAGTGAAGCAAGGAGACTGGCAGGGGTTGAATCTGTGAGGAAGAAAGACTCTGCGTGTGTTGGGGGTGTTCCTTACACATGCCCCCTTGTGGAGGAGACCCTTTATTTTGCCTCGGGGGTGAAGGTCATTAAAGGACCTTGTCTTTCTCCTGATTTTTGCATTTATTCCTGTTGGGGGGAGGGGAAGTGCCATATTAAGGCCTCCTTTAATCTAGATCATCAAACCGGGAGACAGATAAGCATGAAATGTCGTGTTTGTAATACATTCTATTGTTTTGTTTTAGAAAACAAACCAGTTCTACAGTCCACTGACATCACGTTGTATCCTAGGGAAGTACTGTAGAATGGGTTAAACAGCAGAAGTAACACTTAGGAATAAGATTATTCCCCGCCCCCGCCCTGCAGAGTGGTATGGAGTAAAGAAGGTAGGTTTCAGAACCAGAAGATCTGAGTTTGTACCCTGCCACCATCATTCACTAGAGTTCTTGGGAAACATCTTAATTTCTCAGTGTTTTCAATGCACTGCTCAATCTGTAAAATGACAGTGATTCCTCAGCTGTCTCCTTCAGAGAGTTTTTGCCCCAAATCAATTCATGGGTAATTACAGTAACTGTAAAGAAATAATAAAAAACAGCGATAATGATGATGATTTGACCAAAGCAAACTAAGAAGCTCCTTTTTATGCATACAAAATATACTGGGGTTTTTTTGTTTCCTAGCTAGAGAAATACATGTAAATCTTTCTGAAATGAATGACTTGTTTAAGAAACATTGATGTTAGGTGCCCGAGAAACATATTTCATTTTCTAAAAGCAAGTGACATACTTATCTGTCTGTTTTTGTTAGTGTGTTGTCAAACCTAGGGGTATGGAATGTAATGAGATGCAAACATAACAAGATGTAATGAAACGTGACCATTTGAAAGGGGAATAATGACATGTGCATGTCTGATGGGGCCCTAATGAGATGTACAAATAGAAATGCACATAGAAATGTGCATGGGTAATGGTGTAATGAGATGCATAAATGAATGGGTGTAATGGTACAGGCATTTAAGGGGATGTAATGTGATTTATAAATGGAAGCATTAAATGGGGAGGGTGGAAAGGGCAGGTTGTGATAAGAAGGAGAGAGAAAGAATGCAGTGCTATGCATGAATGGAGGAGCTAATAATATGTGCATGATGAGGATGTAATGAGATAAAAATGGAGTGGCATAATGAGGTTCACAGATGGAAGGATGTAATGAGCTGTGCAGAAAGGAGGGAATAATGAGAAGCATAAAAGGAAGGATTTAATACTCTGCATAAAGACATGGACATAAAAAGATGTGAGGAATGAAAGGAGGAGCAGCAAAAAAGGGACATTGGTGGAGGGATGGGGAATAACAAGGTGGGCAAATGGAGCACTCTAATGAGATGCTGAAATTAAAGCGTGCAATGAGGTGTGCCCATTTAGGGAATAATTAGACACACACATAGGATTAGAATGAGCTACCTGGGCCCTGATCAGACATGGGCCATAGCATTCAGTTCTTACAAAGAAAGTGAAAATGGAAAACAATTCAGAGCAGAGCCACAGAGATATCTAAATTGTTACAGACCCAGAAAAGAGAAAACCAAGCAGGTGATTGAACCACAGCCTAGGAATTTAGGAAGTAATGCTCGTATAGGTGCTGTTTGGGGTATTTACTCTGTGCCAGGTGCTCCGCTGGGTGTTTAATTAAATGTATCATCTCATTTCCCCTTCCTAGCAACCCTATGAGGCAGATGGATTAGTTCCTGGATTATAGATGAAGACTGAGCTACAGAGAGGCCAACCAACTTATTCAGATTACCAGAGCATGCCCGTGGTGGAGATAGGAACCAAGCCAAGCCAACTGGATGCCAGTTACCTTTGCCTTCCTCTGGTGCTTCTGTAAAAGCAGTCTGCCACACCTCCTGCCTCAGAGTCGCCTGGATCACTTGTCATAGATGCAGAGTCCCAGGCTCACCCCAGTGAGTACCATTTGCAAGTTCCACAGAAGCCCTGGAAACTTGCATTTGAATAAACTCTCCAGGGCGTCCTGCATGCACTAAGGTCTGGGCACTATTTAGTGAGACCAGCACTAGAGCGGGGGATATTCTACTGCTTCCCATTGGCTCTGAGAAAAGATTGTGAAGAAAGGGACATGCATTCAGCATGAGCAATGTGGGCTGGCTGCAGGGGCACTGTAGCGGGAAATTCCAGGCCCTGGGTGAGGCATCAAGTGAGTCTGTATTTGACAGGGGACTTAAAAAAAAAGTACCATTCCCTTCAGATTGGTCTTCAATAGGAGCCCCACATTATATTGACAATAGTATAAAATGCAAAAATCTATTGAAAATAATTAGACTCTAGGAAATGTTTGTTTGCTGAATCAAAAAAAAAAAAAAAAAAAAAAAAAAGAGATCACTCCATAGGCTTGCAAGGACTTTGAAGAGGATAACGTGTTCTTAGAACCCAAAGTCGACCAATCTACATGCAACTTTCAGGGTTCTGAAAAAAGCAGATAGTGTCACTGTTCTCCTTCTTGATATGTCTAGTATTGAGATATTTAAATTGCTATGATTTTTTTAGCTTAAAACCCTGGAATTTATATTTTGAAATGAGTGTTAATTTTGAATGACTACTCACATATTAGTGACACAGCCTCTGTTCAAAACATTTTTAGAAGTTTCTCTTGGGATGTTTTTAGAGTATATTCATGGAGTGGTCTCTTTTTATAATAGGACCTGGGCCTGGAAAAATTTTGGCTGTTGGGAAAATAAAGCTCATTCTCAAGAGATGGAGCCTTTGTCATTCATTTTTTGGGCAGGGGGGAGGAGGGAGGTTCTTGCAGAGGAAGTGCAATATTAGCTACCATTTATTGAACACTTACTATGTGCCAGTCACTGTTCCAAGAATTTTACATGTTTTATATCTTCTAAATCTCACCAAATCTCTGTGAAGTGGGTACTAGTATTTTCTGTACATGGCTGGTAGAGAAGATGAGATGCAGAGGACTTAAATAAAAGAACTGGTAAGTGGGAAAATCAGGATTTGAACCAAGACCTCGAGCTTTTAACTACCACACTTTCAACTTGCTTGAAAAGAGGTGCTGTTTATTCTAATAGTTCAGTGTCTAGTGTTTATAAGTAGTCACACACCATTCATAATCATGTCAAGGGAAAAAGAAAAAAATTTCCCTTGTGCATTGATTATTTAAGAAAAGAACCTAAACCACTATTGGATTAGCAGACATTTCAGAGGAACTGCATACTTCTGTTCCCCCAGGAATAGAGTTATTTTGTTAACCATTTTCTAAAGTCTTTCTTTTTTTTTCAATTTCCCTGACTGATGCAGAACATCTGGCTGACTGTGAAGGAATGTTCACTACAGTAGTAAAATTGACGCGCTTCGTTATAGGACAGTCTGGCTTGTGTAACCTGAAGGAGGTAAAATACAATACGTGTGATAAACCAAGAGTTAAATAAGTCAAGGAAATATTTCTTATGCCAATTTTAATTTCTTTAAAAAAGCTTATGTAAAAAGAAGTACAGTGTATGTGGAGAGTGGTGTATATCAATTAGCCAAGTATAAGGGTAATAACTTTCTAATTTTTCAATAGTGAATGGAACTGTCACATTCAATGTGTTTACAAAATCATATGCAATCACTTAATGAGCTGTGTGTAAGGAATTGTTTAAATGAGGGGTCCTATAGATTGTTATAATGGATAGCTCTTAAGGGGAAAAACGAATTCAAATGGAGGTAGGGCGAGTATTTGGGGAGGCAAAGTTTAGAATTTGGCTGGACTTTTACACTCAGTGGTCCCAAGGCATCAATAAAAGTCGTGCTTGTAAAAGTCTCCAGAAGACGTGTCAGTTCTCAAGGACTCTTCACCTTCGAGCCTCTCCTCTTACGTTAATCACATTAATCCCAGAGGAACATTTACGAGGCTTCGGTGCAGGAGTGTGAGTCCACTGGTAGTACATAAGCTGTGATAAAAATTCATCTCACGCTTAAGCTAATACTCTCCCGGTGCCACCTAGCATTGCATGCCTTATGCACAGAGCCTCGTGTAAACGTGGTCCTGGCCACAGCCTCTCCCCTTGCTTGGTTGTCTGTCTGCCTTAGCCTTGGCCAGCCTTGTGATAAATGAGCTTGTGTCCTTGTTTGCAAGGGGGAATAGCAGAGCATCTGTTGGGGCTGGGAGGAAAAGCAGAGGGTTCTTGTGCAAAGATGCACAAATCCATCATCTTCTTCGTTCAGAAAATAACTTTTTTTTTTCTGGGCTCAAAAGAGCATCTTTATGTTTCTCAAATCAGGTTTCCTAAGTGCAGACTTTTCTTCAGCATTTTAAATCTCTCCTTTTGGTCTGCATCTTTACCCTCTATCATCTCAAACACAGATCTGCTCCTACATCCTTGAAATCTTTTACCATTTCATTACCACTGAGCCCCTCCCCACCCCAAAAAAGAGTTCAGTTTAGCATTTGAACAGCTGATCATTGCTGGAGAAAAAGCATATTTCCATTTTACTTTAAATCTATCATCTCAGATCCCAAATGAATGTTCCTCATTAGCCTGATGATCCTGCTATTCTTCTCTAGTAAGTTCGTGGTTCCTTTCTCTAAGGATTTCATCTCAGACATTCTCTTTCCTCAAACCTCCCACATTCTACCCCTCCTTTTCCCACCCCACTTTTAGCTGATGGCCTCACCTCTTATTTCACCGAAAAAGATGAAAAGCCATCAAAAAGCACTAACACATCTTTCCACCATCCAATCTCCTACTTGATCTGGGTCTGCATGCAGTGACTTTTCTCTCTCATCTGCTTACTATTTTCACTCTCTATTGCATCATCCCAACAACTTACAAACATGCTCTGGGGTTTCCATATTAAACCATCTCCATACTTCCTCCATTACCAGCCCATTCAGCGCCAGGCTTTTACAACAGCTTTCTACATATGCTGTTTCCTTCCTCATTCTTTCCTTCCCAGCATTTCTCTACCGATTCCTGTTTGCACCTTGCCCTTAAAACTCCATTAAAATTGCCCTTTCCAAGTTGCCCAAATGGATGGACACTTTTCCCTACGCATCTTCTTGATCTGGCTGCCGAATCCCATCCATGCCCTGACTCTTTCTCGGACATTCTCTTGCTATCTGTGACCTCTACACTTCCTGGGTTTCTTTCATCTCTCGCTGCTCTCTGGGTTGATTCTTGAACTGGGTCCTTTTCCTTTCTATACTCCTCCCAGATTGCTTAAATCTCCCCGAGGCTTTCATCACCTCAATGCTGAGGATGTCCTCATTTATATTCCTGTCCTAAACCACTTCACATTTGCCTGCTAGACAATTCTACTGGAACATCCCATAGGCATTTTCCATGTGAGAGGTTTGAAAGCCTCCCTCCCCCTCACACCCCACCCATTAGTTGGTTATGTCCCTTTTATCTCCAAAACGTGTATGGATGTGCCATTTATCCTATCCCGATTGGGACCATCCCAGTTTAAGCTGCTCTCTTCTCTCATCTGGATCATCAGTCGTCTCCTGCGTGATCTCCCTGATTCTGCTTTTGCCCGTCTGATCTAGTCTCCACACCGCAGACTGAGTGATCTTTTGAAGACAAGCTGGGGAGTGTCTGCTGCTCCAACTCTTTAGGGACCCCCACAGACTGCAATAAAATCGCAGCTCCTTGCCATGGCTTCTGAGGCCAGAGGGCAGTTCCCCGAGATGAACTCTGGACTTGCTCTTTTGGTCACTGGGCTCCACCTTGATCCTTCTACTTCCTCCAACGCTGTGGAAGGGGAGTGAGTTCCCTCTGGGTAGGCATGCCCATCCACAGTGATATAGGAAGAAGAAAGGATTAGAACTTTCACTTTACTTTTCACCTCATGCTTTAAAATGTCCATTTTTGAATGTGCCTTATAATGGAAATGAGTGTAATAATACATGTACATAATCTATAAGTAAATAAATGCAAACATGGAGGGTGCCTGCTCAGAAATTTTTCTGATGGGAAGTGTGATTTAAATTCAGAGGAGATTGCTCTAATATGCCAAGGTTTTGGCCTTGCTTTTCTTATTCTTTCTCTCCTTTTGGTTTTTGATCTCAAGGTCTTTGTGCAAAACATTCTCTCTGCCAGAAAAACTCATCAGACACCACCTCAGAGAAGCCTCCCCTGGCTACCCAACAAATGCTCCCTCCATCACTTTCTTCTGGTATTTTATATTACACTAGTGGCCTGGTGCACCCTCTCCAGACAGGGACCCCTTGGGGGGTGTCCGGCTGCTGGTTTAGGCCCAATCCCTCTCAGTTGGGCATCCTTGGCACTGCCATGGAGGCAGGAGAGGGTCCTACCACCGCTGCCACGCTCGCCAGCCATGAGACTGGCTTCTGGCTGAGTGGCGCTCCCCCTGTGGGAGCACATTGACCACCAGGGGGCAGCTCCTATGTTGAGTGTCTGCACCCTGTGGTCAGTACACGACATAGTGAGCAGTTGAGCGGCCTTAGCATATCATTAGCATATTACGCTTTGATTGGTTGAATGGACGACTGGATGACCGGACACTTAGCATATTAGGCTTTTATTATACAGGATAGTCTCTATCAGGGTGGAGTTGTGTATTTATTTACTTGTATATTACTTTCTCTAACAGGGAAGGGCATGATTGCTTATGTTGGGTCTCTGCACAGTGCTTGGCATAGAGCATGCATTCCCCCCAAATAGTTTTAGCTGACTGAATGAACGTAGGGTCACATTTACCATTATCTTTACTATGATTTTTCTTTTGTCTCCTCCTTGTCATTGCTGGTGTCATTCCCTTTACATGGAACCATTTTCTTCTTTCTTTAAAAAGCCCAGACTCTGTATTTTAATGCCCACTAGCCTCCCAACCCCGTTCACTCTCCACCGGGATTTTCCCAGACGTTGGCATCTACAGCCACACCTTGACCTTCAATCTGCCCTCCCAAACCCTTGCCTTCAATTTCCTGCCATGATTTGCATTTTCATGGAGTTCACCCCTTAATCCCTGGATTGACCCCTTGGCCTGCCTTCTTTGGATAGGCTCTTATTCACACATTCTTTTAATCTCCTTACCTCACCTTTGGTTTTTAGACACTGCCTATCAGATTTTCCTGGTTCTGGGCTCATAGCCCAGGGGTCCCCACCCCCATCTAGGCTTCTGCAATTCCAAACTGAATTCTCATCTACTGCATTCCCATCTAGCTTGCTCTGAAAGGGAGGTTCACCATAGCTAACCTCTCTCCAACACCACGATTCATTCACACTGCTCTCCCTTGAGGCTGGCCTGCAACACTTGTCACTCACATCACACGTGTAGACTTAAATTTCTCCTAAGAATTTGAATAGTTAACAGCCTTTGTATAATAAGCCCATTTCTTATTTACTTCCTTACGCATTTATTTATTAAAGTGCTGTATTAACAGTGTATCTCAAAACACTCAATCTAAGCCTCGGGAGCATCGGGCCTCCTTTTGTTCCACACAGAATTGCTGCTTTAGTTTTATTTGGGCTTGGACAGAACTGCCAATTACTCTGGGAACTGTCAAGTGTGTTTGTAGTGATGTGGACTGAAAACAAATCTCCAAATGTTAGCCAGATGGGGCCCATTTTGTTTCAGCAGCAAATTTAAATTCTTTTTGTTTCCATAATGGGCATAGTCTTGAGACCTCATCTCTATGGCATATGGAATTTCTCCAGGCTTTGGGAACTGGAACATGTGTGTCAATAAAGGAGACTTCTCTCTCAAATTCTAGTTCTGGAACAATTCCACAGTCAACTTACTGTCTGGTCCTCTGATGATCAGAGCACCTCCGAAGGGTGGAAATATTAACTGTATCTCTGTTTACCCCATGGAGACCATTCTCCCCATTTCATAAACAAATCAATGGATTTTCTACCCTTTTAAATAAATCCTTATTTTATAATGAAAATTGATGATCTTTTCTTTATTTAAGTAAGCTGCTCATTTACATTTCCTTACATTAAACAGTACAGTGGGGCCTTGACTTACAAGTGTCCCAACTAACGAGTTTTTCGAGATACGAGCCGTCTTTTATTTTATTTTATTTTATTTTATTTTATTTTATTTTTTTTTCTTTTAATTAAATCTTTATTGTTCAGATTATTACATTTGTTCCTCTTTTTTCCCCCCCATAACTCCCCTCCTCCCAGTTCCCACCCCACCCTCCACCCTCACTCCCCACCCACTGTCCTCATCCATAGGTGCACGATTTTTGTCCAGTCTCTTCCCGCATCTCCCACACCCCTTTTCCCCCCAAGAATAGTCAGTCCATTCCCTTTCTATGTCCCTGATTCTATTATAATCAACAGTTCATTCTGTTCATCAGATTATTTATTCACTTGATTCTTAGATTCACTTGTTGATAGATGCATATTTGTTGTTCATAATTTGTATCTTTACCTTTTTCTTCCTCTTCCTCTTCTTAAAGGATACCTTTCAGCATTTCATATAATCCTGGTTTGGTGGTGATGAACTCCTTTAGCTTTTCCTTATCTGTGAAGCACTTTATCTGACCTTCAATTCTGAATGATAGCTTTGCTGGATAAAGTAATCTTGGTTTTAGGTTCTTGGTATTCATCACTTTGAATATTTCTTGCCACTCCCTTCTGGCCTGCAAAGTTTCTGTTGAGAAATCAGCTGACAGTCGTATGGGTATTCCCTTGTAGGTAACTGAGTTTCTTTCTCTTGCTGTTTTTAAGATTCTCTCTTTGTCTTTTGCTCTTGGCATTTTAATTATGATGTGTCTTGGTGTGGTCCTCTTTGGATTCCTTTTGTTTGGGGTTCTCCGTGCTTCTTGGACCTGTAAATCCATTTCTTTCACCAGGTGGGGGAAGTTTTCTGTCATGATTTCTTCAAATAGGTTTTCAATATCTTGCTCTCTCTCATCTTCTGGCACCCCTATAATTCTGATGTTGGTACACCTGAAGCTGTCCCAGAGGCTCCTTACACTATCCTCGCATTTTTGGATTCTTTTTTCATTTTGCTTTTCCGGTTGGGTGTTTTTTGCTTCCTTGCATTTCAAATCATTGACTTGACTCTTGCGTTCCTCTGGTCTGCTGTTGGGAGTCTGTATAATATTCGTTATTTCAGTCCGTGTATGCTTAATTTCTAGGTGGTTCCCCAATATACGATCGAGGGTCTCATTAGTTTTCTTGTAGATCTCATTAAGTTTATCGGCGGCTTCTAAACAGTTCTTGAGAGACCTTAAAAGTGTGGTTCTGAACTCTATATCTTCCATTGACAATTTTGTCCTGTTTCTTTGTCTCCGCATTTTGTTATGCTTCCTTGGTGCACCCCCTAGTGGTCTTTGTGCGCAGTCTTATAGTTAAACTATTGTTGTAGCTAATACCAGGGAGGGTTTGACCTCCAGGCCAAGTGGCTATGAGAATCAGCTGTGTCTGCAGTGAGAGAACTTCTGTCCTCTAGGGAGGTGCTAATCTAGCCTTTGCCTGAGGCTATCCAGCAAATGCCTCTGTGCAGGGCTTGGGCGGGGCGGGTCGCACAGGATCAACAGGGTGGGCCGGAGAGAGCAGTTATGGCGGCTCTCAGTCCGGTCCCCAGGAGCTCTGCATCTCTGAGTCCCAGCAATGGCTGCAAAGCTCGGAGAGAAAGCTGCACTCGCTCTGACCGAAGCCAGACAGTCCCGCTTCTCCCGTTTGAGTCTGGGTCCCTAAAGACTCGCCTGTATCTGGAGCTCAGAGTCTGCGACTCCCTCCCGATTGAAAACGCCAACCGCGCCCTGCGCCGCCAGCCCGCTCCGCGCACTCCGCACCTCAGAATTTGACTTCAGCACTGCGCCTCCTCTGAGTGTCCGTATGCGTTTCTCTTTCCTCCTAGTTGTAGGACTTCCACTCAGCCAGCGTTCCTGTGGTTCTGGGTGATGTCCCTTCCATTTTTTGGTTTCACTTTTGAAGTAGTTGTTCAAAGCAGCAAACTCCGGCGTTAACCTATGCCGCCATCTTGGTTCTCCCCCCACGAGCCGTCTTTCAGCCGATTTTTTGCTTTGAGTTGCGAGCTAAAATTCGGATTACGAGTCAGCTTCAGATACCCCACCACTAGTTGGCGCAGTGAACGTCACAGTGAACGCCACAACATCAGCCCAGCATCACATGTCCCACTCGTTCACTTTAATGATTTGACATACGAGTAATTTGAGTTATGAGCTCGGTCACGGAACGAATTAAACTCGTAAGTCAAGGCCCCACTGTATAACTAAAAGTGGTACTTGTACAATGAAATTTTTCCCTTGATTACAAAAGAAATACATACTTTTTAGAGAAGATTTGGAATATACTAGTCCCATCAACCAGAGCTAACCATTGCTCACATTTGGGTATATTTCCTTTTGGTTGTTTTAGTGGGCAATCCTCTAAATAATCTTTATATAAATAAATTTGTATATTGCAAAGTGGTATTTCACATAAGTATAGTTTCATGTCATTAAACATTTCCCATGGGGAGGAACCAAGATGGCGGCATAGGTAAACACCAGAAATTGCTGCCTCGCACAACCACTTCAAAAATACAACTAAGAGACAAAATGGACATCACCCAGAACCACAGGAAGGCTGGCTGAGTGGAAATTCTACAACTAGAAGAAAAGAGAAAAGCACACTGAGACTCAGGAGGTGGAGAAGTAAAGTGGAGAGGTACAGAGGCGTACGTGGAAAGGGCTGGCAACTGAGGATGCAGCACATGTGGAAAGGGCTGGCAACTGAGGACGCAGTTGTCTTTTTCAATTGGGAGGGAGACACAAGCTCCCAACTGCTCTGAACTCCAGTTCTGGGCAAGTCTCTGGGGACATATGGGGAGAAACTGGACTGTCTGGCATCGGTCGGAACTTGAGGGCGGCTTTCTCTCAGAGGTGCTTGTAGCGATTACCACAGGACACTGAGACCTGGGGCCTCTTAGGGCAGGGCTGAGGATTAGCCATAGCTGTTTGCTCTGCCCTGTTAATTCCCTGAGACCCCGCCCCACCCAAGCTGTGCCCAGAGGCTTTTGCATATGAATGGCCTGGCCCTTTGCAATCTAAAATTACCTAACAAACTGCAGCTGGGTCAGAGAGACACAGAACATCCAAAAGAAGGCCCAAGGCCCCACAGCAGCTTGCATTGCATCACAGCTGGGCCTCATCTGGGCACCTCCAAACCCCAAACAAAAAAGAGGAATCTGCAGATCTCTCCATAGCTTCTGCTGGGTAGCCTCAGGCAGAGGCTAAATTAGCACCTCCTTAGAGATCCAAGAGCCAGTGTACCCAGTGGTCAGAGTGGGACCATCCAGATTACAACTCCTCAGATCCATAAGGGACACATTCAGGGGGCAGACTCAGTTAGCACCAAAGCCCCACTGAAGCAAATCTTGCCCCTAAGGGTGTCTCCAGCACAGAAGTTCTCCCACTGTAGACACAGCTGATTCTCATAGCCAATTGGCCTGGAGGTCAATTCCTCCCAGTGATACCTACAACAATCAAGGCTTAACTACAACAAGACTGTGCACAAAGCCCACAAAGGGGTGCACCAAGAGTGTCCACCTCAGGAAATTGCGGAGGGTGAGCCACTGGGCCCTATAGGACACCTAGCACAGAAAGCCACTCTATCAACACAGGGAAGCATAAAAAATGCGGAGACAAAGAAACAAGTCACAAATGACAGAAATAGAGGAAAGCAAACTACTGGATATAGAGTTCAAAACCACGTTTATAAGGTTTTTCAAGAATTTTCTAGAAACTGCCGATAAATGTAGTGAGACCCTCAAGAAATCTAGTGAGACCCTTGAGGTTATAAAGAAGGACCAACTAGAAATTAAGCATACACAGACTGAAATAAAGAATATTATACAGAGTTCCAATAGCAGACTAGAGGATTGCAAGAATCAAGTCAAAGATTTGAAATATGAAGAAGCAAAAAACACCCAGCCAGAAAAACAAAAAGAAAAAAGAATCCAGAAATATGAAGATGGTGTAAGGAGCCTCTAGGACAACTTCAAGTGTACCAACATCCGAATTATGGGGATGCCAGAAGAAGAGAGAGAGCAAGATATTGAAGACCTATTTGAAGAAATAATGACAGAAAACTTCCCCCACCTGGTGAAAGAAATGGACTTACAAGTCCAGGAAGCACAGAGAACCCCAAACAAAAGGAACCCAAAGAGGACCATACCAAGACCACATCATAATTAAAATGCCAAGAGCAAAAGACAAAGAGAGAATCTTAAAAGCAGCAAGAGAAAGACAGTCAGTTACCTACAAGGGAGTACCCATACGAGTGTCAGCTGATTTCTCAACAGAAACTATTCAGGCCAGAAGGGAGTGGCAAGAAATATTCAAAGTGATGAATAGCAAGAACCTACAACCAAGATTACTTTACCCAGCAAAGCTATCATTCAGAATTGAAGGTCAAATAAAGTTTCACAGATAAGAAAAAGCTAAAGGAGTTCATCACCACCAAGCCAGTATTATATGAAATGCTGAAAGGTATCCTTTAAGAAGACGATGAAGAAGAAAAAGGTAAAGATACAAATTATGAACAACAAATACACATCTATCAACAAGTGAATCTAAAAATCAAGTGAATAAATAATCGAATGAACAGAATAAACTGGTGAATATAATAGAATCAGGGGCATAGAAAGGGAGTGGACTGACTATTCTCAGGAGGGAAAGGGGTGTGGGGGTGCGGAAAGAGACTGGACAAAAATCATACACCTATGGATGAAGACAGTGGGGGGGCGGGGTAGGGCAGAGGGTGGGGTGGAAACCAGGTGGAGGGAAGCTATTGGGCGGAAAAAGAGGAACAACTGTAATAATCTGAACAATAAAGATTTAAGAAAAATTAAAAAAGAAACATTTCCCATGAACATAACTTGCATGGTTCCTTAATATTTGTCCATATGGATGAATATATTACTTTAATTCTCCCATGTCTAGATATATCTATATATCTATATTTCTATTTCTACATTTATATTTAAGACGCTCTTTCTCCCATCTGTAGGTATTTAGGCTATTTACAAATCACTCCACAGTACTTTTTGGTATGTGTGTCTTAAGTTTTGTACACATTTCAGATAATTTTTTAGAACAGATTCCTAGAAATAGGATCACTGTGTTAAAGGATATGAATATTTTTAAGACTCTTGACTGGCATTGCTAAATTGTTTTTTAGGAATGTTGAAATAGTTTACACTTCAACTAGAAATGTGTGAGAGTGTCTGAACCCCCTTAATCTAGTCAACGCTGATTATTGTCTTTTTAAAAATGAATTTAAAAGGGCCATTCTATATTAATTTCAGTTTTTATATCTTGACTAAACACTTTTCCTGGACTCCAAGTCCTATTTGCTCATGCTCTTGACCAACTCCGATGATTAATTTGAATGAGCTTAAGTATCTTAAGGATATGAAACTTTGCCTTGTATTCTGTGACACATATTTTCATTTAAGTTATTGTATACACAGGTTTGGTTTTATAAACTTTATATTTTTATGGAGTCAAATCTATCAATCCTCAACTCTTAGACATTACTTATAAGTTTAATTAAATTTTAATTATTTAAATGGATAATGTAACAAATACTCATGTACTTGCCAGCTAAATTAATACTCATATTTTGCTTCTGTTTTTTTTTTCTTTTAAAAAAGAAAATTACAGATGAAATTGAGATCTCCTTAATCTTCTTCCCAGTAACACTTCCCTCCCTCTTCCCCCCTCTCCCCCAGTTCCTTTTTATATAGAGACAATGCCATCATGAATTTGGTGTGAGTCTAAATATGGCGCTATATTTTGATCACAAGTATATGTACCCATAAATAATGCATAATACTGCTTAAGTGTGCTTTAAAAATTTATGTAAACTAGCATACTATTCATGTCATACTCTTGCAACTTGCTTAATAGAACTCAATATTCTGTTTCAAAATTTATCCCATGTTGCTACATATAGATCTAATTAATTCCCTTTTATTGCCTGTATAACATGACTATACCACAACATTTTTTTTTCTTTCTTCTACTGATGTTCATTTTCATTGCTTCTGATTTTTTTTTATTTTTTTTTTTGGGTGCAAACAGTGCTCAGTTAACATCTGTTCATGTCTCCTAATGTAGGTATGTGAGAGTTCTACCTAGAAAAGGATTGCAAGATAATAGGGTACAATGAATTTATAATATAACCAGCTATTACCAGATTGCTCTTTTAAAATGGTTGTAAAGGAAAATTTGACTTAAACTTTGTCTAGGACAGAACATTTTTGTACATTATAATAAAAAAAACACATCTTTATGGAAAGAAATGAGCATCTCTGATAAAATGTTTAAGCTCTGTTTACAGAGAGCTTAAATGTTTCATGGCAGGGAGATCAATATAATGTTATGAATGTTAATGAACTAGATAGGGTCTCCTTTGGAGGGTATGCATAAACATTTTTTAAAATAAGCTTTAAATGAAAGGAAGGCTTCTGGAAAGCTAGTTACTCATCCATGTTGATGGTTAGCTAGGTGTCTATTTTAATTATTATATATTTTATTACATATATTTGAGTCTGATTTAATTATTACATATATTTTTTCTTAAATACTTTTTTCCTAAATAGGTAAACCTGTTTTATTCTCATTTATTGTGTACAAACATTCTCATCCTTTTATGTATTTGCCAAGACTTTTATTGTCACATTTTTTTATTCTCACCATTTTTTTTCTTTATTGGCAGTGGTCGGCAAACTGTGGCTCACAAGCCACATGCAGCTCTTTGGCCCCCTGAGTGTGGCTCTTCCACAAAATACCACGTGCGGGCACGCATGTACAGTGTGATTGAAACTTCGTGGCCCATGCGCAGAAGTCGGTATTTTGTGGAAGAGCCACACTCAAGGGGCCAAAGAGCCACATGTGGCTTGCGAGCTACAGTTTGCCGACCACTGGAAGGTATTACATATGTGTTCTTATCCACCTCCCCTCATGCCCTCACCCCCCTGGTGTCTGTGTCCATTGGTTATGCTTATGTGCATACATACAAGTCCTTAGGTTGATCTCTCCCCCTTACTCCCACCCTCTCACTAGTTTTTGATCATTGTAAAATGGGGTTATCATTTTAAAAATTGTAAATCAATTATTTCAATAATTTTTAGTGAGTCTAAACATCTTACATTTTTGGTCATTTGAGTTTCCTGTTCAGTGAATTTTCTGTTCATGTTCTTCATTAAATTTTTTCTTCAGTTGTTTGTCTCTTCTGTGTTGATTTATAGATTTTTTTATGTGTGAGTTATACATATTTCAAATACCTTCTTATAGCTTGTTCGTACCTTTTACCTTTGTTATGGTGTGTTTTGTTATAGGGAAATTTAAACTTTTTGTGTAGCCAAATCTGTTATTCATATTTGCTTCATGATTTCTGTTCACTTAGGTCTTAAGAAATCCTTTCTTATCCTGAAGTCATAAAGGTAAACTTCAGTATTTTCTTCTACATCTAAGGTATCATCGATTACATTTAGGCCTCTAATCTATCTGGAGTTGATTTATGTACATAATGTCTGGGAGGGACCTAATTTTATCTTTTCAATCTGGAAAGTCACCTGTCCCCATACTATTTTGAAACTATTCATTTTCTTCTTTTTTTTAAAAGAATCTACCAAGTGTCTATATATTCTTGGGGCTATTTCTGGAATCTTTATTCTTTACCATTAAATTTATCCCCGCAGCAATAATCATGCTCTCATCTATTTTTTTTTTTTTGAGCTAACATTTGGTATTTATTATGTTACACAGGAATTGTTCTAAGGGATTTGTATGTATTATTTGATCATTACAATCCTGTTGGTAGATATTCTTAAAACACTAATTTTATTTTTTTAAATTTTTATTTATTTATCTTTATTGTTGAAAGTATTATAGATGTCCCCTTCTTCCCCCCTCTATTAACCCCCTCCACCCTTCTCCTGCCCACCCCAACACCCAAACCTTCACTGCACCAATGAACTATGAAAAGGGATGTGTCATTCCAGGCAGAAACTTTTAAAAGTCAGTGTGTGAGTCTCCGAGTTCCCTCTCTCCCTCCACTGTGGTGACTGTAGATGCAAATGTTGATATTGAGTTGCCAGAAGATGAACACAGAACAGAAGATGCACCTGGAATTCTAAGCCACCACGTGGAGGACTGCGACTCCAGAGAGCCATCCAAACCCACCACACACTTTGCATGGGGAAGAGACAATCTTTTGCACTCTAGTGCTATTGACTAGCTATGTGACCTTCACCAGGTCCCTTTGCTTCCAATTTTAACCTCCAGAAAATGACAAGATTAATTTATTTATTCAGTTAGTTCCCATTATATATTGAGCTCCTACCAGGCACTGTGTGAACTTGGAAAAATAACAGTAAAAATGGTGCAATCCCTGCACTCAAGCACTTTCCAAGTTAATAAATAGCTATTGTTGATTTTCAGTTCTGAAATTCCAGAATTTTATTAAAAGGCAACAGCAAGAACAAGCCCTCCAGCATCATATTCCAGAGAGTGAGGCATTTTCTCAGGAGTTTTCTCCTTCTTTCTAAATCCACTTAGCTACAGTGTCAACTCCATCACCACAGCTGATGCAGAAACACTCATCATTTTCAATCACTAGTGTATGTTACAGTGTACATATGGTGAAAAAATAAATAAAGCAGTATTTGGACCATTCTCACAGCAATTTTGAATTTAGTGGACACAACACTTAATAAAAAAAAAATAGAAGAAAATCAGTTTGATTGAGAAATACCCAGGCAGATAACTGCCAAAGGTGTACAATCTAGATATTAAAGACTTTTTCAATTACTTGTGAATAAACCAAATTACAAAACTAAAAAATTATAAAACTAAAAAATTTGCAGTTAACTTTTCTCTAGAGGACTTTTTATCTGTATAAAATAAAAGAAATCCGAATAGGTATACTTGTGAGCATACGCAAAACTGATCTGCCAAGTTTTAAAAAATCTCTTAGGACTTGAAGCATCATGCCAAGTTCTAATTTACTAGTTGCCTCTAGTTAAAATACAGTTCACAATGAAACATTTATAAGAATTTGAGGCATTGTCTCTAGACATGATACCCAGTTTAAAATTTGAGTGAAATATACAAAGAATTCCATTCTACTTTGTACTGGTGCAATTGTGGCATTTCCTTTATTCTTTCATACTGCATACCTAATTTTTAAACCAAAGCCAAAAACAGTGATGCAATAGTTGAATGTGTCTTCAGTGTCTTACCCTAAATAAACTTCTGATGAATCAGACCCATTTGTCATCCTTTCACAATCCTTCAACACTTAAGAGATATTGAGTTAATTTTACAATATAACAGTTTTTGATTAATTTGCTACTTGTTTGTTCTTTGAATTTATTTAATATTGGTATCTTTACTCCCCTTCTCGATAGTAAAACAAAGACAAGACCACGATCATATATGTAGTCTCATAACCTCTGGTTTGCTTAGTAAGCATCCAATGGTTATTACTGTGTTTTCTTAAAGGTAAAAGAAGAATAATCAAGATCTTTGAGTATAGTAAGGGCTTAGAGAAGCTGGTAATATTTGCTAAGGAGAGATCAATAACCAATCTCTATTCTCATTGTACATATTCTATTTTCCCTGAATGACTCAATCCACTGTCATAATGTCAAGTTCTATCTTATGTTTCCCAAACCCATACCTTCAGTCCTGGTCTTCCTGAGATCCATTTCAACCACCATCTTCACGTGGTTACCTATACAAACACCTTCAACTCAAACATGTAAGCCAGAGTGCTTTACCTTCTTTTCCCACAGTGGCTGCCTTTGTGGTCTCTCTTTCTCAGGATGGAGCCATCATCCATTTACCTGCACGATGCGCCTGGAGTCATCCTTGATTCTTCCAGTTTCCTTATCAGGCACCAAGTGCTGTTGATCCTACTTCTTTACAAACCTGCATCCATCGTCTTCCTACAACATCCAGCTTTGATTCATGCCTTCATTTCCTACCTGATTACAGTAACAGATTCCTAAGTAGTCTTCTTGCCTCCAGTCAGCTTTCCTCCAACCATTCTCTCCATACTGGGGCTTATGACTTCTCTCACACACAAAACTGACCACGTCAGTGTACGTCCATGTCCAGTTTCACTTCACTGATTGGATGGGTGTAGTTCCACATTCTGATCTTTTCCAAGTTTGCGGACCACTGTGTCCTGAGGGCTGTGGCCCTGCTTCCACACTCGTAAAATGCTCTGGGCCTCAAGTCATACTTGCCTGCCTCAGCACAGCCCCTTCTCCCTGACGATGCTTTCTCTCTTCCTGTTCACCCTATCTTCATTTTTTTTTCTTTGTGGTGATTGCAGAGAACAAGGGCATGAGAGGAAGTTTGGAAGGAAAAAATGAAAGGCACTGAAAACCTGGATCCCAATTCACTGGTGCTCTTTCCCTTTCGATCCTAGAGTCCATGGTCTTCTTTTGTAAAATGTTTTCTATTCCACATCGTATGATAGTTTTTGAGTAGCTTTTAGTGGGTTGTACTGTGTTGTTCTGTGAGCCTCAAACAGCAGTGCCAACGTTGAGCTAAGCTACTCCAGGATATTGCTGCCTTGGCATCCATCAGTCCATGGGGGCCTTAAACTGACACTGGCTGCCTAATGCAAGTGCACGTTCCAGACAACAGCCTACAGAGTCATGAGCAAATAAAAGTTTCTGCTATGATTTCCCCAACAGCCCTGTAATCAAGTTTTCCCTGCTTCCCAGAGCCTTCTCCTTGGGTGTGCCTTAGGTAAGACTTTCATGGGCTTACCAAAACCCCACTCTTTTTGGTTTGAATTGGACAAGCTGGCCTTAGCCTGGGAACCCAAAAGTACTCTCTCCACAGACCCAAATAAAGGCATGTGTCCCAGAACCTGCCCCCACCCCCACCCCTCTCTCTCTCTCCTTCTCTCTGTACCCTCCCTTAACCACCCCAAGTGGCCCCTCAAGGCCTGCTGTGTACTTCCTCCAGGACCTGTGAATCATAAACTTGTCTATTTCAGTTTCTCTTCTGGTCTTTTGTTGTACGGGGCTCACCATCTGGCACCCTGTGCCCCACTTCACAAATGTTGATTTAACAAAGTCACAATAGGCAATGACCCTGTCTACTGACACCGCTCTAACCTGAGGCCACTGCAGCACCACATGAAATCTGGTGCTATATTACTTAATAAGTGTTTTCTAAAATAATAATAAAAGAAGATCAAGGAGAGAAGGAAAAAATGGAACTGTTGAGACATAGGCAAACTGCTTCAAGATAATCTTGAATCTTAGTTTAAAATAACATGTCCCGGGAAAGAAGCATTTACCTTCTGCTGTGGAAATGTGGACTCCAGCATGGCTGTTTCGAAGCTGTGAGCACCCTCTGCCTGGGTCTTCTCCCACAGAGATCTGAGAAATTGCACAGAACGGCTCTGGATGGACAGGGGCTCCGGAAATAGGCTCTGAAAGGGCATTAGTGAGAAAAACATGTTGTCTTTTGTCTCCCCAAGATTGTTTGATTGGCTACAGTGCACTATTTGGGCTTGATTTGAACTTTAACATGGTTTAAATTTAAATAGAAGAACAAAGCTACCTTGAAGATTGAACACATATTTTAGGCTTTTTATTATTATAGACTAGAGGCCCGATGCACGAAATTCATGCAAGAGTAGGCCTTCCTTCCCCCGGCTGCTGGCACTTGGCTTCCCTCTGGCAGCCAGGACCTGGGCTTCCCTCACAACCCCAGCTTTGTCTGGAAGGTCTTCCAGGAGGATGTCTGGTCTAATTAGCATATTATACTTTTATTATTATAGATAGAAAAATTAAAGTATTGAATAAGATTTTTCAAGGCAGTTGACATTGATCTCTATAAATATTCCTAATCTTTGTAACATAGTATTTACTTCAATAATTTCCCAAGCATGTTACCCAATTGGAAAATGGTCAATATAAATATTTATTTTTCAAAGCTCTGAGAATTAATGTATAAAATTAAATCTAAAGCACAAATATCAGAGTAGATTATGAAGACTAGAAATTAAATAATTGAATATTCATGTTGCACATATCTAAATATGAACATTGTGAATAGATGTGTGGGAAACAAAAAACATTTTTAATCCTAAAATGTATAATGGATGGATATTTCTAGAACTTTAAGATATTCTAAGTGTTAGATAATAAGATTGTTAATGTAAAGGAAATCACATTTATGTATATTTCATTCAAGCAAATGAAAATAAAAAGTTCAAAGGAAAATTTAAATTTTGTTTGTATATTTACTAATCTATTATGTTTATAATAGTTATTTACATGTTGTGATGTAAATTACTATGACTTTAAATGTGAGCATTTCAAGTCAAAGAAACAATTTTATAAAAACATACAGAACAGAACAGAGAGCATAAAATATTATTTATAAACACACAAAACCATTTATGTATTATATTTTATGCTGAGGTATGGCAAAATTATGATATTGGTATATAAATCCTATTTTCTATGACAGTGACATCCAAACATCGACTTATGAAACTCTCTATGTAGTTTGTGTATAAGAAATTTCTATTTAGTAAATAAAAATTAGTTTTTCCCGAGAAATATGTCATTACTATAAAGATGAGCTATTTGTATTGAGTGGGGAAAGGTGAAGAACTTTATACTCTAAGTGGCCTGCAGATTAAAAAAGGCTAAGAGCCAGTACCAGGTAAGATGATTATGCACCCATACTGTGGACACATCTGGGAATTTATTTATTACCAGAAAGTTATGTAGCACATGATTTTTCATTTAAAGAGAAGCAGAGCCTGGCCAGCGTGGCTCAGTGGTTGAGTGTCGACCTATGAACCAGGAGGTCACAGGTTTGATTCCCGGTCAGGGCACATGCCCAGGTTGCAGGCTCAATTCCCAGTAGGGGGCATGCAGAAGGCAGCTGATCAATGATTCTCATCATTGATGCTTCTATCTATCTCCCTTCCTCTCTGAAATCAATAAAAACATATTTAAAAAAATAAAGAGAAGCAGAGCCTGACTTAATTAATCATCAATCCAAAGAGGAGCGTTTAGACTGGAATCAGTGAGTTCAAGAGCTCCATGAACCTGTTAAATTGACAGAAGAAAGAGCCTAGCCAGCATGCAAGGCTGGGTTTGTAACCACGAAGTCAAAGATTTGTTTTTTATTCAAATCTTTTATGGATGGTGTGAAGCCAGGGCTTATCCAGACCACACAATATCAAAGCTACGGAAAAAGAAAGGAGCCATTACAGCAAAATGAACAAAGAAGAAAAGCAGTATAAACATGCTTTGGGGGCAATTTTGCTTAAAGAAAAGACAAAGAATCAGACTATGTCAATAAAATGAGATAAAGGGGCAAAAATAAAAGCAAGTTTTCTTGGTTTGTTTTCAGAAAACTGACAACTGTTAAGAACAAAGCCAAAGATCAACCCAAATACAAAATCACTGATGAAAACTGTAAGTAAAGTAATTAAAGTAAAATAAGGTCATTCTTTTAAGAAATGGAACAAAAATCAATGCTTTTTTTGTATTCCAATACAACTTGATTCACATCAAAACACGAGTTGTGAGTTATTAAGTTTTATAGAATAGGTGATAGATAGTCTTAAGGCACATCTAAGCTGTCTCTTTTCTTAATTACTATAGTTCCACTTTATGGTTATGATACATTCAGCTGCTTTTATTTATAAAATATAACTGCCTGGTTGTGACTTTTGTAGGGGGTATAATAGAAATATTTTATTAATAGAAGTAAATAAACTATCTTACCACTTGGCCTAATTTTTAAGCATCTTACAGCATTTGAATTCTGTTTTTTCCATCCTTTCTTTTCTGCACCTGCCTGCATCCATTCATTTTATTTTTTAACACATGTGCAATAATGAAAGGACTACTGGATCAGGAGTCAGGTAGTCTGAATTCTGCCCTTCAATTTTCTTATCAGTAAAAATGATGTCTTATGTCTCTTGTATTACTAACACTTTATAATCTGTATTATAATTTTACATGAAAATTTAATGCATTTGAGATAAATATTTCCATAAAAGAATCTTTTTTTGCCTTCATGTCATTTCTTTTTTTTCTTTGTTGTGAGTATTACATATGTCCCCTTTTCCCCCCCATTGACCCCTCCAGCCATTCCCCCCTTGCCCCAGCCCTCACCACCCCATTGTCTGTGTCCATGGGCCATGCATAGCATACAAGGTCCTTGGTTGATTACCTCCCACCCACCAACCCTCCCCCACCTTCCCTCTGAGATTCCACACTCTGTTCCATGCTTCCATGTTCTGGATCCACTTTGTTCATCGGTTTATTTTGTTACTTAGCTAAAATAAGAATCTTTTTTAATGCTAAAATATTTGCATCAAAATTTTAATTATTAAGTTGAAAGTTTCTTGTTATGAAATTTTACCTATACTGATATATTTTGTGGAAAAAAAGCATTCCAGTATTTTAACAATGTCTAAAAGGGTGTGCCAACATGAAAATTAACTGGAGATTGAGACTATAAATAAAGGCTAGCTCTACATTAGGAAAGCTCTTCCCCCAAATAAGCTGGTATTTTTGTTGTTTCACAAAAAAGTATTTTCCCATTTATTTTCCTTTTTTTATAAATGAACTAGAGGCCAGTGATGAAATTTGTGCAAGGGGCTCAGCCCTCGCAGCCCTGGCTTTGTCCGGAAGGTCGTCCGGAAGGATGTCTGGACTAATTAGCATATTATGCTTTTATTATAGATATTAATAGGGTTGGTCTCCTGATTAGTAATCCAGAACTTTTTATAAGAAAAGTATCCTAAAATATACAAAAAATCCTTATTAAACATTAGTGATGAAATGTGTATATATTGCTGTTCCCTACATATCAACTTTGGTCAAATAATAATTCAGCAAAAATGATCATAAACTCATACCAAGGAGCCACGATGAACTTAGCTTATACACACCTGCTGAAACAGAAACATGATCTGGATCCATGGCTGAGGTTCTTGGCTGATGAGAATAAAACTGGATTTACTGTACAGGCAGTAATGGCCCTTCAGGGAGCAGGTGAAGCACAACTTGGCTACACAGCTTCTAACAGTATCTAGGAATAAATACACATAGCATTGAACATTCGAGTCTTCTCGGAGTTACACTTTATACTTCAACACACAAACACCTTTCGAAATCCATTCTTCAGCTTTCAGTCTGACAACCAGTAACTCCAAACAGCTGTGTATTTGGGAGTGGATCCACATCATGGAATGTAGATTTAAATGCAGATGCTTTTATCCATCTTTCTCTGGTTTTAATGAACAATGCATGGGGAATCTCCAAGCAACTAACACAGCAGAGTTAACTTCTCTCCAATAAAAAGGGAGATGCTGTGTCATTTCCTTCTTATTGGGCACCTTGAAAGGATAATGTGGGAGGATTAAGCAGGTGGATGGAGGAAACCCAGCCATTTTTCGACGGTGGATGGTGTGTCATGAATCAGGGCCCCAGTTCACTTGATTGTGCAGGGGCCATGCAGACAGCCTCCAAAGTAGCTGGCCAGAAGTGTGGCTTCCTGTGAACTGGCCTGGTCTGATCCTAAAAGGTCATTTCATCTTGAGGAGCTTCAGCAAGGAAGCTTAATGAGATCATCCTTTAGGGACAAGAAAGTGGGGGAAGACAGTGGTGGTGGAATAGAGTAGAAGTGGCGAGAAGTCATGTATAGGAGGAGCCATTTAATCTTTACAACCCTACAAGATGGGCATTATTCTTGCTATTTTAAAGATGATGAAGCTTAACCTATTTGAAGGTCAGTATGACCTTGGTACATGACACACAAGAGATGCTCCTCAGAGAATATCCAGATGGATGAATGATGCTCAGAGATCCAGAAAAAAAATATTGCTGAAGGCTGCCTAACTTGTGGCAGAATCAGGATTTGAAGTCAGCTGAACTGATGCCATGTTGGAACGCTTTACTGGGGATCTTAAAATCTGTAGTCATATTAAGAGTTCATGGAGTATTTATTGCTTCAGAATTAATCTGACATTTTACATGAAACATGTTGAAAGTTAATAGATTCAGTATGCCCTACGATTATAAATGGAAATGGATTAGCATTTATTAAAAGTGGATGGGGACCCTAATAAGGTGGCAGAGTCAGTCCCTATCCTTGCTCCTTTAGGTGTGAAGGCATAACAGGCTTTTCAGGAAGAGTTTGGAAGCGTTCTGGGAAGGTGGCCAATGACAGATTAGAGAAGAAGGCATTGGAAACAGCAATAAATTCACAAGGCAATTTAAAGTATATACTGGAATCTTAATAATATTAAGCAGCTTTCTGTGATTCTGAAACATTGGTATGAAAGAACTAATTTTCATGAAGTTAATTGTTTTGGGGAATTAAAAAATGTTGGGTTGAGCATTCAATATCCTTCTTTAAAATCAGAAATCATTCCTGCATTCTGAGGGTGAATGATGGGTCATGACATGTAAAGAGAGTTTGAAGTTTCAGTGGGAAAGACCAGGAGGCCTGGATCTGGGAAAGAAAGACCTCAGAATCGAATGGAGCACCTATCGAGTTAAAATTGCCCTATCAGAAATTGTTTGACAAGGGTAATGAAAAATACATTTTGGCACCGATGCTCTGAAATTTGGAATTTAATCTATACTAGAGAAATAAGAAACAAGTATATCAAGAGAGCCACACCAAAAATGGTATTTGAAATAAATTGAATGTATATAGACATTGAGATAGCAACATGTTTCGCTTTAATAGAAAGTTTCAAAAGCAAAGTTCTTTCCTAAGAACCCATGTCAGTTGTAAGTTGAACTTCAGACCTCCACCATGAAAAAAGTTTTTGTCTATTTTCTACACTAAATTCTTACTGGTCATTCATGTTTTCTTTTTGAAAATGAACATTGCTTAGATTTATTTACTCACCCAGAGTCTACCAGCTTTCTATACACAAACCACAGGGGTTCCAGATCACATTAAATGGGTGAAGTGGTAGAGCAGAGACCTTTAACTTAGAAGCATATGCACTGGCTGGAAAAATAAATCAGTTCTGTGACAGAAGGTTTTTGTCAATATTTTCAGTTAAGCTGACCTGTATCAATATTTTTCTTGTCATTTTTTCTTCCCAGAGCTTTCCAGGCTTGGAAAGTTTTCCCCACAGTATTAATACTTAGTTGTTACCTTTTCTCTGTAATTTTCCTCCCTCCTGTTCATTCAATGGTATTGAATGGTAAACATGCAATAAATTGTTGTTGAATAAATAAATGTCAGACACTGTGAGAGAACAAGAGGGACCATGAGGTTGACCCTACTCTTAAGAGGCTTACAGCACAATAGAAATGTCTATAAACAACATTGCTTATAAACATCTAGAAACAAAATTTATAAAAATATTTTTATGCCCATGAGATGGTGGAGGGACACACTATTATGACTCTCAGAGAAATGAGCAGTTTATTCTCCCTGAGGAGGAAATATTTGAGGTGAACCATGAAAGATGATCATGATTTTGAACTTAGAAAAAGTGTGAGGGAGACAAACATTTTAAGTGTAGGGAACACCCTAAAAAATAATCACACAAGGTATGAATGTTCAAGGTAATTCCAGGAAGTAAATTTAGTATATAGGGGTCATTAAGACATAGTATACTCATACAATTGATGCCCAAAGGGTTGTTCATTTTTCTAGACTTAGGTGAAGAGAGAGATTAAATGATAGAACCATCAGAAAGAGTATCTATACAAATTTTCTTAAGTCCATGAGATACTGGAGTTTTGGGAAGAAAAGCACAGAGGTAAAGTGACATTTTCGTCATAGCATACCATTTGATCAACGTGACTTATGACTATTGATGTTGACCTTGATCACCTGGCTGAGGCAGTGTTTACCATGTTTCTCCACTGTAAAGGTAATCTTTCCCCCTGCCTCCCCCGCCCCCTCCCCACTCACACTTTCCACACTGTACTCTTTTATTTTTAATCCTCACCTGGGGATATTTTTCCATTGATTTTTTAGAGAGTGGAAGAGAGAGGGAAAGACAGAAACATCAATGTCAGAGAAACACATTGATTGGTTGCCTCCTGCATGCACCCTGACCATAGCTCAGGCTGGGGAGGAGCCTACAATCAAGGTACGTGCCCTTGACTGGAATCGAACCCAGGACCCATTGGTCCATGGGCCAATGCTCTATCCACTGAGCCAAACTGGTCAGGGCTCCACATTGTATTCTTTGAAGGGAAGTTACTATGTGAAAGTGGGGAGTTTGCTTTACCTCCTTGAGGGCAAAATAGCTACATAAATTATGTGGAATTCTTCTGCATAGATTTGTCTCTTCCTTCTCCAGTTATTTTATTCAAATTATATGGACATAAGACACTGGGGGGTAGGGGAGGCCAGGGGATTGTCAAAGGCGGGGGGGAAAAAAAGGACACATATGTAATACCCCTTGTAATACTTTTAGCAATAAAAAACAAAAAACAAAAACAAAAAAACCCCAAATTATTTAGTTATTCTATCAGTATGTGCATATAAATATTTACTTCATATTTTAATACTACTTTATTTTTGCTCTGATTGTTCCAGCTTTGGCCATTAAGAGTTCTTTCAGTTGGCTCCTGTGTCCATTTCATGTGCCCTCATCATTGTGTGTGTGAATGTGTGTGTGTGTGTGTGTGTATTTTTTTTTTTTTTTTGTACTTATTTACTTTCTGGAACTAAAAGATACTCCTGGCTCATTTTGTATGTTTCCTGCCCCTCTCTTGGAATCAGTCGTTTCTGCAAGGAGTTCTGGTTCCTTTTATTGGAGAACTAGAGGCCTGTTGCATGAAATTTGTGTGTGTGTGGGGGGAAGGGTGTCCCTCAGCCCAGCCTGTGCCCTCTCACAATCCGGGACCCTCGGGTAGGGTCCCTAGGCTTGGCCGATGATCAGGGCCTATCAGGGCTTTCCTTCCCCCAGCTGTGGGCAGCTGGCCCTCCCCCTGATGCTGCCCCTGCTTGCCATCTGTGCAGCACTGCCCCCTGCCCCCCCGCACCTCTGCCACTGGTCGCCTCCCTCTGTGGGTGACAGGCATGGGGTGCAATCACTTGGCTGACCTGGGCCTCCATCTGCGGGCGATCGTTGGCTGGCCCCACACATCTGCCACAGTGTTGCTGGCTGGTGGCCTGAGTTTTCCTCTGTGGGGCGATCAATCTCAGGGCCCCCAGATTGATCCCACTGTAGAGGGAGGCCCCGCTCACCTGCCGCAGCACCACTAACCGGGTAGCCTAGGCCTTCCTCTTTGGGGCAATTGATCGCGGAGCCTCACCATCAATCACCCCGCAGAGGTAGCCTGGGCCTCCCTCTGCGGGGCGATTGTGGGGTGATGGCCGGGCCCCACAACCAATTGCACCGCACCTGCCTTGGCTGGCCTGGCACCAGTGCGTGTCATAGTGTGGTCATCCAGAAGGTCGTCTGGACGGTCATTCTGCTGTTTGGGCGTTCCGTAGATTTACATATTATGCTTTTATTATTATAGATGGTATTAGAAACCAAGATCTGGGTTCTAGGTGTGCTTGTTGCTACTGAGGCGGCATTACTCCTTGGCCCTCTCAGCTAAAAGAGTGAGGAAATAATATATGTACACATATGCAATTTTTTTTCTATATATAACTGTCTTTATCTATATTAAACTAAACATAAGTTCATATGATGACTTCAATTCTAATTCTTTACCACATGGAAAGTTTTAGCCTTGCTTACCTGTAACTCCCACATCAACAGTGAGGAGCCTAGCTTCCATTCCTTTTTTTAAAAAAATACATTTTTATTGATTTTAGAGAGGAAGGGAGAGGGAGAGAGATAGAAACATCAATGATGAGAGATAATCATTAATTGGCTGCCTCTCGCATGCCCTCCACCAGGGATTGAGCTTGCAACCCAGGCATGTGCCCTTGACCAGAATCAAACCCAGGACCCTTCATTCTGCAGGCCAATGCTCTATCCACTGAGCCAAACTGCTAGAGTGCCTAGCTAGTTCCCATTTTGTTAGTGTTTTTATCTCTGCACTACAGAAGGCAGAATATCTCTCTCTCTCTCTCTCTCTCTCTCCTCTCTCTCTCTCTTTCCCTCCCTCGTATCCTCTGTCTCTGTCTTCTCCTCCCTCTCCCTCCCTCTCTCCTCTCTCTTTCTTAAAAAACTTTGTGTATTTAGCCTTTACTATAGTGCTTGGCATAGAGAGGCTTCCTTCAAAATATAATAATAATATCTCTCTATATAAAAGCCTAAGTGACCAGCCGACTGTTCGACCAGCCGACCGGTAGCTATGACGTGCACTGACCACCAGGGGGCAGATGCTCAATGCAGGAGCAGAAACCACAGGCATGGAAACATGGAACAGACTGATGAATCTCAGAGGGAAGGGGGAGGGTGGAGGGTGGGAAGAGATTAACCAAAGATCTTATATGCATACTAGAGGACTGGTGCATTTGTGCACCAGTGGAATCCCTTGGCCTGGCCTGTGCCTTCTCGCAATCTGGGACCCCTCAGGGGATGTCAGAGAGCCAGTTTTGGCTCAATTCCTGCAGTCCAGGCTGAGGGACCCCATTGTGCACCAGGCTTCTAGTTTTATTATAATCTTTCTGGAGCAACAAAGCTAAAAACAGTAGGATAGTCTCATGAATATGAGAAAGTATAATATAATATTTTGATGTTTAAATTTTATCTCACTTTTAACTACACAGTCCACATGGTCATATCTAACATGAAAGATATAGCTGTTTATTAATGTGAATATTCTTCCTTAGTTTTGGCACTTGTATTTTAGCTGTATTCCAGGTACCAGTTATATTATGATCTTGTTAAGAAAATACTTCTGTATTTGTTTCATTTTTGTAAAATGCTAAAAAAAACCCCCAAAAACATTAGAAATGTGGAAAGTATACCAATTAACACTTTGGAAAACATTCTAAAATTAGAAATAGTCTTAAATGAAATCATGAAGTTTCAGAAAGGAGTTATAATCTATAGTAATAAAAGCATAATATGCTAATTAGACCAGATGTCTTTCCGGACAAAGCTGCGGTGGCAGGGGCCAAGGCAGAGGTGGTAGAGGTCTCTGGCCTCTGTGGTGGGTGGGGGCTGAGGCTGAGGAGGCAGAGGTGGCAGAGGCCCCCAGCCGCTGCAGTGGCAGGGGCCAAGCCCCTTGCATGAATTTCGTGCATCAGCCCTCTAGTTTTGTAATAATGTTTTAAAAGTCTAGTGGAAATTCTAAATCAAGCAAAACCATAATAAAAAATAAGATTTTAGTTTATGTGTGTGTGTGTGTGTGTGTGTGAATTACTTAAAATATTACAGCAAGTTAATATGTGGAATAACTAATATTAGTGTTTATTTTTATACCAATAACTCTGTTAGGTGTTTCATATAATTATCATTTTATCCCCATAGTTATCTATTATTATTTCTATTTTTACTTAAGAGGTTAAAGTGTCAGAGAGTTAAGTGACTTAATCAAATAAAATGCAGAACCAAGATTTGGACTCAAGTTCATCAAAATGTAAGACCTATGTTTTGTTCACAAAATGATATTACCTCCTCCACAGTAACTGTCTAGTGGACTTGAACCTGCCTCCCCAGCCAAGTTACCTATAATTTCTGTGGGGATAGGGCAGACAATCCAAAATAAATTGTCTGTCTTTAATAAGACCACACAAGTTGTCCAGACCTAGAAATATAACCTAAGGCATTAACGTTTATGTAATTTCCATATAGTCAGCAAAATTCACTAAGCTGGTGGTAGGACAAATCCTATATAATAAAAGCCTAATATGCAAGTCGACCAAATGGCAGAATGACTGGTCACTATGATGTGCACTGACCACCAGGGGCACACACTCAATGCAGGAGCTGACCCCTGGTGGTCAGTGCACTCCCACAGGGGGAGCGCTGCTCAGCCAGAAACTGGGCTCATGGCTGGTGAGCGCAGTGATAGTGGCGGGAGCTGCAGGTGGGCGGTAAGGAGTGAGGGGTTCCAGTCTGTGAGAGCCCCATACAGTGAGAGGGATGTCTGTCGGCTTAGGCCCAATACCCCGGGGGTCCTGGACTGCAAGAGGGTGCACCCCCTCCCTGCCCAGTGTACAAATCTTGTGCACTGGACCTCTAGTCTTTTCATAAGTCTAAAGAGCCATGGCAAATCTATAAAGAGAAGCTCTTTCTAGGCCTGTGTAAAGTAAAAATAATTGGCCTCTTTTATCCCTAAATATGGTAGGAGAAAATAGGGGAGTGTTCTGAATGCAGAGGAAATAATCAAAATGAATAGGCTCAGAGGTGAAGAAAGCTAAAGGGAGGGCTGTGGTGTTAACTTTAATGGCCTGTGATCTGCTATCAGTTGATAAGTGGTTTTACTACTTATCTATATTGGATCTGAGAAACACACAATTCTTCTTGGTAAACTAGACACATGACTCATCTCATAGGGAGGCCAGTTATGTATAATCTATGCTATCATATACTTTTTATTTAGAGATTAGTGCCTTTTAAGAATAAAAATAGAATATGGCTTTGATTTTTATTATAGCTAGTAGAAATATCAAAGAGTTGGCTTTATTTTTTAGAAAAAGGAATGTTAGCTCTTGTTTTGAATTATTTACCAAACTTACACTGTGAAAAGTCTTCCAGCTAAATAAGGGTCAACTAAAAGAGTCTGGCTTGTTTCCCAGGTTTTTCAACTGAGTCATTCTTCTCCATATCCAAACTATATTTCTAGAATGATTTATAAAATTCAAACATGGGACTATTTTGCTGAAATTGCTAAATTGCACATATATATAAGCAACAGATTCAGAGAATGCATTTGGAGGGACTTAGCAGGAAGGGAGCTAATTTTCATCGACTCCTTACATTATACGTAGGTGTAGATGCAACATATTACATTGAACACTTGTTCTTCCTGTTTTATGAAGAAGGAAATCTCAAGATCAAACTTCCAGGAAGCAAATGAGCTAGAATTTGAGCCCAGGTTCCAGAGTTCATTCTCCTTGGAATGAATCAGAAAATAAAGGTAATAGAAGTACCTCAAAAAGCAAGTATGGTCCAGTGGAAAGATCCTTGGCCCAGGTGTCAGATAACCAGGGCCTTAGTGGGTAGACTATTGTTCTCTTTTCTCCCTGTCCTCTTGCTGCTTCTTCTCCTGTTTTTAATTTAAATTCTTTATTGTTTAAAGTATTACATATGTCTCCCCTTTCCCCCATTGTGTCCTCTTGTTTCTTATCTGTAAAATGGGATAGGCTAAAAAATTGATCTAGAATGTACTTTCTAAAATTTTATATTTTTACTAAAGGCCCGGTGCACAAAAATTTGTGTACTTGGGGGTAAGGAGTCCCTCAGCCCAGCCTGTGCCCTTTTGCAGTCTGGGACCCCTCAGGGGTGACCACTTGCTGGCTTAGGCCTGCTCCGTGGGGGATTGGGCCTAAGATGGCAATCAGACATCCCTCTGGCAGCCCGGCAGCTCTTGGGGGATGTCCACTTGCCAGCAGGGAGCAGACCTAAGCTGCAGTCGGACATCCTTAGCGCTACTAAGGAGGCAGGAGAGGCTCCCACCACCACCACTGTACTGGCAGCCATCAGCCTGGCTTGTGGCTGAGCAGAGCTCCCCACTGTGAGAGCGCACTGACCACCAGAGGGCAGCTCCTGCATTGAGCATCTGCCCCCTGGTGGTCAGTGTGTGTCATAGTGACCAGTCATTCCCAGTCTTTCTGCTGTTAGGGTCAGTTTGCATATTACCCTTTTACTATATAGGATAGAGGCCTGGTGCACGGGTGGGGGCCGGCTGATTTGCCCTGAAGGGTGTCCCGGATCAGGGTGGGGGTCCCGCTTGGGTGCCTGGCCAGCCTGGGTAAGGGGCTGATGGCTGTTTGCAGCTGGTCACACCCCCTTCAGGGTGGGAGTCCTCACTGGGGTGCCTGGCCAGTCTGGGTGAGGGGCTGAGGGTTGTTTTCAGGCTGGCAGGTGACTGAAGCTCCCAGCCTCTTTTTATTTTTTTCTTTTTCTTTTTAATTCTGGGATTTATTTACCTTCTATAGCTGTCTCTGGAGCGGAGAGCCGGCTCCAGCTCTGAGGCCGTTGCCAGCTGAAAGCAGGTATCTGGGGTTTGTTTAACTTCTATAATTGCAACATTGTTGCATCTGGAGCTCTGAGCTGGGCCACGGCAGGTGGGGAACCTTGGCTTCCTCCATCACTGGAGCAAGCAAGCCTCATGTTCACTTCAGCTGTGTGGCTGCCGGCCGCCATCTTTGTTGGCAGTTAATTTGCATATCCTGCTGATTAGCCAATGGGAAGCATAGCAGAGGTATGGTTAATTACCATGTTTGTCTATTATTAGATAGGATTTGCTTATTATCTTTCTCATTCTAGGGCAGTGGTTCTCAACCTTGGTTGCACATTAGAATCACCTGGGAATCTTTTTAAAATCCTGATTTCTGGGCCTCATCCTCTGGAAATTCTGTTTCTTTGTTACTAATGTTGTGGCCCCACCCCATAACAAAGAAACAGAATTTCTAGAGGATGAGGCCCAGAAATCAGGATTTTAAAAAGATTCCCAGGTGATTCTAATGTGCAGCCAATGTTGAGAACCACTGCTCTAGGGTGTAAGCTCCATGTGGATAGAAATTTTTATTGATGTTTTAACCATTTTTAGGTGTACAGTTCAGAATGTATTTAATGTGTTTATCTCCAAAAATTTTTATCTTCTCCAACTGAAACTCTATACTCATTTAACTATAACTCTCCAATTACCTCTCCCCCAGCCCCTGAAAGCCAACAATTTATTTTCTGAGTATGAATTTAGACACTTTTAATACCTCAGATAAGTGGAATCATACAATATTTGTTCTTTTGTGTCTGGCTTATGTTACTCAGCGTAGTGTCTTCAAGTTTCATTTATGTTGTAGGATATATCACAATTTCATTCTAAGGCTGAATAATTTTCCATTGAATGTATATGCCATACTTGTTTACCCATGCATCTGTCGATGGGCATTTGGGTTGTTTCTACCTTTGAATTGTGACTGTTGTGAATAGTGCTGCCATGAACACTGGTGTGCAAAAATCTCTTAGTTTCTGACTTCAGTTCTTTGGGTATATTCCCAGAATTGAATTGCCAGATCATATTCTATGTTTAATTTTTTTAGAAACTGCCACACTAGAATGTACTGTTTAGCTCTAAATTTCTGTGATTTGATGAGGAACTGTAGAGGCACACAAATAAATGTGTCTCTGATGACTGCTCAGAGCAGGGTTGGATGTTTGCCCAGGGCGATCAGGACTTGCTCTCAGCACTCAACACAGGACAGATGGCAACAGGGTCTGTTAGAGTAGATTTCCTCCTTCTCCTTGACACTAGCCAGACAGGAACCACTGGAGCCATTTCTTCCATCGTCCATTTAATTCTTCTTTGATGTATTTCAAAGACATGGAATTCAAAATACTGACCCAGAATGAATAAATAATACTGTCATTTAACTATATAAATATCCTAAATTGGACAGAAAAAAAAGTAGGAGGAAATGAAACTGGTAATTTATCTGATGAGATCGTTTTCAAAGTAGATAACATAAAACATGTTTTTGAAGTCAACTCAAAATTACAATTTGGGGGGAAATGTAGAACAAGCTTATCACTCTAAAATACTTGAAAACATTTATTACTTGTAAAACATAATAGGAATGAAATACTTTTGATTTTGCCTGACAAATGGAGGAAGGCATCACAAGCCAGTGTGAACCACTTACCAAGCTTTAATTCCACTTGATTTGTAAAACATATTTTTGTCTTAGATGAAATTGTACCATCATTCCCAAATTAAAGTTTAGAAGTTTTAAACAGAATAACAAATATTTCATTAACTTTGATTTAGGAAACAGAGGAAAAGATATTCCCAGGTTAAAAAAATATAGATTCTCAAAAGTGAAGATGATTTTCTGAAATGACTGTTTGAAATAAGTCTTTGAGAGTAGACACTGCTTTCATCAGCTTGACATTTCCAGGGCTTGGTTCTACAGTAGGTTCCCAGCAATGTGAGCTGTTGAATTCATGTGTGCTTAAGGAAAAACTACCAAATTTCTCATTTGATGAAGAAATTGGGGCAGGAGGACAATGAGTAAGAAGACTGTTTCTTGTTTTCACTAAGCACTGCTTATGACATTACTGGTTGAGAAATACATGGTCCCTTCTCAGCATCTGGTTGGCCATTGGCCATATCACATGCACATGTGTGTAACTTCTACACCCAGAGCAAAGGTGCTATCTTCTTTTTCCCATTCATGGCAGAAATTGCAGCCAGTTGTCAAACAAGCAGGCAGATGCTTTTGTTTTGGATCATCAGATAAAGGAAATAAAGTTATTTTACAACTGATTGCTTTAAAAAAATATATATATATATATTATTGATTTTAGAGAGGAAGGGAGAGGAAGAGAGAGATAGAAACATCCATGATGAGAGGGAATCATTGATCTGCTGCCTCCTGCACCCCCCCCCCCCCACTGGGGATCAAGCCCACAACCTGGGCATGTGCCATTGACTGGAATCAAACCTGGGACCCTTCAGTCTGCAAGCTGATGCTCTATCCACTGAGCCAAACCAGTTAGGGCAAGTGATTGCTTTAATACTGCAAATAAAATTCTGAGAAGCAAAGGGAAATTTGGTAATTATATATTCAGAAATGTACAAACCATACTTGTACAACATCCTATTCCTTGGCAAGTAAAAATCATGTATTGATATATGAACACACATACACGTACACACAAGGGAGAAAGGTCTGTAAGGCTATAGGTCAACCAGTGACAGTGATTATTCTGGGTTTGGAGGTGAGATTGGACATGGAGACCATGGACTTCTTATTCTATATACTTCTGTATCACTGCCATTCTCTCCTTATGGGATTATATTCATGTTACCTGTATCATTTAAAAAGAAAAAATCATATACAATGAGAAAGTTGATATTGGCTAAAATAGGTAATTTAAATAATGTCTCACTAAATTACCATGCAATTTGGGGCTAATATTTGTAGTTTTAAATATATTTTTCTCTTTTGCCTTCCTGAGTTCACCACCTTTGGCCTATTTTACTTGTGCCTCCATCAACCTGGCAGTCAGGTGGGCATGAGAATGGCAGTGTACTGAACATTAAGATAGTTTTAGGAGTAAAAAAGAGAAAGACCAAGATAAGATAGACTTTAAATACCAGAGTTGGATTATGCAGCATACCAATATCCTTGAAAGAAAAGCTTTTGTCTAAATTTCTTTATCTCCTTTTAGTCTATCAACCCCTGAGCATGGAGGTCTTACATTATAGACCTGTGGCATGGAGGGGTGGCAACCTGGTCAGTTCTGAGTTTGGCAGGGAGAAGAATATAAGATGGAAGGAGTGAAAGAGAAGGCTTTTCAGTTCTGGCAGGGGTGATTGTGGAGAGGAGAGAGACACGTGTGAAGCTCTTAGAAGTGGGTCCTGACTTCCCCATCTTTGAACTTGGGAAAGTGGGGATACTTTAGATAAGTTATGATAACACTGAGGGCAATGGTGACCCTTCAGAAGGAGATCCATTCCCAGGTGGCTCCCAGGACCAGCATAGAACAGCCAACTTAGTGAAAAGTACAGATCAGAGCCAGGCAAGAAGAGATCTGACGTTCAGCTCTCGTGAATCACCCTTGCCTGGGTTATTATGAGTAGAGGAGGGAGAAGCTGAGGTTCTTGCTGGACAGCTGTTCACAGAAATAACCATGGGGGTGGAAAGAGTTCTGCACAGTGGACTGTACAGACAACGGTCCAAGTCAGGTCTCAGAGGGGCCGCAGTGGGCACTGAGGTGGGGTCAGATTTCCCAGGGAGAGCTATGGCCCTGCCCTCGAGCACAGTGCCTGGAGGGTAAGTTACACTATCAGGTACTTCAGCTGTGACTGCCAGCTGGGAGAGGGTGATCATGGAAGCAAAGGACATCATTCTTTAGGTAAGAAGACATTTCCTCCTTGAACCCACACCCGGGCACAATGCTTTTCTACCAACACAAGGAAATAGAATCCACTTCCTTATGCCCCCAGATGCCACCTTTGGGAGATAAGTATGGGAGAGGGTAAGAGAAAGAATATTTTCATCCAAATGAGAAATTGTTTCTTTCTTTTCTAAAACATACGTTTTTTATTGATTTTAGAAAGAGAGGAAGGGAGGGGGGGAGAGAGAGAGAAACATTGATGTGAGAAAGGGACATTGATCGGTCACCTCCTGCATGCTCCTCAATCGGAGACAGAGCAACCTGGGCATGTGCTCTGATCAGAACCAGGGACCTTTCGGTGCACAGGATGATGCTAAAGCAAATGACCCACACTGGCCAGGGCTGAGAAATTGTTTCTTCAATACACTGTTCAAATGACCAGTTGGGACTAAATTTTAACAGGGACCCCTAATTTTCCTCCTCACAGCACTGTGCTTAGTTGCTCATGATGAGTTCTAGACAAAATGACAGCACATTTTCTCTGCACATAGGAGTTGTAATGTGAAATTTTGTAATCTCATAATACGTAAAATGTAATGATAGAGAATAAAACTTCAGTGAATAAGAAGGCTCAGCCTGAGGAAGAAATCTTGTCCTAATAAAAAGTCAGAATCTTAAAAGTTAGCTGGTAAAGGGTATCAGACATTTTGCGCACAAGGGCTGACAGCTAATCACACTCAGTGGAGTGTGGTGTCTTTTGGTGCATGTATGATTGATTGTATATGTCTTATGTTAAAACTGTTCAGCATTTGTACCAGCTTGAGCTTTTATGTTGCTGTTGAAAATGACTCGCCCATTAACCTTCAGGTGGTGGAGAATCCTGGGTGCTGCCCTGGCACAGGGGCTGGAGAGGCCCTCCCCTCAGAAGCCACTCCAGGGCCAATGGCTTTGACACCTCATCCAGAGTCCAGTTTGCTCCAAGGTGGTGGTTAAGAGCACAGGCTCTGGAGCTAGGCTCTCCTACTTGCTTGCTTTATGTCCTTGGGCAAGTTACACAAACTCTGAGACTTAATTGAGAATAATAATAACAGCAGCGAGACTTCCGGTGCTAAAACTGTGTAAATTCCAGGGGAACCAAGAGGAACTGGAATTGGTCCCTCTGGTTAATGGGAGCGTAAAACGTGAGCTTCTCAAGTGCGCTGGGCACAGATTGAGCGCTTAGTAATGTTTGTTGTCATTACCACGATCACTATGACAACTGCTGCTATTGTATATGGAAAAAGAAGTGAACCCTCAGTCATAGTGATGCTTTCAGTAGAGAAAAGGGGCTGGTTAATAAATCTTTGAATTTCTAGGTCTCTTGGTGTCCTGAAGTTTTCGCCTAATTGTTTATTTAAAATAAAAACTTAAATCTGTACAATGGAAATATATTTCTCTGGGGACATGGCAGAAGATGTAGCAAGAAAGATCTAAAAACTATGCTTGAAGATATCCACGTGGTCTCTCCAAATCCTTCAAAGTTCTTGTACTCCAGTCAGGAGCAAGTGAGATTTTTGATGCTAATGTTACTTTGAGACTCAGAAGCACAGAAATGTGGCAAGAAAACTACCAGGAGGCTCTAAGGAAAGGTTTGCTATTTTGCTGTATTCAAAGCATTATATGTAAGAGGACAACTTTCTTGCAGTTGAATAAGGAAAAATTAGTTCACCGTAACTGATTGGTGTATATATGTTGGGCACAAGTCTAAGCGCTTTAGGCATGTATTGCCACTTAGTGCTCACAGCAATCCTATGATATAGAACCTTCTAGTTTAGAGGAAGAGGCTGAGGCTCACAGATGATAAGTAATTTATTATACTACGGTTAAACAGCGATTAATAACAGTCGAAGTCAAATTTATATCCAGGTGTTTTTAGTGATGCAAATCCTATTGTAAATTGTATATCACTTTCATTTACACAGTATTTAGAGATTTGTTGATAGTTTTGGTTTTGATTGTGGTTTTCATCTTCATAGTACTGTATAATTGGATGAGTTATGTGCTACATTCCCACTCATGCTCAACCCTGTCTGGAGGGAAGCCCATGTGATTGACCCATAAAATCCCAGCTTGGAGTATTACTGTTCCCCAGTGGGAACTACCTGAGCTGGAAGCATAGCAATCAGGGAAATAAATCAAGGAAATAGATTGCCTCTGTCAAGTTAGCTTTGGAAACTAGAAAGGCTACATTTTGTAAATGTCATAATTACAAAATTAGTTTTCTATAAATTAATGTCACACATGACAGAGGCCAATATATATTTGAAAGCCTTAGTTTTATCCTTTGCTCCTTTGAGTTGTATTCTGATGTATCTTGTTTCATTATTAGGTAACCTAAGATCCAGGGATGATGACATTAGTCATCATAATTGACGTTAAAGAGAGTAAACTTTTTTAGTCTTTCTGGTTAATTATTGCTCTCTTCATTTTCATATTTCTGCCTAGAGACAAAGCTATATCATAAAATAGAGTAGCGATATTATTCAGCTTCCAGAACCTCAACCTTCTAGTTGTAAATTTTAAAGAGCTGGTTGTATATTTTGTCCCATAGAGGGAAACAGAAAGATCTTTTGAAGAAGTAATGTGAGAATTTGTAGAGTTGAATTATCCCTGCTCAATTGTCTCAATGGTCCATGCAGTAGCATGAACTTTGGGGTGAGAATACAATCAACATTCATTCAACAGAGGCTGCAGGAGTGGCCTACTGCCCCCAGAAACTCTGGCATCTCAAATGTTTGCCTTGTGTGGAAAATTTGATGCCAGGTGCCAGTTAAAAATCATAACGTCCCAGAGCTGGAAGGAACTTTGAGTGGTAGGCTCTCTCTTATAAGACAGGATTGAACGGAACCAGTTCAGAAAGCTATTCTTTCTTTAAAATCTTGAGATTCAAACATACTTGAAGGTATGGCAAAGCTCACACTTTAATTTTCCCCATGTATTTAGATCATAATGGCGTCATTTTAAAATTAAATGGAGTATTTCTACATTGGCAAGGCCTCTATTGTCAATATTTATGTTTCACCAAAATCCCTCTCTTAGAAAGGGGAATCTGAGAAGCAGAAAGTCAAGGTGGGAGGCATTGATGACCCAGAGCCTGTTTGAAAATGGCTGAGAGATTTAAAGCCTATCTATATATTGTGAGAGCATCTGGCTCAAAGGAAATCTCTTAGCAGAAAACCACTGGACTGATGTCCCCAGGAGGGGACCTTTCACATTCATGAATTCACAATCATCTGAGCCACCACACCGTATCTGGGATTATTCTGTATGAATATTATTCTATACGGAAACATTTCATTATTATTGAGTCTTGGGCTGGTCTCTTGGGTTGAAAGAAGTGGCAGCAAAAGAGAGGGTGAGATAGATAAGGAGTCTTTCCCAGGATTTGGATGCACAAATGCAAGAAGTAGCTTAAGTTCTGGTTTCTATAAGTGCTAGGTTTCCATAAGTGCTTACAAGGAACCTGAAGTGGCCACGTGCTCCAGGTACAAATATCACAGAACCCACCCTTTTGACTATGCCGGCCCTGACCCACCTAGCAAGAGCAACAGTCTCCTGTTGTTCAGGCTTTGACTGAGCTACTTCCAGACCAAGGGAGGCAGACCTAGTGGTTAACCAGGAGCACTGTCACCACTAATGTTACTGGGCTGGAAATAGGTTGGGATGAACAGAGATAGAGACACATGAACAGAATGACTTTGACATTCATTTGCTGCCCAAAACTTCATCTGTCCAAGAGCTCTGGTTGCCTTATAAACATCACCCTTTTAGATATGACTTTAGGCCTTATCTGCAGGGCCACTGTTTACAGCCATACAGCCTTTCCACTGCAATGGTCCAGGGGCTGTCATTCCCACTGGCCACAGTATAAATGGTGCCCTTCTCGAGTAGCCAATGCAGAGGCTCTGCTTATCCATGCAAGGGAGCCACACCCCTTAAACAGTGTGATTTGGGATTGTATGGCGATGCCTGGAGAAGGCTGACATTCTATTCTAGTTGGTTTTTTTTTTTTAAAATCACCAATGATTTCTTAGCCTCATTCTCTGTTCTTATGATAATCTTTACTTCTCTCAACCTCCTGCATGCTTCATGATCAAGACCCTACTTTATGACTCAACCAAACCTCATTCAGCTAGCTAAGTCTAACCCCAGGGATGAAGGGAGGGAGAGAGAGATTTCAGAAAGTGCATGCAGCTTTTGTCCCAATAACAGGAGACTACAGGTGGCCACACGATACCCCTGACCACAGCCAACATCCTTACAGAGCATGGTAACTTTGCACTGAACGGGAACTGGACTTCCTGTGGTTCTTTATGGCATGTGTATGTTCAATGGTAATTAGGTAAATAAATAATAAAGGCAATAGAAATGTGATTTTACTATACAGGTTTGAATAAAAATAGCCTGTTCTTTAAGAACTGAAACTTCCTCAACATTTTTCTGAGAACCTGAGGACATGTGGCCATAGCCACATCAGCTTTATCATCACAAGATCAGCTCAACCTACAGCATAGCAGCTAACAGTGCAGATTCTGCTGCTAGACAACTGGGAAGCAAAGCTCAGGCCTATCATCTATGTGCTAATTATGTAATCTGGGGCCAATTTTGTTTAATATATTTCCGTTTCTGCATTTTAATTTGAGGAATAATACTACTTTAATTAGGGTAAAGTATTTGAAATGATGCCTAGTATATAGTGCTCGCTGCTACTATAGCACAGAGAGGTTAACCATAACCACACTATAATTATGCTTTATTTATGGAATATCTGCTGCTTATTAAGGATGGAATTTGTCACAGATGTACTCTCATAGAGTTTTTATTGTAAACTACACAACACGAAATTTACTATTTTAGCCATTTTAAGTGTACAAGTCAGTGACATTAAGTACAATTATAATATTGTACAACCATCACCTCTATTTAGTTCCAGAATTTTTTCATGACTCCAAATGGAAACCCCAAACCCATTAAGCAGTTACACCCCCTTCTCCCCAGCCCCTGACAATCAAAAATCTATATTTTGTTTCTATGGATTTGCCTATTCTGGATATTTAATATAAATGGAATCATGTAATATGTGGCCTTTTGTATCTGGCTTGTTTTATTTAGCATCATCTTCTCAAGTTTCATTCATGTTGTAGCATGTACTTCATTCCATTTGATGACTGCATAATATTCCATTGATGGATATGCTCCATTTTGTGTATTTATTCATTCATTGATGGACATTTGGGTTGTTTCCACCTTTAGGTTACTATGAATAGAGCTGCTATGCATATTTATGTATATGTTATTATTTGAACACTTGTTTTCAATTCTTATGAATATATACCTAGGACTGGGATTATTGAGTTATAGGTAATTCTGTTTAACTTGTTGAAAAATGTTTATAGACAATTATTTCCTTGTCACTATGATACAAGGGTTATTATCAAATTTTAAAATAAAACCATCATATTAATTGTGAAAGAGATATACCTGAATAGTCACATCTGTAGTCACTTTCCTGGTGCTCTGATTGAACAGACAGATGAGTAGCAACCCTTTCAAATAGTGTTCCAATCAGGATCATTTCTGATTGGGTGACTGACTTGTGGTAATTATAGAAAAGGGTTATTATCATAACATTGCTCATATTTTTGTTTTAGTTCCAGTGTCATTTCTAATATTTCCAGGAATTTAACCAATCTTCCCCCTCAAATAAAAATAGTAAACTATGAAACTAATTTAAAATTGAACTTATTTTTATATGACTATATTGATACTTTTATTACTTTTCAGAGAATTTTAGGTTACCAGTTGAAGGAATTCACCCTCTAACAGCAATGATTAATCAATTCAGTTCTAGAAAGAGGAACATGAGCACTTATCCAATCACAAATACTCCAGGGTAAGTTCATGTGGAAGAAGTCAACTTTTTCTTACCATGCACTTCTGATGGTTACCAAATACAGGTTACATGTGCAAACAGTACGAATACAAAATAGTCAACATCAATGTGATCAGAAAAATATCTGGGATATTTTTATAGAAGCTAGAACAATTTTCAGATGCAAGAGTAATTTTGGAATTTATATGAATTTTAAATCAAATACATACATATGCATGCATGTATATGTAAATATACATATATATTTTGCATGATGCTAATGTAGTTGATTTCTGGCAATGATACAGAGTACTTTGTGGTCGCACTGAGTCAGTGGAAGCCCATGTGTTATAAATAAACATTTGGCTCTGCCAAACAGAGATTTATCAAAAGTTGTGCAGAGGCAAACAAGGCAGGCAAGCCCTGATCCCCTGCAGGTACCGGTCCATGTGCTACCAATTACTTTACAATTCTGCAAAATGTATAACAGCAACCAGATTGAGGGCACAGAAAATTTTAGGAAATTTTATTACTAAATTCTACTAAAATGGGTCTGTGTACATTTCTTTCTTCTGAAGAAAGAACAGGTCTAAGATTATCTATATGTGAATCATCTAGCTCATTGCTCTCTCCAGTTGTCGGTTCTGAACTAAGACCTTCTGGCCTATTCACCAGCCAGCAGCCTCAAGAGAACACTGTTTGGAGAGTGATATGTATTTACCAAGAGTCCTGATTAGGTCAGATAGGTTGGTCTAAAATGCATGGGACTTCCGCACAATGTACATCAACTATCTCAAACTCTTTGCAGCTTTTGCAAGAAGTGACCTTTAGCAACTCCTAATCAAGCCTGGCTTTCCTAGAATGTTCACCAGGAATCTGTTCTAAGCTGATCCCATAATCATGTGTCTGATGTCAAAAAACTAGGGAACATCTTGTTTCATTCACTACCGCTAAATAAGGTTTCACTGAATTGAAAGCAACTACTTTTGTGCAAGCAGATCTGAGAATATACCATGAATCTGGAAGCTAATTTTAACACACAATTCTAGTCTTAAGAGAAACTCAATACTACAGCCTACAAGTATGACCGAAAGCCTCCAAGGAAGGTATTTTCATGAGAATTGTACTCTTACAACATACATTCCGAAAGATGTTACAGATTACTTTTCATTGGTGCAGTTGCTGTAATAATATGGATACCCGATAAGCTTGAAGAAAGTTGATTTTATTTGTTACCCTGCACCAGGAAAATGTCTAACATAATCATCATTCTTAGTATTGGGAGCCTTATAATTTAAAAAGAGATATTAGGAATATATGAATCTAAAAAATGTAATCCAAGGTAAAGTGCAATTTTTTTTATTCATTATAGTATTTCACACACTGTACAAGTGCCTTATATATCTGTTTATTGTTTATTTTCGGTTATGCTAAAATGCTCCTCCCTGCACCCCCTCACTTTGGGGGGGACAGGAGCTTAGAGAAGAACCTGAACTGCTTCTTTGTCCCAGCCATTACGGGAAATGATGTCTTCCCAGTGCCTCTAGGTGTGAGTGGAGAATGTTCCCTCCTCCACCCAGCTGGGGGATCAGTTTAGCATCTGTTTTACCAGAACCCGCCCCTCCCCCTCCCCCCCCCCCCCGCCCTCACACACAGGCAAGTGCCATTGTAAGTTCTTCAAAACCCTTGTGCAATTTAGCTGGAGGAAGAGGAAGGTGCTTTGGCGGAGGGGGGGCGGGGCGCAGTGGTAGCTCTACAACTACTTTGATTTGGTTGTGGTTTTGGTTTTGCTCTGATGACAGAAGTGTTAGTAATGATATCCTGTGCTAAATGCTTTACTCCATAAAGTGCAAAATTAGTAGTAACTGGAATCACTGAGGACAGAACGGGTAAGACTGGATCTAGACTTGATGAATGGCAGGTCTAGATAAATGGAGCGGAGTGCTCATAGAGGAGCAACAGCATGGCCAAAAGCATGGGTGTGGGGAGAAAAATGGCACATCGACAATGGCAGTGTGGGACAGCCAGCCAGTGACAAGGCCTTGAATCCAAGGTGGAGTCCTGACTCTGCCTTCTATTGGTTATATTACCTGGGACAGGCTTTTTGACTTTCTAAATTTTTCTCATCCATAAAATTAGGACAATAATAACTAGGCTGCTAGCTTTTCATCAGGATTAAATAAAATAATTAATTTAGTTATTATTTTATTCAATAAATATTTATTAAGCACCATAAAGAATCTCAATAAAGTAAGCTATTCTGAAAAATAATAAGTTGACCTGTTTGGAAAGAGCAAGTCCATGGAGAAATTACTGGAACCTGAAACTAGAGGCATAAGCCACATGCAAACACAAAAGACAGTCACTGTTAGTTTACAGCCCTCAATACAGCACTGACACAGACAAACCAATAGCAGAGACCAAATGGTAGCCTATGTATGTTATTTATAATACATGTATTTCTTTGTTCAATAATTTACAAATAATTCCCGATTTCCTGTGTGTGTTTTTTTAAAGGGAAAAGGTTAGCTGGGAAGAAGGTAATAGAAATAGAAACTGAAAAAAATAAAATCCCAAAATATCCAGACATATGAAGGTTAGTTTGGGATGATTGAGCTCCTTTTAAAGATTTGGCTTTTGTAAGCATTAGAAAAAAATAATTATTAAAAGAGGTTTAATATAGTATAGACATGAACTTAGGAATTTTCAAAAGGTCATTCATTCAACATGCATTTACTGAGTTCCTGCAGTGTAGACATTAGCTATGTAGTAGTAAATAAAATATGAGCTACCTATTTTGTCTAGTAGGGGAGAGAAAAAACAAAGAATAATACAGCAAAACACAAAATGTTTCATGCTAAGGGCTATGAAGAAAAAAAACACAGGAAAAATGCCCTTCCCCAAACAATATGGGAACAGCTAATTTAAATTGGGATGGGGTCAGAGAGGGCTGCTCTGAAGAAGCAACTTTTGTGCTGAGACCTCAAGGACAGGCAGGAGGGAGGGAGGTGAGGAGTGAGGATAAAGTAGTCCAGGTCTGGGCCTTAGGGTGAGAAAGAACCCGGACAATGGTGCTGGTATAAACAGTCCTCAAAGACCTCTCTAGGCCTGGTAGCTTGTTTTTATTTTTCTTTATTTTTAAATTTGTATAAACCTTGATAGATGACTTCATAGCCCAGTTGGCCTGGATGACCTCTAAGATCCATTGGTAACTCTTAGAAGAGAACTTTGAAGATTATTTCTGGCCACAGGGGTGGTCTACTTCCCAAACATCCATAGAAAGATGGCTTACACAAGGTCCCCCAGCTTCAAGGGATCACATTCACACGAAGCAACTCACATCAGACCCAGTGAATTTATAGGAAATGATGCACCTTACTGTGCTCTGAGAATAAAATGCTAACAAAGAGTGTAATAAAAGGTGGTAAAGGTTAATTTTATTTCCTTTTTAAGATTATAACTCCTCCCAAGTATGTTGCTCTAGTGAGATGACCAAAGCTCTTCCTGCAGGTCCCACTCACATCTTGTTGAGTAGGCCCTTCTCCAAATACAACTACCACTTAGCATAAATCCAAGGGTAACAAGAGCAGGTTGTCAGCAGATGTCCTTACAGATAGTTCTGGGCACACAGGTGCCTTAGGAATCCACATTAATGTAGAATCCAGTAGGCTGGAGACCAGATGCCACCATGAGCAGACAGCATCGTGTGGGAAATGGTGGCAGGGATAATGCCCCACAACCAGGAGAGGCTACGGTTCCTTATATTTTATACCTTTCCTGACCCATGAAGGGAGGAAGAGCTGCTGAATTTGATTTGATTTTAATTTTACCTTCTGTCAAAACTGAAAATCAGTAACCGGCCTCCTCCCCTAATCACCTTCCTCGATATCGTGATGCTCTATGCGCAATGAAATGCTCCCTGAGAAGCTACTGTTGAAACTCTGTGAACATGAGATATGAAGGGGTGTTTGTTCCTTGACATTCTCAAAGGGAGTAGAGCAAACTACAGACTGAAAGGAATGCTCACGGGCTAAAGAAATGCAAATACAATGAACTGAGGACAGGAGACAGAACATCAAAGATAGGAAGATTTATTATGAGGAAAGGAAGTCAAATCAGAGGGAAGACAAGAATGTGATGGGGGTGGTAAAAATCCAAGTAGTAGAATTGTTTCCACTCTGAGCAGAGCAAATGGGACCTGAATATAACTAGTGTCTGCTTTGGGACAAAAGAGAGAATAAAGCACACAACATGTCTGTCTTAGAAAACTCAGGCAACTTTGCATATTTTTTTTCTCATCAATTTTTTCAAATAAAGGCGAAGGGAGTTATTGGCTCAGAGTAGGTGAAGCCTGTTCTATATGAGCCCAGTGGCCCTTGAAGTGTACATCTGTCACAACAGAGCACCCACTTCCTAACACACGGCCTTTGTCTGCGGGGCTCTCACAGGGCCGTGGAGTGAGACACCCGAATAGCCCACCAGGCACCATAGCGACCAGCCTCCTTCTGTCTGCCACTTTCTTCTGTGGACAGAGACCCAGACATGCAAATCAGCATCCCCAAAGCCTTCTTTCTGCCATTTCTTGTCTTCCTACTCTGGGCCCCTTCCTTCCTTGCATGATGGCATCTCATCAGTGGGTACTAAGAGTGACACTGCAAATATGAGCAAATGTTCCCTTGGCTCTTAGAAAGAAGGCTGGAGGGTAAGAGTTTCAGGATAGGTTGATAGCAGAAAAGCACTGATGTTACACTGCTAGTTCTTTTTGGCACGATTCTTCTCATTCCACAGGCTCATTGAATACCAAATATTTACAGTTGGAGTCAGGACCCCCCCCCCCCCCGACCCCCCCCTCCAACCCCAACCGCTCACTGGTGTTTTACGATAAGCTCAACCTGTGATTGCATCAAGTTAGGATACAGCTTCCTTGAGAAGCAATTTGCACCCTTCCAACACCAGATCACTAGGTATCAGTAGAACTGTACAAAATTCTTCTCATGAGGCGCCTCGCTTAGACCACAAGTGCTATTATAGACACTATTTACTACCAAGTCTGCACCTCTTTACTCTGCCAAACATTTTGTAGACATCTTTTGTCTGCTATCTTCTCCTCCATTCTCCTAAGCTTATGCCTTTTAATTTTTTTTATATCATTTAAGTGAAATTTTAGTGGTAGTACAGGTAAAGATGTGTTCAACCAGCCATGTTTACTGAAAGTCTTGTGTGTGTGTGTGTGTGTGTGTGTGTGTGTGTGTGTGTGTGTGTGTTAGGAGGGGTGTCAGAAGTTCTTAAATACCATCTGTAACATGAAACTCTGGGTGAATGTGGCAATCAATATAAACCGATTGTCTAGAACAGGACTTCATAAACTATGGCTCTCGGCCAAGTTTGACTCACTGCTTGTTTGTGTAAAGTTTTATTGAAACACAGTCATGTTCATCCATTTATGTATTTATGGATGCTTTTACACTACAATGACAGAGCTAAGTGGTTGTAACAGACTGCATGGCCTGTCTCTGTCTTAAAATTTTACTATCTGGCCTTTTATCTAAAAAGTTTGCCAGCCTCTGGTTTGGAATGCAAGCTGATAATAATAATAATAATATTGCAAGACTTGATATAAATATTTTTCTATATTTCAAACTTGTTTGAAAAATGTTAAAATTTTTGGAATTACTACATTAATTCTTGGTGTCATAGTGAATGCCATGGGAAAGAAATATATTTTACTAAGGCATGGCATAAGAATATCCTTTTAAAGAAAGGTAGTGATACAGATTCAATATCTTGTAACCAATATAGCAGTGAGATAAATGTTACTCATAGAGGAAAGTCTGATCACTCTTTACATGTTAAATTTGAAAACTGTTCGTCCGCCTTGCTCTTCCTCCTGGGCTGACGTCAAACACTGGACCCTGTCCTGGGTGAGCAGGTACAAAGGCAGCTCCCAGCTATGATTGCTCTTATGATACTGGTCCATTCACTGGGGACACCACACCCACACTCTCCCTTTGAGTTCTTGTGTCTCCAGACCCTCATCTGCCTGGAGAACCTCAGCCTCTTCTGTCTGAAGGAAATGGAGAAAGGGTGAGAATCTAAAGGGATGCCCTGCTGATAGAAATTTATTTGCAGCTCCTGCTCAAGAAGGTGTAACTTTGGATTAGAAAAGAGAAGGGGAGCCCAGCTGGTGTGGCTCAGTGATGGAACATCAACCTATGAAGTAGGAGGTCATGGTTGGATTCCTTGTCAGGGCACATGCCCGGGATGTGGGCTTGATCCCCAGTAGTGGGTGTGCAGGAGGCAGCCGGTCAATGATTCTCTCTCATCATTAATGTTTCTATCTCTCTCCCTTCCTCTCTGAAATCAATAAAAATATATTTTAAAAAAAGAGAATGAGAATTTTCAGACTGTCTATGGTCCCTAACCCCCATCGTTACTTTGTAATGGGTAGTTCCACACCCAACCTTACCTAACATGAATGAGTAGAGCGGTCTAGCTACATCTCCCTGCACACACCTTGCCCACAACCAGCTGATTCCTGATTTAATGTCAAGTTAAGTTTTGTTTCATTTTTAAAGGTATCTGAGCTATAAGGAAAGGAGTGTGAACAAAACCTGAAAAAGGATTTTTTTTTCCTTCAAAAGTCAGCAGGGTCATCATTACAGCAATCTGATGCAGGTCTTGTCTTAATACTACAAAGGCCATTTCTTGATGAGATTTCTATTATCAGTAACACACCGAATAGGGATCAGAAGATTTCACCAAACCATATCTTGATGGATAAAGTGAAAGTGAATTTGAAACACTTAATTACATTTCCTTAAAATGCAGACAAGTTCAAGTTAGCAATAGCAATGTTTGATGAAAAGCATTTGGGGATTTCTTAAATCCCAAGTGTTTGAAAAACTAGGTTCTAACTTGAATTTAGATTTGTTCCTTCCCCATCAGGGCAATATAATTTACATTAAAAGTATTCACAGATAACTAACGAATCAAGGATGGCAATATACTATTGTTTAATCTTTTCTTTGGACGTTTCCTCATATTTTAGTACTTTTAAATTTCCAAATAAACCCTTTAATTTTATATAGTTACTGAATTACTTTAGGTAGACAGAATATTCTTCTTGCTGTTGCACATAAGTTAAAAATATACAATGATTCAGGGAATGCAAAATGTAACATAACAAAATTTCTGGAAACATTAACAAATATCCTAAGTGTTTAATGTATATTTGACATTGGAATTACAACAAGATGATACTATATCAATATTGTAAGAATACAAAGGATGTCTATGTTGGTCTTGATTCTTTTACTGTAGATTCAATTGTTTATAAGAGTTCAAAGGCTTTGTTAAAAGCCAATGAACAAAAACCCTTAGGGTGTAACTGTATTTGAGCTGGTATGAAATAAAATAAAAATTCAGTAGAAAGACATGATAAAGATGTAGGAATAGTCTTAATTGTCTACATTTACTGGAAAGGATAGCTGTTACTTAAATATTTGTAAGGTTCTTTTTAAAAGAACTTAGAAAAAAATCATGTAGATTCAGTAAAGAAAAGATAGTCCAAAATACAATAAATTCAGTTCCTTTTAGAAGGAATGAGGAACAATGGATTAATCTTTAAATATCAATGATAGGTGAAATCACATATAGATAATTGTCTCAAACTACCGTTCAATGTTTTGAATTTAGGAAAGCTTATGTGTTTCTTTTTCTTTTCTTCTTCTTCTCCTTCCTCCTCCTCCTCCTCCTCCTCTTCTTCTTCTTCTTCTTCTTCTTCTTCTTCTTCTTCTTCTTCTTCTTCTTCTTCTTCTTCTTTTTTGCTTAATTTAATTTCTCTGCATATTTTAAGGGAAATGTAATCTGTATGTTTTGAATTCATTTACACAACATGGCTAAGCATGATTGAAACGTATTTGATACTTGTAGGTATTTTAAAGCTAGCTGTTAATACTCTCTTCCTTGAGAAACTAAATACTATGTACATAAAATGTCAGAAGTTCACATTACTAAAAATTCAAACAGATACCAAGGAATACAGTTTTCTGTCTTCCAGGTCAATTTATCCTTTTTTAAAACCCTTGTCCTGTGAGATGAACCAAAGGGCAATGAGGACCTTGAGCAGTCCAGATGACTGATCCTGGTATCTTTGAGTGTCTGTGAGAAGAACACTCATCTCTTCAATGGAGAGGTGACGATTAAACAAAGAGTTAATTAAATAATCACAAAGTCCTTGTAAGGAAGAAAATTCTTTACTCCTGGGAAATATTATAATTTCCATAGTAATAATGCTTCTCAAACATTAATGCACATAGGAATCACCGGAGGCATCTTGTTAAACTGTAGATGCTGGTTCAGTAGGTCTAGGATAGGCCTTAGAATCTGAATTTCTAATGGGTAACCAGGGGATCTCAATGTTGCTGGTCCATGGGCCACATTTTGAGAAGCAAGGCAGTCTTTCAGTCTTTCAGTCTTTCTCAACCAATACTGATATTTTGGTTTGGATAATTCTTTGTCTTGAGGGCTTTTCTATTTGTTGTAGGCAGTTTTGCAGCATCCACTGGCTGCCAGTAGCCCCTGTCTCTCCTCCCTCAGTCATGATAAACACAAATATATCTAGACATTTACCAAAAGTTCCCAGCCTGGGGACAAAATTGCCTCTAGCTGAGAACAAGTGCTCTATTGTTATATTTAGTGGTTACATGTTTGTTGCATAATATAAACACCTCTTCTGATGAACCAGCTTCAGTGAGCACAGTAGTCATCAATCAAATAAGTAAACAGCTTTCTTTTTTCTCCTGGGAAATTGTCATGCTTTTATTTATGGACATTATGGATTTTTTTTTATTTTTTATTGCTTAAAGTATTACAAAGGGTATTACATATGTCTCCTTTTTTCCCCCACCCTTGACAATCCCCTGGCCTCCCCTACCCCCAGTGTCTTATGTTCATTGGTTATGCTTATATGCATGCATACAAATCCTTCAGTTGATCTCTTACCCACCCCTCCTCCGCCCCCCGTCTTCTGCCCCGCTAACCTCCCCGGCCTTCCTGCTGCAGTTTGACAGTCTGTGTGAGGCAGCTCTGCCTCTGTATCTATTTTTGTTCATAAGTTTATAATGGTCTTTATTATCCATGAATGAGTGATCATGTGGTATTTTTCCTTCATTGACTGGCTTATTCCACTTAGCATAATGCTCTCCAGTTCCATCCATGCTGTTGCAAATGGTAAGAGTTCCTTCTTTTTTACAGCAGCATAGTATTCCATCGTGTAGATGTACCACAGTTTTCTAAACCATTCATCTACTGATGAGCACTTAGGCTGTTTCCAGATCTTAGCTATGGTGAATAGTGCTGCTATGAACATATGGGTGCATATATCCTTTCTGATTGGTGTTTCTGGTTTCTTGGGATATATTCCTAGAAGTGGGATCACAGGGTCAAATGGGAGTTCCATTTTTAGTTTTCTTTTTTTTTCTTTTAATTAAATCTTTATTGTTCAGATTATTACATTTGTTCCTCTTTTTTCCCCCCCATAACTCCCCTCCTCCCAGTTCCCACCCCACCCTCCGCCCTCACTCCCCACCCACTGTCCTCATCCATAGGTGCACAATTTTTGTCCAGTCTCTTCCCGCATCTCCCACACCCCTTTCCCCCCCAAGAATAGTCAGTCCATTCCCTTTCTATGTCCCTGATTCTATTATAATCAACAGTTCATTCTGTTCATCAGATTATTTATTCACTTGATTCTTAGATTCACTTGTTGATAGATGCATATTTGTTGTTCATAATTTGTATCTTTACCTTTTTCTTCCTCTTCCTCTTCTTAAAGGATACCTTTCAGCATTTCATATAATCCTGGTTTGGTGGTGATGAACTCCTTTAGCTTTTCCTTATCTGTGAAGCACTTTATCTGACCTTCAATTCTGAATGATAGCTTTGCTGGATAAAGTAATCTTGGTTGTAGGTTCTTGGTATTCATCACTTTGAATATTTCTTGCCACTCCCTTCTGGCCTGCAAAGTTTCTGTTGAGAAATCAGCTGACAGTCGTATGGGTATTCCCTTGTAGGTAACTGAGTTTCTTTCTCTTGCTGTTTTTAAGATTCTCTCTTTGTCTTTTGCTCTTGGCATTTTAATTATGATGTGTCTTGGTGTGGTCCTCTTTGGATTCCTTTTGTTTGGGGTTCTCCGCGCTTCTTGGACTTGTAAGTCCATTTCTTTCACCAGGTGGGGGAAGTTTTCTGTCATGATTTCTTCAAATAGGTTTTCAATATCTTGCTCTCTCTCATCTTCTGGCACCCCTATAATTCTGATGTTGGTACGCTTGAAGCTGTCCCAGAGGCTCCTTACACTATCCTCGCATTTTTGGATTCTTTTTTCATTTTGCTTTTCCGGTTGGGTGTTTTTTGCTTCCTCGCATTTCAAATCATTGACTTGATTCTTGCGCTCCTCTGTTCTGCTGTCGGGAGTCTGTATAATATTCGTTATTTCAGTCCGTGTATGCTTAATTTCTAGGTGGTTCCCCAATATACGATCGAGGGTCTCATTAGTTTTCTTGTAGATCTCATTAAGTTTATCGGCGGCTTCTAAACAGTTCTTGAGAGACCTTAAAAGTGTGGTTCTGAACTCTATATCTTCCATTGACAATTTTGTCCTGTTTCTTTGTCTCCGCATTTTGTTATGCTTCCTTGGTGCACCCCCTAGTGGTCTTTGTGCACAGTCTTATAAACCTTGATTGTTGTAGCTAATACCAGGGAAGGTTTGACCTCCAGGCCAAGTGGCTATGAGAATCAGCTGTGTCTGCAGTGAGAGAACTTCTGTCCTCTAGGGAGGTGCTAATCTAGCCTTTGCCTGAGGCTATCCGGCAAATGCCTCTGTGCAGGGCTTGGGCGGGGCGGGTCGCACAGGATCAACAGGGTGGGCCGGAGAGAGCAGTGATGGCAGCTCTCAGTCCTGTCCCCAGGGGCTCTGCCTCTCTGAGTCCCAGCAATGGCTGCAAAGCTCGGAGAGAAAGCTGCACTCGCTCTGACCGAAGCCAGACAGTCCCGCTTCTCCCGTTTGAGTCTGGGTCCCTAAAGACTCGCCCGGATCTGGAGCTCAGAGTCTGCGACTCCCTCCCGATTGAAAACGCCAACCGCGCCCTCCGCCGCCAGCCCGCTCCGCGCACTCCGCACCTCAGAATTTGACTTCAGCACTGCGCCTCCTCTGAGTGTCCATATGCGTTTCTCTTTCCTCCTAGTTGTAGGACTTCCACTCAGCCAGCGTTCCTGTGGTTCTGGGTGATGTCCCTTCCGTTTTTTGGTTTCACTTTTGAAGTAGTTGTTCAAGGCAGCAAACTCCGGCGTTAACCTATGCCGCCATCTTGGTTCTCCCATTTTTAGTTTTCTGAGGAAGCTCCATACTGTCTTCCATAGTGGCTGCACCAGTCTGCATTCCCACCAGCAGTGCACAAGTGTTCCTTTTTCTCCACATCCTCTCCAGCACTTGTCGTTTGTTAATTTGTTGATGATAGCCATTCTGACAGGTGTGAGATGGTACCTCATTGTTGTTTTGATTTGCATCTCTTGGATGATTAGTGACTTTGAGCATGTTTTCATATGTCTCTTGGCTTTCTGAATGTCCTCTTTTGAAAGGTGTCTATTTAGATCCTTTGCCCATTTTTTTATTGGATTGTTTATCTTCCTTTTGTTAAGTTGTATGAGTTCCCTATAAATTTTAGAGATTAGGCCCTTATCAGATATGACATTGGCAAATATGTTTTCCCATGCAGTGGGCTTTCTTGTTGTTTTATTGATGGTTTCTTTTGCTGTGCAGAAGCTTTTTATTTTGATGTAATCCCATTTGTTCATTTTCTCTTTAGTTTCAAGTGCCCTAGGAGCTGTATCAGTGAAGAAATTGCTTCGGCATATGTCTGAGATTTTGTTGCCTTTGGATTTTTCTAGAATTTTTATGGTTTCTCGTCGTACATTTAAGTCCTTTATCCATTTTGAGTTTATTTTTGTGTATGGTATAAGTTGGTGGTCTAGTTTCATTTTTTTGCATGTATCTGTCCAATTTTCCCAACACCATTTATTGAAGAGACTATCTTGACTCCATTGTATGTTCTTGCCTCCTTTGTCAAATATTAATTGAGCATATTGGTTCAGGCCGATTTCTGGGCTTTCTATTCTATTCCATTGATCTATATGTCTGTTCTTGTGCCAGTACCAGGCAGTTTTGAGAACAGTGGCTTTGTAATACAGCTTGATATCTGGTATTGAGATTCCACCTACTTTGTTCTTTCTCAAGATTGCTGCAGCTATTCAGGGTCTTTTTTTATCCCAGATGAATTTTTGGAGAGTTCGTTCTATATCTGTGAAATATGCCATTGGTATTTTAACAAGAAGTGCGTTGAATTTGTAGATTGCTTTGGGTAGTATGAACATTTTAATGATGTTGATTCTACCAATCCATGAACATGGTATGTTCTTCCATCTGTTTATGTCTTCCTCTATCTCTTTTTTCAACGTCCTGTAGTTTTCTGAGTAGAGGTCTTTTACCTCTTTAGTTAAGTTTATTCCTAGGTAGCTTAATTTTTTGGTGTGATGGTAAATGGGTTTGTTTTTTTAGTCTCTCTTTCTGAAAGTTCACTATTGGTGTATAGAAATGCCATAGATTTCTTGGGGTTAATTTTGTATCCTGCTACATTGCCAAATTCATGTATTAAGTTTAGTAGTTTTTTGATGGAGTCTTTAGGGTTTTGTATGTATAATATCATGTCGTCTGCGAATAAGGACAGTTTTACTTCCTCTTTTCCAGTTTGGATGCCTTTTATTTCTTCTTATTGTCTAATTGCAATGGCTAATACTTCCAGTACTATGTTGAACAGAAGTGGTGAGAGTGGGCATCCCTGTCTTGTTCCTGTTCTTAGGGGAAATGGTGTTAGTTTTTGTCCATTGAGTATGATGTTGGCTGTGGGCTTGTCACATATGGCTTTTATTATGTTGAGGTATGACCCTTCTACTCCCACCTTGCTGAGAGTTTTTATCAAAAATGGGGGTTGGATTTTTTCAATTGCTTTTTCTGCATCAATTGATATGACTATGTGGTTTTTTTCTTTCAATTTGTTTATGTGATGTATCACGTTTATTGATTTGCAGATATTGTACCATCCTTGCATCCCTGGGATAAATCCTACTTGGTCATGGTGTATGATCTTTTTGATGTACTTCTGGATTCGATTTGCTAAGATTTTGTTATCTATGTTCATGAGGGATATTTGCCTGTAATTCTCTTTCATTGTGTTGTCTTTACCTGGTTTTGGTATTAAGGTGATGCTGGCTTCATAGAATGAGCTTGGAAGTGTTCCTTCCTCTTGAAATTTTTGTAGTAGTCTGAGGAGGATAGGTTTTAGTTCTTCCTTGAATGTTTGGTAAAACTCCCCTGTGAAACCATCTGGTCCTGGGCTTTTGTTTGCTGGAAGCTTTTTGATGACTGCTTCAATTTCTACCATAGGTATTTGCCTATTGAGATTTTGAGATTCTTCCTGATTGAGTTTTGGAATGTTGTATTTTTCTAGGAATTTGTCCATTTCCTCCAGGTTGTCTAGTTTGTTGGAGTAGAGTTGTCAATAGTATTTTTAAACAATCATTTGTATTTCTGTGGGGTCTGTTGTTATTTCGCCTCTATTGTTTCTGATTTTGTTTATTTAGGTCCTCTCTCTTTGCTTCTTGGTGAGCCTGGCTAGAGGTTTGTCAATCTGGTTTATCCTTTCAAAGAACCAGCTCTTGGTTTCATTGATTTTCTGTATTGTTTTTTTTTGGTCTCTATGTCATTTATTTCTTCTCTAATCTTAATTATCTCCTTCCTTTTGCTCACTCTGGGGTTTTCTTGTTGCTCTCTTTCTAATTCTTTGAGTTGCAGAGTTAGATGATTTACTACCATTTTTTCTTGTTTTTTGAGATAGGCCTGTGGAGCTATAAACTTCCCTCTCAGGACTGCTTTCATTGTGTCCCATAGGTTTTGGATTGTTGTGTTTTCATTGTCATTAGTTTCCAGGATGTTTTTTAATTTCTTCTTTGATCTCATTGGTAACCCAATCAATATTTAATAACATGCTATTCAGCTTCCAAGTGTTTGAGTATTTGGGGTTGTTTTTATTGTAGTTTATTTCTAATATTATGCCATCGTGGTCTGAGAAGATGCTTGGTATGATTTCAATTTTCTTGAATTTGGGGAGACTTTGTGACCCAATATGTGGTCTATTTTTGAATCTGTCCCATGAGCACTTGAGTGGAATGTATATTCCGTGGCTTTGGGGTGAGTGTTCTGAAGATGTCAATTAAGTCCATCTGATCTAGTGAGTCATTTAGGATTGCTGTTTCTTTGCTGATTGTTTGTCTAGAGGATTTATCCAGTGATGTCAGTGGTGTATTAAAGTCCCATACTGTGATTGTATTGTTGTCGATCTCTCCTTTGATATCTTCCAGGAGTTTTTTTATGTATTTGGGTGCTCCTGCATTGGGTGCATATATGTTTACCAGGGTTATATCTTCTTATTGTATTGATCCCTTTAGTATTATGAAGTGGCATTCCTTATCTCTTGTTATGGCCTTCACTTTGAGGTCTATTTTGTCAGATATAAGTATTGCTACCCCAGCTTTTTTTTTCATTTCCATTTGCCTGAAAGATATTTTTCTATCCCTTCACTTTCAGTCTGTGTGAGTCCCTTTTAATGAGGTGGGTCTCTTGTAGATAGCAAATGTATGGGTCATGGTTTTTTATCCATTCAGGTACTCGATGTCTTTTGGTTGGAGCATTTAGTCCGTTTACATCTAAAGTTGTTATTGAAAGGTACTTGTTTGTAGCCATTTATTTTTTTGTGTGGCTCTTTTCTTTCTGAGCTTTTTATTTCTTCTTTTTACACCAGGCCCTTTAGCATTTCTTGCATTGCTGGCTTGGTGGTGATAAACTCCCTTAGCCTTTTTTTGTCTGTGAAGCTTCTTATTTCCCCTTCAATTTTGAATGATAGCCTGGCTGGATAGAGTATTCTTGGATTCAGTCCTTTGCTTTGCATCACTTTGTAAATTTCTGTCCATTCTTTTCTGGCCTGATGTGTTTCTGTTGAGAAATCATTTGATAATCTAATGGGAGATCCCTTGTATGTAACTTTCTGTCTCTCTCTTGCAGTCTGTAAGATTCTCTCTTTGTCCTGAACATTTGCCATGGTAATGATGATGTGTCTTGGTGTGGGTCTTTTCGGGTTCACCTTGTTTGGGACTCTCTGTGCTTGGGTGATTTTTTTTCTTCCCCACCTCAGGGAAGTTTTCTGACATTATTTCTTCGAATAGGTTTTCTAATCCTTGTTCCTCGTTCTATTGTTCTGGCACCCCTATTATTCGTATGTTGTTTTGTTTCATGTTGTCCCAAAGCTCCCTTAGACTCTTCTCCTGTCTTTTCATTTTTTTCTCCAAGTGAAGTATAGTTTGGGTGTGTTTTGCTTCCTTGTCTTCTAATTCACTAATTCAGTCCTCCACTTCTCCTAGTCTACTGTTGATACTTTCAATGGTGTTTTTTATTGCAGCTATATCGCTCTTCATTTCTTCTTGGGTCTTACATAAGTTATTCATTTTTTCATCTGTTTTTTCTTGCTTCTTGCATAAGTTTTGATTTGTTTCCTCCATCCGGTTTATGCACTCTAGGACCCTTATTCTAAATTCTTTTTCTGTCATGTTACATGCCTCTGTATCGCTTAGCTGCTTTTCTGGCGAGTCCTCCTTTTCTTTCCTTTGGGGGTTTCTTTGTCTACCCATGTTTGATCTCACCGACATATCTAGATGTTGAGTCGTTCATTGGCTGCTCCCTGGGTGGCAGTGGCTCCTCGGGCTGTGGTTGCTCCCTGGGTGGTTGACATAGCAGCTGCTCCTCAATTGGCAGCAGCTCCTCTGGTGGGTGCTGTTCACAGCTGTGGTGGCTCTTCTGGCTGGTGGGGGGAGGCTTCACGTACAGCTGCTGTTCCTCAGACAGAGGGTGTGGTGATCAGGAGGCTGCTGTTGCTTGGATCTGCAGTCTCTATGCCGGCTCCACCTTTGGTCCTTGGGTATCAGGGTTCTCTCCTGTGAGTTTTCCATTGATTATTCAGGAAGCCTTCTCATATTTCAGTTGTAATTCCAGCCTGTTCCTGAGAGCATGGCCATGCAGCATCCTCCTACTCTGCTGCCATTTTTAATCTCATTATGGATTTTTAACTGGTTTTTGTTTCCCTCCTTACTATGGCCACTAGGGTGCTCAGAAGTAAATGTATAAATTTTCAGATATAAATTTCTGAAAAATAACTCAACTACCAGATATATTTTATTTTTCTATGTTTGTTTCCCCCTCACATTCAGTGAATCATCTTTTTTTTAAATTTTATTATATATTTTTATAGGCTCTCATACACAATTTGAAATAAGATCGATTTTCATTAAGTAAGGTAACCCAAACAATTTAACTAGAAATAGACCATCCAGGACATGCACAATGCATTCATTTGCTAATCATAATTGGTCATTTGCTGTTTGATAGCTATTAATAAATTTGGGCAGATAGACACCTCAAAAGTATTAAACAATCTGGCCTACTTTCTCCCAAGAAATTGTAGTAAACTGTTGAGTACAGATGTCTGGGGAAAGAACAGGAAATTAACGTGAAATAAAAATATTATTTTAAAATTTTATTGTGAAGATATAATATTAGCAATAAAGTTGTGTCTGATGAAGGACTTGGCCAAATAACCAAAGTTTTACATTTTGCCAATTTTGACATAAGGCACTTAGAAATAATTAATTTAGAGCATAAAGGACCTTTTAGAAAAAAGGTCATAAAAATGATCCAGCTGAGTGTTTTTTCAAGTTTCTTTAAGCTGTAGAATTCTTGGTTTAGATATCTATCAGGAAGGTCAATGTGTAAACTCCGCTAACTCATAGCTGCTGTGTTGGCAGGGCAGGGAGAGAAGGAAAGAGGGAAGCCTGAGGTCTCTTTGAGAAGCATAGGTTGAAAACCCACGACCCTGTAATACTCTTGGGATAAGGGTGAGGAAGTGGTGGCACAAGGAAATGAAGAACCTGTTTGAGGAATTGAAACTGCCCAACAACAGTGTTGGGACTGAAACCCAATCCTATAGACTCTGGTTAGACAGGATGCTGGGGAGTCTGGAGTTTTCACCTGGGTCAAAGTTACCAGCATCTCTCTCCAAAACTTTATGCACGTTTCTCTCTTTTCCTTTCCCTTTCTCCTCAACCCCCATCCCCAATCTGATTCTTCAGAGAAAATTGATGTAATAGTTTGATATTTTCTTTAGAACTCTTCCCCTCCTTCTCCTTGGTTCTTCTTAGCCAGCTCTATTTTTACTTTTATCATAGCATTTAATACTTATTAACACCCTATATAGTTTACTTGTTTATCATCTATTATTTATTGTGTGTATTTTCCCACTAAAACAGTCTCCATGAAGGCAAGGATATTTGTTTTTTTTGTTCACCAATGTTTCCTAAGTTCCTAGATTGATGCTGGCAGGTAGTAGACCCTCAGAAATAGTTGTAGAATGAATGAACGAACGAACGAATGAATGAATGATAAATAGGATGAATAAACAGAGCAATGAGAATTTTAATGGGAGTAAAACTATTCTGTGTAATACTATGGGGGAGTGAGGGGGGTTACATCCATACAATGAAATATTACTCAGCTCTAAAATGAAATGAACTGTTAAGCCCTGAAGGAACCTTACATGCATACTACTAGTGAAAGAAGCCAATCTGAAAAAGCTACTTAGGAGTTAGAAAATAGGAAGTTTGATGTGAGAAGCAGAATCATGTCCAGTGTTTCCGCAGTGGTATTTTATTTCCCACATCTGTGGCTCATTTTAATGGTGGTGTAATATTTTAATGACTGTTGAATAATTGATGTGAACATTTCATCTGAAAAGTGATTATTTTCTGTAAAACAGCTTATTCCTAAAAGTCCACTGAATCCTTTTGTAAGAAAAGAAAAAGATGCATTTATAATTTCTCACTGGTCTCTAAGGTGCCCAGGGCAGCAATGTGGACAGAGGAAACCCAGGGATTCGGTGTCCTTCACTCAGCTCTTTCTCACCCCATCCAAGTGCACCTGCCAACACATGGCACAAGGCTCTGTCTGCTTCAGACTCATCTGCAGTTTGTGATCATCCCTCTCTGAAAATGGACTACAACACAAATTAATGCTGCCAATGATCAAATTCCCAGATCCCCAATTGCCAACTATGCCATTGCCTATGTTTTTGGAAAAAACATTTAAAAATCCTTCGTCATCTGAAGTTTGATGGTTGTTGTGAAACAAACAAGAGGAAATTATCTTTATTTCCTTTCCCCTGTCATACCGAAACCCTTTACCTAGCTGTTAAATCTCTTTTTAGTTCCCCAGCTATCAACTTTTCATCACCACAGTGCTCAGAAATACGGATTTGCTCATTTATTAAATGAGATTTGTTAATATCTAGGGACCATTTTGTTTCCCTAAAGGGCATATCATGCCAGTTTCATAAAGGAAGTAAATGGAAAAATAACAGTCACTTTCTTGAGATTTGGTTTGTGGCAAACTGGATCTGAATGGCCTCTTCTGCTGGGACCCTCAGTGTTTGAGACCTTTTCACACAGCACTGTATACTCGGGAGCAAAAACCGTCTCCAAACAACAATAATGGGTGACTGGTTATAATCTCTGAAGAGGAGCTTCCCTAAAACAAGATAACAATACTGTCTGGCATATGTAAGAGTACAATGCCTTATATTTAAAAAACATAATACAATTAGAAGAAAATATTTAAGATTATGAAATATGCCACAGCAAACTACTTCTGCTCCTAAAAATTACCTCCTCCTTTTCTCCTTCTCTTTCATCTTCTAATGTGGCCACCTTTAGGGCAAGATGTACTGAAAGGCACCCCTGCACAGTGTTGCTCCACGTATGCATATACTTGTACTCCTATTTATTTATTAGCAAGGTTCCTTTACATGTACTAGGGACATATTCAAGGTGGATACTATATTAGAAAAACTGTCCATTTCAAAGGGTTTAGGTGGCTCATTTCATTGACAGGGAGATAATTTCTCCTGAATTTTCACACAAAAATGGCCCAAGAATGTACATGTGTTTTCCAATTTTATTTTAAGCTGCTTCCTGGTTGGATAAATGTACATCTTTCCTGTAGATAAATATCATGTAAACCAAGATGAAGATAAACAACATAACTTTTTGTCCATTAGCATGGTTAGGGTATTTTTCTTTCTTTATTTTAATGTTCAAAGAAAATCCAACTTTTTCATTTGTTAAGAAGGAGGAGTCTTAGAACACATAATTAATGAGAAGTGAAGTTATTTGATGTCCTCTGATGGGACTCTGCAACATGTTTCATGGGTTTAAGACTGTAACATCCTCCCTGGTGATGTGATGATCTGGTGTTAACACAATAGAGTAATTGGGAGGGGACCTTTTCAAAAGGACTTGTAGGTTTTCCTTATTATTTGGATGTTTCTTATCAGCCATTGCAGATGACTGGATCCAGGATATGTGTAGCAGGAGAAAGTAAAGAGGAGAACCCAGCCACCATTTTATCTGTCTGCTTTTGACTAAAATCCACACTTCGGAGAAATGGGAACTGATGAATAAGGTAAGGTAATCCAAGATAAATTTCAAAGTACCAAGAAAAATTCTCTAGAAAAGGTTTTCCCAACACGTGGGCCCAAGGGATCACTTCAATTAAATAAGGCTTCAGGAAATTTGTAACATCTATACTATTTGCCGTTTTTTTTCCTCTCCAATTGTGAGTAAAAACTTTAGGTATTTTTTTCTTTCTCTAAATCTTACAATTCTCCCCATGGATAAATGATCTCAGTCCCATGAGTAAACCAAACTATTTTTAAAAAGAAAGAAACCTTCCCCAGAACCAGCAAGTGGATGAGTGTTACCATTATCACCCCCCAGATTGGACCAACTGAGCAGGAATAGATCGGGACTGGTCTTGGCTTTGCCCCTCTGTCATCCCAACATGAGAGTGGACTTGACAACAAGCAAAATTTCAATAAGGGAGCTCTATTTGTAATTAATGTTGAGAACAGCTTCTGGTGCTTGATAGTTACACTGAACTTTATTTCACCTTTAGATATCCTTATATCTGTTCAAGTCAAGAAAAATCAACTCATGTGGGTCTATTAGAGAAAGGACAACATTACTAGCTTTAAAATTAGCTTTCTGCAAGTCAGCTTGCTGATATGCTCTACAGATGGGATTTATTTTCACCCAATCTAGAAATACTTCAACGCTAACTAAAGCAGCATTGATGGGTTCTTGTAAGCTTTTAAATCATCCTTTATGGAAATCCAGTGATGAGCCAGATTTTCAAGGATTTATTTCAATATCATGATTTTTGTTCACATAAATGAACACCAGTGGTTCAGCTTTTTAACATGCCCTTTAGTAGATGAACTGAATTGCTTTGGTCTTGTATGTAAATATAATGAGGCAGTGATAGAAGACCACCAGTCTGTATATGAATACATAACTTGCAGTAGTTGGCAAACCTGCACCCATGCTAAAGCCTCAAAGGTCCAGGGGAGAATTACTGACTTGGGGACAACAGGCTCTTTCATAACCAAAATGACACTGCTGGCCCAAACTCAATAAGACTTGGGGTTTGACAGCTTTTCCAGACAATCTGGTAGATTTATGCTGATCTCTTTATACTCTTCTAGAGGCCTGATGCCTGAAGATTCATGCAAGAATGGGCCTTCACTCTGGCTGGAGCTGCCTTTCCGCTTTCCCACGCTGCCCAGAGGCCTGGAGTGGCTGGGGCAGTGCGGAACGCAAGCATCCCTGCTCGGCGCCTGCGTATTCAAATTAACCCGCCATCTTTGTTGTGATAATTTGCATACTCACTCCTGATTGGCTGGTGGGTGTTGCAAAGGTATGGTCGATTTGCATTTTCTCTTTTATTAGTGTAGATTGCCTGTTTGCACTGTGATCAATAATAAGGTAGCTGACTGAGGCTAGGAGAGTTATTTGTGACCTTGATTCACCATATACTGAATTCTGCTGCACTGTACCTAGTCAGGTACCTGTTTCTTCAACCCCATTTATTACTAAGGTGTTAAGTTGAACTGTATGCAAGTGATGGTTTATAGGTAAAAATATAGGAAGTCAAATATCAGTTGTGGCATATGATTCTAACCAATACCAAAAAGCAATTTCTTTAAAGGGTTGTTTTGTCATATTCGTAGTATGGACTTTGTAACACCAGACTAAAATCATCTCAACCCTTTGTTGTTGATCTTGTTTCCTGCTGGTTATTTGTCTGTTTAATATTGTGGAAGTGATTTTTATGCTTCTTCCCTTTGTACCTTGATTACTTTGCATAAGTTGCAAGAAAGACATCATATACCAACAACACATTAAGCATAACAATCTCTAAGCCTAAATCTTCCTTCTATGAATCTTTATGAAAGAAGCACTGTATTGTTGAGCTGAGTGAACTCATGAGACCAAGCAAAACTGTGTCACACAGATGACTGTTGGCATTTTGCTGAATGGTTTACACAATCTCTGAAATAATAACAGCGTGTCCCCTGCAGTCAGCATGAGGCCTTTCTTGGTGGACTTATTTACAGTGAGTCATATAAATCTTCCATCCCTCACACATATATATGCACAAGGAATTTACCAAGAACATCCAGGAAATTATAAAAGTATGAGTGAATTCCTAAGTGTCAGCTTAAAAATATACATACTCAGTTTTAGGTCATTCCTGATAGGAAACATCAAAAGAAAATAATTTATTTATTTATTTATTTTAGTAAAGATGATGGATTCATTCAACATTTTGGAGAAAAAAACAAAAAACCACCCAGTCACTTCGTTAACTCTCAAACACCCAAAATAATTTAAGGTAATAAGAAATACCACATGTTTTTGAGAACTAGATGCTTGAAGTAACTCTGCAGGACTTCACCATGTAGCATACCTTGAATGCTTTAAGCTAAACTTAAAGCAAGAAACCCCCAAAACAGAAACTATTCTTGTAGATGGAAATGTGGCTAACTTTCTATTTGCTACAGACTTCCTCTGCCAAACTGGGAAATTCATTTAACCTCTCTTATATCAAATTCTTCAACTTGTGCATAAATGCATAGATTACTAGTGAAATGATCAATTGTAAAGAGTTTGTATTAGTTGAGTTTGATTGATTTTAGTTATTCCCAAGCCCTGGTATACTTCATTATCCAGAAGTTATATTGAATATGAGCAATATCACTTTTATTTTCAACATTTAAAAAAAGTTTTAAGAAGGTTAATCAGTAAACGAATGTAAACACCTTTGAAAATGTCAGATTCTAGACAGACATGTTAAACAATAATATCCATTATTCCCAAGCCCTAAAACCCACTAAGCCCCTTGCATTCGTTAGTGTGGGAATATCTTCTTCCCTCTGATTTGGAGTGAGAGACGGGATAGAAAGTAGAGTAGGAAAACCCCTTCTAGTTCCTAAACCTGGAAGGGGAGGATGGTCAGTAGGTGAGTGACTATGAATTGGAGTCACTATCCTTCAGCTGTACTTCTTTCTGGAAGATGGGCTGCCTGGCTTTTTCAGTGAGGGCTGTAGCCTGTGAAAAGATGTCATGTCCAAGGAGAGGGCTAAGACTTCCATCTGAACCATCTGAATCTCAAGAGAAGAACATGCCCGCTGCCTAAGCATGGCTGTAGGAAAGACCTAATTCCCCTGGCAGTGCCTTGGAGCCATCCAAACCAAACCAGAGGGTGAGCCTGCCTTGGCACTCTGTCATTTTTTAAAAATGTATTTTTTATTGATTTCAGAGAGGAAGGGAGAGGGAGAGAGAGATAGAGAAATCAATGATGAGAGAGAATCATTGATAGGTTGCCTCCTGCATGCCCCACACTGTGGATCAAGCCTGCAACCCAGGGATGTGCCCTGAATGGGAATCGAACCATGACCTCCTAGTTAATACGTCAAATCTCAACCACTGAGCCACACCAGCTGGGCAACTCTGCCATTTTTAATACCCGTGTCTCAAATCCATCATCTTTCCCAGAGACAGGACTAAGGCATGACATGTGAGGAGGCACCAGAAAATTGGGTACTCAAGATAAACAATATTTTTAAAAATCTAAATGAATACAACAACAATGAACAAAATATCAAAAGCTATAAATAAAGATGTGATCCGCATTACTACTTAACCTCATCTCCAACATGGCTGGCAAGACATTGCTGCTGATGCTATTGTTACTTCAAATTTTACTGATTTTTTGGGGGCACCTCCTTAAAATGTGCCCCCCAGAGAAGCCTCGACCCCTGACATCCTTTTCTCACCTTGCCCTCTGTTTTCTGACGAGCTCACACTCTCACTGGTTCCGGGCCTACACCGCCTCCCGACCATGGCTGTGCTCTTTTCCTTCTCCACTCTAATCTCCAGGAGGCGAGGAGTTGTGTCTCTTTGGGTCATAGGTGAATCTCACACAAAGCTCAGTCTTTAGCACAGCACCTAGCACATAGTAGCTGCTTCATAAATGCTTGTTGAATGAATGGAAGAAAAATCGATTGGAGCCCAGTGCTGTGTATAATTGGAGCACAATTATGTGGATGGAAAAATGCCTCTGGCTGGACCCCTACCATAGAGCCTGTTTGGGGGGGGGCCACAGACCCCTTTCTAGGTTTTTCTTGATTGCTAGGGACAAGGAACCAGAAACAATATATCCTGAGTTTCAAACAAATCAGATGAAGTAGATTCAAATGAGAATTAGAAAGATGATTGACCTTATTGGGGGGGGGGGGGGGAAGTAATTAAAATAATGTAGTGGTGCTTTAAAATGATCTATTTTTCAAAAGAACCAGAAAATGCAATTTCTATCATTTTGGGCCTTTTTTTCCCCCAATGATGTCTTAAATTTTTCAATGTTGAGGAGTTTGGAGATCTTACCTTCAATGGTACACTGATCAGGGACTGGAATCTTCTTTCCGATTTCCATGGCGTATGCTTTCACTTTACTGAGGTTCTTCTTTAAGTGCAAGTAGAGCTTATCTTGGTATTCTACAGGACTTACAGTCATCTCTGGAGTTTCTTCCTGATAGTTTTTTTTTACTGTTTCTGGCAGATTCTCTGATTCTATATGTATAATGCTTGGGTGTGAAACTGAAGAATTTCCCAGCTGTGATCCATCAGTGTCGGCCTTAAAGGGTGACTTATTTCCTTGGCTAAGTGAGTCTATTTCTGAAAGGGAGATGCTGGCTGGTATATCTCCTCTCTCAACAACTTCCCCATCATCTGAACTCATGCCCTTTGTTAGCACAGTGTGCAAAGCCAGACTCTTTGACCTACAATACAAACAACGGGAAGGCCGAGACAGTAAAGAGTGACCATTCACTGACAAGGAAAAGAAAGAATAACAACGCTGGGACAAAAGTTATTTCCTCTAGAGTGTGAAATGGAAAATCAGTGCAATTAACAGATTTGATAAAACGTAGATCACCAAGTTATGTAATAAGCCAGTCCTGTAAAGATGTAGATCACCTGCCCATAGATTTAAAAATCAATTTTGTGGCAAAACTGGCTAGAACATGGATGGGCTTATATATTTATATTGTTTTATTCTACTTCTGCTTCAGCTTTTTCATCAGAAATTGAGAAGCTTTTGAAAGTCATTCTCCATATCTATAGAATTTAAAAAGTGTTTTAAAAAATAAGCCATGTGTATTCTCATTTTGTTTTTCCAAAAATGAGCTTCTTTGGATAATTAAAGTATTGTGAAGGAAGTTTCATTCATGAAAGGATGGAACTTTGGGTGACTATAAGTAAAAGATACTTAAAAAACAGCCCATAACAGTGTGATAATAAAACCAATAGCCAACATGAATTACATATTTGAAAAAAAAAAAACAGCCAAGCAAAATTTATACCTGTTAAATCTAATATCTTTTCTTTCTTCCTTGGAAACTTGGCCCAAACTATATCTTCTGATAGATCCAGGGGTATTGATCTCAGCATTTATTTTGTCTTCAAAAGCCTGTATTTTAACATGGAGCTTTTTTTGGTCTTCATTTTCAGCTGCGGTGAGCTTGGTTCCTTCTGGCTTCTCAGGGAATTCAATTTCAGTGCTGATTTTTCTCCTAAAGGAATAAAGATGATTGCATTAGATACTAGTCATATATCCCCTTCAGAACAGCATTGCTCTCTAACTGCTTTTAATTCAGAGCTGAAAACTGTCCCTGATGCATTTTTTCTTAAAAATATATTTTTATTGATTTCAGAGAGGAAGGGAGAAGGAGAGAGATAGAAACATCAATGATGAAAGAGAACCATTGATTAGTTGCCTCCTGCACGCCCCACACTGGAGATTGAGCCCACAACCCCGGCATGTGTCCTGAGCGGGAATCAAACAGTAACGTCCTGGTTCATAGGTCAATGCTCAAACACCGAGCCACACCGGCCAGGCTGATAAATTTTTATTAGTCATTTAATAAATGTTTTATTGAGTAACATCTATGAACAAAGGTTTTTGAAATTGTTTCTATAGCTTATTCTGCCGGAAGTTTAGAAACATTGATGTCAACTTTGTATTAGAAATACTTTGAAGGATTCAGAGAATACAAAGCAGTTTTTATGGTCATCTACCATATTCCTACCTAGCTCTTCAAAAGCATGGCTTTTATACACAATTCATGCCAGGTATTTTCTAGAAAATTTACGTGTGCTGATCTGTTTGTACTGAAGATGATAGAATAAGAGCATTTCAAGTGGAGGGGGAAATCATCATTTGCTAATTTTATGAAAATAAGTGTGATTCTCTCATCTTACAGAGCAGGGAACTTCTTTTTGAATTTCAATATGTTGTATAAAAGACGTTTTCCATGAATGATATTAGTAGTTCCAAATATCGTTTACATAACACCCCATGGGTCATTCCAATGACCTCCTTTAAGGCAGGGGCTATTTGGGGAATAATTTTGGAACCCCTCTAAGGGCAAACACAGTGCCCTAAGTAGGGTATGAGCTATAGATAAGCTGCAGAAACACTAGTAGCTTGCCGATGCTCACTAAGGTGCTGAATGATTACAGAAGTGAGTCTGCCTTCATCTTCCCTAACTTGCCTTCTAATATGAGCCCACCTAGAGTTATTTTAATTTAACAATCATTATCAATTATATCACATGGGGTTAGTATTAATTCCTTTCTTATAAACACAAGGATTAATAATCCCTAGAAGTCTACTCATGAAGATGGCTTGATGACTCTGTTGCTTTTTCTTGTGTGTATTTATTTACTTGGCTCTCTTAGCATTTTTCCTAGAAGTTGAGGAAAGGGCTTCAAACTTACAGAAACATTCTGGTTTTTGCAAACATATGACTGTTTTCCCCTAAGGGCCAAAGTGAACCTGGCAGAGTACTTAGGTGAGGGTGAGAAAGTATATTTTTTAAATGGCATTGCTTTTTTAAAGGAAACCCAAGACAAACAAGCTGGAGACAGTTGTTGTTTTGTTCAGTTATGTTCCACCCATTCCTGGGCCATGTCTCTGGTGAACACTGGGAAGGTTGGTTGGCAGGGTTGGATTCTGCAGCTTCTGTGGCTGGATGAGAGGGATCCTGCCTTGAGAGAAGGTTTATAGTTTGGGGCCCTCAGTGGTTAGAATCCCCTTGTTAGTCCAGCCAGTGACAGAAGTTCATGGTGCAAGTTGGGAAGGGCAGCGGATCACCCCTTAGGTAACCAGGACATTGTTTCTTGCCTAGTAAGCTATTGCAGGGAAAATTTGAATTATGCATTTTTAATATAATTTTTATAGGCTTCCTCTGTTTTTTTTCATACATAATGAAAAATGTATTATCCAAAGTCATGTATGACTGAAACATACATGAGTCAAATGGGAATAAAGGCGAATCATGAACATGTTTCCCTTTCTGACACATGTATGATACTGGCTGCCCACAAATAGGTGGGAGACTCCGACGTCGCTATCCAGAAGTGGTTTCATTTCCTGTTACAAATGAAGTCAAGACAGTGTAATTCATTGGATGCTATTTTACAAAGCATGATGATTACCAAGGTTAATGTTAAAAGATCCAATAAACCCTCTTCAGATGAGAAATTTGGGGGGGGGGGTATTTTTCTACCATTTCTCTGGTTCCAAGAAATGTATTTCAGAAATTTCTATAGCTGGGATTATTAAAACTTAAAAATTTGTAAAGCACAAGTACACCTCAATATGCATATATCAGATATTGAGCATTATATACGTGTTTAATTCTCAAAATATGTGAGTTCTTAAAGAAATAATTTCTCATACATTTACTAGTTTTTTTCGTTGTACATAATAGCTTTTATGGGGGGTTGTTTTGTTGGGTTTGGCCAATGGAAAGCACCAGCAGGATATTAGATGGAAGAAGATGGGTCAGGACCACTAGTCTCCTGGCTTCCTTCTACCAAGGCATAGGTTCCCCTACTGAGACCAGAGCTCCTGTTGAAAAGCTTGTAGGAGAATGTAATATCCCCCCCCCCCCCGCCTCTCTCTCTCTCTCTCTCTCTCTCTCTCTCTCTCTCTCTCTCTCACACACACACACACACACACACACACACACACACACACAACCTCCGGTTCCAGTGGCTGTGAATGGTCTCAGTGATAGTGATTGTACCTATGGCGGTTGTAGTCAGGGCAGGCCTGAAGTCAGAGGCCTCTACTGTTTCTTTCCAGATGGGTAGGGAGGAAGGTTTTAGGCTCCAGTTCCTCTTCCTTGCCATCTTCTTCCCAAGCCTCCTTGGGCCCAGGAGAAGCAAGCGGTGGGGACGCTCTGCCTGAAGACAGCTCCTCCAGCACTAGTCAGGGCCAAGAGCTGAACTGGTGGCCGGCAGCCATGCCTAGGAGCTGGGGCCCCCGATATCCAGGCAATCTCTGGCCTCAAGGCGGCTTAGTCTCCTCCCAGCTAAAAGGGGCCACTGTTTCACCTGTGTGTCACTGCAGTGCCTGTGCTAGAGGTAGGAGGTGAGGCCTGCAGAGCCCTGGCCAGCTCTCCTCCCTGCTGAGCAACTCTGCTGCTCTCTCACTAGCCCTTCTCTTATTCTAATTGATCTGCCCTCCCCTAAATAAATTCTCTTCTTGTTCCTGTGGGACTGCAGGAAAAAAGTAGCATTCCCCCCACCCCCCAAACATCAAATTTCACATGGTTATAGTAAATCGTCCAGGTAATTTTATTGGATCAGTTTCTGATTTTTTAAAAATAAAATTTTCTTACTTATGGAGATCTTTCTTTTATTCATTGTGCTCTTTATATGGATATAAAGAGTATATCCATATGTATATCCCATGTATATACATATGTATATCATATATATACTCCCATAGATGAGTATATCCCATCTATGAAAGGGGGTCCATACTTTACTTAACTCATAGGGTTGTTGGGAAGATGAAATGACAGAACCAGGGTGAAGTGCTGCTCCTAGCACATAACAGGCAGTCAATAGACGTTAGGTTATCCAGTGGTCGGCAAACTGCTGCTCGGGAGCCACATGCGGCTCTTTGGCCCCTTGAGTGTGTCTCTTCCACAAAATACCGACTTCTGCACATGGGCCACGAAGTTTCAATCGCACTGTACGTGTGCGCCCGCACATGGTATTTTGTGGAAGAGCCACACTCAAGGGGCCAAAGAGCCGCATGTGGCTTGCGAGCCACAGTTTGCCGACCACTGGGTTATACTATTATAATTAATTGTTTTTATTACTGTAGTTCCCTTGGAATTTAATCTGCCCTGCCTATAGCTTGTGTTAATGTATAAAGAAAACATCAGTGGCTGAAACATAGGCTGGTCAATATTCCATATCTCAGAGGAAAGTAATGTCCCTGGAGAATGCAATGGCATCGGACTTTAGGAGAGGACGGTACTACAGCTTCTTTTCCCTGCCCCGTCTCCAGGTACCACATGTTGGTGAGTAAGCACTATGGCTTGAGTGAGTTAGAGGGCTCTCAGCTGGGAGCATGACTTCCATCTCCCGCAGATTTCCCTCCGAGGGGACTTGGGGCAGGAGAGACCTTGTGAGTTATCCCTGGATGTCCACCAACACCAAGAGGGGCAGGGCAGGTGTCCTGGGGTAGGTTTGCAGGTAAAATACAGGATACCCCACCAAATTTGAATTTCAGCTAAACAACAAAATTTTTTGAAATTTTTTAGTATGTCCCTAATGGGATATACTAAAAATGTATTATATTATACTAAAACGATTAAACTTATACTAAAAATTGTTTGTTCTTTAATATTAAACTAGGTGTCTTGTATTTTCTATTTGTTAAATCTGGCACCCCTGATTCTGGTAAACCCCTGCTGCTTGGTGGGCAGGGACCTGTACTGCTCATTTTTGTTCCCCTGTGCTTGGCACACACAGGTACCTGAATAAATGAGGTGAGGCCACCTTGATTTCTGAATCCAGGTTGCTCCTCCCAACCTCCTGAGTTCTGCCAGATGCTCATGAGGTATTGGCAACTTTTCATGGTCCACAGGGGCTGATGCCATTTGATAAATATAAAATGTGGAGGGAAGCAAGGAGCAAGAATAGGAGTGAAAAGAGATTTGCAAAGGGCCAAATACTAAGAGTGAACAAGCAACTCTAAAATGTCTGGGCCAGCAAAGGGCCGTGACCTCTAGATATGAAGCTGATGAGTAGAATTTTCACCACAAAGACTTTCTGCTATATGCAACCTTTGTTGTCATCATGATGTGGAAATTTGTATAACATAGGAGTCAAGGGACTGGGGTGGCAATAAAGAGTCACCAAGGCAACCAAAATTGCAAGATTGACCAAAGAGAACTTCCCATCACTGGCCATCCATCATTCTACCTGGCTTGTCACAGTTTTCCTGGCAGGGAGTTAGGGCAAGTTATGATTCCAATAGATTGTTTGGTCAGGAAATGGTAGATAAAAGATTGAATTTATAATAAACATTCACTACTTCTTTGGTTCCTCTCTTGGTTTTCTTTCTTTATTTTAATATGTTTTTATTGATTTTAGAGAAAAAGAAAGGAAGAGGAAGAGGGAGAGAGAAACATTGATGTGAGAGGGAAACATGGATGTGGGAGAGAAACATCCATCAGCAGCCTCCCCCATGCACCCTGACCAGGGATCAAACCCGCAATCCAGGCATGAGCCCTGAATGGGAATCAAACCAGCGACCTTTCAGTGTACATGATGATGCTCAGCCAACTACACACGAGCTATACATGTCTGGGTTCCTCTTGACTTTTAAATTTAAAAAGATTGGAGAGAATTTGTTAAAAAACAAAGACCCTTTCCAGAGATAAAGCCTGCACCCCTTCTAGAACAAGGAAACACATTCCAAATGTAAAAGAACTGGGGAGCCATGGGGCCTCTAGATATGAGGCTGATGAGTAAAATTCTCACCACAAAGACTTTCTGTTATACACAATCTTTATTGTCTTCTGTTTGGAGGTGGGGGCCAGTGGACTGGGTTGTTATTTCTTTTCCATTTGTCACTTTTAACTCCAGAGGTAATTTTACGGAAATCTTTGTCAGAGTTCTATAATCCCCTAAATATTAACTTGGCTTTAACTCAACACGCCACATTACAAGAGGCTCAGATGATTTCCAGTCTGAATGATTTCTGGTCTCTGTTGCCAAAATAAAGTTAAAAAAAAATACCTCTAGGGATGCCCAGGGGAGGCCTAATTACCTCCCTCTGTGGGAGGGGACTCCCCTTGGAAACAAATTGGCCCCTGGGCAGCTTTCTGCTCTCACTATGCTGGGAGATGAGACTACAAAGCTGGCAGGCGTGGGGAGATTGGCAGCCTGTCTTCCTGGCTCCTTAAATCAAAGGAAAATCATATTAGTAAATGTTTGAAGAGCTTGGCTTACGGTCCCTTGTCCAGGATGTGTACTCTTGCAGACTTAAGCTTGTTAGAGGAGAAGGAGGAGAACATAATGGATAAAAACCACACGAGAGCCCTAAATTCTTGGGATGCTATACTCCTTACTCTTCAGCAATTTCTTGGGTCATCGGTCATCATAAGAATGACAGAGACAGACCCCCATCTGTTTGGGGGCAGCAGTGAGTAACGCTGCTGGACCACTACACTATAGTTGAATACTAAGGGAAAGGATGATGGTAAGTCTAGTTCTTGGTACTCTGTTCTGCCTTGGACCTGCTCATGGGTGAGAGCGGAGATCAGCAGGAGCCCAGTGATATGGGGACCAGAATGTGGTCATGCCACTGGGAGAACTCTGCTCAAATGAAATGGCTAGGGTCTATTTCATTCACACAAGATTTTAAAAAAATATATTTTTATTGATTTCAGAGAGGAAGGGAGAGGGAAAAAGAGATAGAGACATCAATGATGAGAGAGAATCATTGATTGGCTGCTTCCTGCACTCCCCACACTGGGGATTGAGCCTGCAACCTGGGCATGTGTCCCAACTGGGAATCGAACCGTAACCTCTCGGTTCACAGGTCGATGCTCAACCACTGAGCAACACTGGCCAGGCCACACAAGATTTTAAAGAGATTTCAAAAGGAGGACATTGTGAGGAAGTGAACCAAATCTGGCATTACAGGGAAAAGACCTGGGCTCATGACTCCAGTATCCTGTTTACCAGGGATGTGGCAAGTCTTTTTATGACTCCATGTGTCATTATTGTCATTTAAAATGGGACTCTGACACTGCATCACCAGATTGCTGGGAGTGTTATGTAAGATAATGGATTTGACTATGTAGCCCATACAGAAGGGGCATGAAAAAGTCAAATGGTAAACCCTGGGTGGCTGCTGCCCAGTGTGGGTGTGGATGGCTGACTCTAAAAGACCACAGCTTGTACCTGAGAAACGAAGCCTGGAAGATGAGCTGCTTCTACTCAAAGCCAGGGAGGACTATGTGGTCCCTCCTACCACTGCAGCATCCCAAGGAGGGTGGTCCTCCCTGCTGGGTGAGCATACAAGAACAGGGATGTGGAAACAGTTGATTTAAAAATTTTTGTATTTCATGTATGAATTTTGAGCGATTACGAACATAAAGAGAGGAAATGACCACTCAGATGCAGCTGCTCAGTGATTTGCTCACTTTTCATTCAAGCAACATGACGGAGAATAAGGTATGGAAAAAGAACGAACAAAAAGCCCAGCCGGTGTGGCTCAGTGGTTGAGCATCAACCCATGAACCAAGAGGTCAGTGGCTTTGATTCCCGGTCAGGGCACATGCCCGGGTTGTGGCTCAATCCCCAGTAGGGGGTGTGCAGGAGGCAGCTGATCGATGATGTTTTTCCTCACTGATGTTTCTGTCTCTCTAACCCTCGCCCTTCCTCTCTCCAAAAATCAATAAAAACACATTTCAAACAACGAGCAGAAAGTGCTAAGCCCCTGCCCTCGCTACTCAAATGGAGGCACTGGACATCAGCATCTCCTCAGAGGTTGTTGGAGATGTGGGGCTCTACCCCAGGCCTCTCAAATCAGAATCTCCAGGAGCAGGTGCAGGTTTGAGAAACACTGGCCCAGACCATGAGAAAACAGAATCTTAAGCGGACCAGGGCGGAGGCATTTTCCCTTGACCAAGCAAGGCAGCTAACTGAGGGTTTCTTTCACTCACCCTGCAGGGAGGTGAGACTGAAAACAGTGTGTGTGCAGTGTTTGGAGCTGGTGCACGGTAAACTATATGCAGTTCCCATTCCATAGTTTTGTAATCTGCAAGACGTTTAGGTCTTTTGTTTTTTGGTTAATCCTCATATTTTTTCCATTGATTTTTTTTTTTTATAAGAGAACGTGGAAGGGAGGGGGAGAGACAGAGAGAGAGAAACATCGATGTGAGAGAGACACATCAATTGCTTGCCTCCTGCACATGCTCTGACTTGGGCCAGGGATGGAACCTACAGTTGAGGTATATGCCCTTGACCAGAATTGAATTTTCGACCCTTCAGTCCATGGGCTGATGCTCTATCCACTGAGCCAAACTGGCTAGGGCAAGACATTCAGGTCCTTATCGATTTTGAGGTAAAGGTACCTTGTCAGTTTTTGCCACTGATAAATACTGTTCAGATGTCCCCCGGGTCTTTAGTGGGGACCCCTGAGACTAGAATGGGCGACTGCATGAGAAGCAGCCTGAACAGAAGGCTCCTGGATCCTAATGAATGGCCATCTGGAGGTGGCACAAGTCACAAAAGCCTTTGCAAGCTGTAAAGGCGTGTAAATGGGAAGTGGTAATGTCATGAGCGCACTTTGAATCAGGGGTGAGAACTGTAAAAACAACACACTCCTCTTTTTCCAGCCTAACTTTACCATCTGGGAACATGAGCAGGTGACAGGGTCTGGCAGTGGGGATGAAGGAGCGGGTATCCGCCATGGAGAGAACAAAAGTTAACATGTGTCACTCTCCAGCTTTTGAGGCCGGAAGAGCAGGAAAATGGTGAACTTTTCCTTTTTGCTCTATCCTTTCATAGTCTCCACTCCAAACATGATATCCTATGCTATTTTTAATGGAGAAATACAGTTAAACTCGGAAATGGAGAAATAGAGTTAGTCAAACTCACTGATAAATGAGCTGGGGCTAGAACTCTACACATAACCCTGTGTATGGGGACAATTCCTACTCCACCTAGAATTCAGCTTTTACCTACAACAAAATCTAGCTGACAGCCTTCAGGGTCCCAGCTAATACAAAGTCCACCTTTTGCCCGATAAACATGAACATCATTAAGAACTGTTTCTCCTCAGCTGAGCTAGTCCACGAAGGCTGTATCTAAATCATGGCTGACATGTGTATTCATTACTTTTCATTTATTAAATCTCTTTTGTTAGGTCCCAAAGGAAAGTTTGGAGAGTAAAATATTAGTTATTAAAGATAGTTCTGAGATTTGTCCAGACTCAGCTGTGTCAAACATTTAATGCAATGCTTCTCAAACCACCTTTAAAAAAAATTTTTCATGTCACAGATGAATATTTTTGTAAAATACAATAAAAATAAATTACCAGAGAAATAAAATGGGTAAAATAAAGACATACAGGGGATAAGCCCACTGTTCATGCACTTGGGTGTTGCAGCAATGTCAAATTGCTACGAAAGTTCCAAGCCAGTGGTTCCCAACCTTTTTTTGGCCATGCCTCCTCTAAGCATCTCTAAAATCCTGATGCCGTCCCCTCCCCCATTTCATATAATTCTTATTATTCAAAAAGTGAACTCCTATTCACGTGGAGTTAACTCCATTAATGTGGTATGAACAGGCTCCTAAAAAACATGGCATTCACAAAAGAGAAAAATAAAAGATCGAAAGGACAGTTGAAGTACTGAGGAAGAAATCACTAAGAAATTGTTAAAAAATAAAAATAATATGAAGTGACATGAAAAAATAGCAAATAACATTTGAAAACATATAATAAAGAACTGAAATGCATAAATATGTCACAATATATATTTATATACTGTATATGAGGCTCCTAGAACCATAAGAAATGCCCAAAATTCACTGTTAATAACTCACTCTCGAATTGCCCCCCTTAAAAACCAAATTGCCCTTCGGTGGAGCGTGTGCCCCACGTTGGGAACCACTGTTCTAAACTCTTATTTTCAGTCCCTGTAATAACCTTGGTGCAGGCTGGTCAGGAACAGTTTGCAGCTGTAGCTCACGAGCTGTGCTTTGAGTAGCTGTGGTCTAACGGACATGCTAAGTGAGATCACCTACTCTAATGCCCGCCTGGAACAGAGTACTGATGCTGTTAATGTTTACTGAGGGCTTCCTCGGCACAAGGCACTCTCTGTTCTAGTAGGCTGCATGTATTACTTCTCCCATGATCCAGTGGGGCAGATGGAGAAGCTGACGGACAGAGATGTTGAGTAACGTACTGAAGATCAGCTAGGAAACCCAGCATTAAACCCTGCCTCCAGAGCTCACTCACTTCACACCCTTCTCCCACTGCCTCTCAGTAGGTGTTCAGTTCAGATGGCATCTGAATCTACCCTAGGAATAAGTAATACTTATTATGGGATTGGTGATAGTACAGTAACCAACAAGAACCATTGTACCCTAGTATCTCTTAGTAATGTCCTATAGAACAGTCACCAGAGCAGAATTGACATTTAATTATTGAGCAACCCTTCACAGTGATCTGAAACACGAATTTTGGCATCCCCTTTAACCAAAACTGAAAAAGTGCTCAAAACTCAGGAAATGTCATGCAACTAGCAACCTCCAAGTTCAATTATGATTGATACCAAAAAGGAGCATTTGGGGAACTAAAATAGCAAATAGCTAGGTCATGGGGTCAAGTAAGAACTGTTTTAGCCTCAGCTGTCACCCCTCCCACTGGGCCGTAGGGGTCAAGTCGCTCTCCCCTCTTGCTCACAGTGAGTTTTTTCCCTTGCCTCCAGGCTAAAGCTTTGGTGTTCCTGTCTTGTTTGTAATGGGAAACCAAGCCATGGAGCTTGATGAAAAGCTGTTTTCCTTTTTGGTGTATCTTGTATTTTGAACACTGCTGGGTTACAGGAAAGGGGCCTGCTTCCCCTGGCAAAGCTGTAATTGTGCTGGCAAAGCGGCCTGCCCCCAGCCCCAGCCCTCTCTGTCCACACTCGTAGAGTCAGCCCTTCTGGGGCCTCACACTTCCTGGGCTTCCTTCACTGTCTCCAAAGCCGATAATGATGTCTCCCACCTACATCTCTTGCTGATAAACGAATTCCTGAAATACCTTTGCAGACCTTCACATCGCCATAAACGCTGCTTTAAGGAAGGACAAATGGTGGAGTAAATGAGCAACAGATGGAACATAAATGATACCACATGTCAGACTTAACCTCTTCAGTGAGAAGAGGGACAAAAACCCAAAGCCTCCCTTCCTTCCCTATGCAAGAAGCAATAACAATAGCCACAGTTACTGCCACAAATGACTGTGATGGTGTTCCTTTTATACCAGTGACTAGCAGAAGACCTCTCTTGCTTGGAAAGAGGTCTTATTTTTTATTAAAACCCTGGTTACTTTGGTGGGGTGAAATTACATTGAGCTTTCTCTAAGCAGGGGGCAATGCTGACCAGAACATCACATGTTTTTAATTATGGCCCTGAACCTCCTCATGTACATTCTATGAGCCAACAGTTGCTCTCAAAGAATCAATTTCTCCTTGTATAAACATGCGTTGCTTAAAATGGTGGGAGTTCTTGTAAGCACTTTTTTTTTTTTTTTTTTTGGTTAATCCTCATCTGAGGATATTTCTCCATTGATTTTTAGAGAGAGTGGAAGAGAGAGGGAAAAACAGAGAGAAACATTACTCTGAGGGAAACACATCAACTGGTTGTCTCCTGACCAGGGTCTGGGCCGGGTAGGAACCTGCAACCACGATACGTGCCCTTGACCTTGACCGGAATCGAACTTGGGACCCTTTGGTCCTCAGGCGGACGCTCTACCCACTTAGCCAAACCGCCTAGGGCTTGTAAGCACTTTAAAAACTATTTCTTTACATTGAGCAAAGGTTCTGAATATTAGCTCTCATGTCTGGGGGACACTGGAGGGGCACAAGGAAAGGTATCTAACACTCAAGGCAGGACTGTGAGTGCGGACGAGTGGGTAAGCTGTTTGAGCTGTAGTAGGTCAAGGACAGAAGGTCTTCCCGGGCAGGAGTGAGTGGGGAAGACCTCATGGGGAAGTGGTACCAAACTGGAGTCTTGGAGAAGGGCAGCCTTTGATGGGAAGAGAGGCACACAAAGGGCATTCTGGAAGGTAACGATAAAGGTTACTGAGGTACCACTTTTGGAAGGAAAAGGCAAAAATCACCCTTGACATTCCTTTAAGTTTCTTTGAATTATCCATGATATACTGTGAACACTGTAATTCTCATCCACACTAAAATTTGGGATCTGTTAGGTTGCCAAAGGAGGAACGAATGAGGCCAGAGTGGTGAGGGATTACGAATTTATTCAATCATCGGTACATCAGGTTACTGAGCCTGGATGGCTCCAGCTCCCAGTGAGGGGAGTCAGCAGCTCTTAAAAGACTTTTGGTGGGCTTTTTTTCTGGGCAGAGACTTCTTTATGTGTACCCGGAAGGGGGATAATGAAATGTGGTCACCGCAAATGAAATGGGTTCTCAGCAAAGGGAATGTCCATAGTGAAATGACCTGGAAAGCCAGTTCCCGGGGGAGGGTTATCAATTCAATTGCTTGATCAAACCTAACAGGATCCATTCATTGGACTACATTGGAGAAAGAAATGAAGGAAAATTCCAGGAGCTGGTATCTGGGCATTTACACTATCGTGTTCTAACAACTGTCATGGACCTAGCAGGGCGTGGGAAACTGGGTAGAGAATTTTATTTTGTTCTTGCCTGTACTCAAGATTTATTTTTACCTCTGTAAAATCCTTACATATATTTAAAGACTTTGTTTCTGTGAGGATTAAACAATATAGCAACAAAAGACCCTAGCATAGAATCTCTGTGGTAATAATACCATTGTAATTAGAAATGGAGCAAAGGGAAGGCCAGACACTGTAGGCATGTCATTTGGGCAGCTTCACCAGGAAGCTGCAACTTTGCACTCCCCAGGGAACCATTGGCCTATTTCCTGCAAAACACTGGGGGGAAGGGATCCAACAAAGGGGAGATAGACTCATGCCCAGTAAAGTTGGGATGACATAGGGAAGGTACTTGCTTGTCAGTCAAACTGGGGAACAGAGATCATTGGCCAGAATGGGCGTGGCCTCTGCAAGCATACGGAAAATTTGAGAACACTTAATCTACTTAACAATGGGGTTCACTCTCTTGGCTCTTGGTGACTCTTGACTCTCAGGGCTCTGTTGGTCCTGCTTCCAAGCATATGCCTGAATGGCCCTCAGCCATGCAGAATGGACAAATGGACTGCTGTGGGAAACACAAGCTAAGCTAGCCTGATGCTGGACTGGACCCAGCTCCAATGGAATGGGAAGGAAACACTGGACACTGGCTCTGGTTTAGCTCTACTGAAGCCCCAGCTACCTTTTTCTATGCCTGGACTAAGGGAAACAGACCTTTGGAAACCCAGTGGTGTAATTTCATGGAAATAATGTTTTCATCATATCTCATTCTCCCTGCGTGAGTCTCAGAAAATTCCTTTTCTCAGGATATTGCAAGAACCCCCCCCCCCCCCATAAGCAACAGGGGGAGCTGAGGCCCTCTCCCCTCCATTAACAGTAAGAGCTAATCAAACCTATAGACACAGTCTTCCTTGAAAAATTGTTGAGAACTTGGCTCCCGGTTCTCTGCAATCTCTATTGTGGGCTCAATACAGAGGCATCACGCTTAAGCTCCTGGGCAATGCCTTCAGGGACTGTATATGACCCAGGGTTAGGTTCATAGGTGACTCCCAGGATGTCAAGATGGGAACTCTGGAATGACAGGTTGCAAAGGGTCTCAGAGTTTGAAAAGGGTCTTTGCAGGTCATGTTACTGGTCTATACATTAGGGCCATAGATTGACTCAAATTCCTGGCTCTCCCTTGTCATCCATTTCTTTGATGTTCATTGCATGAAATTTAGGATAAACCAAAACTCTGGGGCTATTCCAAGGAGGGCAGAGTTCCTGGAGCCATTCTACTCTGAACATGCTCTCCTTATTCTATTTATCATTCATTCTCCCACACACAACATGTGTTTTTGTAATCTTCACCTGATGATATATTTTTATTGAATTTTTTAGAGAGAGAGGAAGGGAGAGAGAGAGAAAGAGAAACTGAAAGGGCGAGGGCTATGCCCTCCATCTTGCCCTGTACCCTCCATGTTGGGGCAGCCGCCATGTGCTCAGGAAAGTACCTTCTTCCCGGAAGCCCAGGCCTCTGCTGGCCACGCCCGGCATTTCTTTAAACTAACCAATGATAATCAAGGGACGTGCGCGCCATAGAGATGACCACATCCTGTGTAACAAGACCCGACTTGCACCTGGCCAATCGGCAGGGCCCACAGTCAGCTCCCCTCCCCTCACTCCACCCCCTATTAAAACCCTGTTTTTCCCATGGCGGCCTCACTCTGCTTCCTGTTGCTGTGTCGGCCAGGAGGGGGAGTCGAGCTAGCCCAAATAAAGGACCCTCTGCTTTTGCATCGGACTGGCTGGCTCCCTGGTGTGGTCTTTTGGGGATCTTGAAATCTGGGCATAACAGAAACATCGATGGGTTGCTATTGAATCTGCAACTTAGGTATGTGACCTGACTGGGAATCAAACCCACAACCTTTATGGGATGATGCTCCAACCACCTGAGCTACCCAGCTAGGGCCACACAATGTTCTATTTTTTCCCCCTCCATCTGCCATCTCTTTCCATTCATATGTAAATCAGAAATACACCTATCCAACTGGTTGTGTCTATAATTTACCTTTCATTCTCCTTCTTAAAATGTTTTCCAGGCCTAATTCTTAAAAACAAAACAAAAATAAACACAAAATCTCACTAGTACTACCACCGTCACCACCAAAACAACAAAAGAACATACCATCCTTTTAACCAAGCAAGAGGATTGGGAAAGTTTTAACCACACACTTTATGTTAAAACTGTTCTTATAAACAACTCCCTCCCTCCGCCCCCCAATGGCTCTGATGGCTTTGGCTGGGGTTTGAAAGATGGATCTGAGGGAACTGTCACCCCTGCCCCTCAGGTCCCCACCTTGGCCCTGGACTTGGAGCTGTGCAGGTGTTCTTTCTCCTTTCCCTCTGCTTTCCCCTTCTGCCTTTTCCTATTGCTCTCCACCCTCCCTACCTTTTCTCATTACTCCTATTTACTTCCAACCCCGATTTTCTTTCCACAGTTTTCATCCCTCAAAGTTTCCATCCCCAGTTGGGGCCTGAGCTGAACCTCCTACTAAGACCACCTGTGACAAACTGTCCCCAACTCCCATGGTGCCTGATTAGAGCAGTCTCCCTGGCGTCACATGCTTTTGGCAAAGACACCTCTGAGTCTCTGATCAGTGGCTGCTCAGCCAGTGCACAGTTGTCGGAAGTCTCCTTCCCCAGCTTCCCCCAGGTCCTGGCAGACAAATGGTTCAAGGGATAGTGGCTCCCACAATGGATAGTGGTTCAAAGGCTCACACACCGTTCCCCCTATCTTAACACCTTCCCTTTTCCAATCCACAATCGCTGTTACCCACCTCCTGCATCCCCAGAATTATTTTCAAAATCTAAACTCTTTGCTTAGCTGTCCTGTTCTTTAGCCTTTGTTGTTTTATTATTTAGATATAAAAATTTTTCCTAAAACACAGGAACAAGAAAGGTGCCAGTGTGCTTACCCGATGCTTCTAATAAAGCTCACCCAGTTAATTCAGAGTCATTCTGCACGAAGAAGGCTCGCGTCTGCTTTAGTTTTTCTTTCCCTCTAGGATGCTAATTGTTTTCCTTTTCATTATCTGATAGTTTTGGCCTGAAGTCTAAAATCTGGCCTGCTGGGCTACGTGTCAGATTTGTAAATTAGATGACGTCTGTTTTGAATTTTATCATCTTTAATTTTCTTTCAAGCTCTCTTCATTTATTCATTTCCCCTCCAATTGTAAGGATCAGACTTTGCTGAATGCCTTAGACAAAAGCGCCGACCTTTCTGCTTTTTGGGGGCACAGATTAAAATTACTGAAGTTACATGGTCACAATGAAGGCTATTCAGGGAAAAGATGTTGGGAGAGAAGCCTTAGCAACCATCCCAGAGAGGATGAGCAGTTGCCACAAAAGCTGGCTGTCCACACCAGCGTTTTGAAGTTCCCACTGAATAATTATAATCGATTAGAAGGAGATTGACAATGAAGGTGGAACGGGGTGAAGTATTTTGAATTGAAGAGGTGGTGGAGACGGCAATGGTGGTAGTACGTGAGGTGACTGGTGACCCTTTATCTCTTCACATTTAATTACCCTCTTTGCTTTTTTTTCTCAGAGAAATAATAAAGGGAAGCTTCAATGCATTCTCATACATGAAGACTCATATTTTGATAGTGAGACCTTATGCTTTCCTCCTATTTACATACCTGCTAAATTCTTCTTTTCATGGGGAAATTGTTTATTGCTTATGGTTTTGGACTTACTTATTAAGGATCAATTTTTCTGTTAGAATGCCTAATGTAATACCCTTGTATAACATGTTTTCCCTTTATATAAACCTTTTTCACACATATAATCTCACAGATGTCAGTTGGCCTCTTGCAACTTTGCATTTGTAGAGGCAATAGAGAACGGATGAGCGGCTGGCCAGAACATGTGCCTATGCTCTCACATCGGATCCAGATGTTAGTCATCACTGGGAAGAAGAAATAGCAGGCTGGCTGTGGGCAGAATACAAAATGGCTCCCCCAAGCACCAGCTGTAGAAGCTCTAAACAAAATTTCCGAAACCGCCCCACGGACATTGGCCAGCAGTGACTTTGTGCTTGCACACAAATGACAAATCACCCCTTCATGATGCTGGCCCTGGATTTCTTGGATGCTGCTGTATTTGGGCTGTTGCTAGGCAGATCATAGGTCTGTGAAAATGCCATTTTTAAATGGAATATATAGATAGCAGTGGTTTTCAACTAGGGGTGATTTATTAATGCCTGGAGATGTTTGTGGTTGTCATAACTGAAAGAGAGAGTTGCTATTAGCACCTAGTGGGTAGAGACCAGGGATGCTGGCAAATATTCTATATTTCACAGGACAGCTTCACAACCAAGAATTATCTAGTCCAAATTTTAATAGTACCAGA